>NC_063363.1:8714976-8822848 GCF_021869965.1 Rhincodon typus
TTGTTGTCTCGGATTCTCCAGCATCTGCAGTTCCTACTATCTCTTGTCAGGAAGAAACATTTCCTCTTGGGGCAGTGATCAATGACCGGGGCCATAAAGTTAAGGAAAGGGGCAAGAGCTTTAGAAGGAATGTGAGGAAAGATTTTTTTTGACTAGGAGGGTGTTGGGAATCTAGAACTGACCGCTTTTGAGGATGGTAGAGGCAGAAACCCTCATAACATTTAAGTAGTATTTAGATGTGCACTTGTGATGCCAAGGCATACAAAGTTATGGGCCAAGAGCTGGAAAATGAGATTAGGATAGGTGGTTGTTTTTGATCGTTGCAGATTTGATGGGCCTAAGGGGGCTTTTTCCGTGCTGTAGACCTCTATGACTCCTGACTCAGAGTTGGGGGGGAGACACTACCCACTGTTCCACAAGACTCTCCCAGCACACAATGACCTGATGATGTTAGCCTATAATGATTGTGCCCTTGTTTAATTTCTTACCTGACAGATTGTAACTATGTACAGAAAAGCAGAGAGGAATGAGGTATGGGGTCAAATATTTTAGGTAAATGATGAGAATTTATTTTCCCACCAGTAGTTAAATGGACAATTTTCGATTGGGGGTTTGCTTCAACGAATGGGATGAAGTCAGTTTATACAAACAGATACATTGGGAACAAGGGTAGGCCTATAGCCCATCAATCCTGCTCTCCATTTCAGTATGATCATGGTTATCTGGTTATTCCACAATCCTGACTACCCCAGAAAACCCCATTTTACCAAAAATCTATCTACCTGTCTTAATGTGTTCAAAGACTCTGCTTCCACTGTCTTTAAAGGAAGAGATTTTCAAAGACTGGTTGGATATTAGTAACAAAATTGTGTTTATACAAAACTCTTTTGTCCAATTTTAATTTTAATTAAATGCAATTTAGCCTCAGCTTTTTAACTGTTCCCCTGAAGACAGCAAGTTTTTTGATTAAATGACAGATTTTGAGTTGAGTGAAAAGTCCCATCCATTGTTGTATGTTTCATTCTAGAATATTCCCCGCAACCAGAAATGGTTTCTGAAGCAACCCTTTGTGTTTGACGTTTTCAATTTGATCATGACTGAAATCTGTGCAGTAGCATGAGGCATGGTAATTATCATTAGAACATCTTATTCAGTGCACAGTAATGCAATTACTTCACACAAAAAAACATTCAGCATCTTTAAATTGCTATGAATAGGGGAGAAAACGCACCAGAAATGCAAAAAGACAAAATAGGTGCTTCATATAGCAATAGCTCACAATAATTGTTATCACTTGAGAGAGGATGCAGATTAATTGGGGAGCTCTGTATTTGAATCAAAAATATTTAAATCCACGTTCCTGAACCAATTAAAAGCAAAACTCTGTGGACGCTGGAAATATGAAACAAACAAAAGATATTGCCTAAGAAACTCAGCAGGTCTGGTAGCATGTGTGGAGAGAGAAAAATACAGTTAATGTGTTGAGTCCAGTATGACTATATTTCAGACGTGTTACTGTACAAGGTACTGGAGTATGTGAACAGTTTTAGTCTCCTTATCTAAGGAAAGATATCATTTCATTGGAGACAGTTCAGAAAAGGTCCACCAAGATGATCCCCAGTACGGAGGGATTGTCTCATGAATGAAGGTTAAGCAGGTTGGGATTGTACTCACTGAAGTTTAGAAGAATGAGAGGTGACCACATCGAAACGTGCAGGATTCTTAAGGGGTGTGACAAGGTGAATGCTGAGAGGATGTTTCCCCTCATGGGAGAGTCTAGAACCAGAGGGCATAGTCTCAAAATTAAGGGGCACCAATTTACAACTTCCTGAAGAAACACTTCCTGTGTTTGTTCCTGAATCATCAACAATAAGATTGGCCCTCAAGCAGACAAATAGCTTGTGGGAGTGAATGTTTGGTTAGGAGTGATCAAACCTTTTTCAGTCCTTTTCATTGCAGTAAAAAAAAAACCTGAAGCCTGAAGGAAGCTAGTTTATTTCTCTTATCTGTTGCTAGAAGCTGTGGCTTTTGACCAATTAGTTAGAGACTTTATAAATTGTGAGTCAGTCACTCTGTGCCTCCTAAAAGCAAGTGAAAGTGCCTGAAGAAGAGAGCCTGAGGAACAACAAGTCCTGACAAACAAAAAGGATCATGTCAGCAAACCCTGTGCATAGGAACCATTGAGCTGTGTTCCCACTCTTTTCCTCTATCTATGTCACCCACACTTTTTGTGTCTGTTTGTGTGTAGGGGGAGTTTTATAATGGGGCTAGAGTTTAACAAGTAGAGTTAAATATTGATGGTTCATTATTGTTTGCCAATAGCTAGATTCTGTTTGTTTCTAATAATCACTCTTGTTAAGTACTGAAACTTGGTCTGTCCTTTCTGTTAAGCTGGGTATAAAAGATAGGTAAATTGGGGATTTTGTGTACCTTTATAAAATTTAACTTTTGTGATGACTCCAGAAATAACAGAGCTTGATTTCTAGTCCGCTTCATCTACTGAAGCATGAAATTGAAAAGAAATGAGGAAAAGACCAGACTAAAACTCAAGCCAGTTAGGGAAAAAGGGATCTGGAAATATTCCTCTCTGATTCCCATTTAAGCAATTAAAAATACTCCAAAAGACCGCTCTAGTTCTGACTGACCAACCTCTTGTAGAAGGTGATCTGTGTCCCAGACAGAAACAAATTCAGCTCTCATTTTGAAGGAATTTCCTGACATCACAAAACCAGCTCTAAGCGAATGCAGTACATTTCTATACAATCCTAGAATAAGCAGCAGTTGTGAAGCTAGAGTGATTTCATTGCTTCTGTACCCTTCCCATAGAGAATCATGTGAAGGGTTTGCAGGCTGATGAAGGTTGGGACAGGCTAAGATATGAACACAGTCAATATCTTTCTACCAACTGGTTGGTTCTATATGGCAAGAGGGTTTTCCACTCTCCCATAACATGGATAAACAGAAAAAGGGTTACCTTGAGAAACTGGGCAGATAGATGATCAAAAATGTGAACAAAGGGATTTTAAGGAGCATCTCAAAGCAAGAAAGAGAGTTAGAGAAATGGAGAAGCTTAGGGAGGGAATTCCAGACCTTAGCACCTTGTCTGCTGAAAAGACAATCATCAACTATAAGACCATAAGATAGAGGAACATGAATTAAGCCATTTGGCCGAATCTTGACTGCTCCACCATTCGATCTTGGCTGAAATGTTTCTCAATCCCATTCTCCAGCCTTCTCCCTGTAACCCTTGATCTCCTTGCGAAGCAAGAGCCAATCTATCTCTGTCTGAAATACACTCAATGACTTGTCCTTCATAGCCCTCTGCAGCAACGAATTCCACAGATTCACCACCCTCTGGCTGAAGAAATTCCTCCTCATCTCAGTTCTAAAGGGTCATCTGTTCATTCTGAGGCTGTGCCCTCAGGCCCTAGTCTCTGCTACAAGTGGAAACATCTTCTCCATGTCCACTCTATCCATCTGTCTTCTGCAAGTTTCAATAAGATCCTCCTCATCCTTCTAAAAGCCACCAAGTAGAGATAGTGGTGCAATTAAAATTAGGAAGGTGCAACAGACCAGGATTCTTTTTTATCCATTCATGGGATGAGTCACTGGCTGGACCAGCATCTGTTGGCCATCCCTTAAAGTCCTTGAGAAGCTGGTGGTGAATTGTCTCCCTGAACCACAGTCCTTTCGATGTTGGTATGCCCACTGTCATGAGAGAGGGTGTCCCAGGATTTTGACCCAGCGACAGTGAAGCAATAACGATATATTTCCTAGTCAGGTTGGTGCCTGGTTTGGAGAGGAATTCACAACTGATAGTGCTTATACACTCTGCTGCCTTTATTCCTCCAGGTGGGGAGAGATTGCAGGTTTGAAAGGTGCTGTTGAAGGAGACCTGGTGATTTTCTGCACCGCACCGTGTAAATGGTATACACAGCTGCCACGGTGTACCACTGGTGGAGGGAGTGGATGGTTGAGATGGTAGATGGTGTGTCAGACAAGCTGCTTTGCCTGAAATGATGTTGAGCTTCCTGACTGTTGATGGAAGTGCAACCATCCAGGTAAGTTTGAAGGAGTGCAGAGATCTCAGACGGTCACAGGTTTAGAGAAGGTGGTGTGTGAGGCTATGGAGGAATTTGGAAAATGTGAATGAGAATTTCAAAATTATGCTGTTGCTAAATATGGAGGGAATACAGGTCAGCAAAGACAGAAGTGTGGAAGTAAAATACTGCAGCATTTGATTTTTTCATTCATCTGTGAGGTGTGGGTGTAGCTGGCTGAGCCAGCTTTTATTTACCATCCCTAGTTGCCTCCTTAATAAGGTGGTGGTGAGCTGCCTTCTTGAACCACTGTAGTCCATGTGCTGTAGGTAGACCCACAATGCTGTTAGGGAGGGAATCCCAGGATTTTGACTGAGCAGCAGTGAAGGAACGGCAATATATTTCCAAGTCAGGATAGTGAGTGACTTGGAGGGGAACGTGCAGGTGCTGTTGTTCCCACGTCTCTGCTGCCCTTGTCCTTCTGGATGGAAATTGTCCTGGATTTGGAAGGTGCTGTCTAAAAATCTTTGGTGAATTTCTGCGGTGCATCTTGTAGATTGGCAGCAGTGTGTGCTCTGAACATCAGTGGTGGAGGGGGTGGATGTTTGATCATATAGTGCCAATCAAGCAGGCTGCTTTGTCCTGGATGGTTTCAAGCCTCTTGAGTGTTGTTGGAGCTGCGCCAATTCATCCAAGTGGGGAATATTCTAACACACTCCTGCCTTGTGCCTTGTAGATGATGGACAGGCTTCAGGGAACCTTTTTAGAAACAGAGTTCTGATAGAACAGAAATTTTGATTATTGTAAAATTGCATATTTACCCCAGTACTCCCACATAACTTTAGAAGCAGGCTCTGGGGAAGCAGTAAAATTCATTTCATAATCTATCATTGGGCTATAAATACTACGGAGTGTGATAGTGAGAATAATAATCATGGTAATGATACCGCATAGACTCCCAATTTAGTGAAATGTTGATTTATTTTACTTGAAGTGCTCATTAACATCAGGTAAAAATGAAGTCGGTAATAAAACAACTTAAACTATTGTAAATATGTTTTGACTCACTGAGATTTCAGCTGTCTGTTCCTCCCTCCTGTTTCCTCGGCCTGTGACTCTTTGCTGGGGTCCTGGGTTACAGACCCAGCAGCCCATTGATGCCTGGCTTATTCTCTGTGTATGAACGGAGGTAAGGAGCATTAACAGGGAACGTGACAGTGGCGAATATCTCAGATAGACTCAATCTGATTGTGATGGGGGATGTTAACCATTTGAATATCAACATGTACATTTTTCTTCTGCTTTATTCATTCACGGACGTGGGCATCGCTGGCTAGCCTAGCATCTGTTGCCCATTCACATTTGCCTTGGAGCAGGTGGTGACAAATCCCCTTCTTGAATTGTTCCAGTCCATTTGA
Source organism: Rhincodon typus (assembly GCF_021869965.1). Classification (NCBI taxonomy): domain Eukaryota; kingdom Metazoa; phylum Chordata; class Chondrichthyes; order Orectolobiformes; family Rhincodontidae; genus Rhincodon; species Rhincodon typus. Next base: position 8,720,435 of record NC_063363.1, read on the forward strand.
TGCAAGTACAGCTACTGCCATTAGAAAGGGAATAACAGGATTTTGACTCAGTGACACTGAAGGAACAGCCCTGTAGCTCAGGATGGTGAGTGGCTGTTGGGGGGATTTTCCATCTGCTGATCTTGTCCTTTGCAGTTGTAGAGGTCATGGGTCACGGGTCACAGTCTAGGGAGATAGGGTAGACCTTTTTTTAAACATTATACTCTAGCATTTATTGCCCAGAGGACGGTTGAGAGTCAACCACATACAGTCATACAGCATAGAAAAAAGTCCCGTTGGTCCAAACAGTCTATGCTGACCATAATCCCAAAGTAAACCGGTCCTACGTGCCTGCGCTTGGCCCTCATCCCCCCCCAAACATTTCTTATTCATGCACTTACCCAAATGTCTTTTAAATGTTGTGATTGTATCTACATTCACCCTCTTTCTGGCAGTTCATTCCACACACACTGTTATGGGTCAGAAGTCACATGTAGGTAGACCAGGTAGGATAACCAGTTTCCTTCTGAAGAGATTTTCCCAGCAACCAGTAGTGGATGACAGTTGGTCATCACTGGACTCTTAATTCCAGATTTCATTTTTCCTCCACCAGCCACTACGGCAGATTTGAACCCCGAACATTACCTGGCTCTCTGGATTCATTGCCTATCAATAAAACCACCAGGCCATTGTCTTCCCTTGACTACAACAAGGCTTGTCTTCAGCCAGAGGGTGGTGGGGCCTGAGAATTTTTTTGCCACAGAAAGCAGTTGAGGCCAAAATATTGAATGTTTTCAAGGAGATAGATATAGCACTTAGGAGTAGAAGGTTCAAAGGTTACAGGGAGAAAGCAGGAACAGAATACTGAATTGGATGAGCAGACATGAGCCTATTGAATGGTGGAGCAGGCTTAAAGGCCTACACTGGTTCCATTTTCTTTATTTCTATTGTTTTGGAAGGTGCTATCTAAGGAACTCCAATTAATTCCTGCAGTGTACACTGTAGGCAGTACATACAGCTTCCACTAAGCATTGAAGGCAGTGGAAGAGATGCCAATCAAGTGGTTTGTTAGTCATGGATGGTGTTAACCTTCTTGAGCGCTCCCAGCCAGGCAAGTGGAGAGTATACCATCACACTCCTGGCTTGTGCTTTGACGATGGTAGACAGGCTTTTGGGGAAATCAGGAAGTGAGTTACTCACTGCAGGATTCCAGTCCTGTTTTTACAGTCACAGTAGTTATATGGCTAGTCCAGTTCAGTTACTGGTCAGTGGTAACAGTCAAGATGTTGATAGTGCGATTCAGTGATTGTATCTGCAACTGCCTGGAGTAACTGAATAATAGCTATGATTCTCTACATTGTTCAAATGTCATTTGAACATTCTCTTTGCAGATCTGTGTGACCGAGTGAGGTACCAGTGGACACCTGGAGAACGGTAACCCAAAAAAAAAAGCCAATATCTTCACAAAGGATGCAGGGAAACAGTTGTCCAGGAATATGGGGACAAGGATTTAAATTATAAATGGAAACCCAGAAGACAAAAGGATTGGACAGCTGTGGCCTACACTCACATGAAGCATGTGTATATTGGTACACCAGAATGCTATGGACACTCTTCCCCTAGAGTCAGATTCTCTCTCACTCTCTCCCTGCTAACACTACACATGTACCAACCTCTAGCAAGAAGGCTAAGAAAATAATTTGAAAGATTCTGCATGATTAGCAAATTGTTCAGAGCTCTATGAAAGCAGCTTTATTATACAGTCTCAATTGGATAGCGCCATCACTATTAGAAATAGTTTCTGCTTTGGTGCTCATCCAGTCAAGGAACAATCAAATTCAATTTCCTCAATGATTTGACAATTTAACTAGAACCTTTGTTGCAGCTAGTGTGCTACATTGCCTCTTACTGAAGATTAGAAGATGGATAACACTGACTGTCATAAGGTGAGGCTATTAGCATTGGCTTCTATGTGCTGTTATATAGAAGCTCACAAGCAAATAATAAAATGTGATAGTTTTGCTTTTAGAAAATGAGCTATCAAGTAGTGAGAGAGGAGGAATCACTTGTTCTGGATTTACCGACAGTCCCAAATAATGGGATAGAAAAATGGCCTTTCTGCAGTCTCCAAAGGGTACACAATGTAGGATCCACTATTTGAGTAATGCCTCAGTTGGCAACACATTTAAGTATGCATCAGAATATTGTGTTCAAGTTCCATTCCAGAAACTGAGCAAAGACTGGGCTAATGCTGCCAGGCAGGGGTGCTGAGCACGAGTGAAAGATGCTAGTTTCTGATAAAAACATATTTACACATAATTAATATCCATATGCATATTTTATTGACACAAGACAGTATCTTCAGGGAAAGATAGCAGAAAGAAATTTGAAGGCAAGGAAACTATCACCATGGTAGATCCATCCAGTCCTTAAATCTATAAAGTATAACCTGAACTGACAATTGCCAGGGAAACACAACATCTGTTGAGAGAAGTCCAGTATGACTATTCTTCAGTATGAAATATACCCACTAGAACATGGTTTTTGTTTACACCCTCAACTTGTTATAAATAATTAACAATGCATTTGGAACAAACAGTTTTTTTATTATATATAATTTACATTTTCATCAAGCTCCGCAGAATGCAAAACCACTGTGCCGTTAAAGAGCAAGGAATGTTAGTTGCCATCTAGAGTTTAGTCCGATTACTGGGAGTTGTAGATTACATTAGTGTGCAGTGACACCTAGTGAAGAAAAATACAAGATCTTAAATCGAACTAGTTCAGGGAGCTCAATAGCAAGGAGATGATTGACCTAAAGGCATTAGGTGTCTGAAAAGAGGCCATTTTCTGTTTCAAGATGGATGTGCGAAGGCAAACCTTTTGACCCTACACGGAGGTGTGCGCGCACAAGAGTAATGGTCAATTTTGTTAGACATACTCCAGAGGATATTGGGGGTCAGGGAAAGGGAACAGTGTGTTCACTCAGGTGTGCAATGTATGTGAACTGAAAGAAGCAACTACAGACCTTGGTTACTACAGGTCTTTGAACAAGAGAGACTTATGGGTTGAGCAGTCAAATGCTGAGAACATAATGCCATGATACAATTTCTCAAAGATTCACAGCTTTAAATTGTCACAAACAACTTTCATATCAATGGTAAACAAATTCTTGCCTATATTAAAAAAAGTGAAAGCAGAGGTAGAGATCAAAATGAGGGGTTGACCAAGGGATGAGCATTAGGTTTGAGAGACTCTCTTTGCAATGATGTGTGTATTTGTTGTTTGGAAGCAGAGGTTGGCACAAGTTGGGAGATCTTCCAAGTGGAAAATGGGGTAGGGTTGAGAGATTGAATGTGGCCAAGATGCGGAAGTGAACAGCAGACTTTGTTAGGGCTTAAGTGTACACACAGGGCAGTAAGTGGGAACATCTGCACTCGAATCATAGAATCCCTACAGTGTGGAAACAGGCCCTTCGGCCCAACAAGTCCCCACCAACCCAAACCCATCCCCCATAACCCACCTAATCTACACATCCCTGAACACTACAGGCAATTTAGCATGGCCAATCCACCTAGCCTGCACATCATTGGACTGTGGGAGGAAACCCACACAGACACAGGGAGAATGTGCAAACTCCACACAGCCTGAGGATGGAATTACAGCAATGAGGAGAAAGTCCCTTACTGTTCTGCAAATTTGGAACTCCATCACAAAAAAGGTGACGAAGAAGAGGTCATTAAATGGTTTTAAGGCAGAGATAGACTCTAGTTATGACTCTCTATTCTAGAGCCTTGGGAATAGATGGGAATTCAAACATGAACAGTCCAGCAGGTGGAACAGGCTTCGGGGTTGAATGACCCAATTCTGCTATTTCTCCACTTACCTCTGACTCAGATTCCTGAATACCCGTGCCGTGTGAAGCTGTTTGCCGTTTGTATTCTCAAGGGCAATTAGGAGCAAACAATAAATACCAACAGTGCAAGTGACAGCAACATTGAATACATTAACAATTCTAATGAAGTGCTGTACTGGAGGCATGCTATCTGGTAACAGACATCCCTTCAGGAGAAGGTGCCCTGCAAGATGCATCACTGCACTCATCTTTGTAGTGTGCCAGCCCTCACCTCATTGGAAAACATTCCTACCAGAGTCAAAACATTGCTTCTCTAGAAAATTGAGCCCAAAACCCAGGGTGATAACCCAAAGCATTACTGAGGGAATGCCACACTGTTGGGAGGAGATTCCTTTCAGGTGAGACTTTAAACCCAGAACTCTGTCCTTCCCCCTCAGATGGTGAGCATGAAAGGACGTGAGCATAATTCAAAGACTACTTCTCTCTGGGATCCCAGCCACAAAACAGACATCTGCACACAGACATATACATAAATGCATATACACACATGCGTAAACACACCACCAACATCACCCTGCTTTCAGACACGTGCACTGTGGGGTAAAGGTTAATTATTCCTTTACTAAGAAAGCGACTGAGCATGGATATAAAAAGGAGCTATGATAGTGATGGAGATCACAGAACTGCAGCCAGAAACAGCATTCCAGAAAATGTTTTCTCTTATTAATCCATGTGTACAGTTTTGTTCAATAAAGCCTGTTAACATTCACTTACAAGTAAATGAATTTGCCATCTAGCCTGCAGATTAGGACTATACTCAACATTTTATAGATGGTCCAAAAAGTCTACTTCCTTATCACGGATGAAGCACTTCCAATTTCTGATGGAGTTCTAGGAATTTTCTTGTCTGTAAATACACTTCCCAGGGGGTCAACTGCATCCTGTGCTCACCTTCCCTTCAACACAGCAGTACCTACTCCAACTCTAACAGAAAGCTAGGATGCATGCATCAGAGATTCATACACAAGAGTATTGGCGGGAGAGGTGGGGTGAAGTGTTAAATATTCATGGTCATAAGATAATTGTAAAAAGGCATTGTAAAATAAACTTGAAGGAAACCGTGCTTGTATATTTACTGTAAGCATAACTATTGAGGATGTGCATGTCCAGCAATGCATCCTCAGTTTCACCCCACCACTCGCGTGCAGATACCCACAACTACACGCTGCCACTCCTGTGTGGATGGCCATTCCACATGCATGCATACACCCTGACCCCCCTCCACCCCACTGTCATTCTCTCCTGTACACTACACTCCCCATGCACATTACTGCCATGCTTTCATTCACATCCACAGACTTCTCACTGCCCTTCATGCAGTCATCCTAACTTCATAAAGTTTTTCAACATGAAAAATACAAAGGGCTTTAATAATGGTCATTTAGTAGATAGATAAAACTTTCCTGACCACATTAACCAAGAACAGGACAAATTTAAAGGAATTAATTTGACGTTTGTGTTTTAATGTCTCTCCTCAAAACAAACTTGGTTTTGCATTGCAACATAACATAAATTTGTGCATTGTAAGATTTGATTATATAATGACAGACTGCGCAAGCATTTTAAAGACTTACACTTTTCACAATCTCAGGATGCCACAAAGCACTTTTAAAGTTAAAGATGTCATATGTATTGCAATTGTTTTGCACTTCAAACAAGTAATATGGCAGTCAACTTTCACATAGCAAGCTCCCACAAGCAGCAATATGATAATTCCCCAAACATTATTGTAGCTATGATTGAGATGCACATATTGGTCAAGGCTTTGGAGAATGCACCTGCTTTATCCCCCCTCCCCAGGGTCTTTTCATGTTCTTTGAAAAAAGAACAATTTTTAAAAATTCACACAACTGAACATGTTAAAGTGGCTCCTCCATAACATGGACACTGGTAAATGATTCCTTAGTATAGCAAACTCAGTTGTTCAATCTTGTAAAGCTGCACTGTATTGTCATAAAGCATTTATGCCACATGAGGGAGACATGTACCTTCATTATTAAATCAGAGCCAACTATAACTTGAGCTTTTCATTCTTATGTGGGATTCAGGTCTCCCTGACAAAGTTAGCTTTTGTTGCCCAACCCTCATTACTCAAGTTGAATGGCTCTCCAGGCCATTTCAGAGCACAGTTAAAGGTTAACCACATTTCCCCATGTCTGGTGTCACATGCAGCCCAGACTGACTAAGGATGACAGATTCCATTCCCTAACAGAAATTGAACCAGATTGCTTTTTAGTGCGAATTGACAGGTCAGAAGCTACATGAATGATGTTTTTTTTAAAAAAAACGTTCCATATTTTATTCAACTCATTTGTCACTCACTCATGGTTGGATTCAAACCAATGACCCCAGAACATTCGCCAGACTATCTGAAATGCTTATCTATTGACAATGTCACTATGTTACCATGTCCCCATAAGTAATGTCACCTAGAGGGCCATGCTCTCATTAGAGATGGAATTGGTACTGCGTTTACCCCAAGGGTCACCACACGTCCGGCAAAGGGAGAGAGTGTGAAAAGACATCTTCATGGTAACCTCAGCCAGTGTGGAAATTGAAACCCCACAGCTGGTATCACCCTGCATCACAAGCCAGCCATCTAGCTAACTGACCCCCATCCACAACAATGAACGCAAAAGTATTGACAACTCCTAAGCAATGGATACTATCTGCTGCTGCCAGGAATAACCAAATCATAAAGCAGGGAATGATAATCAAGCCACCCACGTTTTGAATGTCTGGAGAATACCTTGGCCAGATTAGAGTTTGAAAGGGGACACAAGAGCCACATCCTGGCCGGTATTCCCTTTCTTAGCAATTGCGCAGGCCGAGACCCATGAGCACAGATGGGGGGCCTTTAGCCCATCGTGTCCACACCAGTCACAAACTATTCTAATCCCATTTCCCAGCATTTCGCCCATAACCTTGTATGCCCTGGCATCTCAAATGCATATCTAAATACTACTCAAATGTTGATAACTTGTCTTTACCACCCTTACAGGCACCGAGTTCCAGATTTTTCTTCGTCTCTAAACCTTCTGCCCCTTACTGTGCCCCCTGGTCACTGATCAATGGGAAAAGTTCTTTCCTATTTATCTCGTCTATTGCCCTTATTTTAAATACCTCAATTATATTTCTCCACACCAGCATCCCCCAACCCCAATCAAAAACAACAGCCGTCTATTGAATTTTTCTTCCACAATATGGGGAAAACGGTTGTGCAGCTTAGTGAACATTGGTCATGGGAATACTCTAGAGTAAGGCTGAGTTGTGTCATGGTAAGCCTGAATGCTAATTGTACACACAGGTGAGTATACCAAAATCAGAGGAGTCAGTGCAAGAATGGGGGACAGGTGGGGGGAGGAAAAAAAGAGGAGGTGGTGATCACAGGGACAAATTAATTCAGAACCAACAGAAGTAGTCAGACCTATTCAGAAAGATTGCAGACTTTAGTTCTTTTCTGTACTAAAGTGTAATGGCTATTTAACATTGTTCTCATGAGTTTGATATGGTCGACATTTAAAAATACATTCCCACTTTCAGGTATGGCTCAGTCAAACATCCAAAAGTCACTAATGAATCAAAAGCAGAATTTCAGAGGAGCTTCTTTATCAGAAAAATACATTGAATGTGGAACTGACAAGGAGTAAGTAGAGAAGGAATTAGGGTGAAGTTGATAAACATGAGAAAAATACGAGCACAAAATCAAATTGTGCTAAGCAGCTAGTGTAGACCATATGGCCTGGCAATGACTAGATGGGATGAATAGCCTGTCTGTGCTGTGCTTTTAAACAGCTGACTAATGGAAATTTGCTGGTTGCTTTGAGGGTCGTCTCAGCGTTGTGTTCAAGAGAGCAGAGAAGACAGTGTAGGATACATTCACTGGAATAGGACCATAGGTGATAGGCTTTGAGTAAGTTGAGATTGGGGAAGCTGGAGATGACTTAAAAAAAAATTGTCCAGGCAAAGTGGACAACATCAGCTGAGCTACTTTCCAGAGACAGGGTGACCTAAAGTTGGATGAACTATCAGGAATGCTGATACATAGCAAGACTCTGTTTGAGACAACATGAAAAACGATAGATGTTATTCTGAAAGATTAAAACCAATGGATTGAAAGGCTTGTTTTATGCAAACCTTCAATTCTAGATTTAGATTGTATTGTTACATGTACTCAAGGACAGGAGTACAGTGAAAAGTGTATAATGTCACCACACATGGTACCATCTTAGGAACCCAGGCACAAAGTAGTACAAGAGTTAAAAAGCATTACTTCTTAGAATAGTAGGAAAATAAAGGTAATAGTTTTCTTTAAACTAGGAAAATAAAGGAATACGTTAAAAGTTCAACAGGCTTTGATGAGTACTCCGCTTATCTCATCCTTCTTGATGCCTCTGCTGCAGGTACTGTCACAGCTGCTGAAACTGCTGCCTCCCCGATCTCCAGGGTGACTCAGGAACACGCCCAGACAGGATCCACTCACACCAAGTGAAGGTATGCCATGATACACCAAGAGACCAGTCAACATACTTCCAAGTCCCCAGGTCAGGACCCATCAAGACACCAGGTCGAGATCTGTCATGGGGAGGTAAACAGAGGTGGGGGAGGGGTTTAGTCCTCATCTACCTTAAATAGTAAAATCCAAAAGAACTGAGGATGCTGTAAATCTGCTGAGCTGCTCCAGTAACTTTTTTTTGCTCCTAACTTAACCAATCTCAGTTTGAATGGCTATAATCCACTGCACTGTTGTTGGGGAGGAAGTGAATGGTAAAGTGCGATTTCTTTTTCTTGTCTCATCACAATACCCTTGATGCAGAAGGTAAAACTCTGTAGGTCAACTGAGAAGATTGACTTGGCCTCCATGATCAATTCAAACATAAAACGGTCTTGTGTCTTTCACCCTTCTGCTACCAAGAAGCTTTTCCATCTAAGAAATACTATGAAAGAAAATGTTTTTATTAATCACATTCAGTTGCTATACTCCTCTTATCAGCCCTGCCTAATCTGGCTCTTTCTTTTTTCTTTAAAAACTAGATAGATGATAATATCACCTGGAGTATTCAATACCTACTGTTCTCAGCAGAACAAAATCCTGCAAAAACCTACATTGAAATGAATGAAGTCAGAAAAATTTGGGTAACATCTAGTTACCATAGCCAACTACACAAGCATCTTCTGCAGTGTTTCACTGCTTTGTAGTCAGGTTGATCAGAAAATATTGTATTAAAATATCTCCTCTTTTGGTAATAGAGCATAGAGTTTTTCCAAGAGGAAATCATTTCAGTGCTACAGAGGTAAGGTGAGACTAATTAAACAGTTCTGTCAAAGAGCAGGTACTATGGAATTCTGAACTTTATTCTTTCCTGGGATGTAGGTACTGGCTGGGCCAGCTTACTTTGTTCACTTCTACTTACCATTGAGAGGATGGCAGAGAGACATTTTGCTGAACTGCTGCAGTCAACCTGACAAGCATACCTACAGCATCTGATCCAGTGACAATGAAAGAACTATGGTTATAATCCCAACTCCGTTAGGAAGGAACTTGCAAATGGTGTTCTCATGTCTGTTTCTAATTTCCTTCTGGGTGGTATCAAGTCAGGGGTTTGGAAGGTACTATCAAAAGAAGCTTGGAAGTTGCTGTTGTGCATAGCTCCATCTGCAAGTTACACTTATTCACCTATTCTATTGATGCCCCTTCGCAATTTCACCTCCAAATAGAATACTTAACCTGGCATCTACCTCACGGCAAACTTGGATACACAACTCCATCCCATCATCCAGGTCACATGCAAATATATTAACAATTGGAGACCAAAGTACAGATCTGATAGGGAGGCAACCAATTTGAATTGCTGTTCTTAGTTTTTGTATTTGATTTATCAAATATTTTTGAATAGGATGTTCCTGAATTCTAAGATTAAAGAGGGGGAAAGAAACTCAAGATACAAAAATGTACTTGGACCTCGATATGAATAGTGTCCCCACAATTCTAAACCAACATGGTTGGTTGCCCTTTAACGGGTTAAAACAGGATTCTTAACAGGGTGATTGCAAGATATTTTCAGATTCTGGAACCAAGGATTATACGTAGAGCTCAGTTTTGTCTGTTAAAAAGACAAAGTGACTGGAGACCAAAGGTTTTGTCTTTCTACACAATATTCACTGATCATACACAAGCTCAGATGGACTGGAACTCAACTCATAAGTAATAATTTGAATGCTAAGCCCTCTTTAGATACCCCTTCCCATAATCAATATTCCATATGTGCTCAGAAATCTTGGTAAATACTATTTATTCTCAGGATTCTACAAGCAATTGCTCAAGTCCAATAATCTCAGTTACAGGCCAAAGCTACTTGACTTCAGAGCAAGAAGCTGGCAAAAGGGCAAAGACTACAATTGTTCCATGTTCATGCATAAGAACTGAGGTTACTGAAGAAATAAAAAAACAAGTACATGGGATAATCCTGGCCTCAACTGGAGTGCAGCTCCAAAAACTTGGAGCTAAGGAGCTTGACACCTGCCAGGTTAAAGTAATGTATGTGATGGTCACCCCACCCACCATTGTTAAACAGTCACTCCTTCCACTACTGGCAGTGTACCATCTACAGGGAGTACTGCAGGAAAGTGCCTTTGAAAACACCTTGCCAGACAACTTTACCACTTTAAAGAACACGTGTGCATTGGGAAGACAGCACAAGACAGAGCGTGCGAAAGGAGGAAATAGCACCTGCAAGTCGACCTCCAAGTTACACCCCAATCCTGACTTCCAGATGATATTGTCTTTCCTTCACAGTTGCTATTAAACAAATTACATACCCCATCAGATAATATTGCAGGTACAGCTACATCATATGAACCACTGACTCAAGGAGGTAGCTCATCATAAGGGCCAATAAAAGCTAATCAAAAGATTCAAATTAACTGGCTTTCAATTAAACATAGGCTAATTTAAACTTACTTCTGCATTTTTCAGTTAGGTGGAAGTGTGAAAATGGAATTCCTGGCTTTGAAGAAAGCCAAACATTTAAGTCATTGTCAGTTAAGCTTTATCTGAAAGTCAGAGGAAAAGTTTAAATACTTTTGATCCAGCTCAGAGATAGGGACACAACCTACAAGCATCCTTAAGCAAACAAACACCAACTCCCTATCAGAAGTGCTTTACAGTATTGGTCGTGACCAATACCACTGCAGTCTATTATAAATGTAGAAAGTACATGGAGTCAGAATGTGCTAGCCAGTATCCTATTGAATGGCACAGCAGGTTTGAGGGCCAAATGGCCAACTCCTGTTCCTGTTTATGGTCTTGTAGCAGTGAGGTATCCATCCATTCAGCTCAGTGTATGACATGCATACACATCTTACAGCTCAATCACACCAGAAAGCAATTCCTGAGGCCATTAATTTACAATAAAAAAGTTCTGTTTGCACTGTCAGCTAATTTACAATCTATACTCAACATGTGGCATATTTTAAAAGTCAGCAACACACTGTTCTGCTGCCATTAAATCACTAATTTCAACAAGTTAGCAATGGCTAAACGTAAGTGGAGAAAACATCCTTCATTGACTTAGGTTCTCATACACAAGTTTTGCAATGAAAAAGATAATCCAGGTATCTTTGTTCTATGTCTGCTACTGTGGAGGAACAAAGTCTAAGGGCAAAAGGGAGCACAAAGAGGACAGCATTTCAAACAAACAACCACAATCCCACTCTTATACAAGTTACAGTGCAGGACCTAAGTACCATAGCTTGGTATAAAAAGATCCCAGACGGGTGATAGTAAGCATCTTGTAAAATAGCTGTCATGTTCCAATTAGAGGTGGCTCCTCATTATATTTCTTGTTATAAGTGCATCCTTCAGGATATAACATTCACTCACTACTATATATTATTCAATGTTAGTGAATGGGTAGATCAACACAATTCACCATGGTCCTGGATCCTTGGTTTTGATGACTTCATATACAGTTATGACTGCATTTAGATAGGCAGGCAGGGATAAAATGGCACAGTAATGTCTAATCTTTAAACCAGAGATCCAGGCAAACACCTTGAGAAAGACATCCCCTCCAAAGACTTGCTTACGTACCAGCATAGCTCTTCAACATCTTAAACTGGTCTTCCAATACAGGAGACGAAATTGGGAGATTGAGACGTGACACCTTAAATTTACCATTTTGATTCTCCATTCTATTGGCATGTTATGCAAGTGAGAAACAGCTTTTACTGTCTTTAGGCTCACAGTATAGCAGTGGAATCCCTGCCGCTAAGAAAACAAAAGGGCTTTGGTTCAGATCTCATTTACTTCAGGGGTGTTCTCACAGCGTATCTAAACAGGTTGATTAAGAATATTCATTTTATGTTTCTACTTTACTCCTAACATCTTTAGGTTCCATTATCAGTCAGTCAGTAGGCACAGGAGTGGAAGAGGTGTGACCTAGTGCTTGAAATAGCTCATCAGGTAAAGTCTTCACTTAAAGAAATTTCAGTGTTTCCTACCCACAAGCCACATGGGCTACCTTGCCAGGTTTAAGCTTTCTCGAATGCAAAGATTTGCAGCCATTGCTCCGAGCAATTTTCTCAATACCTCATTGCCTTGCACCACTATAGCATTCTGACATTTAGCCATTCCTGCCCTCCACCTGAGGCTACTATCATTTGCTCATAATGAAAACATTTTCAACATGTCAACATCTGTAGAGAAAATCAACAGTTCAAGTCAATGTCTTTTCAACAGTTAAATTGAACATTCCACATTGTATTGCCCATTTGAGTATTTTTTTGAGAAAAAAAGCTTTAGCATCCACTAGGATGAGTACATCTAATAATTTCAGCATTAAGGCCATGTACAGTAAATAGGCCCAAACAAACACTGAACATATGGGTTAAAATCCTATCACTGTAGATGATGCAAATGAAATGCCTTTAATCTAGAATTGAAAACGCAGGAATGTTGACTGCTATCATTTGTTGCTGTAAAAACCTACTGCCTCACTAATACTATTTGGGGAAGGCAACCAATCATTTACAGTCTGCCCAAACAGGACTTCTGAATCACAGCTATGTTTGAGTTTTAAAGGTTCTTCTAAACATCCTGCTGGCCTTTCCAGCGAAAACTCAAATTCCATCAATGCTAAAGGTTTGTAGAGAAGATTGATGCATACAGGGCAAGAAGTTGATTGGAAACAAAGAAAAATCCTTGTCATTAGCTGACAGCCAGGAACTAGGGGCCTGGTGCGTTTTGGTCAAGGGACAGAGTAGCAAGAAATAGCTATGCCTAACAAAACAATAATTACAGATGCTAGAGACACTCAGCAAGTTAAGACAGCAAATGTCCAAAATAGTGTGAAAATAAACACTGCCTTTTACAAGATAAGTATTGGTGGAATTAAGTGCCAATTCCCAGGTGGTGAGCCAGAGTTCAGCATTTTCTGTATTTATACAGAAAGAACTGGTGGAGGTAGATGCAATTACAACATTTAAAAGGGTATCTGGATGGGTACATGAATAGGAACAGCTTAGAGGCCAAAAGGGGGCTAGATCAGTTTAGGAATCTGGTCAGAACAGACTGATGGATCTATTCCCATGCTGTATAACTGACCACTTGGGAGAACAAGTAGTATACCGAGTCGCCATTGCTGACCCTGAAGGCAGGTGGTTAGATTACACTATCAAGGTATACAGGACTCTTTCCTTTATCAATCATGGCATTGATGCCACAGCTGAAGTATCACATGTAGGTCAGCCACTGCACTTTTGCAAAATGCTATTGCAATGAATGAGGTGCAGAGGAGATCGAGCAAGATGTTAACAGACCTTTAAGCTATGAAGAGGCTGAATAAGGTCAGGTTCTTTGGAGCACAGAAGGCAGAAACAGGGCCTGGTTAGGATTTATGGAGCGAAACATACAAACCCAGTTGAAGGGGGTAACAACAAGGGGCATAATTTTAAAGTGAATGGCAGGAGACTGAAGGGGTAGAGGAATTTGGAAGAATATTTCCTAGAATCCCAGTGTGGAAAGAGGCCATTCGGCCCATCAGGTCTGCACCAACCCTCTGAAGACCAGCCCCGCCCCCACCCTATTGCCACATTTACTACATCTGATCCAAAGTTGCACATCCTTGATCTGTGGAAGGAAAGCAGAGAACCTGACAAGCCTACACAGACACACAGTGAGAACATTCAAACTTTAGACAGTCACCCAAGGCCAGATTGAACCCAGGACCCTGGCACTGAGGGGCAGTATCACTAACCACAGTGACACGCTCTTGAAGAGGAGGATGGTTGAAATGTGTAACGTAGGTGAGCACTTAAAGCGTCATATCATTCAAAGCTATGGGCCTAGCATTGAGTTCAGTTTGTGTTAGTGGAGAAAATGAGCTGAAGGAGATCTTCTGCACTGATTCTATGCTAGCCATCCTGAAGGGTAACACTAAACGCAGCAATACCATGGTCAGAAAGTGAAGTGTAATGGTTTGTAGGGTACAAGTGCTGTATTAATAAAAAAGGTGAAATATGCACAATATGCCACAAGTATGCTTCTCAGTACCTTCACATTAAACAAAGGGAATTTGAAAATAAGCTCTATACAAATTCCAAATTTCAAAAAGTAAATAGGTAAATCTTTATTCTGAACTGACTAAAATCTCCTCTCACCCACCCAAGTCAAATAGCTTGGCAAAGAGCAGACCAGACAAATTGTTTCACTTTTATATACATGGAATGCCACTGTTGTATCTAAAGACAGTTCAAACAGGTTTCCAAAAAAAAATCAGTGTAGAATTCAGTTATACATGTGCCAAAACAGTCTACAAAATGCCGCTGCACACCTACTAAAAAGGCAGCTTTACTCAGTTTTCAAAAATTAATCTCATCTCTAATCTTGACTAAACTTAATATGCAGTTTGAAATCAAATTACTTGCATTAAGGACAAGCCAGAACAGTAATCTTGACATTATACAGGAAACCTCAAATGTAAATGTAGCTGGATACTTGAGGTAGCACCACATTTGTCAGAGAAAAAAGGTTGATTTGAACAGTTACAGTTGAGGTTACACAACTCATTTACTACTGAACTGTAAAGGCTACAATTATATTGGGACAAGCACATTTCAATTACAAGTCTTGAGACATCTCAAAAATAATCTAATGAACTGCCTTGCTGCAACAGGACAAAAGTTGCCAACAGCCTGCAGCTCAACACAGCTATCTTGTCAGACTTGAGTAAGAAAACATCTCCACCCCAAGCGAATACTGAAGTCTTCAGTGAAGCATTAAAAAAACACAACCCTCCCATTGCAAAAAGTTTAAGGCAAACTTAGAGAAAAAGAAAACTGACTAAATCCCATAATAAATCCAACCCATGTAACTGATAAATGCACTATCCACCAACCCCCAAAACAAAGACTTAGATGAATCAAGAAATTCACTGAAAATTTCTCCAAATAAAAAAGGACAATCTTGACCACAAAAATAAAACAGAAAACATACAAATGCCAGGAACCCCTTGCGTTCATGTGTGAGTGGCCCTGAGAAGGGCCATTGATGGGGGAAGGTTTTAAAGTCTGTCACAATGTCCATCTTGTGATTTTCTTGCAGTTAAGGGAGAAAAGAGTACACAAAATAGGATGAAAAATAGCAGGGTACAAGAGAGAAGGAAGGGAATCAGGGTGAAGTGAATGAGGGCAAGTGCAGGGTGTGGGATGTGGGGAAGGGAACAGGTGAGGAAGGAGGAAATCAAAGTTAAAGTCGGGGGTGGGGGAAGAGGGAGGATAGTAGAGTTGAGGGGAATTTGGGGGAGGAGGAAGAGGGGAGGAGTCGGGGAGAAAATTAGCGGCGGAATTTGAGGGGGTCAATGGCAGTGTTGGGGAAATTTAGGAGTCGGGAGAAGAAATAGGGCAGGCAGAGAGAATTGGGGAAATTGAGATGTGGTTGGTGGTGGGGAGGGGTTTAAGAAGAGAACACAAATACGGGGAATGGGAGAGAGTGTGTTGGAGAGTTTTTTTTTGTGGTGAAAAGAGGACGGGGCAACAGAGAAGGATCTAGAACTCCTGCGATTGCTGAGAGCTCTTCTTGCCACCGCTCTTGCCGCCTCCTCCACCTCCTCCGCCGCCAATGGCCGGGCCCGAGCCAGATTTCTTAGGCAGCAGCACGGCCTGGATGTTGGGCAGGACGCCTCCCTGGGCGATGGTGACTCCCCCCAGCAGCTTGTTGAGCTCCTCGTCGTTACGGATGGCGAGCTGCAGGTGCCGGGGGATGATGCGAGATTTCTTGTTGTCCCGGGCCGCGTTTCCCGCCAGCTCGAGGATCTCGGCGGTCAGGTACTCGAGCACGGCCGCCAGGTAAACCGGGGCGCCGGCCCCCACCCGGTCCGCGTAGTTGCCTTTGCGCAGCAGGCGATGCACCCGGCCGACCGGGAACTGCAAGCCGGCCCGCGACGACCTCGTCTTGGCCTTAGCCCGGGCTTTACCGCCGCTGCTCTTCCCTCGTCCCGACATCTTCCTCTCACCGAGCTCTTCACCTTCCAAAATGGCGCCAGGCCCGGGCCTGCGCCCTCCTTATATACCCCGCCCGCCTCCGTGTCGTCACATACCTTCCTCCTATTGGACACGTTCGCCGCCAGCCCTCCCATCCATTGGCCAAGAACTACATCCATCAAACCGGTACCCCGCCCTCCCACGCCCCCTCTTTTGATTGGACAGACGCCTGGGCCGCCGGCCAATGACGGCCGCTCCCGCTGCCCGACCCTCATTCAAATTTTTTGAATGGGAAAAGGCGCGCAAATAAAAGCGGACTCTTGCAGTAAGCTAAACGTTAAAGCGCATTTCCTTAAGATTTAAACTCCCATTATCTATATTCCATTAAAACACGAACGGAAAAGGTTCATGTCCCTTTTTGAAGTGAAGATAAATAAAGACTGTTGCTAATTGCGAAGAGATGTCTGCAAAATCAATAAAGGATACTTGTAGCGAGATATTTTACATACTTTCTTATCAACCTGATTAAAGTTACTATTAGAGGCCTATGGAGCAGGAAGGAAGTTAACCACTAGCCCCTGGCTCAATGGTCGAGGGACCATCACTGCGCCACACGTGCTTTGCTAGTTATTTTAAAGTTTACATCCCATCCAGACTTGGAGACAAATATTTCCCATTTCAGCAAATGCCCAGCAAATGTTAAAAATGTTTTTAACACAAAAACAGAAATTGCTGGAAAAGCTCAGCAGGTGTGGCAGCATCTGTAGAGAGAAATCAGAGTTAACTTTTTGGGTTGAGTGACATTCTGAGGAAGGGTCACTCGACAGAGTTGTGTTTCCTTGTTGCAATCGGCTTTAATAAAGAACGAGACCGAAATTGTATGAATGTGGGAGAAACCAAATTGTTCGTCCCATAAGGTATAAACACAGTTTACGAATGGGTGCCCGGCTCCATCTGTCTCCAGCACCAAAGACATTTTTCCCTCCCCACCCTTGTCTGCTTTCCGGAGGGACCACTCTCTCCGTGACTCCCTTGTCCGCTCCACACTCCCCTCCAGCCCCACCACACCCGGCACTTTTCCCTGCAACCGCAGGAAGTGCTACACCTGCCCCCATACCTCCTCCCTCACCCCCATCCCAGGCCCCAAGAAGACTTTCCACATCAAGCAGATGTTCACCTGCACATCTGCCAATGTGGTATACTGCATCCGCTGTACCCGGTGTGGCCTCCTCTACATTGGGGAAACCAAGCGGAGGCTCGGGGACCGCTTTGCAGAACACCTACGCTTGGTTCGCAATAAACAACTGCACCTCCCAGTCGCGAACCATTTCAACTCCCCCTCCCATTCCTCAGACGACATGTCCATCCTGGGCTTCCTGCAGTGCCACAATGATGCCATTCAAAGGTTGCAGGAACAGCAACTCATATTCCGCTTGGGAACCCTGCAGCCCAATGGTGTCAATGTGGACTTCACAAGCTTCAAGATCTCCCCTCCCTTTACTGCATCGCAAAACCAGCGCAGCTCGTCCCCGCCTCCCTAACCTGTCCTTCCTCCCACCTCTCCCCTCCTCCCACCTCAAGCCCCACCCCCATCTCCTACCTACTAACCTCATCCCGCCCCCTTGACCTGTCCGTCCTCCCTGGACTGACCTATCTCCTCCCTACCTCCCCACCTACACTCACCTCTACTGGCTCCATCCCTACCTCTTTGACCTGTCTGTCTCCTCTCCACCTATCTTCTCCACTATCCATCTTCTATCCGCCTCCCCCTCTCTCCCTATTTAGTTCAGAACACCCTTCCCCTCCCCCATTTCTGAAGAAGGGTCCAGGCCCAAAATGTCAGCCTTTCTGCTCCTATGATGCTGCTTGGCCTGCTGTGTTCATCCAGCTCTACACGTTGTTATCTCAGATTCTCCAGCATCTGCAGTTCTTACTATCTCTGATTATTTCAGACTCCATTGCTTAACAACAATATGCGTTGATATAACGCCCTTTTGCCACCTTAATGGAGCGTTATAAAGTAAAACTGGACATTAATGCGCCTAATGAGCTATTACAGCCGATGGGCAAAAGTTTGGTTAGAGGAATATAGATTTTAAGTAGCATCTTAAAGGGGGAAATTGAGGTGAGGACTATTCTTAAGGCCCAGGCTACTGAAGGCGATGGTGAAGCGAATAAAAACCGAAAGAACTGCGGATGCTGTAAATCAAGAACAAAAACAGAAGTTGCTGGAAAAGCTCAGCAGGACTGGCAGCATCTGTGAGGAAGAAAATCAAGAGTTAACGTTTTGTAAGTGACCCTTCCTCAGAACTCAACTGTTGTCGTGGAGTGAATAAAACTGGACACAAAAACTAAAATCACGTCCTGGCGCCTGCTGGACTCTGAAAAAGAGTCTCATTGGTCTCCAAACATGAAACTGCGTCTACAGATACTGCCGGAGCCCGTCAGGTTTCTCTAGCACTTTCTGCTATTGAAATTGGAGATGCTGAAATTGTCATAATTACTGAGATCTCAAAGGAATGTGTGCCTGGACGAGGGAGATAACACACAGAGAGAGAGGGAGGGGTGAGGCCCTATGGGAGAGATTTGGAAATACGAAAAAAAATTTTAAGATCAATGCGAGACGACAAGGTGCAGGGCTGGATGAACACAGCAGGCCAAGCAGCATCATAGGAGTAGAGAGGCTGACGTTTCGGGCCTAGACCCTTCATCAGAAAAGGGGGAGGGGAAGGGGGTTTTGAAATAAATAGGGAGAGAGTGGGAGGCGGATAGAAGAGGGATAGAGGAGAGAGATCCCTTGAGGTTTGTCCGGAGGGAGGAGGGTAACTTCTTCAGGTTAGGCATCCTTAGAAGAGGTTTCGCAGTGGGGTTAAAATCGAATCAGAGATAGTAGGAACTGCAGATGCTGGAGAATCCGAGACAACAAGGTGCAGGGCTGGATGAACACAGCAGGCCAAGCAGCATCATAGGTGCGTTGCTTAACCAGAATTCAACATAGGTCAGAGAGCACAGGAGTGATGGATGAACAGAACTTCGGATCTCAAAGAATAAGAGTTGTGAGTGAGATCAAGTTTGCGGATGGTAGAATGTGGGAGGTAGCAGAAATGAAATTAAAACCACATAACACATACATTTGCCGCAGTGCATAGAGAGAAACAAAAACTGGCTAAAGCTGCAATAAAGTAAGAGAAGAGAAAAAGTGCATAGGGTAACTTCAAAGGAACTTAGAAACATTAGAAGAGTGGGTGAGAAAGCATTGGCTGGTACAATTAAGGGTTTTGTTAAAAATATAAAGAGCAAAAAAATAAATAGGGAAAGAGTATGGCCCATTAGAGGTGATCTGTGTGATCCCAGCAGACGTCAGCACAGCCCTCAATGAACAGTCTGGATTGGTTTTCACAATGGAAAGGGACAACAGAGATATAAATATCAGAGTGGAGAACTGAAATAGAAAAATAACGTAACATTGAGGTGAGGTATTTTGTCTTTGCAGGTGAATTGGCTATGCTAAATTGCCCATAGTGTTCAGGGATATGTAGATTATGGGGGATGGGTCTGGGTGGGATGCTGAAAGGGTCGGTGTGGATTTGTTGGGCCGAAAGGCCTGTAACCACATTGTGGGGATTCTATGATCTATGACCATAATTTAAATTGCTGAAAGCTGTTCGGCAATACACATTACATGTCTCCCAATTGCAGGACTGTGGTTTTAAGGCATAGCAGCTTGTAAGCAGGTAAATCTGCAGGCCTGTATGGGATGTCTCCCAGAAACAGAAATTGCAGGAGAAGCTCAGCAAGTCTGGCAGCATCTGTACAGAGAAAGCAGAGTTAAATGTTTGAAGTCCACTGACCCTTCTTCAGAACTGAAGTGAAGGGACGGCGTGTTCAGTGTGAAGGAGTGAGCGAATAGGCAGAGATAAAGCCCAGGGAGAAACAACAACAGTTAGGTAGACAAATGGTTGGACAATAATGTGCCAGGGAGAAAGAAACGCTGATAATGGGGACCATTGCAGGTAAAAATGGGTTGGTTGTGCTGAAAGCAGCCCATGTGAGCCCAGCTGGAGTTGTATATGCAGTACTGGTCACCACATTAGAGGAAGGATATGATTGCATTGGAGAGGGTGCAGAGGAGATTTACCGGGATACAGCCTGGGCTGGAGGGTTTGAGATTTGAGGAAAGAATGGATAAGCCTGGGTGCTGTTTTCCTTGGAGAAGCGAAGGTTGAGAGGGCACCTGAAACACATCTGACAGCTGCAATCCATCGGATATTGCTTCTGTTTCAAGATTCAAGCCAATCCGAAAGAAAGAGTGCTATTCTAAACAAGCAGAAAGACCTGGGATCACACACATATAAGTCATTGAAGGAGGCAGGACAGATTGAGAGACTAATTAATAAAGACTTTATTAACCAATCACTAATAAGGACATAAAGTACATAATCAAGGAGATTATGCTAAACTTGTACAAGACACTTGTTCAGCCTCAGCTGAAGTATTTTGTCCAGTTCAGTGCTCTGAGCTTTAAGAAGGATTAGATAGTACTAAGAAAAAACAACAATGGTTCCAAGAAACTTAAGATAAGAAATGTCAGTTACAGAGGTAGACTGGGGAAGTTAGGACTTTGTTTTGCAGAAGAGAAGTTTGATGGAAGAGTTCAATTTCACAAAAGGTCTACATAGATCACATGAGGAGAAATTCTTCCCACTTGTGGAAGGATGGTGAATGAGAGGAGATGAAGTTAAAACAATTGGCAAAAGGAGGAAAAGAAAAATGAGAAAACTCTTTGTTTGCACCGTGAATGGTTCAGGTGAGTGTGTGCTGGAAGCAGATTTAGCAAAGCATTCCAACTCTTATTCGAGTTAGACACTTATCCCAAAACACGCATATGCCGGTTTATGAGGAGACAGTGGGAGAATGGCATAAGGAGTATTTCTCACTCAAACATTCGGTGCAGATATGATGGGCCAATGCTTTCATTCTGTATTGTCCAATTCTCTGAACGGTGACTTCTTTCATTGTTAATACCATCTAATAGTCAAAAATCACATGGCCATTTCTAAGACATTGCACGCACTCCCAAGCCGCTTCTGTGGAGCAACTTCTGTGGCCATGTATGTCCTGTATTTTGATGATTTGTGAAATGTTTTTGACCTTCCCCACCAGCTCCTGGTTCCACTTTTTCTTCAGTGATCCTGCCCAGTCTCTGGCCACCCAGTCAGACAAGTGGAATGGTGGGGATGGGAGTGAGCACAAGATGAAGGACCTTCTCATTACCTATCAACAAGTCCAGGGTTGGACTTGGCTAGTGTGGTTGTCACTCTAACTGCCTGTCTCCCAAACATGTTATTGCCCAGTTGGACCTGAAGAAGGGCTATGTGATGGGACATTTTGATCTCTTTCTCTGCACCTGTAACACTGTATTCTGCACTCTGTTCTGCTATCCTGATAAACTTCATATGACACGAACTGCCTGTACAGCATGCAAAACAGCACCTTTCACTGTATCTCAGTACATGTGACAACAATAAATCAAACTCAAACTCAATGGGTTTCACAGGTACTGAAGAGGATCATGGCAATTGGTAGTGATAACATTTAAGTTTAAGTGTTTTATTTTATAACTAAGATCTTTATTATTTATGTCCATTTAAAAAAAAGGTTACCTATTTGCTTATTTGGAAAAGACATAACATAATGACTGGTTTAGGATCTCCAAGTCATTTGAAACTTCAGTTCTGAGGAAGGGTCACCAGACCTGAAACATTAACTCTGATTGTTTTTTCACAGATGCTGCCAGACCTGCTGAGCTTTTCCAGCAACTTCTGGTTTTGTAACTTCTGTGACTTGGATTAAATTGTTCCACATATGTATGAAGTGGAAGAGGTCTCAGCCCCTGTTTAATATTTAATGCTGGTCCATGTTGTCGTGACTGTAATGAGGTCAGCCGGGTGGACCTCATAGAATATGAGTTCCCTTACTGGGGCTGTTAATCTGGTGC
This sequence comes from Rhincodon typus, assembly GCF_021869965.1. NCBI lineage: Eukaryota > Metazoa > Chordata > Chondrichthyes > Orectolobiformes > Rhincodontidae > Rhincodon > Rhincodon typus. Next base: position 8,742,808 of record NC_063363.1, read on the forward strand.
AATCAGAGAGCCCTGGCTGACAGATAAGAACAGGAGTGTCAGACATCCTGTTCACTCTGAGAGCTGGATCAGTGTCAAGAAGTCTCCACGTATGAATAAAGGGTGACTTAGTGATGCGGTTGTGGAGTTATTTCACGTGGGCAGGTTGGAGGGCCGTTTCTTGTCTATAAGCTGCTGGAAATGTCCCTCACAGCACAACAAAGGACTTTGTCAACATGGTATTTGAAGGATTTTTAAAGCAACTCATCTGGGGAGCTGGAACGCTTTTCGGATTGGTCAAGACAGAATGAGCAAATGGATAGCAGAGGATCAGAACTGCGGAATTTTGGTTATTTATCCTCTAGCTGCACGGTCAGGAAATAAGGCTCTGTAACAGAAGGGTCAAACCAAAACTGGACCCATACTCAATTGTCTCTCAGGAAATTGGCACAGAAATTGCCAAAGGCCAAGAAACTGCAAGTCAAAGAAATGGAAATTAAACTTTAATTGGGAAGTGGTTGAGGTATACAAGAAACTATTTGATTTTTGAGATATACAAAGAAACAGTTTCCATTGTGATAGCGTGAAGAAAGGCACAAACTCAACACCACAGGATATCATGGAATCACAGAATGATTACAGCACAGGAGGAGGTCATTCTGTCTGTCCTATCTGCACTGGCTCTCTGAATCAGTAATCCAACTAATGCCATTCACTTTCTTTCATCCTGCATCTCCTTCCTTTTCAGATAATAATCCAATTCCCTCCTGAATGTCTTAATTGAACCTGGCTACAGCACGCTATCAGGCGATGCATTCTAGATCCGATCCACTCGCTATGTGAAAATGATTCCCCTTGTGTTGATCCTTTAAAGCTGTGCCTTCCACAAGTTAGAACATTTTTTCTCTGTTTGCTTTGACCAGACTGCTCATGATTTTGAACACATTTATTTCAACCTTTTCTTCTCCAAGGAGAGTAGTTATCTAGATAACTGAAGTCCCACATTCCAGGAACCATTCTGTTGAATCTTTTCTGCACTCTCTCGAGTGTCTAGAAATCCATAAAAACAGGAGGAGGCCAATTAGTTCCTCAAGCCTGGTAGGACATTCAGTAGGATCAAGGTGGTCAGTGGTTAGCACTGCTGCCTTACAGTGCCAGGGACCCGGGTTCAAATCCACCCTCGAGTGACTTTGCGTGAAGTTTGCATGTTCTCCCTACGTCAGCGTGGGTTTCCTGTGTGCTCAAGCTTCCTCCCACAGTCCAAGGATGTACAGATTAGGTGGATTGGCCATGCTAAATTGCCCATAGTGTCCAGTAGGCAAGGTGGATTAGCCATCGTAAATACGAGGTTACAGGAGTAGGTCACGGGGGGATGCTGTTCAGAGAATTGGTATAGACTTGATAGGGCAAATGGCCTGCTTCCACATTATAGGGATTCTATGATAAGGTGGATTTGTCCAATACTCCTAATACTTGCGGTTAACAAAAATCTATCAACTTTTGATTTCAAATAAATAATTGATCCAGTGTCAGTTTCTGAGTTACAAATTTTTACTACCCTTTGTTTGGAAGAGTGTTTCCCAATTTCACTCCTGAAAGATATAGTTCAAAGTTTTGGCTATGGTTCCTAGGCTTGAACTCCCCAACTAATGGAAATAGTTCCTTCTCAATCAACACAATTCTGTTCCCATTATTACCAATACCCGCAAACCTTTGATGAAATCGTGCCCTAGGTTCGTGAGCAAGCACTTGTGGAACTGATTGCAAGGTGCAGTTTCTAGCAGGACAGGAGCAACATGACTTAGAGGATGGAGATGATTGCAATGGAGATAAATGCTAGAAACTGGAAGTGAGAATAACTTCATTTATAAGATGCAAGTACAATTTTTGGACTTCTTGAGTTTTGGAACTGCATTATGTTTGGAACTCTATTTGTGGCTAATGGCCACTGACATCTGTAAAAGTTCTTAAATCTTGGAATCATCTGTATCCAGTGAATCAAGCACCAATGCAACATTTAGTTCATATCTGGGATGACTGAACAGGGACCAAACAGGATTGTTGAAACTTAGTTGGGGCAGGTCTAGCACACCAGTGATTATAACTCAAGCCATTTTCAAAAATACCAGGTCAGAAGGTAGAATGGCTATCTACCCACCTTTCAAACCATCAGCCTCTTCTTAGAAGGACAAGGGCAGCAGATACATGGGAACACCACCACCTGCAAATTCCCCTCCAGTTCACTCACTATTCAGACGAGGAAATATATCACTTTTCCTTCATGGTTGTTGAGTCAAAATCATGGAATTCCCTCTCAAACAGCATGGCGGATTTGAAATGGACTGCAGAGATTCAAGAAGGTAGCTCAGCCCACATCCTTAAAGGGCAATTAGGGATGGGCAATACAAGTTGGCTGAACCAGCTTGACTCGCATTCCGTGAAATAAATAAAAAGTAGTGGGCAGCCAATGAAAGCAATTCAGGGGTCTGTTTGTGCCCCTCTTCGATGCCAACTCAGATTTTCCAGCAGACAGCCTGCTGTCCAGTGGTATCTGAATGATAACCAGTCAGAGGAAGTGGCTTTATACCATTTTCTCCATGAGATCTACCTAGTAACATTGGTCTGTTCCTCTTCTTTCATATTTTTAGTGTTCAGAGGGCAATTCTGTCTCTTGTTCTCTCCTACATGCATCAGCCTGGGACTGTGGACTTTCAATGTGCCAATGCTGGAGATATTGCTATCACCCCCCACCACTTGGGGTGTGGTCCAACCGTGTTTCTGTGTGTTCTTTTTCTTTCAATGTCAGTTTTTGTGATGAATCAGAAGACAGTGACAGCATAGTCAATAGTTGGCCTGGCAATAAAAGAAAAACACATCAGATGTCTATATCCAATACAGTGTAGGGTTGGGAGCTGGAAATTCCCCTTCTCTTGAATTCCTGACTTCAGAAGGAAAGTCAAGCTCCAGCTGTTTCTCAAAATGTGGCAGGAGAATATTGGAGGAAGCACTGCCTTCCTTTTAGCGTTGGGCTCGACAATCCTTGGTGACTTGCTCAGAACAGGAAGTGCAGTGGATATTCACTTTACTGATCCCAGGGATGGCAGGACTTTCATACAAGGGGAGGTCAGTTTGACTGGGCCCATATTCACTAAAAACCAGAAGGGCGAAAGGGGATCTCACTGAGATGTCTAAAATTCTAACAGGTGTACACAGGCCAGATGCAAGGAGGATGTTTCCCCTGGTTGGGGTATCCAGCATTAGGGGTCACAGTCTCATGATACAATGTAGGTCATTTAGGACTGAGACGAGGAAACATTTCTTCACTCAGAGTATGGTCAACCTCTGGAATTTACTACCACAAAAGGCAGCAGAAGCCAAGTCACGAAATATATTCAAGAAAGAGACTGAAGAATTTTAAATATTAAAGGCATCAAGGGGCACAGACAGAAAGCAGCAATATGGTGTTGAGATTGAATATCACCGTGGTTGATCCTCTATGGCAGAACAGACTCAAAAGTCTGAATAGCCTACTCTTGCTTTGAGTTTCTATAGCAATGATGGAATCCTAGGAATATTCTGTCTTTTGCTCAATGGTGTTATGCCTAAAGTGAAATCAGGGAGAAGTAATGACTGAACAGGAGAGTTCTCTTAAACCTCCAAAGAATGGAAAATTCTTGTTTGCAAGTTTATTTAACAAACCAATTGGAAATTCCAAAGATTTCCTGAATGGACCCAACTGTGACGGGAACAAGTACTGGCAGCATACTGCAGGACTCACTGGTGAAATCTCTGATGGGACAAAAATCAAAGACCAAACCTGTGGTAAGGACACAGAGGTGGCCACAGCAGCAATTTTATTTAAGATTAATATCTATAAATGTAGTAAAAGTAGAAATCAGATATCAATGATCAACTCAAATACATTCCTCCCTGCTAAGCTGCTGCACTGAGTTACAAATCTCTCCAAACAGGTTTGTTCACCCCAATTTAAAAACTTAAAATCTGCTGCACAAGATAACTTGCACCTGTTGTGTGGAATACAAGTAATGCCATATTAAAATCTTATGTCCTGGCCTGTGCATTCATAGAGTCACACAGCAGAGATACAGACCGTTCGGTCCATCTCATCCATGCCGAACCAAGTTTCCTCAAGGAAACCAGTTCCACTTGCCTGCGTTTGGCCCACGTCCCTCTAAACATTCCCTATCCTTCTACCTGTCCAACTGTCTTTTAAATGTTGCAACTATATCTGCATCTACCACTTCTTCCAGCAGTTCATTCCATACAGGCACCGTCCTCTGTGTGAAAAAGGTCCCTTTTAAATCTTTCTCCTCTCACCCTAAAATGCGCCCTCTAGTTTTAAACTCCCCCACCCTAGGTAAAAGACCTTTGCTATTCACCTTATCTATGCCTCTCAAGATTTTATAAACCTCTGTAAGGTCACCCCAACCCCCTATGCACCAGTGAAGTAATGGCAGCCTAGCCAGCCTCTCCTTATAAGAAAGTTCCTCTGAGACCATGTGAATGTCTGTACCAGTCAGATTTCATTGCGAGTTATCCGCCTGTTACAGGGAAGCCAAAACTCCACCTGATTCACTTCAAAATGCACACAATTGTTACAAGTACCACAAATAAGATGGTCGCTGTACAGGTTACATCGCAGACAGTGGGGAATGACTATGCTTAAAGTACCACTTCATTGAGTAAAAGAACGCATCCACAATCCGACAGCAAAGGAGTTCAAACAAGAACCAAGAACAAAGTTCCCACCACCCAGAACATCTTCCACTCTGCACCCCTCTCTGCCTTCCGCGAGGACCATTACTTTTGCCACTCCTTAGTTCATGCTACACTCCCCACCAAACACTCCAACCCACCAGGTACCTCCCCCGTTAACCGTAAAAGATGCAATACCTGGCCGCACACCACCTCCCTCACCTCCATTCAGGGCCCTAAACAGCCCTTCCAAGTGAGACAGAGCTTCATATGCATCTCCTCCAACCTAGTCTATCGCATCCAGTGCTCCCAATGTGGTCTTCTCTACGTTGGTGAGACCAAATGTAGACTGGGTGACCATTTTGCCATCTCCGCCTGGCCTGAAATTGCCAACCAAACCTCCTGCTCACCACCCATTTCAACTCCTCCCCCCACCACCCAATCCCCCTCTGACTTGCCCGTCCTCACCCTCCTCCAGAGATGCACTGACTCGGAACACAAATTTAAGCAACACCTTATCTTTCTCCTGGGCACCCTACAGCCCAGAGGACTCAACGTTGAATTCTCCAGTTTCAAATAACCTTTCCACCTATCCCCCATCTCCCCTTCCAACCCCACCTCCTCCCTTCTATTCCACCTTTTGACCCTCCCTTCCAGCCACCAACTGGATTCACCTCTCCCATCAACCAACCAGGTCGTACCTACTACCAGTGTCCACCTATCACCAGCATTCTGCTTCCACCCCTCCCTCCCACCTCTTTATCTGCAGCTCCTCCTACCCCCATATCCAGTCCTGAAAGGGGTAATACCCAAAACGTTGACTGCTCCTTTCCTCCAGATGCTGCTATGTTCTTCCAGCCTCCTGTTTGTTAGACAAAGTGCCCATTGCATATCTAAACCAATGACAGACCATACAATAAATTACTCAGCTGGCAATACCCACTCTTCCAGACTCTGTGCTGAAAACTAAAAGGGAATTTGACAGCATGGTTCATGATCTCTTACTGCTGTTGTTGGCATATAACCTGGTTTCTTAGAGTAGAAAAGTGCTCATGGGTCAGTTCTGTGATGTATATTCCAGCATCAACCCATTCAAAATGTTTAAATGCCTCCCCTTAATGAACACAGATACGGGAATATCATACCTTATTGGTCATTTTAACGTGGATTATTGGGTGATAGAAATCATTCCCTATTTTGTACAGGATATATGCCATAGGAACAGACCATTCAGCCAACTAGTCTGTGCTGTCTTCATGCTACACTTGAGCCTCCTGACCCTATGACTATGACTGTATCTAAAACTCTTGGCATAAACCTCAATTCCTTTCTCCTTCATCTGCTTGCCTTGCCTCTCCATTAATGCATCTATACAAGTAGCTTTAACTACTTCCTGAAGAAGCAAGTTCCACATTCTCTGCAGTCTTTAGGCAAAGATGATTCTATTGAATTCCCCAGTTGGATTTCTTGGTGACTATCTTAAATCCCTGATAGGCTCTCATTTTGTTTTTGGCTACAAGTGGAAACACTCCCTCCATGTCTACTTTATTAAAACCTTTCTTAGTTTAAAGACATTTATTACATTACCCCACAGGCTTCTCTTTTCAAGAGAAAACAGACCTAGCCCAGATTGGTATACCCACAATTTTGATTTCATTGCTGAAAAATGTTTGTGCACCTCTCCAGTGAACCTACATATTATTCATTGTATGGAGACCAGAACTGTACATTGTACAGTATGGACCAAGGCTTGATTCAAGCTTTTTTAAAATCAATAATTATTTATTTTATACATTATATATAAACATCAATGGAAAATAAATTCATGCAAGGCGCAAAAAGCAGCTGCTGATTCCCTACCACCTGTTTTAGAAAGCAATGAAAATTAAAATGACTCCACCTGCTAATATTACTAGCAGTGATTTCTAGGCCCTTCTGATTCTGATGCTGAAGATCTTTCAGGTAAAACTGATACACGTAAGAAAATAAAAGACAATTTCAAGCATATCTCTGGTGTCTCACCATATCTGAGTGGGAAGGTGCATGAGAGCATACTCTGCCACCATAACGGTGCTGATCCAACGAATCAGCCATCACCCCTTTGTACCTGGTGGGCTATGGGGCAGAGCGAAACATGGCGCTCTGCATGTCAAACCCATCATTACAGCTGAAGTAGGCCACTGAGACATGCTGCGTTCAAATTGTGAAGTAAATTCTTGACTGTAACTCTGAACAATCAGAAAAAAAATCAGATTCTTCATTGAAAACATTTCAGTTGTAACGTGCTTGATGTGTTTAATAAATCAACTTTTATTTTCAAGGTGAATATAGATGTAGGCGCTCTCTTAGGAGTCTGGGTTTAAAATGGCATTCAGGACAGTGCAGCCCATAGAACACCATGGGAAAATGACTCCAGGCCATTTTTAGTGTGACCTCTCTCCAAATGAAATATTTCTATTGCGATTAGACTGACCCCTTTCATAGCAGCAAGCACCACTCTGAAAATGCAAGCAGACACTGTGTGGTTAATGACCTTTCAAGATCATTGCGTGTCTCTACTTTCACTCTCTTAGCGATTCAGGTGTCCAGCAAGATGTTTGTGGTTTTAAAGGCAGTTCACTCTTTCAGACCTTTTTGCATGACGCTCGCGTCTTTCTCTAAAGGCATTTTGTTATTGAAGGCTTTTTGGTAAAATTTCAAATCTCAGACCTTCAGCTCCGATTAGATTCTCAGCACAATTCATCTGAAAAACTGCATGGACTGAAAACAGAACTGCTTTCAATGATTTCTAGAATGGCACCTGTCACTATAAAGTGACTGCCTGTGGTTCTAAAACAAGTTTGCATCATAAATATGACTACCCTCATTGTTCGCCCACCAGCGTCCCCAGTTCCCAAACACAAATTTAAAATTTACCACGTACAATAAACTTTTTACACTCATTTCTCACAAAGAACCAGCTACATACATCTCTTCAAACCAGTGCACCACCCCCATTGTAATGGCAATTGAGATGCCTCACTGTACACCTAAAAAACAAATTTCAGCAAACCATCTGTGGGTGGGTATCAAGTGCATAAATCCAATAATGGTTCTTGTTTACTCATTTCTCTCAGCCCTAATGACATACTGGAGCCCATGGCTAAGAGAACAAATCCACTGCCTGTCTTCACATAGAAACCCTACAGTGCAGAAGCAGGCCATTTGGCCCATTGTTCCATACTGACCCTCCAAAAAGCACCCCCCCACCCCTGCCATCCCTGTAACCCTACATTTCCCATGGCTAATCCACGTAGCCTACACATCTTTGGACTATGGGAGGAAACTAGAGCAAATCCACACAGGCACGAGGAGAATGCGCAAATTCCACACAGGCAGTCACCCGAGGGTGGAACGGAACCTGGATGGACTCTCAATTTGTGTTCCCTTTCTTTATATGTAACTTCTGCATACCCAGGAAACAAGATACGTAGCAACCTCTTCCGTCCAGAGTGCTTTTGGAATTTTTTGATAATAGAAAGACTAAATGTGTGAATGCCTAAATCTGTGAACTGGAAAACGCTCTTTTTAAGTATTTACTTGAAGCATAAAACAGCGATCAAATGTTATGAAACAGTCATTTTGTTTTTACTGATCCAAATATGTACCTTCCAGATTCCCGCTCCCAAATTACTGAACTAAAATGGGTCTGTTCAAAAAATTTCTGGAGAACTGGTGCTTCTGTTAAATAGATTTCTGGATTGAGAGGTGACAGTGCACCCAGATTATTGTGGAGGGGCTGGCATGCTGCAAAATTGGATACAAGGCAATATTTTTGCTTTTTTAAACTGATGCCAAGCACTCCAAGTTACCCTTGCACTACCATAAATCTAGATGCAATATTTATGCCAATGTTCCTTCAATACCACATTAACCTATTCACTGAAGACTGTCATTGTGATAATAATACCCAAAGTCTGTGCCCACAGCATGCTGTGGCATTGGTTACATGCCACTTCTCAAAGTTCAATGTACCGTTGACAGTGGTCATTTTAACTTACACTTTAAATGCTATGCCAAGTTTCTAGCTTGTAGACAGTGTTTTGACAATGCTGGAAATCTGAAATAATGACAGAAAATCTCAGCAGGTCACGTTATATTTGTGAAGGGTGGGGTGGGTGGGGATGCGGAGGTCGAGACAGAGAGAGAGAGCGAGAGAGAAAAAGACAGAATTCAAGAGGATGGAACCTGAAACATGAACTGTTGTTTCCCTCTCTCTACAGACTGCTGCGCAACCTGCTGTGTGCTTTCCAGCATTTTCATAAAACAGTCCCGCTCCACTCCATCATTCCCCATGGACATGCACTTTTCTCCAACTTTGCACTTAGCCAACTCCCTTATGAAAATCACAATTAAAACTGCTTCCACTATCTTTTTGGTGGTGTGCTTCAGATCACAGCAACTCACCACATTTAATTCTTTTTAAAATCTCATTTGGTTCTTTTGCCAACTAACTTAGATCAACCTCTCTGACTACTGACTTTTCCCCCATTGGAAACAATTTCTTCACGATTACTCAATTAAAACCCTATGAATAATTTTGAACAACCCCATTAAATTTCTCTGGAACCATCTCTGCCTTAAGGAGAGTCACCCCAGCATGTCTTGGACTGTAACGCAACCAAAGTCCACAAATTGTTGGTAGTGTTTTAGGAAACCTCCACTGCACTCTCATTAAAGGAATTGACTCGGTTCCTTAAATGTCCAGAGTTGAATTCAATACTTCAGCTTAGATTTATCTCACAAACAATTAGGAAAACATAAGAGAACATCTGCTGTTGAGATCTGTGAACTGGAACAACAAAGTGCAGATTACAGACAAAAGAAAGTCCAACTTGCTGACATTATCCTTCCATCCTGTGAAATTAACTCATCTCACTATCCACTTCTTGGTTCTGTTCAGTGACTCAAGTGAAGCAGCAAAATTAAGTTGAGGTTTTTTTTTTCCTCCGTTTGAGTAGTGAAAGAGTTTACATTTATCTTTTCAGTTACATTTCCAAAACAACAATATGATACATCTCAGCAAACAGTAAAGGATAGTTAGCAATCAACAAAGTGACTTATTTCATTTGTCCCAAATAAAACAATAAAACAGGATTTCATAGAATCATAGAATCTATTTCTTCTAAAACATTTCGCTGCCAAAACCGGTCGCCATTATAGATTTTCAATAAATAAAGTTGGGGAAAGGTGAAGAGGGTGTAAGAGATAATTTGCACTCAAAGCTAGTGTCACCAGACAAACGCCTTCTGTCTCAGTTCCTGACTTAAGGTCACCCTCAGCTCCAGGATGTTAAAAGCTTCAGGTATCCTCCATGCTTCGGATGCTGTGTAATGTAACCAAGGGGGAATGTCACTGCACAGTGGCTTTTACAAGTAATGGTCGATGAAAGACGGCAGTACACCTGTCATTTCATGGGAAGTGTCACTGAAAAGGAAACAGGATACAAATTACTGCAAAAATCCCCACTTGGCCCAAGTGCCTTTTTGCCTGTTTGTCTACCTGAGGTAGTCCAGCTACCAGGCATTTTATGACACAAGCCTCTACTTCAGAGCCCAATGCAGTCAGTTCCCACTCGCCGCAGTGCTGCCATTGGCACTGGCCTTGGATTTGGACTTGGACTTGAACGAGAAACGCTTGATGAGCTTCCGCGAGAAGCTGCCGGATTTTTTCCGTGTGGAGGCGGAGCTGTCGCTCACGTTGGAGAGGTCATCGTGCGAGTGACTGAAACCTGGCTCCTTCTGCTTGCTTCTCCTCCGGAACAAGAGCTTGGTGCTGCTGCGCAGAAAGCCAACTGCAGGAGAAGAGGAAGGTGAGGTCAGAAATAGTGGCATCTTGTCAGAAGCACGGAACGCAGGCAGTATCAACCACATCCAAACATACAGTACCAGTAGCAATCATAACAAAAAGTCATTGAAATATTAACGCAGTCAGTTGGCTCAGGTTGGCTGATTGCAATGCAGAGTGATACCAACAGCATGGGTTCAAATGCCACACCAGCTGAGGTCATCATGAAAGTTACTTTCTCAAACTCACCCCCTCACCTGAGGCATGGTAACCCTCAGGTTAAACTCACTAACAGTCACCTTTCCTCTTGTGAGAGAGCAGCTCTATGGTTCTCTGACTTTACCTTAAACTCTGTAAAGGTGTTATGTTAACAAGTTCAAAGATTTTCTTTTGGATTGAGATCAATGTAATTATCATTAATTTATTTTTAAACAGGTTTAAACTCAGCAGAGACTGGACTGCAGGGCCTCTCCAATTCATCAGTATTTAATGCATTTGAATCGAGACTCCTCTAATGGTTCAGCTGAGGAGCAGTGCTGTTTTACAAAGGTCTCATGCAAAAGCTCAGTTTAGGATCCTGAATTTTGCTAGCCAAGACATTAAGTTCTGCCTACTTGCTGACACCTCATTTGTATGTGTCTAATGAAAGAGTATATTTGCACCAGTTTGCAGCATAAAGACGACCGGGACATTTCATAATCACAGGGTTGATTCTATCTCTAGATCTGATGGAAGATTCTGACTGGCTCAGGGCCTTGTGTAATTGGTCATCTCTGGCCTCTGCAATCCTGCACTGCTCCCTTAGACTGTGCTCTCTCTACTCTGAGTCTGCTGTAACCCACTCTCTATCTTAGCTGCAAGTGACTGTTGTCTTGCTTTTGAAAGTTCCAACAAACTCTTTAATTATTTTTATTCATTCATGGAATGAGGGTGTCGCTGGCTAGGCCAGCATTTATTGCCCAGAGGGTAGTTAAGAGTCAACCACACATTGCTGTGGATTGCCTGGACCTTGTTTGGGGTGTCACAGTGGCTCAGTGGTTAGCACTGCTGCCTCACAGCACCAGGGACCCAGGTTCAATTCCAGCCTCAGGCGACTGTCTGTGTGGAATTTGCACATTCTCCCTGTGTCTGCATGTGTTTTCTCCGGGAGCTCCGGTTTCCTCCCATAGCCCAAAGACGTGCAGGTTAGGTGGACTGGCCATGCTAAATTGCCTGTAATGTCTAGGGTGGGAAATGCAGGGAGAGGGTAGAGGGTGGGTCTGAGTGGGATGCTCTTTGGAGGGTCAGTATGGACTCGATGGGCCAAACAGCCTGCTTCCACATTGTAGGGATTCTGTGAGGATGGGTCAGGATGGCATTAGTGGACCAGATAGTGGACCTAAAGGGCATTAGTGGACCAGATAGGACTTTTCTAGACAATCGGCATTGGTTTCTTAGTCATCATTAGACTCTTAACTCTGGATTTTCACTGAATTCAAATTCCACCATCTGCCATGGCAGGATTTGAACCAGGGCCCCAGAATATTACCTGGGTGTCTGATTAACTGCCCAGTGATAATAACTCTAGGCTATCGCCCTCCCGTTTTTACACATAATACATAATGCTGATCTCTGTAATACAGCTGTCCACTACAGGTCACTCCATCCTCTCAGAGTCTCAACAGCATGTGACTGCTGATGGCAGTGTTACAAATTGTTATTATACTGTACTCAGTGCTCCTTGTATTGAGAGGTTGTGGGACAGGATCATCCTGGCTTTCCCCTCTTGATTATTCACCGGGGACTCCTCCATTAAATGTGAACTCATATGGAACTAGATTGCTCACGGTTGTATATAGTTTCTGTGACAGAATGGCTTGTTGAATGTCAGAGCCTACATGTAATGAATAACCACTTTGTAACAGTTTGCACAGTCAGGGAGCAGAGTCAAGGCTGAAGGAGTTGAGGCCCAGTAGTTGAGGACCAGTAGTTGAGGCCCACTCCTGCCTTTTGTCAGAGGGTTGCATGTTCAAATCATCTTCCAGAGAATTGAACGCATATAAATCGAAGCTGACACTCCAGCGTGGAAGAGGGAATACTGCACTGACCTTGTAGTACTTTATAAAATCATGAGAGATATAGATAGGGTTAATGGTAGGTGTCTTTTCCATACGATGGGAGATTTCAAGACTAGGGGACAAATTTTTAAGGTGAGAGGAGAGAGATTCAAAAAATACATGACAGGAAATTTTTTTTACACAGTGTAGTTTGCGAGTGGAATGAACTTCCTGAGGAAGTAGTGGATGTGGACACAATTACAATGTTTAAGAGACGTTTGGATAAGTACATGAATTGGAAAGGTTCAGAGGGATATGGACCAGGAGCAGGCGGGTGGGACTAGTTGAGTTTGTGATTATGGTTGGCATGGACTGGTTGGACCAAAGGGTCTCTTTCTGTGCTGTATGACTCTGTATGGAGTATGGAGAAACTGTCTTTCAATCAAGACATTAAACCGAGGTTCCCCCCACCCCATCCCACCCCCTCAGGCAAATGTAAGATATCCCATTGCACTTTTTTGACAATGAGGAGCTTATCTGAAGCATCCTGGCCAATGATTATCCCTCAAACAGTATTAGTTAGAAACAAATTATCCAGCAATTTCCACTTTGCTGTTTGTGGGAGCTTGCTGTGTATAAACTGGCAGCTGAGATATCCTTGAATTACAAGAGTGACTGTATTTGGAAAGAACTCAATTGAATGTAAAGCACTTTGGGAATTTTCTGAAGTTGTGAAAGACACCTTATAAATGCAGGTTTTTCTTTGGTTAAAAAACAAAAAAAAAGCTCAAGTAGATCATAGTATCTTGTTCCAAATTTGTTAAGTGGAGACATCAGCCAGTTCGTTGACTATTTGATGGCAGTTCCTCCCCAACTCAATAGAATTAAATCACTGTTCCAAGACAATGTAAAAAAAATTGTTCTGCTGTTCCGCATGTAAATGACATTCCCTGAAGATGTTAGTCACAAGGTCACTATCATCTTCCCAAATCTCTGTTTTGCACCAGTTAAACTCCACATTGGTGAGTAGATTTTGTCAGGCTCCCGGAGTCTTGTCAGAGGCTGAAGTTAGGATTTTTTAGATCTTCTCTGTCAATTTATTTTTGAATCTCCAATGAACCTTGCCTGTAACACAACTGCAAGTGAGCAGGATGGACGTGGATGCTCTAGTCATGTGTATAATGGGGTGGAGATAGATTCTGCACACCAAATGTTGATCTAAAGATTGCCACCAAAATGTTGCACATTATATTGTGCATTCAGTGTACACAGTTATAACATAAAAATTGTTACTTATTGCAATAGAAATATAATCTATACAGTATATAGTTTATTTAGCAACTCATCAAGCTTCACTTGACATTGCTTTCCAAACCCATGACCACTTCCATCTAGAATGACAAGACACAGAGGAACACCCCCACCTAAATGTTCCTCTCCAAGGCACTCACCATCCTGACTTGGAAATATATCGCCATTCCAACACTGTCTTCCTTAAGGCCACTGTTACCTACAACACATGGACTACAGTAGTTCAAGAAGCCAGCTCACCATCATCTTTTCAAAGGCAATTAAGGATGGGCAATAAGTACTAGTGGCACAGACATCCCAGAACAAATAATGTGTTCGTTTTAAGTTATACTCTATATTGTATATGGTAGATGCAAAGCATGTATTTCATGCACAGTGGCTCAGTGGTTAACACTGCTGCCTCACAGTGCCAGGGACTCGGGTTCGATTCCAGCCTCAGGCGACAGTCTGTGTGGAGTTTGCACAGTCTCCCTGTGTCCATGTGGATTTCCTCCAGGTGGTCTGGTTTCTTCCCACAGCCCAAAGATGTGTAGGTTAGGTGGATTGGCCATGCTAAATTGCCCATAGTGTCCAGGGACACGCAGGCTGAGTGGATTAGCCACGATAGAAATGAGGGGTGACAGGGATAGGGTAAGGGACTGGGTCTGGGTGGGATGCTCTTCAAAGGGTCAGTGCAGAATTGATGGACCAAATGGCCTCTTTCTGCACCGTAGGGATTCAATGATTCAGGAAGGAGTAAGATATTGTTTTTAGGGCTAAAGGGATCAAACAGTATAAGGATAAAGCTTGAACAGGGTACTGACTCAGACAATGAGCCATGATCATATTGAATGACAGAGCAGGCTTAAAGGACTGAATAGACTACTCTTCCTCCTATTTTCTATGTTTCTCTATTACACAGTGCATGGTATATCTATCTTCAGAGGGGAAATGGAGAGACACAAGAGAACAATCCAGCTGAGATCAAATCCCTTTTACCTTTGTGATCCTTCAAGCTCCTTGTTTCGAGTGCTCCCGTTGACCCGGTCTCTGATTCAACATCATCCACTGATGGCCGCTCAGAAATATCCGACACAGCTGCTTCGTCCAGGTCCTGGCTGACCACCTGCCGCTGGTTCTGGGAGTCAGTGGATTTTGGAGATTCGAGCGCGTTCTGAGCACTGCAGTGGGGCTGAGCTGCCAAGTCTGGCTCCCCCTGCAGTGAGGCATCCATGGAAGCTGCGTAGCCCACAGAAAGAGCCATTTCCTCCTGATCAATGGGGGCCTGGGCGAGAGGGCAAGAGAGGAGGTCAGCAAGTACGTGGCAGGTATTGGAGAGATAAGTAGAGCAGGTTGGGCATTATGTACAGACTGTCAAGCTGGCTAGCAATCCCACTTGAATGCAACCCCATGTGAATGAAACACCACTGATTGATTAAATATTAAGTAAAAAAAAGAACTGAATCATTCTTCTGGCCAACTATTATCTTCCCTCAGCCCTCACTTCCACTTCAGAGATGAGTGCACTATACACAAGACATACTAGAATTAGGATTACGTACACATCCTACGTCTGACTCCTAGCTCTCTTTCTTAAAGAAACATTTAACTCTCTTTCTCCAAGAACTTGGCTTAAAGGAACACGCATCAATGTGTAACGTAAATCTCTTCGTAAAACAAGACACCTCTGACTTGTCATGAGCAACGTCATAGGAGAATTGTTCATAATATTTTATTTGAAGAAACACTTTATAGTTAATATTACCTGGAGGATTCAAATTTTGAAGGATTTCGGAAAAATTGATTTAATTGAGGTTTTGTGGAAATACATGGACTGGTTTCTACAAAAGCGATTATTGAAAAGTCATTGTGGACATTGGAGATTTTTTTCAGCAAGGCTTCCTAGAAATTATATGACGAGTGTTAACTGCTTGCTTTGCTGTCGATCCCTCCTGAATCTGTTTGAATAGTGACTAGATGGAGAATGCCTTGGTATGTGGAACTGGCTGAACCAGAAGCTTGTCAGGAAGGGCTACCCCACTGATCTCTCCAATCTCTGAAGACAGCACCGCTATTGAGTTCAGGCTGAAACCTACTTGTTCTTCAAATCGAGTGATTGAAGGAGCTTCTCAATTCTCTACATCCTGCACAAGCCGTGTCTGCTAAGATTCCAGAGATGACAGTGCGTGATTAATGACTTGACCATCCACTCCAAAACATCAGAGTGACAGACTTTGGAACATTCTATGCCTTATTCTTTTTCTCATTCACAAATAACCTAAAAGGTCAGGACGTGTTTCTTTATTTTTAAATGAACCTCTGCAGAGAGAAATAATTTGTTTTTCTCTTTTCCTAAAGAGAGAGAGAGAGAGTGTATGATTGTGTGAGATATTTATATCTCTATATTACTGAGTATGTCAACCAATTATTACAGCTTTATTGAATAAGTTTTGTTTTAATAATAAATCACAAAATTGTGTTTATTAAAGAATCCTGATTGATAGGCATTATAAAATTAAAGTGTGACACAGATAAGGCATTTAATTTGCCTTATCAATAACTGGGAAATATATTTTTATTTAATGTTGTGACCATGGTCTAATGGGGCCAGAGTGAGTGCACTTCTGCAGTATAGGTCATAATATGATGGCCAAATTTTCCAATAGTCAGGAAACCATCTCTAAAATGTAGATGCAAGAACAGAGATGAGAAGGAATTTCTTCTTTCAGATGAGAATGAATCTGTGGAATGCTTTACCACAGATGGCAGTTGAGGCTGGATCATGAACTATATTCAAAGCTGAGATAGATTTTTAATCAGTGAGGGCATCAAAGATTCTGGAGAGAAGGCAGGAAAGTGGAATTGAGGATTATCAGCTCTGCAATTCTCTTATTGAATGGTGGAACATCTTGCTGCTACGTCTTATGGCCATGTGCATGGAGAATGCCCCGTATTGCAGAATCTGAGGGAATTGCTCAGGAAATTGAAGATAATGATGGGCAATGTCCCTACACCTGAAGCCCACCAAAAATGTCCTTTTTATGTCAGAGCATTCAGAGGGTTCTGATACAGTTAAGTAAATAGTTACTCAAAAACGATAGACTATTACAAATCTAGTCCAACTCCAGATTAACTATTCAGTTAACCCTGAGATGGACCTCCCCCAGCCCCCCAGTATGCACCAGAACCTGTCCTGACCACTCCGTTTCCCCCCGGGACCTTACTTTAACCGCTGCACACAGAACCCAATACCTGCTCCCCACTGAACTCATCTGATCTAACCCCAGATCCGATCTCCCTTCCTCCTTCTCTGGATCTGACCCCGCCTTTCACCACTGCCCATGCAGATACACCCTGTTCTGGATGTGCACCATCCCCTGGCACCCCTCACTTCTGGAAAAAAACCTAATGTCCTGTGCTGGACCAGACCCCACTTCACCTGCCACGAGATCTGACCCCCACTTGTACCAGCTACAATCACCCTCACACACCCCTCCCGGCTACACCTGTGATCACCAAAATACCCTGACTTATTCTACCACTCATCTGGCCCTTTTGTTAACTTGTGCAGTTGTACCCTGCTTAACAAGCACTTTACCCACCTGGCACTCTAAATCCTAACCACCTGCCTCTCCTTTCACCCATCCACAAGGAGCTTTACCCTTCTGGCATGCTACCCTCACACTTACATTACCGACTAACCCTTCCCCAGGAGCAGTCAAAGTGGCTGTTCATGGTGTTGGACCTTGAAATCATAGAAAAGCATCAACAGACTGCTGTGGAAAAGGGGATGAGGTTTACCTTCCCCTGACCATTCTACTCCATGAGGGATCTGTCAGAATGGAAGTACAGTAACGCATTTCTGAAGGAGCCCTGAATCGCTACCTCCTGTCAGCTTGCTAATAAAAAATAGAAGGACCGAGTGGCAAACTGAATGAGAATTGTTACTAATTGGAAAACCTGGTCCAATATATTTATCAATAATCTTATGGCAGTAACTCAGTTGGGAATATATGACAAAGAAAATATATTCCATGAGTAAACTGCCACTAATCTGATTTTGTGATTTATATCGGTCATTTAAACTTAACTTTGACTGTTCATTGTTGTATTTCTTCCTAACTGATTGATTGAGAATTACTGCTCCCTAAGCTATAGCGCACTCCCAGCCACCCTCTGATGGGTATGGGTGCAGCATTGGGAGGTCGGGCCGGGTGAGCTGCAGCAGAGTGAAGCATGTGCAGCAAATAGTGGAAGGCAGAATGTTACCTTGGAGATGCCCGATATAATCAGGGTGCTGCGTTTCGTTGGTGTCTTTTTGCTGGGCTTGTTGGCGGATTCGGTCAGCTGCCGAATTGCTGTCTGTACCACGGGATCCAAACCATTGGCAAGGTGATTATCTGCTGCTTACCACACATACAAACAGGATTATTAGCATGAGACACACAGTCAGAGAGAGACAGAGAGAGAAACAGAAAGAGTGCAGCAAGGAGAGACAGAGGGGTATAGAGAGTGAAGGAGGGTGTAGACAGATTGAGAGAGGGGCAGAAAAATATAGAATCCCTACAGTGTGGAAGCAGGCTATTCAGCTCATCGAGTCCACACTGACCCTCCAAACAGCACACCACCCAGATCCAACCCTGCACCCCCGAACCCCCAACCTATCCCCGTAACCAACGTTTCCCGTGGCCAACCCGAGCCTGCATATCCCTGGACACTATGGACAATTTAGCTTGGCCAATCTACAGCCAATCCATCAGGCTATAACACTATAGCCTGTCCTACAAAGTTGTGACGCACAATCCAGGTTCTCCCAATCCACCTAGAAATGGCAAAAAGGATAGAAAAGTCTAACCAGCTATAAGAACAAAAGTATTCTGAAAAAAAGTCTCTCAACGCTGTAAATAATCACAGTTACTCTGAGACATTATTCCACACATGATTATGTCAAACTGATGCTCACCGACAATCCATTCATCTAAAATCATGCATACATTTCCTTTGACAATTATACCAGCCGCTTTCCTCCCCATGTTGGTGTACAGTTCCACGGGCACTGGTGACCCTCCATTATCTCATCCTTTTTCTGTGGAGACCTTGATAATGAATGCCAGCTGTGGGCATCACAAAATCATAGAATCCGTACAGTGCAGAAAGAGGCCACTCAGCCCTCGACTCTGTACTGACCCTCCTAACCGTATCCCAACCACACCCACACCTTCACTCAAGTTCTGAACCCGAAACGTTACCTCTGATTTCTGCCTCGCCTGCTGAGTTTTTCCAGCAATTTCTGTTTCTTGCCACACCCTCACTCCATCCCTGTTTTTATCATGGCTAACACAGCTAACCTGCACATCTCTGGACTGTGGGAAGAAACCAGAGCACCCGGAGGAAACCAGTGTGGACACGGGGAGAACCTGCAAAGTCCATGCAGATGGTCACCCAAGGCTGGTATCGAACCCCAATCCTTGACACTGTAAGGCAGCAGTGCTAACCACTGGGCCACCGTGCTGCCCACAAATTAGCTTCAGCTCATTCTCACCCTATTTTCAGTGAATAGTAATCAGGAGTGGAACACTGGCTGACTTTGCCATGTACACAGCTCTTTACAGCCACTTTGACGAAGATCGATGGACCCAGCACAGTGTGACAACTAAATCAGGAACCATTCCCGGTATCTTTCTCACAGCTAATACACCGGATGGATTCAGAAGCAATTGGAAGAAACTGGGCTGCTTCTAGGGCCACATTGCCAAAAGGCACAGAGCATCACTGATGTTCTATGGAGTTACAGGCTTGCAAAACAAAATAGCATTGCTGAAACCATCTTGTCAAAAAATCAGCAAACACTGAGCCTAACACTTAAGGAGTTGTTTGAACGTAAGATCATAAGATGTAGGAACAGAAGTACACCATTCAACCCATAGAGTCTGCTCCACCATTCAATTAGATCGTGGTAGTGGAGGTTGGTGGAAGTCAAGTTGGACTCCAAGGGAGTCAAGGGTTATGGAGGACACACAGTAAAATAGAGTTGAGTTGACAGAGATCTGATCAGCCATGATCTTATTGAAGGGCGGAGCTGGCTTGAGGGGCCTTGTGTTCAAAAGGACACATTTTACAACATTAAGAACAGAGGAAATGACCACCAAACTCCCGAAAGGGGCAAAAGTTCTAAAATCCCTCATTGTCTCTGAACTCAAATAAGCAGAAAACCTCAAAGATCATGTGCATTTACCATTACTCAGAGACACGTTGACAGAACTATCTTCCATCTTGATAGCCTTCTTCTCTGTTACTTCCACCTTGGAAGGTGATCGTGTCGGAGAATCTGTGGGTGGACAGGTAGAATTGGTTATAGAAAGACATTGGAGAGCCTCTAACTATGTTGCAGAATCTGTGTTTGAGCTCAACTAAGAGGTGACAGCCATGGGCACAGTGAACCTTGATGATACCTAGTTGAAAAAATAGATTAATTACGCTTTCCATGTAATTACGCAGTGTCTGCTACACAGAAACAGCATCAGGTCAACTGGTCCACATGAGCCTTCTTGCACCTTTATTTTATTCCACTCAATCAGCATAATCTTTTTTGCCTTTTGCCTTTATGTACTCATCCAGCTTCTCTTAAGCCAATTGATGATATTCTCCTAAATTATTCCTAATGGTGGCAAAGTCCACATTCCAATCACTCTTTGGATAGAAAAGGTTTGAATTCCTGAGAGACATGGGTATTTAAAGGAGGAAAAGAGGTGATCTAGGGCTAGACTGGGTAAGCACAGGATGGATGCTCCAGATGACCAGGGAGTTCAGAACCAGGGGTTATCATTTAAGGATGTCGGGTAGGCCATTTAGGACTGAGATGAAAATGTTCTTCATCCAGTGGTGAGCCCGCGGAATTCTCTGCCATAGAAAGCAATTGAGGCCAAACATTAAATATTTTCAAGAAGGGATAAGATATAGTTCTTAGGGCTAAAGGGATCATATGGTATGGGGGAAAATGGAAAGTGGGCACTGAATTGGATGATCTGCGGCGGTCCTACTGAATGTGGAGAAGGCTCGAAGGGCTGAATGGCCTACTCCTGCTCCTGTTTGCTGTGTTTCTAAGTTTAAGAGACCACTGTCCCATCATGTTTGTGCTGGTCAACAAGCTGCGATCCAGCCCAATCCCACTTTCCAGCTCTTGGCCAATTACCCAGTAGGTTACAGCACTTCCAAGTGCTTCTAAAAGATTATGTGACATTCTACCTCAACCACATGTTCAAGCCATAAGTTCCAGATCCTGTGTTAGAATCATTCTTGACTATTTTAAATTTATGACCCTTGATTTTGGTCTCCCCCAAAAGTTAAATCACTCGAAGATTATGTTAGGGTAATCGTAGATGTCGATAGGTTTTTGCTACGATCTTCCTCTTCCTAAAAAAGGAAAGTGCACTGCACACTATGTATGTTAATCGGACATTACTTCCAGGGTGTACAGGATGAAAGACACAATCCACATTTATACCAGACACAGACCAGGTGCTCCGTTGTTCAATATTTCACCTGAGTGACCATTCCTCTTGGATGAGCTTTTACTGCCAGGGTTATCCTGGGGATGCCTCACAGCCATTTCTGGTCTTGGCCTCTGTTGGCAGCTACAGGAATGGCAAACTGAATCACATGCAGGAATGCCAGAAAATGGCAGCCAGCGTGCCCCCCTTCCTGAGGGCATCAGACATACTAAGGAAAATCATACAGTACCGTCCCTAACTGGCACAGAGATCAAACCTTGTAGCATTAAGTTTTAAGGAAAGCTAACAAATTTGGGCTTATAAAAAATGGTGACTTGAGAGGTGCTGACATTTTTAATTTGACAGAAATGTCATTGAAGGTGCTTCAGATGAGCTGTTCAATATCTCTCCAATGGAAAGAGACCATTCAGCCAATTGAGTCTGCAGTGACACACCAAAGAGCATCCCCTAACCCTATCCCCATCCCCATAACCCACATTCCCCGTGGCTAATCCACTTGCATATCCTTGAACAGTACGGAGCAATTTAGCATGGCCAATCCACCTAACCTGCACATCTCTGGACTGTGGGAGGAAACCGAAGCACCTGGAGGAAACCCACGCAGACACGGGGAGAATGTGCAAACTCCACACAGTCGCTTGAGGGTGGAATCGAACCTGGGTATCTGGCGTTGTGAGGCAGCAGTGCTAACCTCTGAGCCTCCGTGCCGCCCTTAGATTAGTACCATATTATCACTAAGCCACATCGCCTCCTATTTTCTAACATGTTACTTTCTTCTTTCTTAATTTAAGATGCTCCTCAAAACCAACCTTTTCAATTAAATTTTGGTTTACCTGTTTTAATGCATCTTATCTAGCTCAATGTTAATTTTTCTTTGACTATTCCTGCAAATATTACTTTTTATTCCTTTTTATCTAAAATACCTATAGGAGAATTTTCTCATGCAACTTTCATGTGGAAGCAGAGCCATTCCTGAATCTGCAAGGACAATAGCTGCTTCTGGGCGATGTGATTACCCAGGCAAAGTTACTCATTACACACTGCATTAATGTCAGTGCTTAGGCAGGTCCCTTCAGATCAACATCAAATATATGTCTCCAATGCCATGTGAATGCAACTACACATCTGTAGGAATGTATGAGCAATACTTTAATCCGACTCCCTTGTCATGGCTTTGCAACTAGTCAATAAAATGCACCCGTTACCATGGAAACACTGACATATCCATTCTATCACAATAAGACCACAAGATGTAGGAGCAGAAGTAGGCCATTCTGCCCAATGAATCTGCCAATAGAAGTGTACAGCACGGAAACAGACCAGTCAATCCAACTCCTCCACGCCGACCAGATATCCCAATCTGACCTAGTCCCATTTGCCAGCATTTGGCTCATATCCCTGCAAACCCTTTCTATTCATATACCCATCCAGATGCCTTTTAAATATTGTAATTGTACCCGCCTCCACCACTTCCTCTGGCACACACGCACCACGCTCTACATGAAAAGAGTTAGCCCTTAGGTGCTTTTAAATTGTTCCCCTCTCACCCAAACCTATGCCCTCTAGTTTTGAATTCCCCCACCCTGGAAAAAAGACCTTGCCTATTCACCCTATCCATGCCCCTCACGATTTTATAAACCTCTATAAGGTCAATGAGATCACGGCTGATCTGATCATTCTCAATTCCGCTCTCTTTCTACTTTCCCATAACCCCTAACAACAATAAGGTAAAGCTGTTAATGGCTCTCACGTTTGTGAATTATGGCAAATCCATGAATCCGAAACAGACCAAGCATTTCAAATCAAAGAAAGATGAGCACCTGTACAATTGGACCACTGCATGGACACTGTGTCCTTCCTTGTAATCCAGAATTTTCAAAACAATCTCTTTTACAATTTGCTTTCCAAGGACAACCAGAACTGAACCCTCCAATTCATAATGGAACAGCCGTCACCACTGTGAGCACAAATAGAAATTGGAGTCTTACCTATCTTTCCATCCATTTTGGGCCGGGATTGGATGGTCGTTACTGTTGTCACTATGGTGCCGTCAGGCATTACGGTTCGGTCCATTTCAATTTTTTTGGTAGGGGTGACCGTTCTTGCAGGGACCAGTGACTGGATTGTCTTAGAATCTGTAGGTTCTAAATAATTCAACTGCAAATAAAAACCATTGTCTTATTACTACATGCTTCTATCTGCAAATTCCCTCTACTCAACTCATGTTTCCACATCATTAAATCTTTGCCATCTTGCTCACCAGCCAATTATAATAAAATAGAGGAATTGTTGGCTATTTTGGCATTTATTATCCATCTGCAACTGCCCTCGAGAAGGTTAGCTAGGATTTTAAACACAATTCAGTAATTTGCTAGGCCACTTCAGAGGGCAGTTATGAGTTGTCCACATTGCTTGTGGGTCTGGAGTCACATTTGGGCCAGGCCGGGTTTAACAATAAGATTTCCTTCTCTAATGGACATAGGTAACCAGATGGATCGTTACAATAACCCAGTAGTTCTGTCAACACCTCCTATTAGTGATACAAATGCTTTATTCCTGATTTATTTGATTTAATTTATGTTCTAAATGTTCCAGTGTCTCCAGGCTTTTGTGTGATTAGATTCAGAGACATTTACAGAAAGAAACTATTCAGTCTACCATATCTGCACCTGGTCAACAAAGATCAGACTACGCTAATCCCATTTTTCAGTTTGCTTAGTCTACAGCTCTGGAGGCTATGGCAATGTAAGTGAATACCTAATTTTTTTTTCTTCATTCATTCATTCACGGGATGAGGGCATCACTGGCTAGGCAGCATTTAATGCTCATTCCTAATTGCCCAGAGGGCAGTTAAAAATCAACCAAATTGCTGTGGGTCTGAAGTCACATGTAGGCCAGACCAGATAATGATGGCAGTTTTCTTCCCTAAAGGACACTAGTGAACCAGATGGGTTTTTCCCTGACAATCAGCAATGGATTCATGGTCATCATTAGATTCTTAATTCCAGATATTTTATTAGATTCAAATTCCACCATCTGCTGTGGCAGAATTCGAACCCAGGTCCCCAGAACATTATCTGGGTCTCTGGATTAACAGTACAGTGATAATACCACTAGACCATTGCCTACCCTGCTTAAAGTTTTTTGGAGTTCTGACTCAACCACTGTTTAAGGCAGCAAGTTTCAGAGTCCCACTACCCTCTGAGTGAAAATAAAAACGTTCAAGTCTCCTCTTTGTCTTCTTGTCCTAACCTTAAATCTATGGCTCCTGCTTAGTGGCCCCTCTACTAATGAAAAAAGTAGCTTCCTATCCACCGTATCTATATCCCTTATAATCTTACACACCTCTATCAGGTCCCTTTTTAGCCTTTGCTGCTCCAAACAAATCAGCCCCAGACTATTAATCTTTCCAGATAGCTCAATCCCTCCAGCCCAGACAGTGTCCCCGTAAATCACCTCTGCACTGTCTCTAGTGCCAGCACATCTTTCCTACAATGTGATGACCACAACTGCAAATAGTTGCTGCTTAACCAGCATTTTTTTTTACAGTTTCAGAATATTATATTGCTATGAAAGAAACTCTCTGCTACTGGGCCTTATTGAACTATACCCTACTCTTTGCAAATGAGCCTTGATGGCAAACAATTCAACTGTAAGAAACTTCGAAACTGAGCTCTGCATTTAACAGGGGACTAAACCCAGAATGGAATAGCTTAGTTGTCCTCCAGCTAAAGTCTGCAAACTGTTCAGATCGAATGTACTTTCCTTGTCTTTGTTTTGAGGCAGATGCACCTGCTAATTGTTTGTGGGTCTGCAGCATAAGCTATTTGCACATTTACATCAAAATTGAACAAAGAGGATCTTTTAGTTTGAATGCGACACTACATCCTTCAGAGGAAGCCAGCAGCTTCTGCTTAGAGAAGGCAACAAAATGGGACCAGCACTGGGGATAATAAAAATAAATTTAGATGTTTTTTTGGCTAGATTGGTAGGTTACCTCCAGTGACACTGATCCAGTAGGAGTACTTGACATCTCTGGAGTGGCTGTTAATGGAAAGTTATGACATCCAGAAGGGGATCTCCGAGATAAATCCAGTGGGATCACACTCTGCCCTAATAACACATCTGCAAAAGAATGAACAGGGTCTGTAATTGCTTCTTATACTGGTCTATATCATCTATTCACCCATCACTGGGAACAGGGCATGAACAGGTCAGTTTCTTCACACACTTTTCTTTATATTCATACACAGGATGAGGGTGTCACTGACCAGCAAGCGTTTATTGCCCACATTTTGCCCATTATTGCCCAGAGGGCAGTTATGAGTCAACCACATTGCTGTGGTCTGGAGTCACACGAAGGCCAGACCAGGTAAGGATGGCAGTTGCCTTCCCTAAAGAACACTAGTGAACCAGATGGGCTTTTCCAACAATCAACAATGGATTCACGGTCATCATTAGATTCTTAATTCCAGATATTTATTGAATTCAAATTCCACCATCTGCTGTGGC
This sequence comes from Rhincodon typus, assembly GCF_021869965.1. NCBI lineage: Eukaryota > Metazoa > Chordata > Chondrichthyes > Orectolobiformes > Rhincodontidae > Rhincodon > Rhincodon typus. The sequence continues at coordinate 8,768,678 of NC_063363.1, forward strand.
GGGATTCGAACCTGGGTCCCCAGAACATTGTCTGGGTCTCTTGATTAACAGTCCAGCGATGATACCACTGGGCCATTGCCTCCAACTGTTTCTCTTCCAATGATGACCCAACTGAGATTGCCATATTGATACAAAGCAGAAGTTCATGTCTCAACCCTGCACATCAATCCATGAAGCCATTGCACAATCAGCTTCAGCACTTTTTGTGAAATTGGAATTCCCAGAGATTTTTGTAATATAAGTTGCCAGGTTTGACTATGTGTGGTATGCTCAAAAAACAGTTTACATCATCACAGGAAGTAATACAATGCCATAAAATCTTGTTCTCTCTCACAGCTTCATGGTAAGTTGAAACCATAGTAAGATGTTTCTTTATAAAGTTAATATTTTGCTTGTGTCAGCAGACTCTTTAATTGTCCTTTAGCAATACAATAAGACAGAGAGAGTGTTATAATTTTCTCACCTGTCCAAGGAAAGAAAGCATATGCCCTCTAATTAAGAATATAACTACCAGGGAAAAAAGCTAAGACTCAACTCTTGTAGATTAGTCTCTTGACCTCCCTAAGGGATATTCAGCAGGACTCACAGTTCAATAATAAGCCAGATGGAAATTCAGTCTAATTTGTTCGGATTGCTGCACTTATACGATTTAATAGAAGTGCAAAACTGACCAGGGTGGCTAGGAAATTGGGATTTGGGGTCTTTGGATCATGCGTATCACTCAATGATAAAAATCTAAGGGAGAGGTATGAATGTAAATAACGAGCTGAATTATGCAGAAAACTTGTCAAGTTAATCTTGTCCATGTTCAGTTCCTTGGAAACTGCCAGATTGTTAAGTTTTCAGCTGAGTCATTGGGGTTTGCAATTCTACTCCAAAGACTTTATCACAAAATTGAACCTGACAACCCAGTGCAGTACTGAGGGGGTCACTGTGCTGTAGGGGCCTGCTTTTCAATGGGAAACGCTGCTTGCCCATTCTGGTGAATGTTAAATTTCTCATTTTAAATTTAAAATTTAAAGAACAGCAGGGAAGTTGTCCAATTTTTCTCAGTTCTCAATTTTTCATCCTTGACTAACATTATTAAAAGTACATCACCACATGTTCATCATCATATTACTGTTTATCAGAGCTTGCTGTATTTCAAACATTTGATGACATTTATTTTTGGGGCATCTTTAGGTACCTGAAAGTCACTATATAAATGCAATATTGCTCTTCTTGCTTCATTCCGTATTTAGCCTATTGAGCACAAAACCTCTGGCCACTTTGAAGCTTGTGGTTAATGAGAATGTTTGTGTGTGAAGCAAACACTTACTCTCACTGTGCTCCAACTTTTCCATGATTTTCACTTTCATCTCTTTGCTTCTTGCCCCCAGCTCACTAGAAAAGAATATAGAGATGAAGAGATTAATGGTGAAAACACTCAATACCAGAACAACCATCACAAATAGGCAGAAAGAACAAGGTGAGGGCAACTGGATAACTCTTTCAAAAAGAACTGCTTGTTCCTCCCCTGTGAAACTTGTTTGTTCCTACCTTGCCTCGACATTTTTCTCCCCTTGACTAATCCCTCCCTATTTGCTTTACGTCTGTTTCAGAATTTCCAGTTTGCAGGCTCCAGCTGCCTCCTCTTCACCGTGGATGTGCAATCCCTTTACACTTCCGTCTCCCACCAGCATGGTCTCAGGGCTCTCTGCTTCTTCCTGGGAAGAAGGACTGAACCATCCACATCCACCACTAGCCTCCTCCACCTGGCTGAGTGCATGCTCACTTTGAACAACTTCTCTTTTAACTCCTCTCACTTTCTTCAGGTCAGAGGGGTAGCCACGGGTACCCGCCTGGGCCCCAGTTATGTCTGTCCTTTGTGGGGTATGTGGAACATTCCTCGTTCCAGATCTACTCCAGCCCCCACCCACAAATCTTTCCCCAGCACATTGATGACATCATCGTTGCTGCTTCCCTTTCTCGTCCAGAATTGGAAAAGTTTATCTACCTCCTTTCAAATTTCCACCCTGCTGTCACCTTCACCCTGGTTCATCTTCAACTCATCCCTTCTCTTCCTTAACATCTCTATTTCCATTTGTGGGGATGGATTGGCCACCAATGTTCAATACAAACCCATCAACTCCACAGTTATCTTGACTATACAACCCCACATCCTGCTTCCCGTAAAGACTCTATTCCACTCTCCCAAGTCCTCTGTCTCCGTCAGCTTTGCCGAACAACTAGGCTCTGTCCATTAAAATGACCCTGAGCTTCCGACTGCCTGCTACACCACCTCGTTCCTACGCCAACATTTCTGTTGCAGTGTTCCAGCAAGCCTCAGTGCAAAGCACAAAAAAATCTCATCTTTCACTTGGGGATCCTGTAGCTTCTAGGACTCAACATAGAGCTCAATAACTTTAAAACCTGATTCCATCCTTCCATGTTTTGTACCCAACTCCACACCCTGGTCCTGTCATGGCATGGGTTGCTTTCAGCACTGCATACCCATTCTCTCCTACTCTCAGCTCTCATTATCACTTATTCAGCTTTTCTTCTGTCCTGGCCTGCTATCAAATAGTCCCTCGCCTACCTACCCCTTTTGTATATCTCTCTATCTAGGCTCCTTCTCCACCTGTCCACTCACCTCTTCCCCCCGCCAACCCTGCACATGCTCACCCTCACCTTGTCTTCAGCATAAATATTGCATTTCCCTAGCTGTTATCAGTTCTGATGAATAGTCACTGGATTCAAAACGTTAACTCTGCTTTCGCTCCACAGATGCTGCTGGACCTGTTGAGTTTTGCCATCAGTTTCTAATTTTGCTTGGTAATATAAGCTTCCTTCCAAGGGGTTGAAAACAGATCACTAAATCCTTCACTGAATTTTTGAGCTTCTGAAATGTACACCTCAGCTTTCTCCGAGTCACCACGAGAACTGTTGACTGCAGGTGACATTGCAGAATAGCAGGACACCCACAAAGTTCCGAACTCTCTCCAGACTGTTCGCTACCATCAAGTTGTGCGGTAAGTCCATTTAAAGGGAAAATGCTTTGGATTTTGCCATAAACCTTAAATGGCAAGGAAACTATGTCCAAACATTGGTATCTATAGACTCGGGGGTGGCTCACTTTAGCTTCTAATCCTACCCAATCATTATATTTATGTGTACATCTTTCAAAGGATTCTTTGTGAATGCTGCAATACTACTTTTTAGTCAGAGGCTTACTAATAGCATTACATATTACACTGTTTCATCTCAGACTTTTTCCAATTCTGACCAGACATCAGAGACCTAAAACATTCTTTCTCCACAGATGTGGCCTGAGTGGGGTTGCATGTCAAGCATTTTCTGTTCAGCCTTGCTTTATAGAAGTTCACATGTGTATCTGTGGATGTATGTTGTGCGTAGATTCCTATCAGGGTCATTAGATTCTCTAACCGCACGTGAAAGTGCAATTTTGTGTTTTAAATGCACAGCTGAGAGCTCATGTTCCATACTGAAAAATAAGTACGAGTCACATGTGTATTGCTGTCGAGCAGTCCAAGGTGCTAACCTGTACTTAAGCATGTGCTTGAACCCCATCACTGCCAAAACTTCTTGACATTATTGTCTCGAGAACTGAATTTATTTCTTCTAGATCTGAATTATTATTGTCACATGTACCTATAAAAGGGCCTGTGTTTAGAAATAAGGGATCACCCAGTTATAACAGAGATATGGAGCAAAACCAAAGTTGCTGGAAAAGCCCAGCAGGTCTGGCAGCATCTGTGAAGGGAAAAACAGAGTTAATGTTTTGGGTCCGGTGACCTTTCCTCAGAACTCCGTTCACAGAACTATTAGTTCTGAGGAAGGGTCACTGGAGCCAAAACGTTAACTCTGTTCTTCCCTTCACAGATGCTGCCAGGCCTGCTGGGCTTTTTCAGCAACTTTGGCTTTGTTCCGGATTTACAGCATCCGCAGTTCTTTCGGTTTTTATTTACAGAGATATGGAAGTTTGGTTTCTCACAGATAGCTGTGCATCTTAGAAACTCTTCTTGTCAAAAGGCAGTGGAAGCAGAATCTTTGGATATTTTTAAGGTGGATAGAGGTAAATGCTTGATAAGCAAGGGATAGCCGGGAACAAAGATTAATCAGATCAACTATGATCTTCCTCAAGGGGTTGAGTGGCCTACTCCTGGTCTTGTTTCCTATGTTGGTCCACTTGATGGGTCACTGGGTTTTCTCTTCATTTAATATTTTACTTATTGCTCTTGAGTTTGGATATGTACATTCTTTCTCGGTGTATATTCTCTCACTCACTCTCTAATATCTATCCCTTTAGAAGGTTTCTTGCTCTGGGAAGATAAATTCAAATCCTGCTACGGCAGCTGGTGGAATTTATTCCCGAATAGAACACGATGTTGTGCCGACCTATTATCCTACTAAGATCAAACTACCCTGCATACCCTTCATTTTACTATCCTCCATGCGCCTATCTAAGAGTCGCTTAAAAGTCTCTAGTCGGAAGCTATTCTCTGAAAAGGTGTCATGAAACGATCATCAATGGCGGTAAAATTCCAACGAGCTCCTGGTCAAAAAAGAAGGAAATTTGCCATCTTTACTCAGCCTGACCTTTAGGGATGGAAATCTGCCATCCTTACCTAGTCTGGCCCATGTCTGACTCCAGATTCACAGTGACTTGACTGGTTCTTAACCAATTCTGAAATGTTCCCAAGCAGTGGTCCCTCTTATCTATTTTTTCTTCAGAGCAAACCTCCGAGGTTTCTATCTAGCAGTGACTTCCCGTGCACAGAAAGTCAGGGTGGCTGCAGCTCAGACAGACCATTGGACCCAGGCAAGCCACTTCGTTCAAAGGCACAAATAAACAAAGATGGAGAACAAAGAATAGTGCAGCAAAGGACAAGCCCTTTGGCCCACCAAGCCTGTGCCGACAAATGACATTTTTCTAAACTAAAAACCTTTTGCATCTATGTGGTCCAGGGCCCTCTATTCCCTGCTCATTCATGTATTTGTCAAGATGCCTCTTAAATGATGCTCCTGTATGCACCTCCACCACCTCGTCTGGCAGCACATTCCAGCCACTTACCACCCTCTGGACAAAAAACTTGCCTTCTCACATCTCCTTTAAACTTATCCCCTTTTACCTTAAACCGATGTCCTCCAGTAATTGACATTTCTATCTTGGGGAAGAAAAGACTCTGACTATCCATTCTATCCATGCTTCTTGTAATTTTGTAAACCTCTATCAGGTTGCCCCTTAGCCGCCTAAGTTCAACTGTAAGCAAACTGAGTTTTTCCAATCTGTCCTCATAGTGAATACCCTCCAAACCAGGCAACATCCTGGTAAATCTTTCCTGCACCCTCTCCAAAGCCTCTATATCCTTCTGGTAGCATGGCAACCAGAATTGCAACATTCCAAACGTGGTCGTTCTGAAGTTCTATGCTGCTGCAACATTACTTCCCAATATTTATGCTCTATGCCCTGACCGATGAAGGCAAGCTAGCCATATGCCATCGTGACCACCTTATCCACTTGTGTTACCATTTTCAGGGAACTGTGGACCTGTACACCTAAATCCCTCTGTATGTCAATGCTTCTAAGGGTTCTGCCATTTACTGCATACTTCTCTCCTTCATTAGACCTTCAAAAATGATTCACCTCACATTTATCTGGATTAAATTCCATCTCCCATTTCTCCGCCCAAGTTTCCAGCCTATCTATATCCTGTATCTTCTGGCAATCCTTCTCAATATCCACAGCTCCCCCAACCTTTGCCTGTAAAGGATGGTGGAGATAGATTCCATAGCAACTTTTGACACATAATTAGATAAATAACTGAAGAGGAAGAATATGCATACTTTAGGGAGAGATCAGAGGATTGAGACTAATTGGATACCAACACATTGGGTGTAGCCCAGCCGCAACAACCAAAGCAGTTCAAGGCAGCAGCTCACCACCACCTTCTCAAGGCCAACTAGGAATGGGCAATAAATGCTGGTCTTGTCAATAACACTCACAATCTATGGAAGAATAAAAACAAAGGATGGTTCTTTCAAATAGTCAACACAGGCTCAATGGGCTGAATAAACTTGTTTGGTGTTGTAAGATTCTATATTTCTAAATCCTCAATCTCAAAGGAAACCATTGTTCAAACCTTCCCTCTCCCTTCTTCAGCATCTCCAGACAAATATCACATCCAGTCAACCTGCACATACTGATCTGTGACAGATTCTAAACAGAACGCAGAGTATATTCTCCATGGATTTTGAGAAATCCTTCAGCGTTTTCAAGGCACCGCTTGCTTCTTGAAAAGCTCCAAGGCTTCTGCTTGGTCAACACGTCCAGTTCGGAGTCTAGGCGAGATCAAAATTGAAAGCTCGAAAGAAAGATTGTTAGTGTGAATTTGCACCCTAACTGTTGGCAGAGCAGGATATCAGTGTGTGACTTCCAGACTAAAAATGGAATCATTGTTAAATCTACACTGATGGGAACTGTCCAATTTGTAACTGCAATGTGCTCCACTTACAGAGCACATGGTTCATCTGGAAAAAAAGCTAAAATGGAGAAAGATAAAAGTGCTTTCCTACTCCAAGTGCATTAAATGTCATGTATGGTTACATATGAGACAAACATTGGTTGGTTCAGAACTTTTTTTTTGCTTGAATTAACAGTAGTTCCAGGACACATTAAATTGGCCCAAATTGATACTGTCTTGCGTCATTTTGCTTTCTATGGCGTTAAGAAACATTGCACATTGCCCCTTCTAGTAACAGAGGTTTTTGATCCAACTCTGTAAAGTAGTCATTTGCAGTTTGCCTGCTCATGGCTACGATGTAATATTCTAGCCATAAGCTATTCAGCTGAATACACAGCATGAAATAAAAAAATTTGTGCAGGCGTTCTAAAGGTTTGTGAGAGACGTCACCAGGTGCTGATGCACAGCCCTGAACAATCAGTAGAGGATTTGATCAAAACCAGTTGTGCAATGCCACTATTAATCTGCTTATTAGATATACATTTGTTTTCCACGTAAATGTTGTTAGAATGCTTGCATCTGCTGATAAAATTGTGCCAGCATTTAAAAAAAAAATCCCCAGACTAACTTTCAATTCCCCATTGGGTCAAATCCTGCTAAAGAGTGCTCATTGTGTTGGAGTGGGTCACTGTTTTTCACTGATGAGCAAACAAGCTGAGGTTTGGGATTTCAGTTGATAATACTCTGTACAGCACACACATACACACACAGCTGTAGTGATGCCGATGTAACTGAAAAGAAAATCAGAACAGAGAGAATAGTATCTCTGCTTAACTTGAGCTTCAGTAGGTTGCAGTTATTGGGGTCTATGACAAAGAACACCAAAGAACAAACAGACACCAGTATCCTGTGTTACATTGCCTCTTCTACCTACCTCCTGCCCAAAGAACCTAAGTTGCCAAGTGGCAAAACCTGGTTATTATAAAAGTTTAACTGTTCTCATTAGTCAACAATTCCATTATTATTGTGTTGTGAGATGATCAGGAATGGTGGAAGTTAACTGGATGAATTCTGGTCATATATCATGCAGCAATTCCCATTTTTCTTTGGAATTAATTGATTATCACAAGTTGTCATCGTGGTTCGAATGAAAGATCATTTGATCTGAATTGTTAATTCTGTTCCTCTCCTTACAGACATAGCCAGACCTGCTGAGTATTCCCAGGTTTTTCTGTTTGAATTTCAGATTTCTAGCCCCTATTATACCTTGCTTGTGTACCTTAAGTCAGAATTGTGTGTTGTGTGGATCTATCACATTGGGAGTTGAATTCAGCCCTGAACAGTCACATCGTCTCAAAAATGATTACAAAGAGTCACATACCATTACCGGAAAAAGAATAGATTTTGCCAAAGCTTTTTGTCTTGCACTTGTCAGGGCAATTCACAAGAATTACCAGAGTAAAGGGAAAATAGAATTTATACCATATGAGAGAACAGTGATGGTTGGGTGTCAAATACCCTCTGATTGACAGAATGCACTAGTTAATGATGACTGGCAGTTAACTGTCTTCCAGAAGTGATCTGGAGCAGGAAATCCCAGTTGCTTGGACCCTCAGAAATCCTGCTCCACAGTCAATGATCCCATTGCTGTCGTGGTTTCTTCAGTGTATTTTCCTTCCTGTTAGCTTCGTTGACTGGATGTTCCCCAACTCGACTAAAAACAGGAACTGAAGCAGGATGTCTACATGGCTTGAGAGTAGCTAACTTTAAAATTCATAGATTATTGAGTGATGGGCTACAGAAGAAATGAATTTCCTCTATATCCAAGTTGCACTGGAATTTCTTCAAGGAAAAGCAAAAAGCTCTCTTAAATAACATTGCGTTCATCTTAATTTGGGGAAATACTGGCAATCTCTCATTTCTTATTCGACATCTCTTTGTTTTATTTAATGATAGAATAAATGGTGCAGCTCACTTACAAAATCAGCTCGTCATTCCACTTCAGTTCTGAATTTTCACTTAGAGACTTGGGCATCACTGACGTTGTTCTCTTGAGCTGTACAGGACTGTCAAGTTCTAATACACAACACAGCTCTCCACTTCCTGCAAGCCATGAAAGAAAGAAGAAAAGCATTAGTTTGCATGACGCAGGATGTGCAGCTGCAATCCACATCTACAGTGACATTCTTAAGAGATCAGTGTTACAGATTAATATCAGCCAGACTCCACGGTATCACTCTGAGAGTGAAGCCCCATTCCAAATCTAGACTGTCATTTCAATGCAGTTTTCTGGCAGTACTGTCCTGTTAGTGATACTCTATTAGAATCATGGAATTCCTACAGTGTGGAAGGTCATGTGGCCCATCGAGTCCACACCGACCCTCCAAAGAGCATCCCACCCAGACTCAGCCTCCTACCCCATCCCAGTATCCCCACATTTCACAAAGCTAACCCATGCAGTCTGCCTTAATAACTATTGCCCAATAACTCTGACCTCAATAATCATGAAGTGCTTCAAGGGGCTGGTCATGGCCCGCATCAACTCCAGTCTCCCAACCTGCTTCGATCCCCGACAGTTTACCTATCGACATAACAGGTCCACAGCAGATGCCACATCCCTGGAACATCTGGACAACAAAGACACCTACATCGGACTCCTGCTGGTTAACTACAGCTCCACCTTCAGCACCATTATTGTTGGGCCAAAGGGCCTGTTCCCACACTGTAGGGATTCTGTGATTCTATGATTATCCCCTCCAGACTGATCTTAAAACTGTATGACCGTGATCTTGGCTCCGCCCTCTGCAACTGGATTCTCAGCTTTCAGATCAATAGGCCACGATCAGTAAGGATAGGTAACTGCACCTCCTCCACAATAACACAACACTGGAGCCCACCCAAGCATACGTCCTTAGCCCCCTACTGTACTCCCTGTACACCTACGACTGTGTTGCCAAATTTCAACTGAACACCATCAACAAGTTCACTGGGATGGATATCTAATAATGACGAGTTAAAATACAGAAGGGAGGTAGAGGGCTTGGTGACGTGGTGCAATGAAAACAATCTGTTTCTCAACATTAGCAAAACTGAAGAAATGATCATTGACTTCAGAAAGAAAGGAGGAGAACGTGCCCCCATCTACATCAACAGAACTGAGGTTGACAGAGTGAAGAGCATCAAGTTGCTTGGAGAGACGATAACCAACAACCTGTCCTGGGCTTCCCACATAGATGTGATGGTCAAGAAGGCACAACAACACCTCTTCTTCCTCAGGCGGCTCAGAAAATTTGGCATGTCCATAAGGACCCTCACCAGCTTCGACAGAGGCACCATTGAAAGCACACTGTCTGGATACATAACGGCCTGGTACGGCAACTGCTCTGCCCAGGAGAGTGAGAAACTACGAAGGTGGTGTGCACAGCCCAGACCACCACGGAAGCCAACCTTCCATCTATGGACTCTATTTACATGGCTCGCTGCTGCAGATAGGTGACCAACATCATTAAAGACCCATCGCACCCCGGTAACGATCTCCTACAACCTCTTCCCACAGGCAGAAGAGGGTACAGAAGCCTGAACACATGCACCAGCAGGTTCAGGAACAGCTTCTTTCTGGCCGTTATCAGACTGTTGAATGGACTCTAACCTCAAATAACGTGACCTGCAATGTAACCTGTATGCCTCTCAGTCTTTTTGATCTGTACATCCTTTGCTTGCTGTGATCTGCCTGTACCACTCGTAAACAAAGCTTTTCACTCTATTTCAGCACATGTGACAATCAATAAATCAATCAATCTAGCCTGCACAGCCCAGGACACTACAGCTTGGCCAATCTACCTAACCTGCACATCTTTGGACTGTGGGAGGGAACTGGAGCACCCAGTGGAAACCCATGCAGACACAGGGAGAATGCCTAAACTCCACACAGACAGCCACCCGAGGGTGGAATCGAACCCAGGTCCCTGGTGCTGTGAGGCAGCAGTACTAACCACTGAGCCACCATGCCGCCTTCAGCTCAGTTGTTAAACCGAAGTCCCATTTTCCTTTTTAGATGGAATATTATTTGAAGACGAGTGGACAATGAGCTAAGTGGTCTACGTTTACCTTTGAATGAACAAGAGATTAACTGACTATTCATCTCTCTGCTGTTTGTGGGATTTTGCTGTCGATAAAATCATTCACTGTGTTGATCTATAAAACAAGTGACCATGCTTCAATAGCATTTAATTGGAAGTGTGGCAGTTTGGGACACGTTGAGAGCATGAAAGACACCATCAGTTCCAGTAACTGCTTTATTTGTTTTGCTTCCTTGACAATATGCTGTCTGCTTCATTTGCCAACTCATTTTTTTCCTGTGCCATACTTAAGCCAGGCATCAGTGGCACACAACAGCTACCCATCAACAACGTACCCCTTGATCTACATTTTCTCTTCAGTATCTGCTGTGGCTTAGCTGGCAGTCTTACCAACTCCTTCTGCTCTGCTCACATTTGCCTTCAGCTCCCTGACCAGCAGCCTGCATCCAGCATTTAATGCTGCTTTAGACGGAGATGCCAATCCTTTCCCAAACTTCTCAGTAAGTACCTGGACAGAAGAAAGAAAATGGTTAGTTCTCCTGAATTCAGTCTGATTGATGGGTTGATTTTTATTAAGTTTTGTGATCAGATCACTCGCTCACAATCCATCTTCTTCACCAAATCAGCAAAAATATGTGACTGATCTCCATTGGCTGCCAACCCAAGTGCAACCAATAGGAAATGGTCTTACTACAATGAGGTACACTGAGTTTATATCATGGTGACAGATGCTTTATTTAAAATATAAGCAAATTATAGTCATAGAGATATACAGCACAGAAATAAACCCTTCAGTCCAACTGGTCCATGCCAACCAGATATCTTAAACTAATTTGGTCCTATTTGCCAGCATTTGGCCCACATCCCTCTAAACTCTTCCTAGTCATGTATCCAACCAGATTCCATTTAAGCCTCCACCACTTCCTCTGGCAGCTCATCCCATACATGTACCACATTCTGCGTGAAAAAGCTGCCCCTTAGGTCCGTTTTAAATCTTTCCCCTCTCACCTTAAACCTATGCCCTCTAGCTTTGGACTCCCCTACCCTGGGGAAAAGAACTTGACTATTCACTCTATCCATGCCCCTCATGATTTTATGAACCTCTACAAGGTAACCCCTCAGCCTCCAATTCTCTAGGGGAAATAGCCCCAGCCTATTTAGCCTCTTCCCTACAGCTCAAACCCTTCAAACCTGGCAATATCCTTGCTGGACCCTTTCAAGTTTCACAACATCTTTCCTATAGCAGGGAGACCAGCATTGAATGCAGTATTCTAAAAGTGGCCCCACCAAAGTTCTTGGCTTCCTGCAAATGTATATCATCAATACAGACACAATTCAGTTCTTCACTGGACCTCAAAAACTATCAAATTCCTCACCACCCATGGTCTACACTTTCTAACCTTCAGGCTTTGAAAATTCAGCCTTGATGTTACTGAATACAATGCATTTCTTAACTAATCTCTAATTTTTTTCCATCCACATACAGATCAAAGATCAAGAAGACTTCTTTTTCCTAGATTCCTAAGCTGTGGTTATCACTGGAAAGTCCTGCATTTCTTCCTGTATACTGCAAGATTTATGAATCTTGGAATGTCTTTCACCAGGGCTGTTTGTTTAGTTTCTTAATAAAACAATGCACTCTTTTCCTATGACGATAGCAGTAGTTATAGAGTTATGGAATAGTTAACCATTTCACACAAACATTCTTGTGGTTTTAAAAAAACTAGCCATGGAAATGGACTAATAACATTCAGCACCACATCAATGCATGCACACACCCATATGGAAAATCTGTAGGTTTAAAACGATAAAAGACTACATTGGAATAAAAATAGTAAGTACAGTCACTGTAACGTACTCAAGAGATTGTTTGAGATGTTCTTTCCTATCATGTGACCATTTTTCTCCATCCTATGTAAACATGTAAGTGCTTTGCGCAGGTTTAAGGTAACTCCTGTCCTTTTCAGTAAAGTCAGAAGTTGTTGTTTTCCAAATGGGAGAAGATGGATTTTGTACTGGGCCAGAGATGTCCACAGAACTTGTTTTTGAAGGGCTCCTACTGTGTCACAGACTGCCTTGGGTTCACATCTCATGTTTACATGCAATGTTCCCATTGATGTACACTCACTGCCAAGCCACAGATACTGATGGAGCTTGTCCCTAGTTTGCTGGATTTACCTGCCACGGAGGCCAGAGCACTGAGATCTGATCTGCTCAACCCTCCACTCAATTCAAACAGGAGAAAACAGAATATTGAGAAATACCAAGACAGAACGAACTGACCCTCGGGTACCCTGTCTCTTCCATCCACTGTTTGGTGCCACCATGGTAACCAATGAATCATACACAAGATGGTAAAGGACAGGAGAAGTAATTAGTCACTTTGCCCTTTAAACCTGCCTTAGCATTCTACAAGATCATGGCTTCTACTTCAACTTGACCTTCCCATGCTACCCCATATCCCTTCATATCCTTAGTACCCAAAAATTCATCGCAATCTTGAAAATAATCAATGACTGAACACCCACAGCCTTCTAGGGCAGTGAACTACAGATGTTCACATTCCTCTTAGTGAAGACATTTCTCCTCATCTCAGTCCTAAATGGACAAGTCCCAGAGAGGTAGTGGAAACTCAATCATTGAGCATGTTCAAGAGAGAAGCCAGTAGATTTCTGGAGACTAATGACTTTAGGGGATATGGGGATAGATTATCAGCCACCATCTATTTGAATGATAAAGCAGACTGGACAGGCTGAATGGCCTAACCCTGTTCCAATTATCCTTTTCCTCAGGTTGTAACCCTGTGCAGCCAAGGGAAACATTTTCTCAGCCTCCAACTATTAAAACCCAAAAACATTTTATATGTAGCAGTTAGATCATTCTTCTAAACACTGGAAATATAGGTCAAGCCTACTCAATCTGTTCTCACAAGAGAATAGCAAGAACCTCTCTGGTGAACCTTTGTGGTGGCTATTCTTATTAGGAGCCAATAGGCTTGAAATTGGGTTCAAAAAAAGCAGTCACATGTTGCTTGTCTGTTCTGTGCCTCCCTGATGCTCAAAATCATTGATTTTAATGGAATGTGCTATCGGTGATGGGATACAAGAGACAGCAATTGCAATCCTAGCATTACCCATATCCAAACTCACCCCCAAATAACTCAAAAGAAAAAAAGCCATTGGTTAGTAACTATGCTGTTCTTAGGTTCTGAGAAGGGGCAAACCACTTGGTCATGTATATTCTTTGTGGGAATCTGGAGTGAGGGCAATACAGCCTAGAGATGGAACAGGTAAAAATAACAAAAAGGTGCCACTTACTGTTGTGCTTGCTATGTGTGCCTTGAGATTGACCAGCATGGCTGGACTAGTGCTGATGACTGTATCCTCAATCAGTTCTTGAATGGTGGAAATATCTGCTTTCCCCTCATTCCCCTGTCCAGGCAAAACAAATGAAAGAGGTGAACAAATTTATTATTTCTTTCTCAGTGTAGTGTTGGAGAATGGAGACAGTCCACTTTACCACCGGCAGATTACATGATAGGAGTACTTGTGTACAGCACATCCTCCAAAGTAATATCACTTCTGTGTCACCTTGCAACCAGAATTTAGGTTTTGCAGCCCAGTGACCAGAAGGAAGTTGCTGAGCAAGAATCCAACCCAAAGAGGAGCACACATCAAAAGTAACAGCCAGGCTCGAGTAACCCACAGAGACTCCAGACAAATTCCAACTCAGACCAAGTCTGCAGGTGGCTGCAAACTTGGTCAATGCCAGACATTTACTAATCATTACTTCATTCACTCTAAAATATGTGGGTTACCAATGCTGTCAAAATACTGCTAATCAGAACATCAAGTCCAAAATGGCACTGCTTCAAGCATGAAGAGCCTTGGGACAGTTTGTACACGAGCACTATTAGTTAACTATAAGATGCTGCTGTTCTCAATGGGTCCTTTTGTTGTTATGAATCCAGACACCCAGGTAAATATCCACTAACCAACAATACTCCAATGGATTGCTAATTGAATAACGTTGCTATGGTCACAGGGCAACTTGTTCCTCAGTGCATTTCCATTCCTTTTTCTTACAAAATGAAGGCACATGAGTCCTCATAGAAACATAGAAGATAGGAGCAGGTGTAGACCATTCAGTCCCTCGAGCCTGCTCCGCTATTCAATATGATCATGGCTGATCACAGAGCTCAATACCCTAATCCCGCCCTTCCCTATGTTGGTCTGTAGGGGGGAAATAGGGCAGTCAAATTCAATGGTTCAACATCAGTCTATGCCAATCTTCAAACTAACTCATGCAATTTGTGCTGTTATTTGCACTGATGACCCTATAACACAATCCTCACTGAATTCAGAACTCATTCCCCCAGTCACTCGTTATTACTTGACAACAACTCTTCATCAATTAATTGAAATAAATGTCAAAAGTAATAACAACAGAAAAAAATAATATTGTTCACTTTCTTACCCCTTTCTGTAGTTTGGAGTTGACTGTGAGGGATAGAGCAGGGGGTTTCTTGAATGACCAAGTGACCAGCAGACCCTCAACCTCTGCTTCTTCCAAACAAATCTCCATCTGCGGAACACAATAACAGTTGACAATGCAATCACATCAAATACTACATCTCTCCGAGCAGCTGCACCGAGAAATGGTAGAGAAATGGAATTATTTTGCTTACAAAAATACTCCTCTAGATGGCCCTGCTGTGTAGCACATCCCCAGGCTGACATTTGCTGGGCCGTGCAACAGCACCACACAGATTCACAGCCACCAATGTCACTCAAAGAGCCAGCAAAAAGCATGAGACTCCACTTGCAGGTAATGTTCCATGGACTTTGACCATCTAGTACCCCCTCTATGTGACCAATGTGATGAAAGTTTATAATGTGCAATTATTATTTGGGAACTTGCTTCTAAAGTAAAAGGGCTCTTTTGATTTCCAGTTCTGTGAAGGCAAACTTGTTTTATAAAGGTCAGAAACTCATTTTCTTTTAACAGTGGGTCAGAACAACATTTCCTACAAACAAATAATACAAGCTGAACGACTATAGAAACTATCTGGTAAGATAACTGCAGCATATTGTTGACCTGAGTTTTATGATACATAGAAAAGCAAGGGCTGTAAGCAGGTTGAGTTCAGAAACATAGTTTCATCTCTGTAGCAGTTCAATGTGTAAGCTCATCACCACCTTCTTAAGATCAAGTGGGGAAGGGCGCAGCCAATGATGCCCACATCCCACAAGTGAATAAAAAACAAAGAAGAGCAGTTTAGTTTGTGGGAACCTTAAGGTCATCAGAGATGGACAAGGTCAGAAATCACACTACACCAGGTTATAGTCCAACAGGTTTATTCAAAAACGCAAGCTTTCGGAGTGTAGCCTCTTTATCAGGCCACCAGACAAAGGGGCTATGCTCCAAAAGCTTGCGTTTTCAAATAAACCTATTGGACTATAACCTGGTGTAGTGTGATTTCTCACCTTGTCCATCCCAGTCCAACACTGGCACCTCCACATCAGAGATGGTAAGTAGGCTTGAGCTGTTTCTGCAACCTCAAAGTAGTCAAAGTCAGAGAAAGATCAGTGAGTTAGCCCACCTGTGTGTTTCATGGAGAGGTGGAGAGTATCATGCCCTTGACCATGCAGAAAATGGCCTAAATGAAATTCTTGCAACTTTGCCAGTGAAGGATAGGAATGATACCCGAATGGGTTTGAGTGTCTGTAAGGATATTGCTGGTTAAAAAAAAAGGCTGAATCTTTCTTTTTGATGTTCACAGTAAGATCTTTCCACATTGTTTTATTATATATAGTTTTGTGGTTCTTTTAAACTTTTTTTTTGTATAATAAACATGTTATTTTGCTCGAAATACACTGGCAGCCTCATGTGTAAATATTTAATGATAGCCCCACCATAGTAAACAAATTGCAAAGTTAAACTTATTAGTCTATCAAACCTGATTCTACTCTGGAATCTGACTTGTCTTGTTTAGAGTGTCATTAAAAAATCGGAATAAAGGCAAAATACTGCAGATACTGGAAATCAGAAACAAACAGAGATTCTGAAGAGGAGTTATACCGGACTCAATTAACTCTCCTTCTCTCTCTACAGATGCTGCCAGACCGTCTGGGTTTCTCCAGTATTCTCCAGTATGTCTGTACCTTAAAATAGCTATCTGGTTCACTAATGTCTTTTATGGAAGGAAATTTGCCATCCTCACCTGGTCTGGCCTACATGTGACTCCAGACCAACAGCAGTGTGGTTGATTCTTAATTGCCATCTGAAAGTGATTCAGTTCAGGGCAGTCAGGGTGGGCAACAAGTGCTGACCTTTCCAGCAACACACAGATTGCATAAAAGGAAAACAAAAAGCCTAAATCTGCCTTGTTGCAATCCCAATTGAATAATGTGTTTCCTTTGAAGGTAACTCACCTTGAAGTACTTACCTCTACAGTTACTAAGCTATTCGGAATATGGACCACCAATTTAATATTTCCCTAACCACTGCACATATTTGTTTTGTCGTCTCTTGTATCCTCTCACATTGTGTTTTCTGGTCCTCTCAACACTCTAATTGTCCATCTCTGTACTCCTGTAACTTCAGGGAAATCCTCCTGTGGGTGCAAATCCCAGAAGCACACTCTTCACTCCAGATGTATCCAGCCCCTACCCAGTCCTTCTCGATCCGTCTCAGCCAGCTGTTACCATTTTTGCCAGGCTAGTCGGTTAGTTTTCTACAAGGCTTTTCACAAAAAGCTTTATTAAGACACTTTTTTCTTCTTGAAAAGCCTCTTTGGGTTGGTAAGAGAATTGCGGCTGAACATCATGCTATCTGTACTTAACATTCACACAAGCACCTTTCAGTAGCCAGCATTGGATAGCAGGTAGCAGCTGGGATTTATTTTCCCTTTGTTAGCTCAAACACATTGAAGCAATGATAATGCTGCAACAGGCAATCTCACTGAACTCGCCACAGGTTTTATATTGAACCAGCACCTTGGATATTCTGCAATGCATTGAATTAGTGAATCAAAGGGGGAAGACGACAGTGTTCTCTGTCCCCATCACCTATTTATCAAGATGTTCTACTTGGGGCATATGTTGGATCAATAGATCCTCGAGGATGGCAAGTAGCATATGGAAAACTAATTGCAGTTATCCTAAATTCTGGTTTTAGACTTAATTTATCCTGTAAATAAAATGGAGTATCTATATGGCAGCTTGACAAGGTAAATATCAGCGAACAGCACTCTGGTTATTGATTAATACCCTTGCAATTTTGCCCAGGCTCCTCTTCAACACTGCAAATTAATGATCTCTCGTCATCGTTTCAGTGGCTGAGGGATGTATCGCAAGAAAACTCTCAGATATATTGCTTCTGAGTTTGCACAGTTGTCTTTGCAACAAATTACCCTTTGACATTATCAGGCAGCTCCTGGTAGCCATAAAACCTCCCCATTATTAATTTATTTTCAAAGTTCCTGCTAAGTGCTCCTTGAATGCTAATTAACATTGATCATTTCTTGGTATGGCTTCTATTCGCCGGCTTTGGGAGGCAGGTGACGTCATGACTGTATTTCACTGCAGTCATGTTTCTGCTGTTTCTTTGTCTCCTCCTTTGATTATATGTGTCTTGCTAATGAACAGTAGTGCAATGAGCTGGATATCTGGTTGTGTCTCCCAGCTCAAGCATTCAATTCCCTGGTTTCGCGAGTGAGCAAGGGAAGGCAGGGTCTCTCTGCATGTCTAATTCTTGCACAGCATGTACTGATTGGGTCATCCTAATCACACCAGTGATCTTTTCTAAACTGCTCCCAGTTATTCAAATATTACTAGATCGTCTTCTGAGATATGAGGGATAGATTGCACAGAACTGGCCAATAGTCTCTCAGGCGTAGAAGTATGAGAAGTGATCTCATCGAAACATATAAAACTCCTGAAGACGATCTGACAGGGAGGATGAAGGAATCTGTGCTCCCTGGTCAGATGGCCTAGTACCAGCACTCATAGTCTCAGAACTAATAAGCAGTCATTTAGCACAGAGATGAGGCAAACATCTTGACTCTGGGGTGGAGAATTTCAAAGGTTCGCAACGCTGAGAGTTGTGAATGCTCAGTCATTGAGTGCATTCAAAACTGAAAGTGACCTTATAGAGGTTTATAAAATCATGAGAGATATAGATAAGGTGAATGGCAGGTGTCTTTCCCCAAGGGTGGGAGGTTTCAAGAGGAGGGGGCGCATTTTTAAGGTGAGAGGAGAAAGAATTTAAAAAGACGTGAGGGGCAATTTTTTTTTTTTTTTTTAAACACAGAGTGGTTCGTGTGCACAATGAACTTCCACAGAAAGTGGTAAATGCAGGTCCTGTTACAATGTATTTGGATAAGTACATGAGTAAGAAATGTTTGGAGGGATACGGGCCAAGCGCAGGCAGGTGGGACTAGTTTAGTTTGGGATTAGGGTCAGCATGGACTGGTTGGACTGAAGGGTCTGTTTCCGTGCTATATGAAATTAGGGGAAACGACAACTGGACAGAAAAGCAAAGTCAAAGGAGATGATCAGTCACAGTCTTATAGAGTAGCAGAGCAGGCTGAATGAATGAGCCGGCTACTTGTGCTCCTATTTCTTATGTTTTAATCACAGTTGGCTATGGCACAGGTGAAGGACAGCCAGATCCCTGACTCAGATAAAAGAGAATTCCTGGCACAACTCAGGCTGTAGCCACGTAGCGGGCAGCGAAACATCAACCATTGTTCATTACCTAATGACTTTCTAGAAGATTTATGGGCACAGCATTCTTGATGGTAGTTAGGATTAATACAATGAGGCACCTGGCTCTGCTTTTCAATCATATCAGAGCTAACCTGCACCTCATCTCCATTTCTTTGCTGTAGATCTACATGCCTCGATGCTGTGACTGGACAAAATCTATCCAGCACAGTCTTAAAAGACACAGGCCCCCAACATCCGCACTGTGGGGGCGAGTGACAAATTTCAAGAACCCTGTGCCTGGAAGACTACCTCTCAATTTCACTCCAGCTCTGAATGACTTGGCTATAATTTTAGGATGAGAGGAAATAGATTCTCCATATCTACCCCATCAAATCCTTCTTTTATACGTTAACAATGTAATACAGGTCAAGATTGTGCAACCTGCTGTCATTACCTACCCTTCTCAGGCCTGGTATTATTCTGGTGGGCTGGTGCTGTTCCACCTCCAAAGCCAATACATCCAAGTCAGAAGCAAGAACAGATCTCCAGAAAGGGCCTGAGCAAGACTCTCTATTGCTGAAGCTCAGCTTCATCACATTTGTGTTGTGAGATAAATGTAACTTTCAAGCAGCCTTCTTGATTGCTTTTGCCATTTACTTTTTCTTATGTTTCAAAATTATAGTGGTTATAACATAATTAACAATTCCACAGTATTTTCGCCTCCAAAACTGTTGCTGTAATCACTCCCACTCTATAAGCTAACAATAAATATCCCTGGAATAACCATGAAGTCAGGGAGCCAGAGATACAAGAATGAGACAAAAAAAGATACAATATGCCACTTTAAAATGTCAATGTACCTTTTATAAATACTGGGACCCATCCATATACAAAGATGCTCTTCAGCTTATTCTCCGTCATTGAAGACAGGAATAGAAAGAGATTATACAGGCCATCAAGCCTGTTCCATAAGGTATAGGAGCACAGTAGGCCAGTCAGCCCATCAAACCTACTCCACCATTCAATGAAATCATGGTTGACCTGAAAATCCTCAACTCCATTTTTCTGCCTTATCCCATAACCCTTTGGTTCCCTCATTGATTAAAATCTATGCCTATTCTGCCACTCAGTGAGATCTCAGCTATCTGCACCCCATATCCCTTAATACTTAAATTCAAAAGAAAATCTATTGACCTCATATTTAAAATTTGCAGTTGTTCAAGGGTGATTTGATATTTGCGGAAGAGTGTGTGAAACTTACTTCACTGTTTAGGTATGTAAGTGCTTGTTAATTCCATACAGAGACTCTGGCTCTGATTTGTAGATGGTTCCGACTCACCTTAAATTCCTAGACAGCAGAAAGGGTTTTGTTCTGTCCACCCTTTCCCCTTGAAGGCCTCAACAAAATCATCCCATAATCATCTTGATTTCAGGAAAACTCCCTTCCATCCAAGGTCATTTTTTTCCTTCTTCATTCTATCATGGGACGTGGGCATCATTGGCAAGGTCAGTATTTGTTGCCTGTCGTTAATTGCCCTTAACAAGCTGAATTGTTTCCTGGCCATTTGGGAGGGCAGTTAAGAGGCAACCACTTTGCTATGGAGTTACTGGTAGGCCAGACCAGGTAAGTACGGCAGATTTCTTTGCCTAAAGAATATCAGTGAGCCAGATGGACTTCAACAACAGTTGGCAATAGTAACTAATGGTGACTATGAAGTTGAAATTAATTTTTAGGATTAGGGTAACAGAGTTAAAACCGAGATGAGGAGAAATTACTTCTCTCAAAGAATGGAGAATCTGTGGAATTCATTACCCCAGAGTGTGGTGGATGCTGAGACATTGATTAAATTGAATGAGGAGATAGACAGATTATTAATTAGTAACGATGGCTCAGTGGTTAGCACTGCTGCCTCACAGCGTCAGGGACTCGGGTTCGATTCCATGGTGACTGTCTGTGTGGAGTTTGTACATTCTCCCCATATCTATGTGAGTTTCCTCCAGATGCCCTGGTTTCCTCCCATAGGCCAAGGATGTGCAGGGTAGGTGGACTGGCCATACCAAATCGCCCAGGGATGTGTAGGTTAAGTGGATTAGCCATGGGAAAAATACAGGATAGGGTACCCTCTTCGGAGGGTCAGGGTGGGCTGTAGAGATTCTATGAAAAGGAAAAGGTAAAGTCATCATAGTCTTACCAGACACCAACTGTTCTCTCATTAGACAGAGAGACGATTGCTGGTGGTTTAACCTGAGTTAGAGGTAATGGAGAATGTACAGGTAAATTGAATGAAGGCCAAGCTAAGATCAGCCACAATTGTATTAAATGGCAGATCTGGCTCGAGGGGCTGACTTGTCTACTCCTAGTTCCTATAAAGTAGCTTTCAATTCCAGATTTATTAACAGAATTTAAACTCCACCAACTGCAGTGGTCGATTTGAACCTGTTTCCCCAGAGAGACGAACAGTGGCCTCTGAATTACTAATCCAATGACATTAGCACTATACTACCATCTCTCCTTCCTAAGGTCAGGTGCCCAGGACGACTCACTGTGTAACATCAGACTGCCATTGAGATTTCCGTCAAACGTTTTCACAGTGAACAGGAACATCATTTATCATTCACCAACGTCAGCAACAATGAATCATTTATTCCAGCATGATGTTGCACTAAATACCTGGGCTTTAAGTGGAGCCAAGGTCACCTGGTAGGATTCCATGGAAACGGCAGCTGGAGACTGTTGGGTAACAGAGACAGGGAACCGAATTTCATCCACCGTCAACTGACAACAAAGAACCTGCAGCAAACAGACAAACAGTTAACAATTAAACTTTCTAAAAGAAACAACAGTTTGGATCCCATCACCCTTTCTCCCTGAAAACTCCTCTATGTGGATATTTATGATTCCAAGTACTTTAAAAAACAAAATTTAAAGCAAAATGTAACATGAGCAAGAACTTGCAACCACTAGTCAAACTGCTGTAGGAAACAGATGAATAGGGAAGCTGGCCATTATGTTTGGCTATAAATTGAGAGAGGGGGAATGAGCAACAAGACCTGGGTGGCCTTGTACACCAATCACTGAAAGGAAACATGTAGGTGCAGCAGGCAGTGAGGAAGGTAAATGATATATTGGTCTTCATTGGATTTGAGCACAGAAGCAAGGAGGTCTTGCTGCAATTATATAGGGCCTTGGGGTGACCACAATTAGAACATTGTATGCAGTTTTGGTCTCCATATCTGAGGAAGGATTTTCTTGCTATAGAGGAATTGCAGCAAAAGGTTTAGTAGACTCACTCCTGGGATGGTAGGAATGAGTACGAGGAGAGGTTGAATTGGTTAGGATGATATTTGCTGGGGTTCAGGAAAATGATGAGTGATGTCATAGAAATCTACAAAATTCTAACAAGGCTTGACAGGGTAGCTGCAGGAAGGATGTTCCTGATGATGAACAGATCCAGAACCAGGGGTCGCTGTCTAAAAATATAGGGTAAACCATTTAGGATGGAGATGAGGAGAAATGTCTTCTCCCAGAGAGTGGTGAGCCTGTGGAATTCACTAACACAGAAAGCAGCTGAGGCCATAACATTGTATGCTTTCACAAAGGAGTTAGATATAGCACTTGGGGTTAAAGGGATCAAAGGAAATGGGAGAAAGTGGGAATAGACTATTGTTATCACCAGACCAGACCCCCTCAAAATATTTTAAGAAGGGAGCCTAGACCTTAACTTTGTCTCATTTTAAAAGCAAATGTAACAAGCTATGTTCCAGATGCAATTTGATTTGTCAAACTACTTGATGTTAGGCAAAACACAATTTATTTAAACACTATAGTTAAAATACAATGAAAGAAAGAAGAACTTAGGATAACATAACTGTCAGAAAACTTAACAAAATAATAGACACAGTAACTATTAGTAGTTAACTGTCCCAATATAGTAACATCCCATAAACACACTCCTTGACAAGAAGACAAATTCAGAAAATAGATCTGTCTCACAGGTAACCCAGCAGCATAGAGAAACCCCAACTTCTAGCTGTAACTGAGGGAAAAGATAGCTTCAACTTCTTCAAAACTTCAGTAGCCTCTGCCCTGCTCAGATTCCAATGGCAACTGCTAAAAGCTAGATCTAAAAACTAAAAAATAACTAAAAATCCTGGTTTGAGAGGACTGGACACACCCAACCAGGCTGCTTCTATTGTCCCAACTTTAAAAAAAAAAACCCCAAGGCCTCACAAGCTGTTTACATTACCACAGAATCGTTCAATCTCTCCCTTAAAAGAAACTTGGACAAAATACACCTGTTAAAGCCACAGCATCATTACACAATGGAATTGGATTGTAGCGAATGGTCGAACAAGCTCGAAGGGCTGAATGGGCTACTTTTGCCACTATTTTCTATGATTCTATGTAGCATCTCTCAAGGCCACCACACATCTGTAAACATTTTACGGTCAATGAAGTGCTTTTCATCATTAACTCGTGGGATGAGGGTATGGCTGGCTCAGCCAGCATTATTGCCAGTCACTTCTGGCCCTTCATAAGATGGTGGTGAGCTGCCTTCTTGAACTGGTGTAGTTAATAGACCGACAATGCTGTGAGGGAGGGAGTTTGAGGATTCTGATCCAGTGACACTGAAGAAGTGGCAATATATTTCCAAGTCAGAATGGTGAGTGTAGGAATTGTAGCAGCTATGGGAAAGATTGCAACCAATCTGCACTTAGCAATTTCTTGCCAACAGCAATGTGTAACCGGTTCAATCGTTTACGGAATTTTTGGTTAAAGACCCTTTTAATATACTGTGAAACTTTGTGGATTGCCCAACCCTCCAGCCTTCTCATCTGTTAAAATTAAAACAAAGCAAAATTAAACTGTTTTTTGCAAATTCAGTCATGGGTTGAGGGCATCGCTGATTAGACCAGCATTTATTGCCCATCCCTAATTGCCCAGAGGGCAGTTAAGAGCCAACCACGATGCTGTGGGTCTGGTGTCACATGTAGGCCAGACCAAGTAAGGACGGCAGTTTCCTTCCCTAAAGGACATTAGTGAACCAGATGATTCTTTTACCGACATTCGACAATGGAATCATAGTCACTATTAGACTTTGAATTCCAGATTTGTTTTTATTGAATTCAAATTCCACCATCTGCCATGACGGGATTTGAACCCGGGTCCCTAGAACGTTATATGGGCTCTGGATTAACAGTCCAGTGATAATATCACTAGGCTGTCGCCTCACAAAACTATACTGTTAAACACTGCATATTTGTAATGTAACATTATGGACTATGCAATGCTAGCATATTGTAGCTATTTCATTTTGGACTTTTTTTTAACGAAATGGTTTTTTTTTAAAAAATGTACTTTTGTATTTGGTACAATTTTAAAATTATTTGAAAATTGCATGAAACCATTTGGACATGAGTTCTAGGGAAAGACAGATAAATGGAGTTGAGGACTATCAGATCTGACAATGATCTCACTCAATAGTAGAGAAGACTCAATGGGCTGAATGGCCCACTTCTCCTCTTACGTCTTATGGTTTTCTGAGGTCCTGGTAGATTCCAGTTGAAAAATACTGAAAGACATTTGTTCCCGTGATGCAGATTTTGAGAGATAAACATTGGTCAGGATGCCAGGGATAACTCCTTCGAAAAGGATGCTATCAGATCTTTTACCTTCACCTGAGTGGGCAGACAGTTTAAAATCTCAGTTAAAAGTCATTGACTCTAACAGTGCAGCACCTCCTCATTATCACACTGCAGCGTCAGCCTAGGTCTTTGTTTTCAAGCTTTCGAATAGGGCATGAATCTGGAACATTCCACCTCACAGGTAGGAGCACTGCCAATGCAAACCACAGCTGAAAATGGAAATGTATCTTCATAGAATCATTGAAACCCTATGGTGTGGGAGCAGGCCATTTGGTCCATTGAGTTCACACTGACCCTCTGAAGAGCAGCACACCCAGACCCACTCCCACTACCCCATCCCTGTATTTCCCACAGTTAATCCATCCAACCCACCCATCCCTGGATACTATGGACTATTTAACATGGCCAATCCACCAAACCTGCACACCTTTGGACTGTGGGAGGAAACCGGAGCACCCAGAGGAAACCCACGCAGACACAGGGAGAATGTGCAAACTCCACGCAGACAGGTGCCTGAGAGTGGAATTGAACCCAGGTCCCTGGCACAGTGAGGCAGCAGTGCTAACCACCGAGCCACCGTGCTCCCCCCCCCAGTCTTATCAGTATCTTAACAGTATAACTTGAATAATGATTGATGATCCCCTATTTCATTGCTTCATGTCAGTTTCAGTAGAGATGTAATCTGGAGATGTTCCTTAACAATGTTGCAAACGACTACTCCGTGCTGGCAAGATTGAAAGCAATGGTTTCTGAAGGAGACAACTATGAAATGCTGCTGTGTGGAACATGGGACAAGTACCAGGTATTACATTCTAGTCCACAGCTGGTCCTCCCACTGGAAGAAGCTGATTTCAAGTTGGTGTACCGATCCAGAAACTCGATTCCCTTGACTGTGCATGTCCAGAGAATGAGCAAAGTGTTGGTGAAAACACACCCAGTCCTGTCGGTTCCTCCCACCCGCCCCGTGTCTGTGTGTTCCATTCACCAACACTGGGGAGCACAATCACATGGTTCTGGGTTCCAGTCTCACTCTAGCCAGTGAAGTCAAAAATCCAACTCAGGGCAGTACGAAGCATACGACTACAGGGTTGACTTTCAGAACAGAACTTACACTCCAGTACTCACTGATCACATAGGTGGATGGAAACAACTTATATTGAAGAGGTGCAGGGGATTTTTTTCCCTGGTGTCCTGGTCAATACTTGGTACACTGATGTGTGAAAATAGCCATCCTGTTTCCTACATTATGACAGTGACTGTATTTCAAATTAGCTGCATAAGGTTTAAAAGTCTTTCTTTATCTTTACCAGTTAATGACTGAGTGATAGGATTTTCTCAGGCCTGATCCTGAACATAGGTCCACCCTTTCTCTCATCCTTTTTAAACTCAAGACCAAAGCCCCAACTGCCGACATCTTGTTCTATCTATATTGTTTTATTCATTCTCTCATGGGTATTGCTGCCAAGCCCTGCATTTGTTGTCCATTCCTAACTGCCCTTGAATAGATGGTTTGCTAAGATTATTTCAGAGGACAGTTAAAAGTCAATCATATTGCTGCAGGTCTGGAGTCAGGGCGAAGATTTCTTTCGTTAGAGTTCATAAGTGAGCCCAATACAATTGTATGATAATCTATGATGGCTCCACAGTTCCTAGGTACCATAAGCAGAAGTAGGCCACTTGGCCCCTCAAGCCTGCTCTGCTATTTGATAAAGTCATGGCTGAACTGATTGTAACCTCAAATCCACAGTCTTAGGTATCCGCTGACTCCCTTAGTGAACAAATATCTACCCACCTCTGTCTTAAAAATATCCTTGCACTCTGTTTCCACTGCATTTTCAGGAAGACAGTAGCAAAGACCCACGATCCTTGGAGTAAAAATGTTACTTGGTCTCGGTTTTAGGTTGGCGATCCCCGATATTTAGGAAACGAGACTAGCTTTCAATTCCAGATTTATTAACTTACCATGCTCTGTTCGGATTGATCCGTACAGGTAACTTGACTGATACATGCTGTTGAGGGTAGCTGGGGTCCCTCCTCAAAACTGATCTGCAGAGAGCTCTGAAACAAACGCAACCAGAAGAATAAATGAAACATGCAAACCAGCAATCACAGACCACTGACTCACACCGCTTAGTCACCAGTTAAAATATTTAGTTAAAAATTAGAAAAAAATCCAGACAAAGAAATATCTTCTAATTTTATGGCAGCTTGAAGACCTTACTTCTCTCAGTCATGGCTCAGTGGCTACCACACTGACCTCTGATTCACAAGGATCTGAGGCGAAATCCCAATCCAAAACATGCGAACAAGTTGACACTCCAGCGTGGTACTGAGATAGTGTCACACTGTTGGAGATGGTGTCCTTCAGATTAGATGATAAATTGAAGCCTGTCTACTGAGGTGGTAGAGAGCATATTTCTATTTACAGAATTGACCCCGTTAAATAATTGATAATCCACCGCAGCCAATGCATTTTGATGTAAAGAAAGAAGTTCTAGAGTCCATCAATCCACGATCACCCATTCTCCTGCAAATTGCCCTCCTTTTTCATAATAGTCGCTGCACTTCAGTGTAATTCATCAGAATGTGAACCACCTTGAGGTATATCTGACAGATAAGATCTTTACAACTCTTTTTTCTTATTGGTTTTATATTAGGGGTTTGGAAGAAGGGGGTAGATTTGCATTTTTGCCACAAGACTAGCAATCAAAATCTAATTCTTTCACAGGAATGAACATCTTTGGTTAGGCCAGCAGTTGGGGCCCATCTGTAACTTTCCTGCAGGAGATGGTGGTGAGCCATCTTCTAGAACTGCTACAGTCCACTTGGTGTGGATATACCCGTAGTGTAGGCTGGAAGGCAGTTCCAAGATTTGATCACACAATGAAGGAACAATGATATAGCTCCTGTCACAATTCCACAGTTGTAGATTGTGCTACCTAACTCAATTAGTCGAATCTTTCACAACAGCAACTGTGAAATTAAAGGATATGATGTGCAGGGGTAGAGCTCTCACATTTGGAACAGAAGGTCTAGTTCAAGTCCCACCTCAGGGTGTGATGCCCAAGGAGGTGTGACAATAGAATCGTACAGCACAGAAATAGACCCTTCAGTCCAACTCGTCCACACTTACCAGACATCCCAATCTGACCTAGTCCCGTTTACCAGTGCTTGGCCCATATCCCTTTAAACCCTTCCTATTCATATGCCCATTCAGATGCCTTTTAAATATTGTAATTGTATTTGCTTCCAATACTTCTTCTGGCAGCTCATTCTATACACACACCAGCCTCTGTGTGAAATGTTACCCCTCAGGTCCTTTTTAAATCTTTCTCCTCTTACCTTAAACCTATGCCCTCTAGTTCTGGACTGCCCTACCCTGGGAAAAAGTCTTGGGCTATTCACCTTATCCATGCCCCTCTTGATTTTAGAAACCTCTGTAAGGTCACCCCGTAGCCTCTGACGCTCCAGGGAAAAATGCTCCAGTCTATTAAGTCTCTCCCTATAGCTCAAACCCTCCAGTCCCAGCAGCATCCTTATAAATCTTTTCTGCACCCTTTCAAGTTTCACAACATCCTTCCTATGTAAGGGCATACCTGACCAGTTTGATGTATAAAAAACAATATGAAACAAAACCATGAAAGCTTTTGTGTAACCCCAGCTGGATTCATCAAAAGTCCTTTAGGGCAATCTGTGCCTAATTAATTAGGTTCACCAGATGTTTCTGCCACTCTGTCATTTCTGAATATGAATTTGTTTGTTACTACCAAGCTACTGTTTATTTTATTCCTTCAAGGGATAAGGGCGTCGCTGGCTAGGCAGCATTTATTGCCCATCCCTAATTGCCCAGAGGGCAGTTATGAGTCAACCACATTGCTGTGGGTCTGAAGTCACATGTAGGCCAGACCAGGTAAGGATGGTAGTTTCCTTCCCTAAAGCACATTAATGAACCGGATGAGTTTTTCCCGACAACTGACAATGGATTCACGGTCATCGTTAGATTCTTAATTCCAGATATTTTTTTCCAATGCAAATCTGCCATGGTGGGATTCAAACCCGGGTGCCCAGACAATTATCTGGGTCTCTGGATTAACAGACCGGTGATAATACTACTAGGCCATTGCCTCCCCAAATAGCTTGTACATCTGGTATGAATACAAGAAGGTTACGGCACAAGGCAACATGCAAACATGTGTACTGAGTGACCTTAGGATAGATTGTGATATTAGAGGAATTTGAAAGCAACTACTTACATGGTAAATCTATCAATTTTTTTAAGCACCTCAGTAAATCAAATTGAACATGGAACATTTCTGCCCAGGGTGAAGGGTTAAATTCATGCCCACAACCCCCTTGTTGCACTGGTTTGGCTAAATTGTAAAATTTGAGATATGGAACAAAACGAAATCATTTTCAATTTTTCAGTAAATGGTTTATGTCCAGTGCAGGAAATCAAAGTTTTCTTCAGTTTAAAATAAATCCAATAAATTAACAGAATGCTATTAATACATTTTAAAATGAGGCGTCTTTGAGTCATGTATTTGCTTCAAATCAGTGCAGCAATTAGATACAATGATGGAAATTTTTGGCCTTTTGTTTTAAATGGCACCGGAAGCAACGACAGCTCACACAGCCATGCTGAAATGTGGAGAAGTGACCACAAGTGAAACTAAAAATCAAACTGTTTTTATTAAAAAAAAATGTTAAGAGACGAGGTTGGCTTGTAGCGAGGACCAAGAGTATCATCATGTTATGGGACAGCAACAAAGGTGCCAGGCTCACACAAGCATAGAATCTATACATTGCAGAAGAAGGCCACTCAGCCCATTGAGTCCATACTGACCCTCCAAAGACTGTCCCACCCAGACCCATCGGTGCCCCCGTCCTATCCCAGTAACTCTGCGTTTCTCGTGGCTAACCAACCTCGCCTGTACAACCCTGGACACTCCGGACAATTTAGCATGGTCAATGCACCTAATCTTCACATCTTTGGTCTGTGGGAGGAAACAGGAGCACCCAGTGGAAACCCACACAGACGTGGAGAGGATGTGCAAACTCCACACAGGCAGTTACCCGAGGGTAGAATCGAACCGGTATGCCTGGAGCTGTGAGGGCAGCAACTGAGCCACTGTGCCATCGATAGTTTGGATCTATTTTTACACGTCTGCTCAACTAATCCAAAGCCACTTCTCATCTGCACTATTTTTAGAACCAATAGAAAAGAGTCCTTAAAATAAACCAAGAAAAAAAGCACCTTTATTTATAATTACTCCAACGAATTTTCTCTTGGGTTGCTCTGAGGAGTTTAAGCTTATCTGCCTGAAAACATTACTGTCCCTTCAGGATGACCCAATCTGATGGGTGGGCTCTGTCCTTTACAAAGGCTTCAGATTTAGCTCTCAACTACTGTACAGCAGTGACCCACTTGTCAAACCAGGTCTGACTGGGAATTGAAGATTAATTTCTAGGCCATTCACTGCCGAGAGCAACCAGGGAGAAAAATCATTAGGGCATTAAACTAAACAAGAGCCTTTGGTTACCATTTTCTTTTCATTAAGCATCATCACTTATTAGTTTTGACAATATTGGGGATGGGATTAAAAACGTTGTTGGATGAGGGTCCAATGAGACCCCATGTTCACAAACATCCACTCTCTCCACCAGTGATGTTCAGTAGATGTAGTGTGTACCATCTACAGGATGCACTGCAGAAATTTACCAAGGCTTCTTAGATAGCACCTTCCAAACCCACAATCACTTCCATCTGGAAGGACAAGGGCTACAGGTACATGGGAACATCACCATTTGCAAGTTCCCCTCCAAGCCACTCACCATCCCGACTTGGAAAATATATCGCTGTTCCTTCATCTTGCTGGCTTAAATCCTGGAACTCCTTCCCTAACACCATTGTGGATCTACTTACAGCACGTGGACTGCAGCGGTTCAAGAAGGCAGCTCACCATCACTTTCTCGAGGGCAACTAGGGACAGGCAATAAATGATGGCCCAGCCAGCAATGCCCATGTCCCACATATGAATTTTCTTTTTAAAAAGGGGTAACCACGAGTTTGATAAATTCCCAATTGAAAAGGACACCTTAAAGATTGATATGTTAAACAAACAATGGCAGGAGGTTGACATCAGGGTGGTTGGAGGCAGGAGGTCATGCGAGGAAACCTCCAGGAATGCGGCCAACCACAATTGACAACAGAAGTGGTGGCAGGTGGTGAACTGGGACCAGGTGACTCCTGCCAAAGGGTGAGGCAAGAATCAACAGTGGAACTTTTGCACACATCTCCTGGCAGCCATCTTGGGGCTGCCTCTGGAGGATGCTGGGGCCTGACTATCCTCAATTCTCCTTGTGGCCATGCAGTTGAGGTCACAATCAGATATATATATCTGTGCCACCTCCTTTTTGATCCTTTAAGGAGCAGGAACAGTTCCTCACTATCTAAGGTATCCAGACCACTCATGAATCTGAAAACTTCTATCAGATTTCCCCTTAGCCGCCTTGTCTCCAAGAAGATCAACCCAATGGCTCAGACTGAAGTTTCTCATCCCTGGAACCATTCTCTTCTGCACTCTCTCCAATGCATTTGCCTCTTTCCTATAATATAGCACCCAGAACTCTAGACAATACTCCAGCTAAGGTCTAACAAATGCCTTGTGTAGGTTCAGCATAACCTCCTTGCTCTTGTACTCTATTCCACCTATTAATACAGCCCAGGATATTGTATGCTTTATTAACTGCTCTGTCAACTTTCAATGATCCAGGTCCCTCTACTGCACTTCCTGTTTTGCCAAAGTAACTGTAACAAATTGCTATGAAATAAACGGCACCTTATTAACCACAAGATACTCTTTCAGTCTGACCAGGAAGTGGTTTTGGTCGACCAAGCAGCCCATAGAGGATGGTGATAGCAACTTCACCTTGAATACCAAACCATATGTTGTAGGGAGCTGATTTGTGCTTATAGCCGCTCACAGCCAAGCAACATCTAGGTTTTAAAACACTCATTCTTGTTTTCAAATCCCTCCATTGCTTCGTCCCTTCTCTCTGATCTCCAGCAACTCAATGCTCCAAAATCTCATGTGCTCTCCTTCAATTGGGGCCTGCAGAATTCAAAACTGCAGAAAGTTGCAGCCCAGGGACTGGGAGCCCTTGTGCAGAAATCACAAAATGTTAGTTTTCAAGTTCAGCAGGCAGTTGGGAAGGCAAATGGACTGTTGCCTTTATTTCAAAGGGAATGGAGTATACAAATATTAATGGAACTATACAAGGCACTTGTCAGATCACAACTGGAATACTGCAAGGTTTGGGCCCCCTTGTCCTGGAAAGATACACTGACATTGGAGGCAGTCCAAAGAAGATCCACTAAGTTGATTCCAGGTATGGAGAGATTTTCTTATAAGGAGGTTGAGTAGATTGGGCGTAGGAGTTTAGAAAAATGTGAGGAGACCTTATTGGATCATATAAGATTCTTAGGGGGCTTAGCAGGGTAGAGTCTAGCATCAGAGGGCATAATCACAGAAGAAGGGGATCACACGTTTAAGATAGAGGTGAAGAGGAATTTCTTCTCTCAGGGTACAGTGAACTTGTTGAATTCCTTATTGCCAAGAGCTGTGGAAGCTGGGTCATTAAATATATTTAAGCTGTGATACACAGATTTTTAATCAGTAAGGGGTTATGGAGATAAGGCAGAACAGTAGAGTTGAGGATGATTAGAACAACCGTGATCTCATTGAATGGCAGAGTAGATTCAACAGGCCGAATGCCCTACCTTCTGATCCTACATCTGATGCCCTAAGGGAACCTCTCTACAACCCTAATTTTAATTGTTACATCACTGGAGGCAGCGTCCTTAGGTACCTAGACCCCAAGATCTGGACTACTTTCCCTGTACTTCTCTTCCTCACCTCTTTCCATTAAGACTCTCCTTCAAATCTATATTGTTTGACCAAATTTGTAGTTATTTGACCTCATATCCCCTGGAGTGTCTCAGGGTCCTACTTTGTTTTATAATGATTTTAAAAAGCACCTTAAAACATTTTATTTGCATTGAGGGCACCATATAAACCTAAGTTGTTGTTGGGATCCAAGATCCTCTTCTATGGAAATTTCTCACCTAGCAGGCAGCTACAAAACTAGTTATTCCAGCTGGTAGATATGCAGAAATTGTTTAACCAAATAAACAAACCTTAACCTTGTTTGGTAAAAAGAATTTGCACTGCAAAATTGAAAGTGCTATTCAAGTCCTGAGAGCTATGCTTTCAAAATGCAAGATCAAGTCAGTTAACTGTGTACACAAATGCTTGGCATTTAACCCAGAGTGATGAGAATACAGATCTTTTGCAGATATTCAGGGAGGAGGTAGATGGGAGAAAGGCCAGTGATATGAATATAAGACAATAGACTTGATTCTGAGACACAGTTGATCAGATTCAGTTCTGGCCATTTGATTTGATGATTTGTAATCTGCTTATTTCAACAGTTTGCAACTGTTGGGCTTTCAATAACTCTCCAGAATCATTGAATTGTGGGGAGATGGTGGACTGGTAATCCAGAGCTCTAGGCTATTGCTTTCCGGCCCTTGGTTCAAATCCCACCACAGATACTGGTGGAATTCAGTTCAAGGACAATAAGGAATGGATTAAAAATGTTGACCTTGCCAGTAATTTCCACAACCCTTGAAAGTGTAAAATAAAACACTGTTCAAGAGGTGGCCATTCATCCCGTCATGACTCTGAAAGAGTCTTTTCCCTGTAGCCCTGGAAAAATGTTTTCTCTTCATTGTCTATCAAATTCCCCTTTGAAAGCCACAATGGAATCTGTCTCCACTACTCTCTCAGGTAACAATTTGCCTTTAGGTCTTTTGCCAGTCAGGTTAGACCCACATTCCATGTTCCACACTGGGATCATATTGGAAAGAAGTATGGGAAGCACTGGCCTATAAAATGAGGATTTTGAATGGCATCTCAGTTATTCGAGATATTTTGTGAAATTAATCGCCTACATTTATGATTTGAAAACTGCATTCACAAAATTGACGCCTTCCATTAACCCTCCAATGACCATTCACCTATCAGAACACAGAGATTTTCTAACTCTCTGAAAATGAGGGAATCTGAGGTCATTGCATGAGAACATCTAGACTTCTGGAACATTCTTCAGCCTTGGAATGTTAACTATCAGAACTGTTTCTTCCTGTCAGCGTGTTGTACACAGAGTCAGTTGTCAAAGGCCAATAATAGTCTTGTTAATAATTAAACCGCATTGCTCCTTTTAGATTTTGACTTGGTGGTATTGATTTCCAGTGTGCCTCACTCACAGGACGTGTGAAAATAACATTGTCAGCGAGGCAAAGGAACCTGAGAGTACTTTTATTTTACTCTGGGATTTTTGATCGCCCAGTACAGAGACAGGTTGCTAAGCAGCACCGTGGGTTAGAGGTCATGACTGTGCCACCATTCCTGCCTCGAACCTTGATTGACAGGGATACCTCACCTCAGTGAAGCTTCCCCACATCCCACCCAAGACAGGATCTATTCCTGAGGGAAGGAAATTTTAGGGGGACAATCTTAAAGAATAGAGTTAAGAGCAGATTCAATAGAGGTGCTCAATATCACATTGGGCTGTCAGTGTTTGATATAAACTGATGCCACAAATCCTCTTTTCCATTATTTTGAAACAACAAAACTAAATAAAATTTGAAAATTGAATCTGTTTCTATCTCCTTTTCAGGTGGTACAATCTAGATCAACCGCTACATTTAAAAAAAAACCTTCTCCTAATCATATGTGAATCACCCTTTGATCTGTGTTCAATAGTTACCAATTTTTTGACTGCTGGATACTGGGGTCATGAATGGGCACGATAACAAAAAAATCAAAAATTCAAAAGGAAAGTTATAAAAATTTAAAATAAAATATCATTTTTGAGGGTGACAATGCACCCTAGCTCCCATGGTGCCTATCAGTTAGAGAGCCTTGAGGCAAACTGGCAAACAACATGTGCTCACTCTCGCAGGTCACCATGCTGCAAATTGCTGAGTCTTTGAGCCTCTCTAATTATCAGTAGTACAGGACAGACTATTGCCAAGTCTTAAGAAGCACTTGTCTTATATTCAAAGTAGCCAATTTCTTGGCATGAAAGCAAAGCGTACAAGTTACTTTGTCAAGTTAAGCATAACTATTTAACACCAGCAGCAGTCAGAGATGAGACTTCTGACACCCCTGAGATCTCAAGCAATACTGCCCTGGTACTGTACCCAAGCCTGCATGGCATCATCAGATTGGAAGGAGCTTACTGCAGCTTCAACATGAACTCTTTCAGAACCTCTATGTTGTATGACATTTATAGAATCGCAGAATCGTACAGTCATACAGCATCAAAGTACTTACAGCTCCAGTCAGGTAAATACAGAAGAGTTGGTTTGACTTGAATGCACAAATTAGGAGCAGGAATAGGCCATTCAGTCCCTCCAGTCTGCTCCAGGCTTCAGCAAGATCAAAGATAATCTGAATGTAGCCTCAACTCCACATTTCTGCCTAATCCTGCTCATCTCCAACTCCCTCAGTAATCAAAAATCTACCACCACTGCTCGGAGGAAGAAAATTACAAAGAATTGCAACCCTCAGTGAGAAAAAAACCCCATCTCTGTTTAAAAATAAATGATGTGCCATGTACGATTGAGTCCCTTAGTTCTCATCTCTCCCATCAAGAGATTCGCCCTTTGAGAATCCACGTCTCCAGTGTCCAGTAGACAAAAAGTTGGAAACTAGAGAACACAGATAAAACAGTGATTCACAAATGATGAGGAGAAGTTTTTTTTTGTTACATAGCAGCCGATTTGGATTGTACCACCCAAAAAAGGAGCAAGAAACAGATTCAGCTTTCAAAAAGGAATTAGACGAGTTCTCCAGCTCAGAGAATTTAGAACATGGGGACACAGTCTCAGGATAAGGGGCCAATTATTTAGGACTGAGACGAGGAGAAGTTCCTTCACTCAAAGGGTTGGAAATCTATAACATTCTTTACCCTAAGAACTGGGGTTGCTCCACCATTGAATACGTTAAAGGTTGATTTTGTTTTCGTCTCTCAGGTAATAGTGGAATTAGCCAGGAAAGTGGAGCTAATCAGAGATCTGCCGTGAGTATAATGAATGGTGGAGCAAGCTTGATGGGTTGCATAGACCCTTCCTGCAACTATTTGTTAAGCAGTAATAAATATCAATGGGAAATATTAAATTGGGCATGTCTTCTAAAGAACTGGCACCAGGCATGGTAGACAAAATGCTCTCTTCCAATTCTGTACCATTCTATGTTTCAATGAGCTGACACTTACAACTTTTTATATCTTCAGGTGCCAGTTCAGGTGGGCATAACAGATCCCATTGTGGTTTGTAAAGAAACAGAGGTCCCCAATCTCCTGACCAACTTTTCTTCCTCAACCAACACCATTAAAAGTAGAAGATCTGCTTAATCCCTCTTTGAGGAACAGTCTGTGAACAATGGTAGTGGAGGGTTGCTTTTCAGACTGGAGCCCTGTGTACCAGCGGTGTGCCACAAGGATTGGTGCTGGGTCCATTGCTTTTTGTCATTTATATAAATGATTTAGATGTGAATATAGGAGATATGGTTATGAAGTTTGCAGATGACAATAAAATTGGAGGTGTGGTGGACAGTGAAGAAGATTACCTTAGAGTACAATGGGACCTTGATCAGATGGGCCAATGGACTGGCGAGTAGCAGATGGAGTTTAATTTAGATAAATGTGAGGTGCTGCATTTTGGAAAGGCAAATCAGGGCAGGACTTATACACTTATTGTTAAGGTCCTGGGGAGTGTTGCTGAACAAAGAGACCTTGCGTGCAGGTTCATAGTCCCTTGAAAGTGAAGTCACAGGTAGGTAGGATAGTGGAGAAGGCGTTTGATATGCTTGCCTTTATTGGTCAGTGCATTGAGTATAGGAGTTGGGAGGTCATGTTGCGGCTATACAGGACACTGATTAGTCCACTTTTGGAGTATTGTGTGCAGTTCCGGTCTCCTTCCTATAGAAAGGATGTTGGGAAACTTGAAAAGATTCTGAAAAGATTTGCAAGGATGTTGCCAGTGTTGGAGCATTTGAGTTATAGGGAGAGGCTGAATAGGCTGGGGCTATTTTCTCTGGAGTGTTAGAGGCTGAGGGGTGACCTTATAGAGGTTCATAAAATAATGAAGGGATGGATAGTGTGAATAGGCAAGGTCTTTTCCACAGGGTGGGGGAGTCCAAAACTAGAGGGCATAAGTTAAAGGTGACAGGGGAAAGATATAAAAGGGACCGAAGGGGCAACATTTTCATGTAGAGTCGGTTACGTGTATGGAATGAGCTGCCACAGGAAGTGCTGGAGGCTGATGGATGGGTATATGAACAGCAAGGGTTTAGAGGGATATGGACCAAATGCTGGCAAATAGGACCAGATTAATTTGATACCTAGTTGGCATGGACGAGTTGGACTGAAGGTCTGTTTCTGTGCTGTACATCTCTATGACTCTAATCTGCACCATCCTGGTATGAGTTACAAATCTTAGGTACGAAAATAGATTAGTTACAAAAATAGAGAAATAAAGAGAAAAGCTAAAAGTTCTATGTTACATTTCTTCATAGTGTAAGTTAGGAAACTAAAGTAATATAGTTAAAAGATAAAAGTTAAAAGATCATCAACTCATAGCAAATTTGCCTCTGTGCATGTCATTTATTCATTAACAGGATGAGGGCATCACTGGCTAGGCAGCATTTATTGCCCATCCCTAATTGCCCAGAGGGCAGTTCAGAGTGAACTGCACTGCTGTGGCTTTGGAGTCACATGTAGGCCAGACCAGGTAAGGATGGCAGTTTCCTTCCCTGAAGGACGTTAGTGAACCAGGTGGGTTTTTCCCAATATTCAACAATGGATTCATGGTCATCATGAGGCACTTAATTCCAGATATGTTACTGAATTCAAATTCCACCAGCTGCTGTGGCGGGATTCGAACCAGAATGTTATCCAGGTCTCTAGATTAACAGTCCAGCGATAATACCACTAGGCCATTGTCTCCCCTGGTGAGATGGTTAGTAGGCTGGGGGGAGGTGGGCAGACATAGGT
This sequence comes from Rhincodon typus, assembly GCF_021869965.1. NCBI lineage: Eukaryota > Metazoa > Chordata > Chondrichthyes > Orectolobiformes > Rhincodontidae > Rhincodon > Rhincodon typus. The sequence continues at coordinate 8,806,700 of NC_063363.1, forward strand.
GTTACCCAGCCCTGGCCCAATGGTCATCCTACATGTTACTCCAAAGGACACCCAATGTTGGGCGACTATCATTTTAACATCTGCCAAAAGGTTAAAAAGAAAAGCTTGTGTTAGTAGTTGTACATGATCCACAGACTTTAGCAATTAGGCTTCAATTTTAGGATTAGAGTTAAAGACTTAAAGCAGGCTTTTTGACCCGGTTTTAAATTTTAAAGGCAGAGCTGTAACCAGGAATGCATATTTCTTTAAAAATCACAAATATATTGATGCCTTTTAGCTGCCATCACAGAGATTTTACTCACTCCGCTGCAGCATCAGAAATAGAATGAGTCACCATTATTATTATAGAAATTTAAAAATCAACTCTAAAGTTGACAGCCCAGAGTTTTGACAGCCCAGTTCAGCTAGGCAAAAGCTGCTGTACATGGGGTTGTAACTGTTCTCTGAGGATGTTATCAATAAACGAGGTGGATAAAGACTGCAGCTTTGAACTTCCAGGCATAGGGAAAAATTACATGGATTACTGGTTAGTCTCTGGATATTTATGTTGGTGTCAGACATTAGCTGCTCACGAAGCTACTGGAGTTTCATACCATCTGCACAACACTTTCAGTTATAACTTCGATGGTACTTGATACTTTTGGAGCATCACAAGAGTTTAGGGTTCCTATGTGAGGTGATGGGATGAGCTGGGAAAGGTCCAGTCCCACTAGAAATGCAATTCGAAGAGGTCCTATTACTTCTTTTTGTTTTAAAAAGTGCTGCAATAATCACAAGATAATTGTACGCTCATTCCAGTTGAAATCTTGTCCGTTCTCTGGCCTTGTAAATCAGGGGCTGAGCTTGTAAAATGGATGTCCCGGAGATTGTGGATATCAGCGAGTGATGGGATCTTGCTGTGTAGGACATTTGCTTAATCTTCATTATCTGTGTTATCATTGTATTGCCTCATTATGTTAAGGCAAAGTGGGGGGAAAAGAGCATTTCAGCACGTTGACCTCGAGTTCTGCAATCTTATAACCATTTCGAATGTGGTTTCCTCTGCTCCATTCTTTATATTGGTGTTCCAAAGGACAGAATAGAATCCCCACTGTGTGGAAATAGGCCATTGAGCCCAACAAGTCCACACCAACCCTCCAAAGAGCATCCCACCCAGATCTATCCCCCTACTCTGTCCCTGTAACCCTGCATTTCCCATGGCTAATGCACCTAACCTACACATGCCTGGACACTGTGGGTAATTTAACACAGTCGCCCGAGGCTGGAATCATATCAGGGTACCTGGCACTGTGAGGCAGCAGTGCTAACCACTGAGCCACTGTGCTGCCCCCTGTAGCTGGGAATGCAAAGCTAATCGGTTGATGGTTTCGTGCTATTATCGTAAAACTCTAAATCCAAAGATCCACATAATGGTCTGGGAATCCTGTTTTGAATTCCAGCATGGCAGATGGTGAAATTTGGAATCCAAGTCTGAAATTAAGAGTCTAATGATAGCCATTGTCGATTGTTGGAAAAATCTACCTGGTTCACTAATGTCCTTTCACTAATCCTTACCTAGTCTGGTCTACATGTGACTCCAGACCCACAGCAATGTGGGTGACTCTTAACTGCCCCCTGAAATGACCTAGCAAGCCACCCAGTTGTAACAGTTGCTAGAACGTCTCAAATAGGGAATGGCCTACATCACGTAGACTGTAGAGATTCAAAAAGGCAGCTCACCACCACCGACTCAAGCAGCATCTGGGGACAGGCAATGAACGTTGGTCTAACCAGCGATGCTCACGTCATGAATAAATAAAAATAAAAATTGACTCTTCTATCGGAGGCCAGCTACATCGTGCATCTCGAGTACAAGGTCTAAAGACCTTTTTAGGCCTGTCATACGTTTCCACTGCTTGATTTATCACCATATTATTTCTGTTACTGTCCTTAAATGTTTTATACTTTGACAGGCAGCTGGTACTTTCCTTATGGTAAAGGTTGCTGGGGGTTCAATGGGGTGACAGTGGTCTTTGAATGGCATATGAGTATTTGTATGGGGCCTTTGGGAGTGCATCAGTATTTGTCAGGAGTCACTTGCAATAAGAAAGTCAGAAACCTCTCAGTTCCACCACAATATACAGTATCCACATGTTCTAAAAGGTATTGGAATGGCATTACATTGCTGGTCACAGCTCTGGGATTATAGGCTTATCAGAGCAATTAGGAAGGAAGAACTTGCAAAAATATAACATTGAATCACATTCTAGAGATAATTCAAAATATTCTTTTAAACTGAGATCTCAGTTTTGAAGTGCAGATATTATTATCTATGGTGAAAGAATAGCCAATTTAGAGTCATAGTCATAGAGTTATATAGCACAGAAATAGACCCTTTGGTCCAACTTGTCCATGCTAACCAGATACCCTATACAAATCTAGTGCCATTTACCAGCAGTTGGCCCACATCTCTCTAAACCCTTCCTATTCATATACCCATACAGATGCCTTTAAATGTTGTAAGCATCCCAGACTCCACTACTTCCTCAGGCAGCTCATTCCATACACACACTACCATCTGCATGAAAAAATTGTCCCTTAGGTCCCTTTTAAATCGTTCCCCTCTCACCTTAAACCTATGCCCTCTCATTTTTGACTCCCCCACCCTGGGGAAAAGACCTTCTATATTTACCCTATCCATGCCTGTAATGATTTTATAAAGGTCACTCCTCAGCTTCCACCCTCCAGGGAAAATAGCCCCAGCCTATTCAGTTCGCCCTATAGCTCAAACGCTCCAACCAAAATTGCACACAATACTCCAAAAGTGGCCTAACCAATGTCCTATACAGCCGCAATATGACCTCCCAACTCCTATGCTCAATGCACTGAACAATAAAGGCAAGCATACCAAACGCCTTCTTCACTATCCTATCTACCTGAGACTCCACTTTCAAGGAACTATGAACCTGCACTTCAAGATCGCTTTGTTCAGCAACACTCCCCAGGACCTTACCATTGAATGTATAAGTCTTGCCCCGATTTGCCTTTCCAAAATGCAGCACCTCACATTCATCTAAATTAAACTCCGTCCGCCATTCCTTGGCCCCTTGGCCTGTCTGATCAAGATCCCGTTGTACTCTGAGTTTGATCAGAATTACAAAGATGTTGCCAGGGTTGGAGGGTTTGAGCTATAGGAAGAGGCTGAATAGGCTGGGGTTATTTTTCCCTGGAGCTTTGGAGGCTGAGGGATGACCTTATAGAGGTTGGGCTGAAGAGTCTGTTTCCGAGCTGTACAACTCTCTGACTCTATGAGTTAGTGACCCACGCAGACTGGGACAAAACATCATTAAATTTGAGAGCTGATTCCATTTGACTGCATCATTTTCTGTGTTAAATCTTGGGAAGGCATTTGTGAAGAAACATGGAATATTGAGTTTAAAAGAGCTAAAGGTAGTCTCATCAATGGGTTTAACATTATTTTTAAAATATCAATAGGATAAATGCAGGGAAATTATTTCCTTCAATGAAGGAAATGAAGAACAAAGGCTATATGACAATTTTCAAAATAGAGCTAAACAACTCAATAGCAAAATCAGGGATCACTTTCACACCAAGAGAAATGGAAACATGGAATTCTCCCCCTCAATAAATCATGGGGTAAAATTGTGATTGACAGATTATTTTGTTAGACAAAGATACTAAAGGATATGGAACCAAAGTGGGCAAATAGAAATGAAATTCAGAACAGCAATAATTTAATCAAATGGTGGAACAGACTTGAACTGAATGGTCCACTTCCATCTTCCTAACAGTCTCAAAGGGCTGAATGGCTACTCCTGTTCCCATGTCTGTTGAAGTGACAAATCGGTGACATAGTCCTGGTGCATGGTTGCTAGCAACATCATCGAACCAGGTCTATTTTCAAAGCCCAGTTACTTGTACAGAAAATGCCTTTGTCCACAGAAAGTGCTCGCTTGGCGTTGTCTGTATTCGCCATCAGTCATGTCGATCCCACCAAGCCCTACATTGTATCCTTAGCCTCAGTTGTGTGCATGCAGCAACACCAATGCAAGCCAAGAATGCCTGTTGGTAGGGAGAGGAGGCTAACTCTTTAAATTCACTAAAGCAAACATCAAAAAAAAGGCAAGCTTTTCTATTGCAGATGCCAGTGCCTCAGCTCAATTTACAGATCCAGCATGCTAGCCTCAAAAAGCAAGACAGCTCAGTCCTTGGAGGTTGGCCTCTCTCTCTGGCATGCTGCTGGCTTCATTTCCAGTCCATTGCTCGTACAGCTAAAAAGATTAATTTCTGCCAACAGTTTCCACACACGTGCATTAAAAATCTGCATTGCTTGTAAGTTCAGTCAGAGGATACTATGCAGCACTGGAAGTGGCCTTTCAGCCCACTGTACATATGCCAGCACTCTGAAAGTGTTATTCAGTTAGTTCCAAGCCCAGCCAATTCAAACATTATACTCATAATTATATCAGCAAATACTTAAGACTTGTAGCACTTTTTGAAGAAGTATGGGGCATTGTCATGGTGCCTCAACTAAATCTTTTCCTCAACCAGCATCAAAGGCTACTTGAAGTTATATAGTGCCTGAATGGAGTTAAAACATCCACCCCGCTTTATTAGAGCAGTACAGTTTGGAATCTGCCACCGGACCACATTTTGAAAGGAGATTGTAAGGTAGATGGCAAAAGAAGTGGATCAAAAGAGTAGGTTCAAAGAAGGGTCTTAAAAGGAGAAACGTGGAGAGATTTTGGGAGAAAATTCTAGAACTCAGACCCGAGACAGCTCCATCAATGAAGGAACAAACTTCACCAACTTTAAGAGGCACATTGATGGTCCTATCTCTTGCCCATGGATTGTACAAATATTAGGTGAAGCCATACAGCACAGAAACAGATCGTTTGGTTCAACCAGTCCATGCTGAACATAATCCCAAACTAAACTGGTCCCACCTGGTCTATATCCCTCCAAGCCTTTCTGATTCATGTACATGTCTAAGTATCTGTTAAATGTTGAAACTGTGCCTGCATCCACCACTTCCTCTGGCAGTTCATTCCACAGGCAAACCACCTCGTGTGTTAACAATTTGCTCCTCATGTCTTTTTCATAAATCTCTCTCCTTTCACCTTAAATTATGCTCGCTAGTCTTGAAATCACCCACCCTAGAGAAAAGACACCTACCACTTACACCATCTATGCCCCTTCTGATTTTATAAACTTTTATAAGCTCACCTCTCAACCTCCTACGCTCCAGTGGAAAAAGTCCCAGCATATCCAGCCTTTCGTTATAACTTAAGCCATGTTTGTATTTGACTGTTCAATTGCCGCCTGATCAAAATAGAACATGAACTTTGATATGAAGAGTACTAAATACATTATAAAAAAGCTCCAAATAGATTGACAGTAGTGAGGAATTGGGGTGGGGGGGGAGCACATTGGGCTGGATCTGATTCAACTCACCCATGTAAATGTAGCAGGGGCCCTCTTGTGGTGCAGTGGTAGTGGCCCTACCCCTGGACTGGGAGGCCAGTGTTCACATCTCACCTGGTCCAGTGGTGTGTAATAACATCTCTGAACAGGTTGATTAGAAATACCTAAATGCATTTACCAACAGAAGTCATTTGTTGCAATATGGAGGGTGAACACTAATGGAACTCCCCCCTCACGTATGTGGAATGAACTGCCAGAGGAAGTGGTAGTTGCAGGTACAGTTACAACATTTATAACATATTTGGATAGGAACATGAATAGGAAAGATTGAGAGGAATATGAGCCAAATGCAGGCAAGTGGAACTAGTTTAGTTTGGGAAACTTGGTTGGCATGTATGCGTTGGACTGAAGGGTCTGTTTCCATGCTCTATGACTCTATGACATTACCTCTTAGACCAGAATCACTGGGTGAATCATGGACCTGACGTGGTGAAATCAGAATAACTCAGCAACTGATGTACAAAACTGAATCTCAAGACAGCTGGTGACGTGTGATTTTACACACAAATACTTTCCTTGGAAATAGGTTTATCCACAGAATACAGCAATATTCCTACCTACTTTGTCCTAACAGTCTCTCTTTCATACATGCTCTGAGTACTTAACTAACCAATGTCCTTCATTGGTGTGTCTTAATAACAATCAATATACCATTAAGATGTAATGATCTGTAATAGAATAGTGGAAGGATCCATGATAGGAGGAGGACATGCCTGTTCTTTGAGAGAGTTATCCAATTAATTCCACTGCCTTTACTCTTCCCCATGGCTAATGTTTCCTGTCAGCTGTGTGACCATTCAGTAACCCAGGAGGTACCACACAGACTGTGTACAAGTCATCCCCTTTAAGTTGCCTCACTCTCACTGGCACACAAGGGAAAAAGTCAAAGTTACTGTACTTCACCAAATAGTCCACGATCAACAGAGGGTTTCTTCGCCAAAGCCTTCCAATTTTTCCCCTTTCCAATATACAATCAATTCCCTATGAATCTGCTTTCACAGCTCTTTCAGGCATTGCCTTCAAAGCAACTGACTGTATAAAATGATTCTCATCAACTTCCCTACCAGCTATTTGCTTAACTTCGACAGCTTACAACATAGGAAATAGCAGCAGAAGTAGACCATTTGGCCCCTCATTCCGGCTCTGTCATTCAACAAGATCACTGCTCCTCTGTGAGTGTTTCAAATTCCACATTCCCATCTACTCCTGGTAACCCTGGTTTCTCCAGCCTAACAGGAATCTTCCCACCTCCACTGCTTTCTGAGGCAGAGAGTTCCAAAGTTATACAAAATCCTTAGGTGAAAAATTACGCTCATCTCTGTTCTAATAGGGTGGCCCCTAATTTTAAAACAGCGTCCTCCTAATTCTGGAGCGACCCACTAAAGGATACATCCTTTCCGTGTCCACCTTGTCAAGACCATTCAGGACCTTCTACACTTAGATCACTCAACTCCCCTACTCATCCCAATTCCGGTGAGACCTTTCCTCATAAGATGATCTGCTTGTTCCATGTATCAATCCAATAAACCTCCTCTGAATCAGCTCCAATGTATGTATGTACTTACTTAAATAAGGACAGCAAAACTGTACACAGTATTTGAGATATGCCCTTACCAATGGCCCGTATAATTGAAGCACAACATCTTTACTTTCAAGTCCATTTCTTTTTGTAATCCCAGTATCCTTCTTGATTATGTACTGTATCTGCTTAGTAACACTTTATGACACATGCACCAAAAAAGCTAAATCCCATTACACCTCAGAATTCTGCAGTTTTTTTTCATTTAAGAAATACTCCGCTTTTTTTAATTCTTCCTGCCAAAATTAACAACTTCATATTTTCCCACATTATACCCTATCTGCCAGATTTTCCCACTCACTAAACCTATCTATACCTGTCTGCAGTTTCCTTCTTTTTCACAACATAATCCCAACCATCTTTGTGCCATCTACAAAGTTAGCTACTATACCTTCATTCCTCTCATCTTAATGATACTTGATATAAATGTTCTCTCAGATCCTCCACCATCAAGATAGACCTCATCAACCACTTTAACAAATATAATTAAAGCATTCCACAGATAAACACCAAGAATATATAATTTATTGTTGCTGTGCTTGTCCCTTTAAGCAAGTGTTTACACTTCTCTCGATCTAATCCCTCATGAAATTGCGTGCGTAAGATTACTCTTCCCTAAAGCAGCTTAAGTTGTATGTTTGGTCCAAAGCAATTCAATTAATCCTGTCATCTAGGTCAGTAGCTTTCTACAAAGGCTTTCTACCTACTCCAATATCCAGTGATCTAAACCAATCTTAAAGTCATAAGCCTAAGAATTATTCTGGTGATAGGAGCAAGCGAGAGGTTAATAATTGTATGTCTCAGTGGCCTCTTCTAACTTTCATTAAAGTAGGATAAGGGCTGCACAATTGAATGACATATGGTGTTACTCACTCATATTCCTAACATTAAAATCAAGCCTTTAAGTTCATGTAACATCCAAATAAAAAGCCAACAGAGAAAATGCTGAAAATAAAATAAAATCCTAGGGGGTGGTGGGGGCGGGCGGGGGAGATAGGATAGAGGCATTTAAGGGACTTTTAGAATAACACATGAATATGCAAGGAATGGAGGGGTATGGACCAGGGGCTGACAGAAGGGAATAGTTTAATTTGGCATCATGTTCGGCACAATATTGTGGGCCGAAGGGCCCGTTCCTGTGTTGTACTGTTGTATGTTCTCGGTGGCTCTCCCACATGATCAAATCCCTCCCTGGCCTATGTCCCCTTTCTATCCCTGTCACCTTCCCCAGCAGTGCAACCTCTGAGATCTCTGTGCTCCTCCAATTCAACCATGAAGCAATTTCTCAATTTTTTCTCACTGCATAATTGGCACCTGTGCCTTTGTTTCCTTCAGTCCCAAGCTCTGGAATTCTTTCCTTAAACCTTGTTGTGTCTCTCCCTCCTCTAAGTCAACGTTTTGATTACCTGCCCTGATGTTATTTCTTGACGTCACTTGTTTTGCTGTGGAGGTGCCTTTATAAATGCCAGCTGCTGTTGCAATAATGCAGTTTGATGAAGCACAGTGTATCACAAGCAATTGATTTATCCCATGATAAGTCCACAGTTGTAATCTTCCAAGATAGAGTTCCCAAGTGCCAGATGCGCTCCTGTTCCTCCCTCAAATGGTCATTCTTCACATAAAAAGCTGACCAGTGAAATATGAACACATGCATTAGGAACAGGAGTAAGCCATTCAGCCCCGTGAGCTTACTGTGCCTTTTGATAAGATCACAGCTGATCTGGGTGTGGCTTCTACCTTTCTGTGTATACCCCAAACCCTTGGCTTCCCTTGTTAGTCAAGAATCTATGTCTCTCAGCCTCAGAAATATAAACCACTGCTCTCTGGGGAAGACAATTCCACAGATTTTCACACTAAAGAAATTCACTTCACCTCCATCCTACATGGGAGAGCCCTTATTTGTAAACAGTGTCTCTTAGTACTAGTCTCTCCAATGACAGAAAACATCGATTCAGCATCCATCTTGTCTAGTCAACAATATTGGTCAGCTATTCGACCACAGCAGGCACTACAGACCAGCCCAGTCTGACAATCAGGGGTAGGAATCAGGAAACAGTGCCCCATACAAAGGGTTGGGGTGTAAAGCAGAAACTTTCTCCTCCACCATATCACTCCAAACCCCCAAAACCCCCCTCCACAGGAGACACTGGGAGTCTGGTTGATAACTAAAATTTCAAGATAGAAATCAATATTTTTTTATTTGTTGGGTGAGAATAAGCTAAGATGGATGAATGGGAACGAGACACAAATCAACCATGATCTCAATCGGTATCTGAACAGGACCAAGGGGCTGAATGGCCTCCTCCAATTTGCATGTGGGAGCTGTTCAGTGAGATGAATGTAACGTTGCACAGTCTTTGTTCTCAATCTGCTGAACTGCACAAATCCCCCCCAGAGCACTGTCAGGAAGCACAGAAATCTTTTGTTTCCGACATTAATCCATCTTGTCATGTTAGCTTTAGCCGTCACATTTGCATTTTCATAGCGCACTAGCAGAAATGTAATTGCACCCAATGATTAGTGATGTTTGAAAGGGCAAATCTGTCAGCAAACACAGCTATCATTTTAAGCCAGAAACAATGCGAGAGGTACAGTAATTTCATTTACTTTTAGATATTATTGGCTGAATTGAGGAAATTCGGCAAGGATTCCTCGGGACAGATTTTCTCCACAGGTTTTGGGGCCCTGGTGTTAGGGGGTTCCAGACCCCAGGAACACCACTTGATCTTCCCCACCCCTCACAGCTAGGAGAATCAGACTCTACTCTGCAGATGCTGTCATCGGGCATTAACATTCACTTGAACAGACCAGTGAGCTTTCAGTTTTAACCTCAGCCTGGGCTGTGAGCTCAATACCCAGGAAAGTGCTCAAAACTCACAAATGCCTGACCTACACTCGAGTTGGTGAACGTCTGAGCCAAGCTGGCCTATCTCCCATCACCCCTGGGGGCTTTCTCATTACAAAGACAAAAAAAAGCTGGAAATTTTCACTCAGTGGGGCAGAGCCAGGGAACGACAATGTCATTGTCACTATGATTCTATGCATAAATGAATGTATTCACAATAAATTACATGAATAAAGGAGGAATGTCTTCAACCACAAAGTGGTGACCATGTGAAATTCTATGCGGTTGAGGCCAAAATATTGAATGTTTTTAAGAAGGAGTTGGATACAGTTTTCAGGACTGACGGGATCGAAGGATATGGGGAGAAATCTGGAACAGCGGACTGACGTGGATGATCAGCCATGATCATATTGAATGACGGAGCAGGCTTGAATGGCTAAATGGTGAAGGTGAATCAACGGAAAAGGAACAAAAATAGATTGAGAGAGATAGTAGGAACTGCAGATGCTGGAGAATCCGAGACAACAAGGTGCAGGGCTGGATGAACACAGCAGGCCAAGCAGCATCATAGGAGCAGAGAGGCTGACGTTTCGGGCCTAGACCCTTCATCAGAAAAGGGGGAGGGGAAGGGGGTTTTGAAATAAATAGGGAGAGAGTGGGAGGCGGATAGAAGAGGGATAGAGGAGAGGATAGGTGGAGAGGAAACAAACAGGTCGAAGAGGCGGGGATGGGGCCAGGAAAGGTGAGTGTAGGTAGGGAGTTAGGAAGGGGATAGGTCAGTCCAGGGAGGACGGACAGGTCAAGGGGGCGGGATGAGGTTGGTCGGTAGGAGATGGAGGTGCGGCTTGAGGTGGGAGGAGGGGATAGGTGGGAGGAAGAACAGGTTAGGGAGGCAGGGACGAGTTGGACTGGTTTTGGGATGCGGTGGGGGGAGGGGAGATTTTGAAACTTGTGAAATCCACATTGATACCATTGGGCTGCAGGGTTCCCAAGCGGAATATGAGTTGCTGTTCCTGCAACCTTCGGGTGGCATCGTTGTGGCACTGCAGGAGGCCCAGGATGGACATGTCGTCTGAGGAATGGGAGGGGGAGTTGAAATGGTTCGCGACTGGGAGGTGCAGTTGTTTGTTGCGAACCGAGCGTAGGTGTTCTGCAAAGCGGTCCCCGAGTCTCCGCTTGGTTTCCCCGATGTAGAGGAAGCCACACCGGGTACAGCGGATGCAGTATACCACATTGGCAGATGTGCAGGTGAACATCTGCTTGATGTGGAAAGTCTTCTTGGGGCCTGGGATGGGGGTGAGGGAGGAGGTATGGGGGCAGGTGTAGCACTTCCTGCGGTTGCAGGGAAAAGTGCCGGGTGTGGTGGAGCTGGAGGGGAGTGTGGAGCGGACAAGGGAGTCACGGAGAGAGTTGTCCCTCCGGAAAGCAGATAAAGGTGGGGAGGGAAAGATGTCTTTGGTGGTGGGGTCGGATTGCAGATGGCGGAAGTGTCGGAGGATGATGCGTTGGATCCGGAGGTTGGTGGGGTGGTACGTGAGGACGAGGGGGATTCTTTTTTGGTTTTTATTGCGTGGACGGGGTGTGAGGGATGAGGTGCGGGAGATGTGGGAGACACGGTTGAGGGCGTTCTCGACCACCGAGGAGGGGAAGTTACGGTCCTTGAAAAACGAGGACAACTGAGATGTACGGGAGTGGAATGCCTCATCCTGGGAGCAGATGCGGCGGAGGCGAAGGAATTGGGAATAGGGGATAGCATTTTTGCAGGAAGGTGGGTGGGAGGAGGAGTATTCTAGGTAGCTGTGGGAGTCGGTGGGCTTGAAATGAATATCGGTTTCGAGGTGGTTGCCCGATATGGAGACAGAGAGGTCCAGGAAGGGGAGAGAGGTGTTAGAGATGGTCCAGGTAAATTTAAGGTTGGGGTGGAAGGTGTTAGTGAAGTGTATGAACTGTTCGAGCTCCTCGTGGGAGCACGAGGCGGCACCGATACAGTCATCAATGTAACGGAGGAAGAGGTGGGGTTTAGGGCCGGTGTAGGTACGGAAGAGGGATTGTTCCACGTAACCTACAAAGAGGCAGGCGTAGCTTGGGCCCATGCGGGTACCCATGGCTACCCCCTTTGTCTGTAGGAAGTGGGAGGAATTGAAAGAGAAGTTGTTGAGTGTGAGGACGAGTTCGGCTAAGCGGATGAGGGTGTCAGTGGAGGGGGACTGGTCGGGCCTGCGGGACAGGAAGAAGCGGAGGGCCTTAAGGCCATCTGCATGGGGAATGCAGGTGCTGCTTGGCAGAAGCAGGGGAAAGCAGCTGATGAAAGAATTAAAGGAATCTCCAAAGTATAGCCTGCTCTATCAAAAATGGCTTTCTGATAATTTTCTAGACTTTGGATGTAAATTTTAAAAATTTATCACAGCAGTCAATTTTTAGAGAAAAGGTATAAATATTAAATCACTGACTGAAAACAAAAAAAAACGCTAGAAATCACAATGGGCCAGGCAGTATCTGTGGAGAAACAGCAAGCTAATGTTTTGAGTTCAGATGACTCTTCATCAGTATGTACTAATATATAATACCTATAGAAGTAGGATTAGCTTAATTGTCACATACTCAGTACGGTGAAACGTTTGCAGGTTGCCACTTACAGTGCCATCTTCGTGCATATAGACTATATATTGAAAATAGGTTTAGGCCGTTTAGCCATTCAAGCCTGCTCCGTCATTCAATATGATCATGGCTGATCATCCACGTCAGTCCCCTGTTCCAGATTTCTCCCCATATCCTTTGATCCCGTCAGTCCTGAAAACTGTATCCAACTCCTTCTTAAAAACATTCAATATTTTGGCCTCAACCGCATAGAATTTCACATGGTCACCACTTTGTGGTTGAAGACATTCCTCCTTTATTCATGTAATTTATTGTGAATACATTCATTTATGCATAGAATCATAGTCATAGAGCACGGACACAGACCCTTCGGTCCAACCAATCCATGCCAAACATAATCCCAAACATAGTACCACCTGTCTGCTCCTGGCCCATATCCCTCCAAACCTTTCCTATTCGTGTACTTATCCAAATGTCTTTTAAACATTGTAATTGTACCCACATCCACCACTTCTTCAGGAAGTTCATTCCACATGCAAACCACCCTCTGGGTAAAAAAATTTGCTCATGTCTTTTTTAAATCTCTCTCCGCTCACCTTAAAAGCATGCCTCATAGTATTGAAATCCCCCATCCGGGGAAAAGACAATTACCATTAACTCTATCCCTCATTATTTTATGAACTATCAGGTCACCTCTCAACCTCATTCACTCCAGTGAAAAAAGTCCCAGTCTATCCAACCTTTCTTTATAACTCAAACGTTTCATACCCGGCAACATCCTGGTAAGTTTCTTCTGAACCATTTGCAGCTTAATAAGATCCTTTGTATAACTTGGTGACTGGAACTGCACACAGTATTCCACAGGAGGCCTCACCAATGTCCTGTACAACCTCAACACGACTTTCCAACCCCTATATTCAAAGCACTGAGCAATGAAGGCAAGCATGCTAAACGCCTTTTTAACCATCATGTCTATATGTGAAGCAAACTTCAAAGAATTACATACCTGCACCTCTATGTACCTCTGTTCTACAACACTACCCAAGGCCCTACCATTAATTATATAAGCCCTACCCTTGTTTGAAATGCATCTTCAGAAAGAAGAAAAAAGTTAACATTTCAGGATGAGAATGCTTTATGATCTGAAATATTAAGACTTTTTCTCTCTGCACAGACACAGCGAGACTGGAGTATTTGCAGCATCTTCTGTTGAAATTTCAAACTTGCAGCACTTTGCTTTTATATCTCTGTTTTGTCTTCTGGCTGATATGTTAAACCAAAGCACTGTCTGACCTCTTTGGCAAACGTAAAAGATTTCACAGCAATGTTTTAACAAGACGGATATTGTTCCCAGAGTCCTGGCCAGTATTTATCACTCCAACAACATCACTGAAACAGATTTACTGATCCTTTATTACATTGCTGGTTGTTAGAACTTGCTGTATGCAAGCTGGTTGCCATGTTTCCTGCATTGCAACAACAACTATTCTTCAAAAGTATTTAATTTGCTGTGGAATGTCGTCAGGCGATGCCCTCCTCGTCACCCCCTGAATGTAGGTTTTACTTCTATCGTTTTGCAACATTATTTTGCTGTGATTATCCGTTTTATTTTGGCTGTATCTTATCCTTCCTTTCAAGGCCCAGAAATCCGCCTTTTGTGAAATACTCCTCTTGTTTAGAAAATGGCACCAACCAAACAGGTACAGATCATAGTGGGCAGGCTTGAGGCCTATGGCATTTCAGATATATCAACAGACTGGAACTTTCTTCCCCATGAAATGACTGCAGAGGAGCCACTATCCCATCACTTTACTTGTGCAGTTTTCTTTACTTATTTACTTGTGCACAATACACTGGCTGTGATCAGCCAGCTCGGATTCAGTCCCCTGAACTGAGGAGATTCCAAATCCCTTATTTGTTTTGGTCAACCAGGATTTCCTGATTGGCCCTGGTTAACAACCCCAGTCAAGGATCTTGTAGTCAACAAGATCCACTGGTTCCAATCACTACACCCCCACTCTTTCTTGGGGTACAAGGATCACTTGCAGGGTGAGCATTCATTGCTCATCTCTCACTAATCTTGAGAATGCACTACACTCTTTGTGGTGTAGGGACAGACACAACGATATTAAAAAGGGAGCTTTAGAACTCTGACCAGCAGCATTGGATGAATATAGTTCCAAGTCAGGATGGTGTCATTTTGGAGTGAAACTTACAGTTAGTGGCAGTATTCCCCTACACCCGTGGCCTCTGTCCTGCTCAGATGTGGAGACTGTGCGTTTGGCAGGTGCTGTTGGAGGAGCCTTAGTGAGTTACTGTAGATGGTACTCACTGCTGCCACTGTGTATGGGTGATGGTGGAGGGCGTGAGTATTTGAGGTGGTGGATGTGGTGCCAGTCAAGTAGGCTGCTTTGTCCTGGATAGTCCCGAGCTTCTTGAGTGTTGTTGGAGCCACACACATGCAGGCAAACAGAGCGTATTGCATTTCTTTGTTTCCTCCTTACGTGTGTCTATCGATACAATTCCTTTTATTCATTCACAGGATGAGGACACCACTGGCCAGGCCAGCGCTCATCGCCCATCCCTAATTGCCTAGAGGGTGGTTAAGAATCAACCACTTTGCTGTGAGTCTGGAGTCACATGTAGGCCAGACCAGGTAAAGATGGCAGTTTCCTTCCCTAAAGGACATTAGTGAACCTGATCGGCTTTTCCAACACTTGATTCATGGTCATCAATAGACTCTTAAATACAGATTTTTTTTTAAAAAACTGAATTCAAATTTCACCATGGCGGGATGCGAACCCAGGTCCCCAGAACGTGATTTGGGTCTCCGCATGATAATACTACTAGGCCATCACCTCCCCATGTATTTATATCCATAGAAATTCAAATATATATTATAAATAATATATATAATATAATATAATACGTTATATATCTTCCAAATTGTATATATAAAGTGTAAGTCAGCTTGTTCCATCAACATTTTGTTTGTGCTAATTGTGATCATTTGTTGTGTTATTGTTTCTCTTAGTAATGCTTTGTTCCACAGAAATATTCACCTACTCTGCCTGACCCTGTCATCACTGTATGGTTAACATGGCTTAGTCACTGTGTTCTGACAGCATAATAAGAGTTACAAATGAAGCAGCAAAGATAATTCTCTGCTTCAGGCTGTGCCAGAAAAGGCAGCATGGTTGTAGGATTTATGCCAAGCTTCACTCCAGGCAATCCCCAGGGGGCAGGCGAGTGGAGCTGGGCTGGGGGAGGGGTGAGGTTTGGTTTGCTGAGGAAATGTTCACTGCTATTTTTACATCCCTTCCGCCAGCTGGAATTTTAGTAACTTCACACCAAATATGCAGAAATAAAGAAAAGCAAAACGTCTACATTCACACAGAAGTTTGACCTTGCATTTATGTAGCAGCTTATCACATCGGATGATCAGCCATGATCATATTGAATGGCAGAGCCAAGGACCAAGTGGTCTTCTCCTGCTCCTATTTTCTATGTTTCTATTCCCACAAACGTTTCACACCATTTCACAGTTGAGAAACACTGTTGGCTCTGAAACACAGCAAATAGAGAGGCCAAACCAGGACAGAATTTGTATTTCGGTGTAGAGCTGGATGCACACAGCAGGCCA
>NC_063363.1:8832848-8867555 GCF_021869965.1 Rhincodon typus
ACACACACACACACACACACATACGGGACGAATGTCTGTACACACACACACACACACATACAGGACGAATGTCTGTACACACACACACACACATACGGGATGAATGTCTGTACACACACACACACACATATACGGGATGAATGTCTGTACACACACACACACACATACGGGATGAATGTCTGTACACACACACACATACGGGATGAATGTCTGTACACACACACACACACATATGGGTTGAATGTCTGTACACACACACACATACGGGATGAATGTCTGTACACACACACACACATACGGGTGGAATGACATAAGAGTCTGTCCTATTGACTGTCACGCAACACGAAGAGAATTCTAGGCCAATTTCACTCATTCTCAGGATTCTCAGCACATTTGTAGTGATGGATGCTGCAAAATGAAGGGTCACTGGCGCTGAACCGGTACTTTGTTTGGAAAGGATCTGTATGGAAAATTCTACAAGTCTAGAGCACTATGAGGTAGCCAAGGCAGAGCCAGTCTTGTTACTCCATCGATGTATTTGCAATGAACTGCTGAGTTTATAAATAACTATCAATACGTGACATCCTGAAGCTGAGAAAGGTGATTAAATGTCACAAAAGTTGTTCAGTGGATATATTACGATTTTGTGAAAAGCAGTGACAAAATGTGTCACCTCTTACTTTGCGCTCTCTTCTTATTCTAGTTTTGTTAAGTGCTAAAGCAAGCTTCCCAACTCTGCGCAACATACAGTCTCCATGGAGACAGCCAATGTTTCAGGAGAAGTTGATAAAATAATGAGAGTTAATGGTTGTTGTCTTTTCACTAGGAAATGGGATTTCAAGACTAGGGGACACATTTTTAAGGTGAGAGGAGGCAGGTTTAAAAAAGACATGAGGGGCAAATTTTTTACCCAGAATGTGGGTCATGTGTGGAATGAACTTCCTGAGGAAGTGGAAAATGTGGGTACAATTACAATGTTAAAAGACATTTGGATATGTACATGAATGGGAACGGTTTAGAGGGATATAGGCCAGGAGCAGGCAATGGGACTAGTTTAGTTTGGGATTATGTTCGGCATGGACTGAAGGGTCTGTTTCCACATTGTATGACTCTATGTAACAGAATTTTTGTCAGTAACGTTCCATGATCCAATACAAGGAATGGGAGGTTTTGGGCACTTGGAACATCAGGTTAAGGAGTTTTCACTCAAGTGACTGATGACTTACCCTGTGAAGGATGAAGGCTTCTGCTCCTTCCTATCTCAGTCTTATTCTCAAAGCCTGGCTCATCGGGACTGGGCTAACGGGGAGGCAGTGACCTAGTGGTATTGCCACTAGACTAGTAATCTAGACAATAATGTAAGCAAAATACTGTGGATGCAGGAAATTTGAACCAAAACTGAAACAAAACACATAACATTTGAAGCAAAAGCAGAAAATGCTGGAGAAACTCAGCAGGTCTGGTAACATCTTAGGAAAGAAAAATAGAGTTAACATTTTGAATCTAATAGATTGCTTCAGAATTAATCATCCAGAGACCCAGCTCATGTCTAGGGATCTGGGTTCAATCAAAAAAAATCTGGAATTAAAAGCTTAATGATGACCATAAAACTATTGCTGATTCATGTTAAAAACACATCCGGTTCACTATTTTCTCTTAGGACAATAAGGTGCTGTTCTTACCTGGTCTGGCAAAACACTCGGCTCCAACCCAGGGTAACTATGGATGGGCAACAAATGCTGGCTTAGACAGTGATACCCACACATTATGCATGGATAAATTTTTAAAAAGACACGATGCATTCAAATTGCAGTGTGACAGCACCTTGGCTCAGGCCTGAGAGATTGCATTGGCATCTCCTGCTTCTGATGTGCTCAGGTGAAACGTTCAAATATTTCTAACAAATAATTAATATGACCTGCCAAATACGTGAACAGTTTGGTCACTACCCAATTGATCATGGACAGACAGTGTGTCGTGGAAGGGAAGGTTGTTCATTATGTCCACAGAATCCCTGCAGTGCGGAAACAGGCCATTTGGCCCATCAAGTCTGCACCTATGAACAGCATCCTTCCTCATTCCAGTAACCCCACATTTACCGTGATCAATCCACCTAACTTGCACATCTTTGGACTGAGACAGGAAACCGGAGCACCCGGAGGAAACCCACACAGACACGGGGAGAATGTGCAAACTCCATACAGACAGTCGCCCGAGGCTGGAATCGAATCTGGGTCCCCGGCAGCAGTGCTAACCACTGTGCCACCATGCTACACATGTCACGTGACCTTCAGGAAGAAGTCCAATCAAAGTTGGCAATCTTATTCCAGCAATGCACCACGCCCCCAGCACTACACTGGGATATTAGCCCAGACCACATCCTAAGCTCAATCTGACCCAGAGACAAGTTTGTTACAATTTATGAGGGCTCTTGTGGTGTAGTGGTAGTGCCACATCTCCAGGCCAGGAGATTCAGATTCAAGTCCCACCTGCCCCAGATGTGAGTCATAACATTGCTCAAAAACAACTGGGACATTTATAAGAGAGATAGTAAGAACTGCCGATGCTGGAGTCAGAGGTAACAGTGTAGAGCTGGAGGAACACAGCAGGCCAGGCAGCATCAGATGAGCAGGAAAGTTGACGTTTCGGGTTGGGACCCTTCTTCAGACATCTATAAAATGCTTCAACTCTTCCATTTCTGAAATCCTCATCTGTGCTATCATTAATTTAGGAAATTTAACATTCCAACACACAACTCTACTCCCACTTTCTACCCTGTTTAGGCTTGAGGTCATCCAAAACACTTACTGCCCTCAGTTTAACTGGCAGAATGTCCTGTTCACACATTATTCATGGTTCACCAACCGACTTTGGCTCCAAATCAACCAGTGTCTTGACTTTTTGAAATTCTCACCCTTGTTTTCAAATCCCTGCATCATTTCATCTCCTCCACAGCTCTGTCATCTCCTCTGCTCCCACAACCTTCAAGAATATCTGTGCTCCTCTCATTTTAGCCTCTTAATCGCAGATTTTAATTGCTCCACCAATGGTGGCCATGCCTTCAGTTGCCTCAACCAAAGGCTCGTGAATTCTTAGCCTACATCTCTTTGCCTCCCTATCTCATGCTTTTCCTTTAATGCCCTCTCTAATGCATACACTTCTTTGACTACGACTTTGGTTATCTGACCAATACTTCCTTTCACTTTTTTTTATTCCTTCATGGGACATGATCATTGCTAGCTGGGCCAACATTTATTAATTGCCCATCGATAATTGCCCCCTTGATCTGAGTGGCTTGCTTGGGCCATTTCAGAGGGCAGTTAAGAGTCAACCACTTTGCTGTGAGTTTGGAGTCACATGGAGGTCAGACCAGATCTGAAAGGCAGATTTTGTTCCCTAAATTACATTCGTGGGTTTTTATAATTCATTGTGGTTACATGGTCACCATTAGGCTAGTTTCCGATTCCAGATTTTTAAAACAATTAATTCAGATTTCACCATCTGCACAGTGGGTATTGAACACGCATTCAGAGAGCATTAGCCTTGGGTTCTGGGCTACTAACTATCCCAGTGACACTACCACAACACCATCCCATAGCTTGGTGTCAAATATTGTTTTATAATGCTGTTATGAATTGCCTCAGAATGTTTTACTACATTAAAAGGTATTATAAATAGAAGTTGCTTTTGCAATAAATTGGCACGTTTGTTGGGGCTATAGACTGGATTTGCAATGATCCAGAATGCGTGCCTTGAAAGAGTGTTTGACACAGACTGAGCATGGCAATTTGGGGTTGGAGTGGGGAATTGGATTATACATTTGAGAAAGAAAACTTGCCAGCCTGCGGGGAAATGGCCATCTTGAAGAAGGACCAATTTTCTGATTGTAGGTTGTTGGGTCCCATCTTGCACTCCCGCTGTTTTCCAATTGTGGGCTTGCGGTGGATGAAGTTGAGGAATTCACCTTCAGAAATCAGCACCATACCATCCTCACCATCAGCAATAAATCAGGCGAGTGGTTCTATGTATAGCTTACATGCATGAGCTAACTGAAGTTACCAGAGCGGTTAATACGTTCGATTAAATTCAGTTGTCCATCAGTCTAAAATAAGTAGAAAATCATCTACCTCAGAGACCACTGTGCTTCCAAACCTGAAGAATATCAACAGAGACACTCAGAATCATGAAGAATACACAAAGAGTAATGATTTCAATAGCAACAGAGTCAGTAAAGGAAAATAAAGGTAACTCGCAAAGAAAGAGATGCAATAGAATCATTGAATCCCTACAGTGTGGAAGCAGGCCATTGATCCATCGAGTCCATACCAACTCTCCAAACAGCATCCCACCCAGACCCAACCCCTCTACTCTATCCCTGTAACCCTGCATATCCCACGGCTAATCCACTTAACCTACAAAGCCCTGGGCACTATGGGGCAGTCCATCTAACCTACACAACTTTGGGCTGTGGAAGGAAACTGGAGCACCCGGAGGAAACCCACACAGACACGGGGAGAATGTGCAAACTCCACACCGTTGCCCAAGGCTGGAATCGAACTCGGGTCCCTGGTGCTGTGAAGTAGCAGGGCTAACCACTGAGCCATCGTGCCGCCCAGATGAGATTTATCTTTAACGCAGTAAGTTATAACGTGGAATTCACCACCTTCGACATTCGCTCCCTCCACACCATACACAGTGCCAGCAGTGTACACTGAAATAACACCACAGAGACCGGTATCTGGTCACCAAGTCACCCTTTATTTACACGTGGAGAGTCCTTGACACTGATCCACCTCCCTCAGAGCCAGCTCTCAGAGTGAACAGAACTTCTGACACTCCTGTTTACATGTGTCAGCCAGGGCTCCCTGATTAGACCAAGTTACCAGCCGCAATCAGGGAACTCATATTCTTTGAGGTCCACCTGGCTGACTTCATTACAATCACAATATATACCATCTACAGGAGGCACTGAAACTCACTCAGATTTCTCTACCAACACCTTGAAACCCACAATCTCTTCCATCCAGAAGGACAAGGTCAACAGATGCAAGGGAACCACCTGCAAGATCCCCTCCTATAGTCACGCCACCCTGACTTAGAAGCATTCGCCAGTTCATCACAGTCGCTGGATCAAAATCTTGGAATTACTTCCCAAAACAGCCCTCTGGGTGTCCTTACACCACATGGAATGCAATAACTCAGGAAGGCAGCTTACCATTCCCTCTCAAGGAAAATTCGGGATGGGCAATTAATGTTGGCTTAGCTAATGTCACCCATAATCCATGAATTATTGTGATCCCAGTAGGTTTTATCACTTAATAAGTCA
Organism: Rhincodon typus; assembly: GCF_021869965.1. Lineage (NCBI taxonomy): Eukaryota > Metazoa > Chordata > Chondrichthyes > Orectolobiformes > Rhincodontidae > Rhincodon > Rhincodon typus. The sequence goes on from NC_063363.1 coordinate 8,838,175, forward strand.
GATCCTCAGACTGAAATCCAGCTTGCTAAAACCAAAAAGAAAATTAAGATCTAATGAAGTGATCTCTCACTGAAATAGATGCACACAATGTTACTTGTTTTTAATAATAAAGCAGAAGTTTACGGAGCAAAAGAAATGGAGTGGAATAAAACTGACTCTTTATAACAAATTTAAAGATTTCAAACATCAGTAACATGTAATCCAATTAATCCTGAAGCACTCCTTTATAGGTCCCAAAAACACCCCTGTGCAGACTCACACTGCAGAAACATTTCTTTAACTCATCCCTCGAAAGGCTTAATTTAATTGTGACCTCAAAACTCAGTCTGGAAAATCTGATATCTCCAGGCAGAGGCTTTCACTCAGTTGAGCTTATATGTCCTCAGGTTCAAATAAACTCTCCAGGGTTTTATCCAAACACTTTGCTCATGGACTATCACTAACCCACTTACTCTGACGTAATCTATTTCTAATATCTTCTCCCTTTCTCAGGAACACTGCTTTACACTCCATCTTCATCCATGACGTCTGCAGAACTGCCCCAAAAATAACCTAAAAAAACGTTTTGTCAAACAATGGGTGTTTCCGCTACATTTAAAGTCCAGGCATTTCTAATTGAAATCTTGATGCACAACAACGCTCAGTTATAACACCTCTTTATACAAACAAAAATCCATTCATAATGGAGGCTATTTTTCTGTCAAGTTGTTTTGAAATAAATCATCACGGCTCCAGAAATATTTACAAGTTAATTATGAAATCTTTCAGACACACAATAAAACCCATTTGTCACTAATTCAAAAATCCTACCTTAAAAATAATAAATGATTTTAAAATATGGATTCAATAGCAACTGTTGACAGGAAATTGGATAAATACTTGAAGATAAAAAAAATTGCAGGTCAATGAGAAAAAAAGGTGGACTGCTTTAAAAAGGTCACACAGGCTAATAAATTAGTGACTTACAATTAGCATCTGGGAACTGTAAACTAATTTTCCAGATACGAATAGTTTCCCATGTGTTTGTGCTCTCTTTTGATACATTAGTAGTTGTGATCACTTTTGGCAGTAAACCACTCCCACCCAACAAAGTAATTAGAGTCACACAGCATGGAAACAGACCCTTTGGTCCAACTCGTCCACACTGACTAGAAATATCCCAATCCGACCTAGTCTCATTTGCCAGCATTTGACCAATATCCCTGTAAACCCTTCCTGTTCATATACACATCCAGATGACTTTTAAATGTTGTAATGTGGTGACATTACTTTCCGATACAAGAATGTGCCAAGTGGCTTAGTGCATTTTGTTACAAAGTGGAGGTCGAACCCATCTGCTAATTAAAAGCAAAACACCCAGAGAAGCTTGCCTTGCCTCGCAATCTGCTAAAGGAAATGGAAAAAATGCTATAACCTGCCTTTCACCTCCTAACCTGTTATAAACGTGAGGTTATATCAAAGAAATCCCTGATACTCACTTTATAAACAACAATTTATTTATCCAACTTTAACGGTGAACAAATTAACAGACCTACTACACAAACCGAACAACTGCCCCTTGACTACTAATTATTCGTGAACAGAACAAAATTCTAATGGCATGCTGTTCCAATAAATATAAGCCCCACTTATATAAACCAAAGTAATAAGAAATATAAATTAAAACTTAGACTCTCAAAACTACAGTAAGGATGCGTCTTTCAGAATGTTCCATGCCTTTTCCACTATTCTTCAGTCAGGAATCTTTTCTTTGTCAAATCTTTTTGTCAGGAATATGAGCTAACAGTGTTGTGGTACCTTCTAGATTGTGCTTAATCAGAGAACTTAAAGATTTCTCTGGGAGCCAGAGTTTTACTCTTCCAATGGTAGTTTGCTCTTACACAGATTTTCAGAAATCCCTCTTTTTATATATCCTTGATGAACTGTCAATTTTTAATAATAGGATTGGTCCTAAGTTATCAACACCATCAGATTTAAATTTAATTAGGTTTTGGTATGTAGAACCTGCTTTAAATCAATTGGCTGACTTTCAAACAGCTTGCCTGAATGAAACAAACTACTGCTGGCTTATTAATCACACAGCCATTTGAGACAACATTTTAATTTCAGGAACTCTGTGCAGCTGCGCATTTTTTTTTAAATCTCTAAGCCTAGAAAAAAACACTATCTTTTAAAGGGACCACACACTCTTCCCCCCTCCCTGGGCCGCATCATTTTACAAACAAATTTTAACATCCTGCCTTCTAATTCACAAGTACTCCACCCAAGTTTGCATTACCTCCCCTCTTAAGCAAAAAATGAATCATTATGAAAGGATGGCTTCTTTTTTTTTATAAATCTTAATGCTATTATTACTAAATCCATTGGTCATTAATCTAGAATTACACATTTCATACTAATTGCATATACAACACTACCTTTTCTATCCTACACACACCTTTTCTTTAAACCGGAGATAACGCATCTGCAATAACATTTTCACGACCTGCAACATGAACAATCTGTAAATTAAATGCTTCTAACATAAGACTCCAATGAAATAGTCTGGCGTTCTTGTCCTTAAATCTTTCCAAAAATGTCAGAGTTGTGATCAGTGTACACAACTGTCTCCAATATATTGTTCACAACATAAACATTAAAATGTTGTAAAGCCAGTCCAAGCTCAATAACTATTCTTCAAACGTTGAATGTTTTCCCTGATGGATATTGAGTTTTTTTGAAAAATAACTGATTGGCCTTTCAACACCACAATCATTTTCCTGTAACAACACAGCTCCAACTCCTACATTGCATGCGTCGTTGGCGACTTTAAAGGGTTTCAAGAAATTTGGCATGACTAAAACTAGTGTGGCAGTTAATGCCGCTTTACAATTCTCAACTGCCTCCTGGCATTGGTCTGTCCACTGAAATTTTGTGTTTTTCTTCAACAAATCCATCAGTGGTGCCACAACACTACTAAAGTTTGGTGCAAACTTCCTGTAGAATTCGCTCAGTCCCAAAAAGCGTAGCACTTCCTTCTTCAAGGATGGTTTTGCAAATTACTCAATGGCCTTCATCTTCACATTCCTCAGTGTCATCCTTCTACATCCGATGTTGTGCCCCAAGAACGTCACTTCTGCCTTCTTGAAGTCAGTTTTTGCTAAATTTGTGACCCAACTTTGCCTTCCGTAGTCTTTCAAAGAGCTCTGCCAAATGCATCATGTAATCTTTCCACAAATGGATAAAGGTGATGAACTAATCTATACAGATGGCCCAATTAGTTAATCCTGCCACAACACTGTTCATAAGTCTTTGAAATGTGGCTGGTGCGTTCTTCATTCCAAAGGGCATTACTTTAAATTGATACAGCCCATTTGGGGTTACAAATGCAGAAACCTCTTTTGCTCTCTCTGATAACGGCACTTGCCAGTAACCACGAAGTAAGTCCAACTTTGTGATGTAAATGGCTTGTCCAACTTTTTCCACACTGACTTTCAGCCTTGGAGTTGGGCATGAGTCTCATTTAGTCAGTGTTGACTTTTGGATAATTCATGCACATTCGTGGAGTACCATCAGGTTTGGGAACCAACATCATCGACAAACTCCACTCACTTTGATTGACTCAATGATGTCTGCTTTGAGAATCACTTCCACTTTCTTACGTACCTGTGTTGCTTTGAGAGGAATAAGCCTGTAGGGGTGTTGTTTTATCAGAATAGCATTCGCTACGTCCACTTCATGTACTACAGTATTAGTCCTCCCCATTCTATTTCTATGTATGTCCTCATAGTGCTGCAACAAGCCTTCCAATTCGGTTCTCTGTTCCTGAGACAGATAGCTTACTATCCTATCCCATTCTTTCAGGACTTCCTTATTACTCAATTTATTCTGAGGCACTACAGTCAGGATGCGTCTTCCGGAATGTTCTGTGCCTTTTCTGCTATTCTTCAGTCAGGAATTCTTTCTTCGTCAAATCTATTAGCTATTAGCTAAGACTGCCATGCTACCTTCTAGATTGTGCATAATCAGAGAGCTTAAAGATTTCTGAGAGAGCCAGAGTTTTACTCTTCTGATGGTAGTTCGCTCTCACACTGATTTTCAAAAAGCCCTCTTCTTATATATCCTCGATGACCTGTCAATTTTCTTATAAGAGGATTGGTCCTAGGTTATCAACACTATCAGATTTAAATTTAATTGGGTTTTGGTATGTAGGGTCTGGTTTAAATTAGTTGGTTGATTTTCAAACTGGGTGCCTTAATAACAAAACAACTACTGCTGGCTTGTTAATCACACAGCCTTTTGAGACAATGTTTCAAGTTCAGGAAGCCTCTGTGTGGCTGTACTTGTTTTTAACATATCTCTAAGCTGAGGGAAAAAAAACACCATCTTTTAAAGAGACCACGCACTCTTCCACGCTATTATTTTACAAACAAATTCTCACATCCTGCCTTCTAATTCACAAGTTCTCTACCCACCTTTGCAACAATATAGACAGCCAACATGAGTAGAGGTCAAAGATCACCTGTGGTTGAAAAGGTCTGTGCTAGAAAAAGTACACTTCCATTACAATCAAGCAGCAAATTTAAGAACAAACTGCATTTCAAAGCCCTTCACAGTCAATCAATTACTTTAAAAGAGTGGTCTTCATTGCAACACAGGAAAATACAGCGGCTAATTTGTGAACAGCAAGCTCCCACAAATAGCAATAACCAGACGTTTTCAGGTTTTGGTTAAAGAATAAATAGGCAAATTCTCCTCCTCTGCTTTGAAGTAGCACAATGGGCTCATTTGCATTCACCCAAGGAAGAAAACGGGGTCTCAGATTAATGTCGCATCCCAAAGACGGTCCTTCAAGAGTGCAGCACTTTTATTTATTCATTCACGGGATAAGGGTGTTGCTGGCTAGGCAGCATTTATTGCCCATCCCTAATTGCCCAGAGGGCAGTTAAGAGTCAACCACATTGCTGTGGGTCTGGAGTCACATTTCGGCCTGACCAGGTAAGGATGGCAGTTTCCTTCCCTAAAGGACATTAGTGAACCAGATGGGTTCAATCAACAATGGATTCACCATCATCATTAGATTCTTAATTCCAGATATTTATTGAATTCAAATTCCATCATCTGCCATCGTGGGATTTGAACTTGGATCCATAGAACATTACCTGGGTCTCTGGATTAATAGACTAGCGATAATACCACTAGGCCATTGCCTTCTTCAATATGGTAATGGAGAGTCGGTCTAGATTAAATCTCTGGTGCCATATTTGAACCAATCACTTCTGACTTTGGGGTGAGACTCTTACAAGTGAGCTATGGCTAACTCCCTTCTGAAAGTTACTATGAAATCTGTGGATTCCAGCACACCATCGGCAAAACCCCTCAAATCTCTCTTCAGGAGTTATTAAAACAAGTTGTGTCAGGTTTATGAAGCTCACGCAGGATTGCACCTTTGCCAAAGAGTCAGCAGGTTTCCATATAAATAACCCAACAAAACAGCAATATCGTGAAAGACTGAACCAGAGAAAGACATCCCACTGCTGATACAGAGCAACAGCAATAACTGTATACAGGTATTGTAACAATGCAAGTATCCGATTGAGCCAGCTGTTAGACCAATCGTCGCTGGTTGGGAGTTCAAGCTCCAAGCCAGCATACAAACACAGGATCCAGTCTAATGTTCCAGCGTCGTAACACTGAGGGAGTGCTGTACATTAAACCGTGGCTCTGTCTCAATGGTTCAACTGTCTGTTAAACAAATAGCATTATATTTAAAGACTGGGGAGTTCTTCCAGTTCCCATGCTATCATTCCTTCATCCCCTTAAGATCAATAAGCTACTGCCATTTTCCGCAACTCCCAAATACAAATTGACTGTAGTGTTTGCCTTCATTACAAGTGACTGCAAACCTGTTTCACTGTGCGTGACTCACTTCAGGATGCTATGTAAATGAAATGAAAAGCCTTCACAAGCGTTTCAGTTTCAACAATTTCATATTGTTGGTTGAGTAGATGTACAGCGACAGTGCTGCTTGGCTTGTTCATGGTCCATTGCATTCTGAGAAAAGCATCTGTCTTTAGAAGTCAGATGGGAAGATCATATTCTCATAGCAGGCTATTTATTATTAAACTAGCGCAACAGGAACATAATGGCAATTGCATTGCAGGATGCTGTACTGACTCTAAATCTGCAAGCAGTTCCCCTGGATTGGAGTAAAAACCGAAAGAACTGTGGATGCTGGAAATCAGGAACAAAACCAGAAGTTGCTGGAAGAGCTCAGTAGGTCTGGCAGCCACTGAGGAAGGGTCATCAGACCCGAAACATTAACTCTGATTTTTTCCTTCATAGACTTGCTGAGCTTTTCCAGCAACTTCTGGTTTTGCCCCTGGATCTGAGCATTGCCAGTGAGGAAGCCATTTGTTGAGTTTTCAAAGCCAATGGTTATTTGGCATCTTAAAGGCCAACAATTGCTGGAACCCCAGTATCCCCATACTTTGGGACTATACTGAAGTCAGACTGGAGGGTGGGAAGATATTGGAAATGATTCGTTGAGTCATTGGAGCAACAATCCGCACCACATTCAATTACATCACAGCTGATCCATATCTCAACTCCATCTACATGCCTGCTTCTTTAACCCTTAATAAGCCTAGCTTAGCAAAAATCTATGATTCTCAGTTTTGAAATTCTCAATTGACACACCCCCTCCCCCAACAAGCCTCACTAAAGTTTTGGAGAGGAGTGACCTCCAGATATTCACTTTTGGGTTCGTGCGAACCACTTGTCTCTAAGTTTAACGTTAGCCCTGCTTCCTGGGGCACCCCAATTCCCTCTCCAACCTCTATTTGCTCTGCTATAGAAAAGCACAAACAGTGCAACATATTCTCAGCATTCGCCGTTTGAACTATTGTACCTGAGTCTGAAAGGGTTAATAATGAGGAGTGCTACAAGGCCATTCACTACGATGGTGTTGTGTGGAACAATTTACGATTTCAAAGGATTAAGACCAGACCATCTCGCCTTCAGAGTCTCTGTAACAATGTCAACAATATCAACATAGCCTGTAATGAGTTGCTAATGTGCAATAAACTGCATCTTGTTAACTCAAGTTACTTCTCCAGTTAGACCACTGCAGTGACTGTAACAAGGTCAGCCAGGTGGACCTCACAGAATAGGAGTTCCCTGATTGGGGCTGTTAGTCTGGTCCAATCAGGGAGCCTTGGCTGACAGATAAGAACAGGAGTGTCAGAGGTTCTGCTCACTCTGACAGCTGGCTCTGAGGGAGCTACATCAATGATAAGGACTCTCCACGTGTAAATAAAGGGTGACTTGGTGAAGGGATCCTGGCCTCTGTGGAGTTATTTCAACCAAAGTGGTTTTTCTCTGCCACACCAGACCAAACATCCTTCTGTGGTTTCCTCCACTTAAAGAGGGTGGCAGCAGGAAAATCCACCATGAAAACAACATAGGGAGCTGGCATACCCTCATTACACCTTAAAGAGGTATGATCATCACAAGGAAGCATCTGACCAATACTTATTTTCTTTCTCAGACCGTCCCTACCATGCTTTTTTTCATTCATTCACGGGATGAGGGCATCGCTGGCTCGGCAACATTTTTTGCCCACCCCTAATTGCCCAGAGGGCAGTTAAGAGTCAACCACATTGCTGTGGGTCTGGAGTCACATGTAGGCCGGACCAGGTAAGGATGGCAGTTTCCTTCCCTAAAGGACATTAGTGAACCAGATGGGTTTTTCCCGACAATCAACAACAGGCTCATGATCATCACTAGACTCATAATTCCAGATTTTTATTGAATTGAAATTCCTCCATCTGCTGAGATGGGATTTGAACCCAGGTCCAGAATATTACCTGGGTCTCTGGATTAACAGTCTGACATTAATACCATTAGGCCATCGCCGTCACCCATACCCCCCATCTGCCCAGACCAGTAGCACATAAGAACATAGGAACTAGGAGCAGGTGTAGGCCATCTGGCCCCTCGAGCCTGCCCTGCCATTTAATAAGATCATGGCTGATCTTTTTGAGACTCAGCTCCACTTACCCGCCCACTCACCATAAACCTTAATTCCTTTACTGTTCAAAAATTTATCTAAGCCTTGCCTTAAAAGCATTCAGCGAGGTAGCTTCAACTGCTTCACTGGGCAGGGAGGACCGAGGGAGTGCTGCATGTTCAACCACAGAACAAGCTCAACCACGCTACAAACCACAAGGATGGGTGTACTGTGCACAGCTCTGGCCTCCATATTACCAAAAACAAAAAATACACAGAGGCAAGTGAGAAGATGCAAAGAAAGATTTACAAGGATGTTATACGAGCTGACAGGTTGTAGGTTTCAGCAACAGCCTAGGGTTCTTTACTTAAAGAATCAGAAAACAGAGGAATGGCATAAAAGAAATCTTTAAAATCACAGGGTTGCATAGAATGGAGAAGGGGATCCAAAACCAGAGGCCAAGCATCACAAACACATCTAATAAGGAATGCAAGAGAAACCTCTTCTCCAGGGTGCCACTACATGGAGTAGTCGATACCAATAGCATAGCTGTACCTAAGGAAAATTTAAATCAGATGGCAGGCAAATAAGATGGAGTTTGATGAGGAAGCACAGGAAGCAGTTCATGTGGAGGGTAGTGCAGTGGCTCAGTGGTTAGCACTGCTGCCTCACAGCACCAGGGACCCGGGTTCGATCCCACCCTTGGGTGACTGTCTGTGTGGAGTTTGCACATTCTCCCCGTGTCTGCGTGGGTTTCCTCCGGGTGCTCCGGTTTCCTCCCACAGTCCAAAGATGTGCTGCTTAGGTGGATTGGCCATGGGAAATACAGGGTTATAGGGGTGGGTGGGATACTCTTTGGAAGGTCAGTGCAGACTTGATAGGCTGAGTGGCCTCCCTCTGCATGGTAGGGGTTCTGACAGACCGTGGACAATAGCAGAGCTGGTTGTGACAAACAGCCTGCTCCTGTACTATACATCCCATGTACTCCACCACCTCACGTGTACCAGGCACAAATCCCCCTTTGCACATCAAGCACCTTTTTAATGAACATCATTTCATCTACGGCCCCTCTCAATTAAAGCACAGGGAAATCACATGGCGAGAAATCCTCAAGTCTGCCAGATGCTCTGCTTCCCCAGAATCCTTCTGTTTGACTAATTCTCGCCTTCGCCCAGTAACAATCTCTATACAGTTAAAAATTTAATTTTTGACTATATAAAGAAAATTCTGCCCCAGAGAGGAAGAATCATTTGTCCAAATTGGTGCACTTCCAGCAGCTTCTATTCCACAGTGTTGTTGACTGAGTCATGCGGAAGCAGTGAGGATATCAAATTCCATCAGAAACTGTCAGCCTTCCTAATGGGCTCGACTCCGTGAACAAAATACACAAAGCATCCTACCACTTACTCGTAACTAATTTACGCTGGAGCCGGCTCTCAAATTTACAACATGATCACATTTCTCCGTGATTTTCCTGCCAATATTGCAGAGAAAACCTCTGGCAAGGTAGAATCCACCTCATTTTTCTAGTTTCATTTTTATTTATTGTGCGTGCCAATTGCTCTCAATTCCTTTGACACCTGCATTTGCAGTGGTCGTGAGTCTAATGGGGCAACAGCAGACGTACTACGCACTGTGCTGAACTCAAGCGCACAGACAGGACTATTCCCAGGTCAATTCTCGGCCTGGGCTCAATGCAGCCTGACTGATCATTGGTGCCTTTATAAATTGATCACTGTGGTGCTCAACTGCACTCTGGGAAAAGAAACAAAGCCTTGCATCCTGCAAAGACAGAGAAGAAAAAAGAGCTCAGCCAGGATTCCCGTCCCTGATCGCTATTCAGTCCATGCGGATTTCAGGTCAGGGCCAGATTCAGCTTCAATGCGATGGTTTTCAAAGCCAAATACCCTGACCCGGCGTTCACAGGTTTAGAATGGTGGCACATTGGCAGGCCTTTGCTGTTGCTGGATTTGTATTGCAAAGCAGCACCTTCAGAAGAGGCGGCAAGAAGACTGGTGACGCTAGTTGGAGGTTGGGGGGGAAGAAAAGAAATTTTAAAAGAGTTCTGAAAGGGTTAATGCTTGAGCTGCTGAGCTCTGGCCTACCCAACAGTGATACGCAGTTCATGGTGGAATATCAGCTGCAGTCTGGCCTGGCCTCCTTATGGAGCCATATACAGTTTCTCGACCTCAAGGCAGTAATGGTTAATGTGCCAAACAGTTCATGTAACCTGTATGCACTTACTGAGATCGAATAAACTATACCTTGTTATCCAAAACAAATGCCTTTTTCTGCTGAGGCTTCTTCAGGGTAAATCCTTCACCCACAGTTTATTGAAAAAACCCTCCTTCAACCGACATAGAAAGGATAACTGGAGGCAGCAATCTACCCCAATTGTATTATAACAGAAAGATGCCTGAAATAGCTTTAGTTTATTTTAAACAAAACACTTTGAACAGGTAACATGTACACTGCCAAACTATCAGGCCATAAGATAGCTTCCCACCCATTTGTTTTACCCACTCTGACACACAGATACTCATGTCCCTCCTCTGCACATTTTAACATCATGAGAAGTCGCACAACACCAGGTTATTGTCCAACAGGTTTAATGAAATCATAAGCTTTCGAAGCGCTGCTCCTTTGTCAGGTGACCTTCATCAGCGCTCCAAAAGCTTATGATTTCAATAAGCCTGTTGGACCATAACCTGGTGTCGTGAGACTTCTGACTTTGCCCATCCCAGTCCAACACCAGCACCTCCACATCATTTTAACATCCAACACAATGATATCACCTCATCTGAAGCAGTTTTATTTTGTGAAACTGAATTCACACATCAATCTTACACCTCATCTGGGCCTTTCTTTCCTCAATACTTCTGATGAAAGAGCACTGATCTGAAACATTGACCCTGATTCTCACTCGGCAGACTCTCCCTCACTAGTTTTCCAGCATCCTTTTCTTTTCTACACTTATCATACAATCTCTTCTTTTTGCCATCATCCCCCTTTGCCAATCAATCATGCATAGCCTTCAGTTTATTGCTGACCTCTCCCTTTCATGTGTTTTCTTATTCCCGTTATCCTGCTTCTGGACTTGATCTGAAACAACTCCACAGAGGCTGGTATCCTGTCACCAAGTCATCCATTATTTATACATGAACAGTCCTCGGCTCTCGTGCTGCCTCGTTCTGTCAGCCAGGGGTCCCTGATTGGGCCAGATTAACAGCCCCAATCAGAGAACTCATATTCTACGAGGTCCACCTAGCTGACCTTGTTACAATCACCACAGATCGAGTTCTGAGGAAGGGTCACCGGACCCGAAACGTTAACTCTGTTTTTTCCTTCACAAATGCTGCCAGACCTGCTGAGCTTTTCCAGCAACTTTTGTTTTGTTTCCTGGTTTACAGCATCCGCAGTTCATTTGTTTTTTATTCACTACAGATCAATAACAGTTTATCTCCAAAATATCTCTGTTCTGACGGAAGGTCACAAACCGGAAAAGTTAATCTGGATTCTCTCTCTCCGTAGGTGCTGCCTCACTTGCTAAGTGCTTCCAGCATCTTCTGCTTTTAGCTCTCCAGGTACAGGCACTGTCACAGCTTGTTTAAAGGTGAGAAAATCTTAACTGAGTTGGTAAAGTGGAGTTAAACGAGCCAGTATGTTAGGAAGTATATTATCTTAGCATCTACTGGTAACTTCCCAACATGGTCAATTATGCAATCTGCCTTGGAAGAGAACAACACTGTTGGGAGTAAGAGTGAAGGCTCAGCCAGAAGGATACATCAAAAGAAAGGGATTACACATTCCTGACTCTTTCATACCCAAATCCAAGAAATAATTGCAATGAAGACATGAAAGAATTGCTTTTACTCAATATCTCCAACTACGTTTGAAGTACAGATATTTACTTTGTGGGCAACTATGACAACAATTTTATACACCACACAGCTCAACAAATAGCGACTGAATTGAATTACTGTCCATTATCAAACTCACAACCTTTCCAAATCAAAGGCAGAAGACCGAAGGCCCACAGAAACACCATCACGTCCCAACCACCAACACAATTCATCCTGGATAGGACATAGATTACTGCTCCTTTAAACACAGATTGTTTCTCCTTAATCATTGTTAGGTCAATATGCTGGAACTCCTTCCCAAACCACACTGCACATTCATGCTGCGACAGTTCAGGGAGGTAGATCAAGATGGGCGACACGGTGGCTCAGTGGTTAGCACTGCAGCCTCACAGCGCCAGGGACCCGGGTTCAATTCCAGCCTCGGGTGGAGTTTGCACATTGTCTACGTGGGTTTCCTCTGGGTGCTCTGGTTTCCTCCCACATCCAAACGTGTGCAGGCCAGGTGGATTGGCCATGCTAAATTGCCCGTAGTGTTCAGGGGTGTGTGGGTTATAGGGAGGATGGGTCTGGGTGGGATACTCCAAGGGTCGGTGTAAACTTGTTGGGCCGAAGGGCCTGTTTCCACACTGTAGGGATTCTATGAAGATATAGTGACAATGCCAGCTGAGCCAATGGCAGCCTCATCCCAAAAATTACTGAGTTAAAAAAATTGGGGTATTCATTTAAGATTTCAAATGAAAAAGGCTTGCATTTATATCATCCACTGGTCATGAAAGGCACATCTCAGACCTTTATAGCCAAGTACTTTGGAAGTGCAGTCACTGTTATAATGCAGGAAACACAGAAGCCAATTTGCTAACAAATGTTGGCCTAGAAAACAGGACTGACTTCCTCACTTCTTGTTGAAGTAGTGCCAGGGAATCTTTCGCATCCATCTGAGAGGACTGATGGGGTTTCGGCTTAACATTTAGCTGAGAAACGGCATCTCTGACAACGTTGCATTCCCTCACTACTGGACTGAGAGGTCAGCCTTGATATTTATCCTCAAGTCCTCGAGTGAGACTTGAAGCCACAACCTCCTGCCTCAGAGATGGTAGTGCTACTCACTGAGCCATGATTGACAGGATATGGGGAGACACTCCCTTTTCAGTTTGGTGAGGATGGGAGAAGGGGGGAGATGCTATTTGCATTCACATAATTGCTGATCCAACAAGTTCACATTGCTCTCTGAAGAGCACCTAGACTTAACCCTCTACCCTATCCCTGTACACTGCATTTCCTATGGCTAATCCACCTAACTTACACATCCCTGGACATGATGGGCAATTTAGCATGGCCAATCCACCCTAACCTGCACATCTTTGGACTGTGGGAGGAAACCGGAGCACCCGGAGGAAACCCACGCAGACACGGGGAGAACGTGCAAACTCCACACAGACAGTCACCCGAGGGTGGGATCAAACCTGGGTCCCTGGAGCTGTGAGGTAGCACCGCTAACCACCGAGCTAACATATCACCAACATTCAGAATCAATTGTAAATGTAATGCAGTGCACTTATGAGATAGTTACTCCTAATTTGAAGTGTGATGCATCACATCTGTTGAAACCAGAACACAGCATGGAATATCCAACCAGCTTTTTGCTTTTAATGCTTGGCCCACTACACATAACTGCTGATCCTAATCTAGCAATGGTAATGAGTTTTAAACCCAACCGCTTCTGTTAAAAATATATGCTTTTGTTTGAATTGAATTAGCGTCCATTCAATATGGATGCATAAATTGTTTTGTGTTTACCAGTGACAGGAGCAGGGATCCTAGTGAAATGGTTGCATATTCGTTATGGTGGGAGTCTATTCCTATGGGGCCAACATTTTGCCAGTGCATTCTAATTTCTGTATTTGTGTAGGCCTTATCACATCTGCACAGGTCAGTGTGTTTTAGATGATGTATTGTATTTGGAGAACAAGAATGTTGCTGCTCAGGCAAACACAGCAATTGTTATGAGGCAACAACGTTTGTTAAACGGCTTTGAGATGAATAAGACAGAGAAGGAGCGCGTGTCCTCAATGCAGGGTATATAGCACTCCTATCAAAAGATGGCTGCCATGATTCATCTGCACATGCAATGCAACTACTCTCCACAGGTATCTGTACTGACCTTCCAGGATTGGAAATTGAAAATTAAATTTACCAAAACATCAGACGTATATAGATTTGTCAGTCTGAGGTGCTGACTAAAAGTCACCACAATTTTTCCACCCCCATGTGTTTGTCTGCACATTCATTGCAACTTTTAGTCATTGCCTTGCCCATAAACGTAGCCAAAACAAAAGTAGAAAATGCTGCAAGTGCACGAGAGATCAGACAACATTTGCTTCAGCACTACATCCCGAGTTCTGGCCACAGCCTTCTTCAGGCAGTTCCCAGCAATTTACACAACACATAGGGCATGACTAACGCTGGCAAGGCAGGGTTAATTGTCCACGAGAAGACGGTGGCAGTGACTGGCTATCTTCCATCCCTGCAGCCCGTGTATTGACATTGTTCCCAGCAGTGCTGCTAAGGAGGGAGTTCTTGACTGAGCAACAACAAAGGAATAACTGCTTTATGTCAAGTTGTTCTTTTTTGTTTCCCACCCAGAGATCAATGAGCAGCTAATTTGTTTGGTGGCACTGGTTGTGAACTGCATGTCAATCCTGCCAGCACATGGATCCTTCAGATCAAAACATTTGTAATTTATACCCACTTCCATCACAGATGTGCCCACAAACGAGGCAGGTCAGTGAATCAGGAACTGCGCCAGTCTGGGAAGGGATGAGTCAGTCTTCTCCATCAGTTACTGTAATTTGCAGCCTATCAGCTGAGTTATCTCCTCTTTCAGATGCTGACAGATTTCCAACCATGAAACTCTGATGTTTCACACAGGGTAATGCAACACAGAGTGAAGCCATACATTCATCCGAAACCAATCCTAATTAGAGTTTTCAAACATATGTCTCATTCATCACAGAACTTTGACCCTTCCAGTTAAATATAGCCCACCAAAGCAAACACACCATCCCAACCTTGAAGCTGTATTTCTGCTGCACAGCAATAGGTTTGCATCAAATATCTGTTCACTTTGATTCAAATATTTTGAAATGTGTCAGGATGTTTTTAAAATGCTACCCATCAGCATTTGGCTCTATTTAACCAGGGTGCTTAAATCACAAAAAGAAGTTTAACCTCAAGTCTTCATATTACACTTTGACATCTATCCGTGACAACTGTTCAGTTTTCAGTATTGAAAATCATTCACTGTTCTATCACAGAAACAAGTCACTCAGCCCATCAAATCTGTTCATGTTCTCTACCCAATTTAAACTTGATGAGATTTCGTTTCTCTTTCTCAAATATTCAATTCCCTTTAAAAAAGTATTTGAGCACAACCTTAGAGGTGGCTTTCAGGGAGAAAATTCCTCCCACTGCATTCTGTATATAAAAGCTCTCTAAGTCTCACTTTAATCAGCTTAAATTTTCTGGCTTCTTGTTCAAGACTGAATTACCAAGTGGGATTTATCATCAGCTGAACTATATACCTGATCAGAATCCTGAAGAACTCTATCAATTCTGCTCCTGAAAGAAGTTATGGATGGAAGAACAAGTGTTAGAGAAACTAAACTGTTATTTAGCATCTACCTACATGGGAGGTACAAAAATTTTCCAGAAACACTAGGCAACCAAGGAACTTGTAAATCTGTAGAACTAAAATAAATCATTTTAGTAAAGACAGGTAAGTATTTATTAATTCAGGGTATATGGGTGTTGCTGGCTGGGTCAGCATTTGTTGTCCATCCCTAGTTGCCCTTGACAATGTGGTAGTGAGCTTCCTTCTTGAACTGCTGCAGCCCTTACAGGGTGGATAACTTACAATCCGGTCAGGGAGGGTGTTTCGGGATTCGACCCAGTAATACTGAAGGAACGGTGATCTAATTCCAAGTCAGGATGGTGAGTGACTTGGAGGGGAACTTGAAGTAGTGGAGGGGGGGTCCCATGTGTCTGCTGCCCTGATCCTTCTAGGTGGAAGTGGTTGCGGGTTTGGAAGGTGCTGTCGAAGGAGCTTTAGCCCATCTGTAGTCCATCTTGGAGATGGTACGCATTGCTGGTTTTGTTCAAACATGGCAGAGGGAGTGGATGTTTGGGAAAGTGGTGCCCAACAGGCAGGCTCCTTTGTCCTGGACGGTATCAAGATTCTTGAGTGTTTCTGGAGCTGCACCCATCCAGACAAGTGGGGAGTATCCCATCACACATCTGACTTTTGATTTCTAGATGGACAGGATTTCCAAAGTCAGGAAGTGAGTTACTCGCTGCAGTGTTCCTATCCTCTGACATGACTTGTAGCCGTTGTGGTTATACAGCTAGCCCAGTTCAGTTTCTGGTCAATGATAACACCAGGATGTGGGATATTCAATGATGGTAGTCCCATTGAATGGCAAGGGGCAGTAGTTGGATTCTCTCTTGCTGGAGATAGTCAGTGCCTTGCACTTGGGTAGTGCAAATGTTAATTGCTACTATTAGTCCAAACCTGGATATTGTCCAGGTCTTGCTACATTTGAACATAGACAGCTTCAGTATCTGAGGAGTCATGAGTGGTGCTGGGTGAGAAACTCTTCAGAGGGTGGACGCAGACTCGATGGAGAACTCCAGACCTGTTAGTTTGGTGCCGGTAAAAGGGTTTTTGATTAGCTTAATTGGCAATGCAGAATGATATCAGCAGTGTGGGTTCAATTCCCACGTTGGCTGAGGTTACTAGGAAGGACTCTCCTTCTCAACTTCTCGCTCCATCTGAGGCGTGGTGACCCGCAGGTTAAAACAAACACCAGTCATCTCTCTCTGATGAGAGAGAGCAGCTCGATGGTCCGCTGGGAGTACAATGACTTCCTTAGGAGGGAATATGTTAAAATTTAATATAAAAGATATAATAATGGGCATTAAACAAAGAATAGTAAAATTGGGCAGAATCAATGTGGATTTATGAAAGGAAAATTATGTTTGACAAACTCATTGGATTTTTTCCAGGATATTACTTGTATCATAAGTAAAGGAGAACCAATGGATGTGGTGGCATTTGGATTTTTGGAAGGTCTTTGATGCACGAGAATTTAGTAAATAAAGTTAGGGCACTTGAGGTTGATGGCAATATATTAGTACGGATTGAGAATTAGATGGCTGACAGAAAGCCTGGGACAAAGCAGAGTTTGCACAACTTTGCAGTTTGAGCCAGTTTTAATATAAGCAATTCAGTGAAGGTTCACTAGATCAATACCTGGAACGGATGGGTTACCTTATGAGCAAAGGTTGGACAGGCCAGGCCTGTATCTGCTGGAGCTCAGAACAGTATCTTGATTGGAGAATACAAAATCCTGAGGGGGTGTTGACAGGATAGAAAGGATGTTTCCTCTTGTGGGAGAATCTAGAACTAAGGGTCACTGGTTAAAAATAAGGGATTGTGCATTTAAAATAGAGATGAAGTGAAATTTATTCGGTTGTTGACTTGTTTGCCGAGCTGGTAACTTTGTTCGCAAATGTTTTGTCACCCTGCTAGGTAACATCATCAGTGCTCCTCTGGTGAAGCGTTGGACTTCTCTCCTGCTTGTTATTTATATGACTCAAGTTTTCTCGGGTGGTTGGCATTGCTTCTGGTTCTGTTTCTCAGTGGTTGGTATATGGACCCTGTACACAAACCACTAAGAAACAAATCCGAAAGAAATACCCCAGTAAACCCGAGACACATAAATAACAAGCAGGACAGAACACCGACGCTTCACCGGAAGCGTACTGATGATGTTACCTAGCAGGGTGACGAAATGTTTGTGAACAAACTTACCAGCTCGGCAAACAAGTCAACAACCGCATCAGCAACCTGAGCTACAAATCTTCTCAAAAACTGTGAACTTTATCCTCTCAGGGGATCACAAGTCTTTGAAATTCTCTGCCTCAAAAGGCAGTGGAAAGCATCTTTGAAAAGTTTTAAGAAAGAGGTTGGTAAACCAGGGGTGAAAGATTGTTGGGGTGGGCATCGATGTGGATTAATCATAGATTAGCAATAGTCATATTGAACGGTGGAGCAGATTTGAGGGGCTGAGTGGCCTACTCCTGCTCTAAATCCATATGTTCATATTACCCTTAAAACATAAATACAGATTACATTTACAAACTTACAGAAGATAAATAATCATTCAATTTACATTTTGCCTCCTTCACACACCCCCACACATCTATTCATGTTGGGTTTTATTTTGGAATTTTACTACTTCTACTGGCAATAGTCATGGGATCATGTGTCAATCAATTGGAGAGGTTTCAGAACCCTACAATCAGAGTTAAGGTGTTGGTAACAGCATGACCAAATAAGAGAACAACAACCTGATCAATGAGCTGCGATGGGTCAGAGAGAGTCACCATATCTGTAATTCAACTTGTGGATAGCTACGATCGCACAAATACCCTTTGCTGCTAGCATCATGTTTAGGTCCTGTCCATGGACTTCCCTTCACACTGCTAAACTCATTAACTTTACAGAAACCGAAAGAACTGTGGATGCTATAAATCAGAAACATAAACAGAAATTGCTGGAAAAGCTCAGCACTTCTGAGGAAAAGTCACTGGATCCCAACACGTTAACTCTGATTTCTCTCCACAGACCTGCTGAGCTTCTCCAGCAATTTGTTTTTGTAACTCAACGACTTTTTCTGTTACTTCAGGTCATGGAGTCCCCCTTAAAATGGAAGAAAGTTATCATGCCTTCAAATCCTACGTGATTTAATGAAGGACGCTCAAAGGGAAAGATCTTAAAACAATGACATTTCATCTGCGGCTCAGTTGGTCCCATTGTCATCCCTGAAACACAAGGTGTAAGTTCCACTCCAGCGTTCAAGCACAAACTTCAAAGCTGATGCTCTGTTGCAGTACTGAGGGACAGCTGCACTGGCAGATGTGTGGCGTCTGTTGGTTGAGACATTAAACTGAGGCCCACGTGCCTCAGAGATCCCTGGTACTATTTTGAGGAAAAGCTGTGGAGTTATCCCATTGTCCAGGCCAATATTCATCCCTCAATCAGCATCAAGAAGCAGGTTGTCTGGTCATAATGAATTTGCTGAACATGAGAGCTTACTGTGCACAGATTGGTCATCCTGGTTCCTACATTGGAACAGTCACAACTACTTCATTGGCCGCAAGGTATTTTGGGATATCCTATGGTCAATGAATGTTACTGTAGAAATACAAGTCACTCTTTTCTTCCACAATGCACATCACAAACCAATTCTCCAATTGATTTTCTTTTCTTTTGTAACTTATTCTATCACCATCCTGATATTTGCCTCACATCATCATCGCATCATTAATCGTTCCTTCCCTCCACCACTACATCCCTTCCCCAATCAGACTTGCCATATGGATTAAAAGTGATAAGTCTCTAACTCCTTCCAATTCTAAAAACAGTCAGTAATCGAATCTTTCTCTAACTTGCTGAGTTTATCTCATATTCCCTATTTTAAGTTAACGAACTCTTAATGGTGTTAGAACCCTGGCTAATTTTTCATCATTTTTGCTTATATTCTTTTATCAACTTGGAATTACGAGCTGGAAATGACTGATGGACTTTGGGTCAGTTTGTGGTAAAAGGGAAAGAACAGACCAAACAAGTTTTGTTTGTTGGTGAGGCCAGGCCTGGAGGCTAACTGCAGGCTGAATCTTGATTTAAAAGCTTCTAACAGACATGGTGACCCCAGGAAGAGCGTTGTGTTTAAACAGATAGCAGAAGTTAGTTATTAACAAGATCTATATCTGGGAATTGGTTCTGGCAAGTCTGGAAGAAACCCTCTGTTCAAGCAGTTAGATGTTAAATGGTAACTGAGGCCTCAGGAAAAGTCTATCAAGGTAGAACCAGAATTAAAGTTGCAGTATGTTTTCTGAGAGGTGGTTTTGGGCTATTGTTGAGACAGCATGAAAATTTGAAATCTCTGTGCATAATCTGATACACCAGCTTCCAGAAGCACAAAGAGTAGAAAGTTGAGTTAGAAGCATTGCTACCTACGTTTGATAAGTATTTCAGAAAAACAGCCAAGGAGTTCACACCTATGCCTGTGAAACAACACATCATGAAAAAGCCATTTAAGTAACCCAGCCAATTTTGTTACTTTCTTTTGTAACTGACTTGGTTTGTCTGTCAATCTTTTGCCTGGATGGGAGCTGAAAATAAATTTTCGGGTTTAACACACAGACATTAATCAGCTTACTTTTTTTAATTTTCTCTCTCTTAATGTTATTGTGTAGTTAATAACGAGTTAAGCCATTTGTTTGAGATATAAAACCTGCGTCTGGAAATTAATTATTCTCAAAGTCTGGGATTGGTTAATCAAACGCTTAGTTATTCAAAAGTTTGGTCAGGAACCATTATTTGAGGGTCTTCAAAGGTTTCATTTTCCTGTGTCGGGAAAACAGAGATAAAAGGCCGATTTGGTTTGCTGTCTGGCTCTGTGTCATAACAACAGTTAACCTTCAATTAATGGTATGGAACTAAACAATACTTATCATTTCACATTCCTCAACCATCCCTTCAATCTACTGGCTTTTAGCCCCCAAACCTAACATTGCCACAAAACATACTTCTTTCTTTTAAAAATTGAAAGAACTGCAGATGCTGGAAGTCAGAAACAAAAACAGAAATTGCTGGAAACTCTGATTTCTCTCCACAGATGCTGTCAGACCTGCTGAGCTTTCTCAGCAATTTCTGTTTCTTTTTTTCATTTATCTCCTCTTGATTTTGTTTGAACCTTGTTGTTGTTGTACACCAAGCACAAGCACTTGATGTTTCACTTTCCTGACCTGCAAAATAAATCAATGTATCATATTTATATGTAGAGAGAAGCCAGGATCCATCACACTGCAAATACTGTCCAATCAGCCATGGTGCTATTTAACAAAGAGTTACAATACTAAATTGTAATGAAACAAAAGCATCAATTCCCGATGGCACTACAACAGCCAGAACACAGTGGCATTCATGGCACTTTTTGAACTGAATCAGTTTTGGGTTCTGCAACAATCAGTTTGTTGTTATCACTGTGCTCTAAGAGCTGACGGTGAAATTCTCACTCAGAGATCCTCACAACCTAACAGAGGGTCAGAACCACAGAGCCAAACTGGCATCCAATGACACGAGGTTCCACCAACATGTTTGTGACACCATTTCCACCTTTTGGCTTCGAGATTTAATGGGGTTAGTCCCAGCATGGATCAATTCAGTTGAATGGCCAGTTTGAGGACTGTGGTATTGAGAACAACAGTGGTTTTGCATTGGTCGCTGATCTTTACGGTAGTTTAAGTATGACACTAGGCTTGTGAACAGGTTGGCATGGTCAAGTTTCTGATGGTTCCCATGAAAGTATCACAAGATCTGAACATTTTGTTATTTTGCTCGCTCTGGTGGGGAGATGTAAATAACAGTCAGTTTAGTGATGGTTGACTGCAGTTAAAGAACTGTTAGTCTTACTCAACACAGCATATTTAAAAGCCCATAGTTTGGTTTCCCAATAACTCAAAGTGAAATTATCATTCTCCTACTTAAATCTATACAGGGCCTCACCTCTTCCTTCCTCTGTAACCTCTCCATCGCCAAAAGCCCTACAATATCCCAACTTTCCATTCCTCTGATTCCAGCCTCTCAGCATCTCCTGCTCTCTTTATTCCACCACTGATAAGCTGCAGCTACAAGAGCAGGTCAAAGGCAGGGAATTCTGTGGCAGGAATTTCACTGCCCATGTCTCCAAAGTCTGTCTGCCATCTACAAGGCGCAAGCCAGGAGTGTGACAGGACACTCTACACTCACCTGGATGCGTGCAGCTCCAGCAACACTCCACACACCTTGACACTATTCGGGATAAAGCAGCCCACTCGATTGGTATGAAATCATGACTTTCAATATTTACTCCTCCCACCACTGTTGCACAGTGATAGCAGTTTAAACCAACTACAAGATTCAGGGCAACAACTCACCAAGGCACCACTGATGACACCTTCCAAAACCCTCAACCTGTGCCACCTAGAAAGACAAGGGTGGCAAATATATAGAAACACCACTACCTACAATTTCCCCTCCAAGCCACTCACTATCCTGACTTAGAAATATATGTTGCTTCTGCAGTGTCACTGAGCCAAAATACTGGAACTCCCTCCCTAACGGCATGTAGGCATCCCTATACCACATGGATTGCAGCAATTCAGGGTCGTAACTCACCACAACCTTCTCTAGGGCACTAGGGACGGGCAATAAATGCTAGCCCAGCTAGCAATGCCCATATCCCATGAATACATTTTGAAGAATGATAGGCGACACTCTCTTCAAACCCCTCAAGATGTTGCTTCCTGTCTTCCAATGCACCCCCCCATTGAAAATACTCCATAATTGTTACCTCGTGGAGACAGCTAACCCTAATCTCTTTTGTCTCAATGCCTATTTTGCCACCGTTGCACTTCTGTGAAATATTTGATGATGTTTTCCTCCCCTAAAGGTGCTAAAATTCTTGTTCTGACAACAACACAAGAAGCAAGAGCATTGATAAAGAGGAAATATCTCATCACAAAGAGAGAGAACGAGAGAGAGAGAGCAGAGAACGAGAGAGAGAGAGAGAGAGAAATAAATAAAGAAAGAAAGAGAGAATAGGGAGAAAAGGTGAAGAGCGAGGGAGAGAAAAAGTAAGAAACATAGAAGATAAGTGAAAGGATTGGCCATTCTACCCCTCAAGCCTGCTCCACCTTCATAATGATCATGGCTGATCATAATCCCACCCTCCGCCCATATCCCTTGGTCCCTTTAGCTTCAGGATCTATATCTACCTCCTCCTTCAAATCACAATGTTTTGGCCTCAACCACTTTTTGTGCTAATGAATTCCACAGGTTCTTCAATCTCTAGGTGTTTCAAAAGAGAGACAGAAATAGGTAGTGACAGACAGAGATCGAAGGAAAAAGTGAGAAAAAGAAAATGAGAGTTTGCAAATGCTGAAACTAGCCTGAACTAGAAAATCACTGCAGAGTCTTCATGTTTCAAGGCTAAGCAGCTATTAACTTTCAATAATAGAGCCCAAACAAGTGAGAAGCGTAGAATTGTGACCACCCCCATCCATTCTGAGCCTCCAAATACTTTATCACCAAGTTGGCCAACAAATCCAGGTCAATGTGCAAAAGCCTCTTTCCAAATGACATGGTATCATAATGAACGGACCTCAATGTTTACAGTTTGCAGCCCTTTTCTGAAATGTGTGTATGTGCGTGTGCGGATATGTACGTGGTGGGTGAGTTTTATAAGTGTGTTAGAGTTTTAAACTGTGGAATTTGAAATAACTCCACAGAGGCTGCTATCCCGTTACCAAGTCACCCTTTATTTACACGTGGAGCGTCCTTGACACTGACCCAGTTCCCTCAGAGCCAGCTCTCAGAGTGAACAGGATGTCTGACACTCTCTATTTACACATGTCAGCCAGGGCTCCCTGATTGGGCCAGAATAAAAGCCCCAGTCAGGGAACTCATTCTATAAGGTCCACCTGGGCTGACCTCATCACAATCATGACAGAATTTATTACCACAGAAAGTAGTTGAGACAATGATTCAATATGGTAATAATTCAGTATTGTTTATCTGTAGTTTGCATCTATTTATTTATAAGAAACAGCAATTCTTGTTCAGTATAAAAAATGTTTTGTGTGTCTGTCAACCTGGGTCTAAAAGATAGGATAAATTGGGGGATTCTGCATATTCCATAAAATCTTTAACTTTTGGGACAGCTCTGGGAATAGTGGGGTTTGATTTCCAGTGTGCTGCCCCAGTGACAAATGACAAGCTAAATCTGCGACCTTGCACTGACTTCATATATCAAAGGGTTTAATTAGGATTGCTAACTCTGGTCGAATGTATTCCTGGGGATGTGATAACAGCCTTTCATACCATCCGTAAAACAAAACTTGGTTTAAAAACATACCCCTTGTGATTTGTCTCCCAGGTTGCTAATGATTTACAGCGGCTCCAGAAAAGTCCTGCAGAATTGGCAACGCTTGTGCTTGCAAATTCATTTTCAGTATTTCATTTCTGCATCCTGCTTTGCCAGCATAGCAGAATTTCAAGAACACTTTCCCACCATTGCTCCAATTAGTAACAATTGGACAACATGGGTTCTGGGTTTCCCTCCATTTGCTCTCAGTTGCGCTTTATGAGCAGCTATGTCCCAAACTGCTCTTGCATCATTGAGGTCCTGAGTAAAGTTGCTTAGAGATTAGCTGCAAGGTTCAAAGTCCCCACGATTTCGGTCGATTACAGTTTGTTCTCTGATCCCAGCTGTGTTAGCACCATGAGGCAGGAAGTGTAAACAAGAGCTTTCAGTCTAGGGCAGACTGGTCAAAATTTCAGGTCATCTATCCCAGACAGTTGTTGGACAAGGTGCTGGTTCAGAACAAGATGAAGAAGTTGACAAAGATAAAGGTGAAAGAAAACCAAAAGGCAAATATGCCAGGAATTGAAGGAAAAAGAATGATATAAAACTTAACAGCATTCAACAAGGTCAGTTTCAAAAGTCAATACTCCACATAAGCCTCTTTCTCACCAGCCTCTGAAACTAACCTGACAATCCTAACCTCTTTTCTTGTGTACTTTGATGTCATATTACAAGTTTAGGCTTGAGATTGACTAGTCAATGGGAGGCAAAGTCAAGAATTGTGCTCAGGCCGAGACTTCAAATATGTTTATAATACGTGAATACTAAATACTACTGTATGTGGTACTTGTAGGTATACCAGGCTCTGATCTTGGAGTTACCTTAAGTAAGGGCTAATCTATCCAGTTAACATGTCCAATGAGAATATTTTTTTTTATTCATTCACAGGATGAGGGCATCGCTGGCTAGGCATTGATTGCCCATCCCTAATTACCCAGAGGGCAGTTCAGAGTCAAGCACATTGCTGTGGGTGTGGAGTCACATGTAGGCCAGACCAGGTACGGATAGCAGTTTCCTTCCCTAAATATCATTAGTGAACCAGAAGGGTTTTTCCCGACAATCGATTCAAGGTCATCATTAGATTCTTAATTCCAGATATTTATTGAATTCAAATTCCACCATCTGCCATGGCGGGATTTGAACCCGGGTCCCCAGAACGTTAGCCAAGTCTCTGGACTAACAGACCAGTGATAATACCACTCAGCCATCACCTCCCCTATGTTTCAGTCTAGATTTTCCTGCAATAGTAGTCTGGTCTATTCTTCTAACTCCACACACACTGATGTTTATATTCAGTGATGTGTAGCAGCACAGTGACACCATCAAATAAAACCAAAATACGTGCAGATGCTGGAAATCTGAAACAGACACAGAGATTGTTGGAGATACACAGCAGGTCTGGCAACATCTGTGGAGAGAGAAACAGAGCTAACATTTCAACTCTGGTATGACACTGCTTCAGAGCAGACCACCTCAGTGATATCATTGTAAGGTTACTGCACAGTCATTGCACAGTGTAATCTTCTATTGCTGTCTCCCTCACGTGTTCCCACAGAATGCATCAACTTTCATACAGAATTTTTAGGAGGCAGTTATGTAGTGCCTTTCATGACACTAGGTTGTCTGAAAGTGCTTTGCAGCCAATTAAGTTCTTTCTGGAAGCGTTGTGCTGTAGGAGAATGTTTTAAAGCATTTCACAGAGGATGAAACCATCCCACAAACAGTGATGGGAGAGAGGGAATGTCACTGAGGACATGGTCAGAGATTTGAGGGAGCAAGAAAATGCAGGAAGGTTTCCAAATGCATCACTGGAAATGAAATCAGCACCTAAAGGGCACTAGGTTCTTTTTGCCAGAGTGGATGGGTAATGGAGGGGTACCACATAAACAATGTTACTTTGAAGTCCAGGCCACAGCGCAATTCTCAACTTTGCCTCCTCTTGACCAGTCTATGTCAAACCTAAACTTGTACTGTAGCAAAGCACACAATAAAAGAGGTTAGGGTTGCTGGGTTAGGTTAAGAGGCTGGTGAGAAAGAAACTGATATGGAATACTGACAGTTGGAAAATGGCCTCCTTGAATGCTGTAAGTTTTATCATCAGATTTTACCTGGTTTCATCTCTTGGGCACCTGCTGGAATCAGCGCTTAATGCAGCACAGAAGTTGGCCCTTCAGCCCTTTGTGCCTGTGCTAACTCTTTGAACAGGAGTCCACTTGGACCCTATCCTCCTCTCTTCCCCCTTAGCCCTATAAACTGTTTGCCTTCAGAAGTTATCCAACTCCCCTTTGAAACTTCTCTGTTTCCACTACCCTTACAGACAACATACTGTAGATCACAACTCAGTGCATTAATGTTTCGGACTCTTTTATCAATTGCCTGCAATCTGCGTTCTCTGGTCACCATCTGCAAACAATTCCTCTTCAGTCCTTTAATCACCTCCATCAAATTTCTTTTTCCCCATTGTGTTAACTGATCAGACAACCCTAGCTGTCCCCAGCTCTCCCAATTTCTCACATCTGAAGATGTTTGCTGAATGTCTCAATCACTGCACATGGTGAAGTAATGATTTTCCCTACAGCGCCAGGACCACAGTATTTTGAGAAGTTGGCTCACCACCTTTTCCAGGGCAATACATGATGGGCAATAAAGACGGGCCTGGCCAGCGATGCCTGCATCCCAGGAATGAATTTTTAAAAACAATTCAACAGTAAAAATAAAGAAAGGTAGAATGTTTCTTTTCAATTATGCGTTTCAAATACATTAAGAAAATTAGAGCCTTTAATTTTGTGTTGGTTTTTGCATTACTGGAGTTAATTCTGCCACAGGCTGTGGAAGTTGCAGTGGGAGTGGTCCTACATCACAAAGCGAACAAATTATTAACACTGACATCTTTGAGGGATTTATTAGAGGCACTGCCTCTATCCCTACCAGGAGGCAACACTCCCCATACCTTACACTGCACTGGTGTTTTGACAAGATAATAACCTACTTTGATGTAACCTCTGCTATATTTGGTGAACAGAGTAAACAAAGAAAGAGAGAAAGAGATCTTTGATATAAACCGAAAATGCTGCGAGCAATCAGCAGGTCTGACAGCATCTGTGGAGACAGAAGCAGTATTAATATTTCAGCTCTTGCATCATGAAAGAGCATCAGCTTGAAATGTTAATTCTGTTCCTCTTTCACTGATTCCACCACGTCCTAGTTTTTCCAGAATTATATGTTTTTATTTCAGATTTCCAGCATCTTTAGTATTTCATTTTTGCTTTAGACTCTTTAATTGTTTTTCACTAATGTTAGGGTTCGGTAGTTCCCTGGAAATGTCTTCATTGTTTGGTTTTGCCATTGCAAACACACAACTCTAATTTCCAGTTCTTTTCTGAAAAGGAATTGGAGGACATCATCCCTCCCAACATAAGGATGCTGACAGTTAATTCTTTTTGAAAGGACTGTGTCATTTTATTACTGTGGATTGCAATGAGACAGAACGGTTAAAAATGGTGATTTACCAAGATAATTTCGCAGCAAGGAATTCAATGCCAATGTGCACTCTACTATGGCTGGGGGTCCCGGCAAAGTGTAGATTATCAGGGGCTGAGGAGTTGTTTACAAGTAAAACTGATTGGTTCTCAACTAACTGAGCAGGTTGGAACTGGAAACAAGTTATAGAGTCACAGAGAGAGAGGAAGACACAGAAGGATGTGCTGTTGTTCTCCCCAGCGGAATCTATCTGTTCTCTGCAGTAAAAAAAAAGACTTGAAGAAAACCAGCTCCCTTTCCTGCAGCAGTTGTTGTGAGCTGTGACATCTGAATTTATAAATCACATTTTCCAGGTAAATCAGCTACTCTATACTTAATATAAACCAGTGCAAGCGAACAACTGAACACCAAGGATTTGGCTAATCAAAAAACAATCATCTCAACATTGGAATCAGGAAGCAAAGACCATGGAACTGACTTTCCAGTCTTTTCTACCTCTGCTTATAGTCTATTTTCCCTATTGTTTGCCTGTGTGTATATGAAAGGGGAAGTTTATAAAGGGGTTAGAGATTTAGTAGAGTTATAGACCAATAATTTATATCTGTTTATCTGTAGCTATAATCTAACTGCTTAATATAAATAATATTTTTTGTTTAGCACAGATACTTGGTCCATGTGTTCTATCAACCTTGGTGCCAGGCCGATTGAAGAACTGTGCATACCTTAAAAAGCCTTTAACATTTGGTACGATTTGGGGAATAGCATTATCCTGGTTTGGAATGCAAGCCGAACGGGTTGCAGCTTAATTGTGATCACATCCAGGGTTGTCACAGATAGATAAAGCCAATGACATTAAAACCCATTAGACCTTAAGACAGAGGAGAAGAATTAGGCCAGTCAGCCCATCGAGTCTGCTCCGCCATTCAATCATGGCTGATAAGTTTCTCTTCCCCATTCTCCTGCCTTTTCCCCGTAATCCCTGATCCTCTTACTAGTCAAGAGCCCATGGTCAGTCAGTCCTAGCTCTGAGTCAGAAGGTTGTGTGTTCAAGTACCACACCAGCACCCGAGTGTAATAATCACGATTGATGCTCCAGTCTAGCTCTGAGGGAGCTCTGCACTCTTGGA
This sequence comes from Rhincodon typus, assembly GCF_021869965.1. Taxonomy (NCBI): domain Eukaryota; kingdom Metazoa; phylum Chordata; class Chondrichthyes; order Orectolobiformes; family Rhincodontidae; genus Rhincodon; species Rhincodon typus. The sequence continues at coordinate 8,866,664 of NC_063363.1, forward strand.
AGAGCCCCATCTTCCAGATGAGACATTAAATCAATATTGCCTTGGCTTTTAAGAGGAGCCAGGGACTTTTATTTCCCCTATTGTCCTCCTCTTTACCACCATGTCAAAACTAAACAGATCAACTGATCATTATCAGGTTGTTATCTGTTTGAGCTGGCTGTGTGCAAACTGGCGATCATATTTCATACATGATTAAGCTTTAGAAGTGCTTCAATGGCTGCTTGTAAATCATTTTGGAACATCTATGGTTATGAAAGGCATTGAATCAACACAAACTCTTACCCCCCACCCCCAACTGTTTAATCAGTCACCCAGGATGACAATACACAATCCAAGATCAGACTTAAACAGCTCGATTGCTCACATGGTAAAAATAAAAGTGAACTATATATAAAATAAAAATATCAATAAAATCAGAATAGCTGAATTCCTTCCCTAATGGCATTGTGGGTCAACCCACAGCAGGTGGAGTGCAGCGGTTCAAGAAGGCAGCTCACCCCCACCTTCTCAAGGGCAACTAGGGATGGGCAAGAAATGCTGACCCAACCAGCGATGCCCACATCCCACAATTGAATAAAGAAAACAAAGCTGTCTTCGCTCCTTCAGTCTCTTTTTCTTCTGTTTCCTCTCTCCTGATACTTCAATATCTACAGGGCTTGGAGATCTTTCCTAATCAACCCTTTTGGAAGTGTTATTACAAACCTTTGGAGCAGGGAGGACTTGAACCTGGGTCTCCTGGCTCAGAGGTAGGGACACTACCACTGTACCACAACAGCCCTTATAAAGTAGAGCTTTCTGACTGGGTTAAAAACAGAAAGAACTGCGGACACTGGAAATTGGAAACAAAAACAGAAATTGCTGGAAAAGTTCAGCAGGTCTGGCAGCATCTATG
>NC_063363.1:8967555-9025865 GCF_021869965.1 Rhincodon typus
GGAAGGGGAATGTGGTGGGGAAAACAGGGCAAAGGGTGAAGACTGGAGAGGGCGGACAGAGGTGAAGTGGAGAGGGGAATGGGAAAAAAAGTGGAGGGGATGGTGGTAGAGGAGAACAAAGAGGGAAGGGAACGAGAGAGGTGGGAGTGATAGTGGCAGGAGTGGAAAGAGGAGGGAAGGGATGGAGGGGGAGAGGAGGGAGGGAGGGAGAGAGAGAGGGGGGAGTGAGGGAGAGGAGAGGGGGGAGTGGGAAAGGGGGGGGGAAGGAGAGGGAGGGGGAGTGGTGAGAGAGAATAACTGTGAAAATGCCATTTTTTAAAGCTGTGTTTTATTATACTGGCTTTGTAACATTACAAACCTAAGCAGCAAATACTCAACGATCTGTGAATACACACACATAAGGAGATTCTCTGGTTTTGGTCTAAAACTACCAAAGGGGATACAGTTGATGGTGCCAAAGGGAATATGCTGCATGTTGCTAGTATTATCCGCAGCCTCTCCGTGAACAACACCCTGAACGGCATTCTCAAGCTTCCAACAGTGGATTGTTATTTGACAGTAAAACATTGGAGCCCAGCACCTGACTAACTCAGTGCACATCTTTTACATGAGTTGGATTTTCCTTCATTGATGTAATTGTGTTTTTTTTTTATTTAATAGCAGATAATGGGTAGTTGCAATAGCAGGTTCATGCGGAGGGCAACAAAGTAATTGTTTTCATTTTAGAAATTGCTGAATGCAGCCCAGAGTGGAGCAAGGATTTGAAAGTAAAAAGGGAATGATTTATTTCAGTGAGCTGATCAAGCTGATCTGACCTAATTAAAAGACGTATTGTGGGTTTAGATCTCATTGTAATTTGGGAACAGGAATTAGTTACCACTCAAGCTGCTACTGTCTAAAGCATGGCATGTAACATTTTGTCTTTGTCATTACATGGCTGTTGCTGGGAGAATTGGGACAGAGCTGCTGAAGGGTCGCCCTCTCTTCATTCCATTTGTGCTTAATATTGACAGCCCTCTAGTAAGATAGCAGGAGTCTTCCACTGCTCATTTCTCTGTCCCTTTGATTCCCTTCTCTCTTCTCTGCAAGGTACTAAAACACATTTCACAGTTTCCAGCAGTCTACCAAAAGAATAACTTACATTCTTATACTGCCTTTCCTGACCGTAGGATGTCCTAAAGCATATTACAGCCGCTGAAGTCATTTAAAAACTGCCCTTGCTGTGATAAACACAGCAGTCAATTTGTGCTCAGCAAGATCCCACAAACAGAAAACATGATAATGACCAGATAATCTGTTTTTCTAATGTTTAGATGAGAAATAAATAAAGGAAGCAATACGAATAAGGGGAGGAGTAGGCCACTTTGATTTTCTTCTCAGTCCTGGAGTTTCTGAACTGCATTCTGAAACTGCTGCTACTGTTATGAATGCAATATGGAGAACAGAAAGAAAAATGCTCAGCGTGTTCTCAGCTGCATTGTATAATTCTGAGAGCTTGGAACACTACTTTAAGCTAAGCCATAATAATACGTCAAAGGGTTTCAAGTTCAAACTAGCTTAGAAATGGTAACTGGAGCTATGAAGGGAGATTAAAACTGCTGGGACTCTTTACACTGAAGAAGAGATGGTTAAGAGGAATACAGTATAGAGTTTTTTTAAATACATGTTCACAGGATATGGACTTGCTGTCTGTTCAGCATTTATTGTCCATCCCTAATTGCTTGTGAGAAGGTGGTGGTGAATTGCAGCTTTGGAATGCTGCAATCGTTGGGGTGGAGACACATCCAGTGTGGTGTTGGGAAGGGTCTTCAAGATTCAACACTGTAAGACAAAGGAGCAGAAGTAGCCATTTTGCCCACTGAGTCTGCTCTCTCATGCAATGAAATCGTGGCTGATCTGCTAATCCTCGGCTCCACCTTCCTGCCTTATCCCCATTTTCCTTCATTCCCTTACCGATAAAAGTCTGCCTATCTCAGCCTTGAATACACTTAACAACCAGCCTTGACAGCCCTCTGCAGTAAAGAATTCCGTCGATTCACCATCATCTAAGAAGAAAAACCCCTCTTAATCTCTGGAAAAACTCAGCATCTGCAGAGGGAAAGCAGAGTGAATGTTTCACGTACAGTGACTGTTCTTCAAAATGTGTTCTGAAGAAGGATCACTGGACTTGAGATGTTAACTCTGCTTTTCCTGCATAGATGTTGCCAGATTTGCTGAATTTTCCCAGCAATTTCTGTTTTTGTTTCTGATTTGCAACTTCCACAGTTCACTTTTTAGTTTAATGTTTATCTCTTAATCTCTGTTTTAAATGGCTGACTCCATGCTCTGATTCCCAGACTCATCTCACATGGGGAAATAACCTTGCAGCATCTACCCAGTTCAGCTCCCTCAGAATCCTATATGTTTCAATGAGGTCTCCTCCCATTCTCCTCAGCTTTCCAAAGTCTTTTTTCCTAGGGTAGGGAGTCCAAAACTAGAGGTCATAGGTTTAAGGTAAGGGAGGAAAGATATAAAAGGGACCCAAGGGGCAACTTTATCACACAGAGGGTGGTGTGTGTGTGGAATCAGCTGCCAGAGGAGGTGGTGGAGGCTGGTACAATTACAACATTTAAAAAGGCAGCTGGATGTGTCCGTGAATAGAAAGGGTTTAGAGGAATATGGACCAAATGCTGGCAAATGGACTTGATTAATTTGGGATTTCTGGTCAGCATGGATGAGTTGGACCAAAGGGTCTGTTTCTGTGCTGTGCAGCTCTATGACCCTAGCAAGTACAAGCCCAACCTACTCAATATCTCCTCATGAGGAAATCCCTCCATACCTGCAATCAACCTAGCAAACACTATCTGGTCTGCCTTCATAGGCCCTTCATAAAAATATAAAGGAAGAGATTATTTTCTTTCATTGGGAGTTTATGGCAAATGAAGGACCTTCAATTTAAGGTTGTCACTAAGAGTTCAGGAGAAATCTATTTTCACAGATTACTAGAATGTGGTTCAGACATTGAGATGCAAAGATAAATATTGAGAAAAGCAGAAGATACAGAGGATGGCGGTGGGTTAGTTTAAGGTTGCTGCTATAGGGACCTTGCACACACATGATGGACCATACCCGGCAGATCATCTCTGTGGTTCTCTGACACATTCTGCAAAGAGACTTATCGAAAGGGAAGATTCTTCTTAGAATTGGTGATGACATGTTGCAGCCCAGCTGTAAACCAGTGCTGACATCTCAAGATGAGAATTTGGGCAACTTTCTGTTCATTGCCTGAGGTCGGTTTCCTAATGTGGTTTTAAAAATATACATTTTCATTGTGGCAAGTCCTTTTTGATCTTGGGAGACTGTGTTCAGTCATTGTGTAGCCTGCCTCAGGCTGCTCTGGTATGTATGTTCAGTGAGGTTATTTTTGATTCAGGCATTGATGACCTTCTGATTTTTGCTTTGCTCCGTGTAAGCAACATTCCTCACTAACAGTACCCACAGTCTTAGGGAGTGGTACTTTTTTACACTGGCTTATAAATTCTAGACTACAAGATCTGGAAGGCTCACTTGCAGCCTGTCTACCATATTCCTCAAAGTATGAATGCGACTCCATGCCATCTCCTTGTGTGTGAGTCTTACATAAATACAAGTTGTTGGTCCTTGGACCACTGACTGCTTGTAGGATACATAGCAGGTTAATTGGAATTGGATGCAAGACCCAGCTAACTGGAATATTGGCAGTTAAATATCTGCTGTTAAGGTGCCTTTACACTTGATATTGTTCTACTTGGCCAGATTCCTTCTGCAGGCAGTTAATTTAATGAGATTACAATCTAATGTTGTACTGAAAACAACAAATGCTGGAGATTACAGCGGGTCAAGCAGTATCCATGGAGAGACAGCAAGCTAACATTTCGAGTCTAGATAACATTTATGCTAATAGTTGCGGGGGGGGGGGGGGGGGGGGGGGGGAGGGCGTTGCTGTGGAGTGGAGTGTAGGGTGCTGGTGGAGAGAAGATGTTGATAGTTCAGATTAAGTGACTGGAATTTGAGAATGGCAGAACAATGGTGTAACTAACTGCCAGACTTGAAAGAGAAGACAGACCCACTGGGGTGGGGTGAGGGGAGAGAGGACATGGTGACAGAAAATATAACAAGTAAAGCTAAAAGAAACAGAAGAAACGGGAGTTTGTTCACAATTGGAAGATGTTGAACTCAAGTTAAGTCCAGAAGGCTGTAAAGTGCTTAGTCTGAAGATGAGATGTTGTTCCTCCAGTTTGCACTGCCATTCACTGGAGCATTGCAGCATGCTGGGACAGACAAATGGGCATGCGAGCAGGATGCTGTGTCAAATTGACCGGCTACAGGAAGGTCAGAGTCATGCTTGCACACAGACCGGAAGCATTCTGCAAAGCGGTCACCGAGTCTGCGTTAGGTCTCTCCAATGTAAAGTCGGTCACATTGGGTGCAGTGAATACAATACACAAGATTGGAGGAGGTACAGGTGAAATGCTGCTTCACCTGGAAAGACTATTTAGGCCCTTGGATGGTGAGCAGGGAGGAGGTGAAGGGGCAAGTGTTGCACGTTCTGCGGTTCCATGGCAAGGTGCCGAGGGAAGGGGGCAGCGGTGTTGGCGGTTCTGCAATTGACTAGGGTGTCCTGGAGGGAACGATCCCTGCGAAATGCAGAAGTGGGAGTAAGGGGACGATGTGTTTGGTGTTGGCATTCTGCTGGAATGACGGAGAATGCTCCTTTAAATGCGGAGGCTGGTGGGATGAAAAGTGAGAATAAGGGGGAACCCGATCATGGTGTTGTGAGTGATGGGAAGGGGCAAGGGCAGAAGCACGGATGATAGGTCAGATGTGGTTGAGGGCTCTGTCAACCACAGTGGGTGGGAAACCGTGTCAGCAGCGCTGTTTTGGAAGGTCGCCTTATCCAAACAGATGCGATGTAGGCAAAGGAACTGGGAGAATGGGATGGAGTCCTTGCAGGATGTAGGGTGTCGAGATCTGTAGTGAAGGTAGCTATGGGAGTCAGTGGCTTTGTAGTGGATGGCAGTGGACAGTTTATTCCCCAAAATGGAGACAGAGAGGTCAAGGAAAGAAAGGGAAGTGTCGGAAATGGACGATGCGAAAGTTATAGAGGGGTGGAAATTGTAGGCAAAACGCACAAATATTTTAAGGTCCTGGCAGGAGCATGAAGAGGCACTGAAGCAGTTGTCAACGTACAGTTCCATTAGGAAGAGTGTTTGCTATCCATGGTATTCTCTTCCTTTATGGATTTGTGGAGTGCAATTTATGGGTGATTGGTTTGTGGCCATTTCTAGCAATTACTGAACTGTACAAACAGGAAGCTTGACAGTCTGTTAGCTGTTTAGTCCCAAAGTTGAAAGGACAATATTTTCTAATCCATTGCACCACCTATAGGGAAGAAAATATATTGATTTCCCCAAGTAAATCAAACTTACACCATTTTGGAAATAAAGTTTAACACTTTCACAATTCAAAAACAAAAATAATTTTAAAGTGCCCACTGATTAGAATGTATTAGCAAAGTAGGCGTGAGCATGTTTTGTTTCACACATTCAGAGATGTCAGCTATTGTTGGCTTGGCCAATATTTATTACTCATTATCCCTAATTACCCTTCAGAAGGTGCTGATACACGGCGCTAAGAAAGTACTGCATTGTTGCTGGCAGGAAGTTCCATTAGGCCTGTCCCTGCCTGTTTAGGTCGATCAGGTGGGCAGAAAGGCCTTGTTCATGAAGAGTAGATTTGCTCGCCAACATTTCCCCTCACCCCTTCCTTTTTCCACCCCACAACCACAAACACCAACAAATGGCCCTTATGTCAAATGGTGCTTGTGGGATGTTGCTGTGCACAATCTTGCTGTTATCTTTGTATAAAACACGACTTCAATTCCTTACCTGTAAAATAATTCAAGGCAGCTTCGGAACATGAAAGGTTCGCAGGGTTGTTATTGCTAATTTGTTGTTTAGTAGGTGGCAAACATCTTTTCGTGGACAATCATTTATACTGTTTGTCCCTCTAATATACTTTTGGATATCCTTACCTTCTATCTTGGTGTGATGAAGCAAATGTGGCTGTTTGTGTGTGTATATGTGTCAGTTGTGATGCAATAATCATTCACACCAGTTACAACAGGAGTGGTGCAGCAATTATTCCACTTTTTATGCTTTTAACATAACTTCCAAACAGACAAGGAATGCAACTACCATTTCAAATTTACTTTGGAACACTCACCATCGACAAACATCTACACAGGTGTGTGGTGGGGATGTTTGAGGACAGGGACTTTAATTTCCAGCCCAAGTTGAATAAACACTGACACAGGTAAACACAGATGGAAATGCGGAGTTTATACAGCCTAAAACCAGTAGCATGACTGGCACAGCTGGTCCTGCTCTTAGGTATCAGCCTACAAGTGTGTTCTAATGCATATACCACACAGTGTCAGGAAGGAGTAACATACCACTTCATAACATCTGTACAGTAGTTAATAGCATGCCATCCCGCTAATTAAATACATTTATCAGCTCTTTCCTCTGACACTTCATTCAAAAATACCTCGAATGAATTGAAATAGATTTTCTCCTAAGCCAACTGAATTACCACATTTTTAATCAAAAATATATTCATAAAATTTATAGAAGTACGTTATGCAGCTGTTCAAAGCTGACATCACATAAGGTGAAAATCAGGTCAGTTTCTTCCAATCCTGTGCATTATTCACTACATTGACGGGTACAGTTATTATTAACAAGATCAGTTTATATGTTATACAGCGCAAGAGTTTTTACCCAGTTTCTAGCCCCTTTGGGTTGCAATAGCCAAAAGGTCTCAGATGATGACCTTCCCTACTACCTCTTTGAGATGGTCACTTGAAACTTGAGTGCATTAATGAGCACATAGCCCTGGACTTTAAAATGTGCCACTCGGCAGCACTTGGCCATGGACAAGATTTTGTACTCAAAGACTGGTAGGTTTCAGGCCAATCAAATAGCATCTCTCACTGAGTTGATGGTCCTCCAGCTGAAGTTGGTGTTTGTCTTGGTTGAGTCCCTGGGAGCAGCACATAGACCACAGAGCCCTGTCTCTTGGAACAGCTTGGGATGAACTTTGAAATAAAAACAGTGTCTCCTTGCAGACCTGCTTTGCAAAGTCATATTCAAGAAGAAAGTGGGCAATGGTTTGTAATATAAATAAACAGGAAGTGCCAGAAAAGCTTAGCATGTCTGGCAGTATCTGTGGAGAGAGAAACAGAGTTAACATTTCCAGTCCAATATGACTCGGAGAAAACATGGAAACTAGGCAGGAACAGGCTATTTGGTCCTTCAAGCCTGCTCCTCCATTCACTGTGGCTGATCATCCAATGCAGTCCCCTGCTCCTGCTTTCTCCCCATACCCTTTGATCCCTCTAGCCCTAAGAACTATGTCTAACGCCTCTTGAAAACATTCAATGTTTTGGCCTCAAACACTTTCTGTGACAGACAATTCCATAGGCTCACCACTCCCTGGGTGAAGAAATACTTCCTTATCTCAGTCCTGAATGGTCTACCCTGTTTCCTTAGAGTGTGACCTCTGGTTCTGGAGTCACTGATCATCAGGAACATCCTTCCTGTATTTGCCCTGTCTAGTCCTGTTAGAATGTTACAATAAGAACCCCCTGACGTATCTAAACTCCAGTGGATATAGTCCTAAACGATCCAGTCTCTCTTCATACGTCAGTCGTGTGTGCCCAGGAATCAGAGTTCCAGTTTCTTCAGAATTGTTTTGAAGAAGAGTGATATTGGACATGAAATGTTAACTCTATTTCTCTCTCTACAGATGTTCCACGCCCTGCTGAACTCCTCCAGTACTTCTGGTTTTTATTTCAGATTTCCAGCATCCTCACTGTTTTGATTTTACACAACAATGATCTCTACAAAAATGCAGAAAGATTTGAAGGGAGGGCAGGGGCCAGACTTTGTCTTGGAGCTTGTTTGAAAGTTTTGACAATGAGGCATTCCACCAGGTGACTTGGACAATCTCTTTGGGGAACTATCCAACAGGATCCACCTTTATGTTTCCACATAGGCCCCTAAGGACATTGTGTCTGAACAAATTCCTGGAGAACTTGTGATAAAAAGTGTTTTCCTGCGTAATTACTGCTCCATTTATAGCCCCATAAAGATGGAAAATGCTGCAACAGCTCAACAGATCTGTGGAGAGGGAATCTCCTCAAATCAATTCAGCCTGATAGTGAGTGAGTGCTCAGATATTCCCAGGACAGCAGTCCAACACGAGACAAACCTTTCTGCCTTGAAACAATCCAGAAATAGTGAGACTCATTGGAAGCAATTGTTGCTGCTTAGAGTGACCAGCCAATGCTTGTTTAATTTCATCTGTGGACTACATTTGCTTAAAAATTAAAATTATTGAGCACGTTGTGCGTATTTCAGTTATAGTGCTCCATAAATCCATTTGCTGAAGATTTGTGGCTATCCTCATCTGAACAGCAGTAATCATAGAATGGTTATAGCACAGAAGGAGGCTATTTGGCCCAGTGCATCCTTTGTCGCTTTCACCATGAATAATGCACCTAGTTCAACCCTTCTACCTTTGCCCTGCAGTCTTGAGGGTGCTTTCCATTTGAATAATTATCTAATTTTACTTTTGAAAGTCACAGTTGAAGCTGCCTCCACCACACTTTCAGGCAGTACCTTCCAGATTCCAAACCATATGCTCCCATAAGAAGTTATAATTTTCTCATGTTGCCTTTGATTCTTTTGCCATTCACCTTAAATCTGTGTCGTCTTGTTCACAATCATTCTACCAATGGGAGCAGTTTCCCTTTACCAACTCTGTTCACATTCCTCACAAACTTGAACAGCTCTATCATATCTCCTCTGAACCTTCCTGTCTCGAAGGAGAGAAACCCCAACCTCTCCGGTCCTAGCCTGTGGATGTAACTGAAATTCCTCACCCCTGGAGCTATTCCAGTGAATTTTTCCCACACTCTCTCTAAATGCCTTTACATTCTTCCTGGAGTGAAGTGCCCAGAGTTGGATGTAACATGCCACGTGAGGCCGGAATCGTGTTTGGTAAAGCTTCACCATTAAGTTCCTTTTCCTTGAATGCCTTTTGCTGTGCTTCTGCACAGGTTTAAGGTGATAGGAGAAAGATGTAAGAGGGACCTAAGGGGCAACCTTTTCATGCAGAGGGTGGTGTGTGTATGGAATGAGCTGCCAAAGGAAGTGGTGGAGATTGATTACAACATTTAAAATGCATCTGGATGGGTATATGAATAGGAAGGGTTTAGACGGATATGGACCAAATGCTGGCAAACGGAACTAGATTGATTTAGGATATATGATCGGCATGGACGAGTTGGACTGAAGGGTCTGTTTCCATGCTGTTCAACTCTCTATTCCCTTAATATTTGTCACTTGTCCAATAAGAAAACCGAGGTTACAGCATTGACCCAAACAGCATTCTGAGCTAAAGGAAAATTCATCTTACTGCTCAAAAACATGGCCAGTTAGTCTCATGGTTACAGGTTCTGGTTTGATCTCTTTTTAACCATCCAGAAAGCAAAAGAAACTTTAAAGTAGAAGGAAAAGTAGCCATGCTTTTATCTTTGGGCCACAGTGATCTGAGAACTCCTAATTGTAAAGAATGTCAGTTTGGATTTTAGCTTAGATTTTGTCAACCTGTTTGAACACTTTACGACACACCTCCAACACAGGTGGGTCTTGTACCTGGATCATCTAGCCCCGAGATAGGGACTCTACCTTTGCAACACAAGACCCCACCTCTTGGAATTTTATGCAGACTATAAGGAGATCTGTTCTTTTCTTCTACTTTCAATTTTTTCCTTATAAAGCATATTTGACAAAAAAAAGCTTTCTATATCAAGTTCCTCTTTGACTCAGGCTCTTTTGTCTCCATTTAATCTTTCACAGGATTTGGGCATCACAGTCAAGCATTTGTTGCCTAATCCTAAAAGCTCTTGAACTGATATGCTTTTTAGGCAAATTTGGAAGGTTTAGATATTGAGACACCAGACCACATACCTTCAAGGGTATTGGAAACCAGACTGTTTTTTAGAACTATCAATTATGGTTTCACAGTCACCTTTACTTAGACTAGCTTTTAATTCCAGGCTTTATTAACTGAATTTAAATTTTATCAGCAGCCATGGTGAGATTTGAACTCATCACCCCAGGGCATTAGTCTGGGCTTTCGGATTAATGGTCTACTCCACCACCATCGCACCCACATTCTACTTAGTGACATGTTCCACCATTTCCACAGTCCATGTCAAACTGTTATCTTTCTTCTCTGATTTCCTTTCTTTGTTAAATTTCTTTCCATTTTGCCATTCTTGAACACAAACATGCTCATTCCAGTTATCACCAAAGACCCAAATGCATTGCCTAGCAGAGGACAATGAGGAGTGCCCGTACTCTAAGCCAGGCAGTTTGAGACTAGCCTTAACATCTTAACATCTTATGGTTCTACAATCTTCACTGTATGAAAGTTTTGAAAAAGAGTGCACTGGTGTTTACCACAGCGAAGTGCAGTTATAGTAACTGATTGGAATTACTCGCACTAGCATACCTCAATGCAACACTTGTAGCTAGGATCAACATCATTGCAATTGCTTCATTGATCTGTGTGTCCACTTGTGAATTTCTAGGTCTATATGTAAACACTGTGTCTTTTGACTATTTTTGTATTTTTAATTGTGGACTAAAATAGAATTAGAACTGTTTTGAAACCCAATATTTGCTGAAATGATCACTGCAGTTTTTAAAAGCAAGTACCCTGTCACTCATTGTAAGCACCATAAACAGCTGTCTATTCAAGCAGTAGTTGAAGTATAGTTTGCAGATGAGCTAGAACCGAGCGATGTGTACTAATACAGATGCAACCAGCAAGAAGTAGCAACCACTTATCGATGACAATAGCTTTCTGCCTGCCAACAACAATGTGATAGGTTCACAGGTAGCCAAACAGCTGTGAAGTTATTTGATCTCAACTAGCTCAGGAGCTCTCTCTGTTCTCTACAGTAAAAGCCACTTTAAGCCTACAGAAAATCAGTTTATCCTTCCTTCAGCATTTGCTGTAACCTGTGTCTCTTAATTAATGAGACAAAGATTTTTATGAAAGTGAATCAGTTACCCTTGAGCTTCCTGCAAGCCAGTGAAAGGATCCAGAGAAGGAAGACCAAGCAGCAGCAATCCAATTAGCACAAGCACCATCTCAGCAAATCCTGTGAACAGAAACCACTGAACTGCTTTCCCAGTTTTCCTTCCATCCCTAACACCCACCTCATTTTAACCCCAGACTATCCGTGATTGGGTGTAACCAGGAGTTTATAGGGGGATTAGAGCTTTAACCAGTAGAGTCATGTGCTGACAGTTCATATTTGTTTATCTGTAGCTAGACTCTATTTACCTGCAATGAATAGTGATGTCTGTTAAGTATAGAAACCTGGTCAATACTTTCTATTAACTTGGGTTTGATAATCAGGGAAATTAGGGAATTTTGGGTACTTCTATAAAATCATTAACTTTTGTGACAACAATGGGAACAGTAGGGTTTAATTTCCAGGTTGCTATCCCAGTGAAGCATAACATTAAAAAGAAACATAGTGCATTGCCTGATACTATCTTTAAAGTGTACAGCTAGAATTGATAATCATACTACAAAGTTTGATTTCAGTCTGCTCTGACAGATGTGAAAGCAGATCATGTGCAGCCTCTTGGTTCCAGTGGTGGCTAAAGAATAGCAGCTTCTTGAGAAGAGAAATATAGATGCTGAACAAAAAGGAATTCCTTTTTATTTTTTTGTTCATGGGCTAAATTGATAAGCGTTCAAAATGAATTAGTCCCAAGTATTACATTTCTTCATGGCAGCTTTTATGATACATAAACAGACAGCTCATGAAAACAGAATACATTTATGTAGTGCCTTTCTCAACCTCAGGATATCCTAAAACTGCTAAGTGTTGTCCCTATTGTAAAGTGAAAGCAATTTTTTTCGCACAACAAGATCCCAGAGAGAATGGTAAGTCTAAGCGCTGTGATGCACAATGCATCCCAAGTATACAAGATAGCCTGTTTAGATCATAGAATCTCTAAAAGTAGGACAATCAGCCCATCCAACCCTGCAAAGAGAATCCCACTCAGACCCACTCCATTATTGTAATCCTGTATTTCCTGAGGCAAATCCACTTAACATGCACATCCCTGGACACTATGGAAAATTCAGCATGGCCAATCCACCTAACCTGCACATCTTTGGGCTGGGAGAAGAAACCACAGCACCAAGAGGAAACCCACACAGACAGGGGGAGAACATGCAGATTCCATACAGACAGTCACCTAAGGGTGGAATTGAACCTGGGTCCCTGATGCTGTGAGGCAGCAGTGCTAACCACTGAGCCACTGTGCCAGCAATCTCTTAGTGCCTGACACTCAGTTAACATCCATCCAAACTACAGCAAGGTGGGTTAATAATTCAACTCTTCAATGGAAGAATTGTATCTGCAACATCAGACTACAGTATGTGAGATAACAAGGTGTAGAGCTGGATGAACACAGCAGGCCAAGCAGCATCAGAGGAGCAGGAAAGCTGAAAGGTCTAGACCCTTCCCCTCCCCCATTTCTGAAGAAGGGTCTAGGCCCGAAACATCAGCCTTCCTGCTCCTCTGATGTTGCTTGGCCTGCTGTGTTCAGCCAGGTTTACACCTTGTTATCTCAGATTCTCCAGCATCTGCAGTTCCTACTATCTCAGACTACAGTATGTGCCTGTGTGACTCAACACATTCTTACTAAGGAACAAGAGCATTATACCAACTGAGTCAAGTACACAGTACACAAGGTCCGAATGCATTGATCGATAATTTAAAGGAAAAAATGTAAAGACATTGGTGCTAAGGGAGCAAGTACAGCAACCAGACTGATTGATTAGTTTATAAAACAGACCAATTCCGTTGCTTCGACTGCTGCAGACATATAGACACTCCCATTAACCTACTCTTAGCAAATCAAGACATGTTACATTTACTATTCAATAAATGAATCACAATGGATTAATGTCAGCATTAAGTGCACATAATCCCACTTCTTACTTACAGTAAAGATTCCCTTAAGAAATTATTTCATTAAATTCTTGACATTGATAGAATCTCAGTCTTAGGGACACTAGTTAGCCCATTGGACCAAAGTTGTGATGTTGATTTTTACACTGAATGAGAACAATTAGCGCTGTCAATCAGATAATCATCAAGAATCACTTTGTGGGATCATCACTTACTGGTATATGCAGTTCTTTCGGTTTTTTTTAGCGTTTAACTCACTGCCACATCTCTTTAGGTATGCCCACCTTGAAGAAGTTCTGCTTCTCGGTCCAACAGGATTTCCATTCCAACCTTTTCTCTTGGCCACCATCATTAATTTCACTGTCGCTCCTGGTGTTTGACCAGGTATTTTCTCATTTCCACAGCCACTCAACACATTCCTCAGTGACTACCTCTGGCTCAGACTCACCCCACATGGATTCCAACTCAAGTTTCAAACTTCGTGCTTTTAATCCACCCAGGATCACAGGTATCTCTGTGACATTCAATGTTTCCCAGGTAGGTGTTCTCTCTGCATCCTGAGATCCACACTCAGTGCCATGTGTTGCCATATGCACACTGTCGATCTCTGTCTCCAACAGCATCGCATCGCACTGGCTCAGGGCTGCACCACTCCCCAGTCCCACTTCATCCTCCAGCTCATTTTACAACATCCGCAGTTCTTTCAGTTTTCATCACGTACTGGAATCAGTATCGTGTGATGCTGCACTGAAAGCTGCTTTCATGATGACTGCAGTGAAGTCCAGGACAGTTAAAAAATGGCAAATGGCCCACACCTGTAACAGGAAGATAAGGTTGTTGCAACAGTAGTTCTGTACAATTCCCAGGTTGTTGTCACAGATATTCCTCTACCTTACTAATTTTTCTCCATCACTATCTGGAAGAGGACTTCAAGCATGCTCCAATTTCTTGATTTAAAAGAGCCCTCAATTGGACAAAGGAAGTGATGCACTCCTTTCCCAACTTTCTGCATTTCAGTAATTTCAAAATTATTTGATTTTTGCTCCCTAAACCATTCTTGCACTTGACACTGGTCCAGGTCCAGGACAGTAATAACTAATGTAGTGCTAAGAAAGTGGGGCATTTTTGTAGCTATATTTTTATTGGTGTAATCAATGTAGGAACTCATGCAATCAGTTTGTATCACATTCCCCTTTGGAAAGCCCCAGTCAAGCCCTCTAACCGTGCACCAAAACCGGTTTTGCTGTCCCTTTATTTGGAGGATGATGATAGCTGAATTTTAATTAGCCTCATCCACTCAGGAGGTTATGACAATTATCTTGGTGTATCACACTCCACATCAGAAAGCTCCAGTTGAACTCCACAAAAAACATCACACAGAGACACACTCCAACCCTTGTCCATTCATAATATACGATTCAGTTATGGAATTAAATAAATTGATCAGAGTATTTTCAAAATTTGGAAATTGCAGAGGCATTATTGTGATGCGCAAATGAAACAACGTGATGTAAGAAAAAAAAAACTTTTTCTCTGAGAGAGTAGTTAGGGTATGGAATGCACTGCCTGGAAATATGGTGGATGCAGGTTCAATTGAGGCGTTCAAAAGGGCATTAGATGGTTATTTGGACAGTAATGTTATGCAGTGATATGGGAAATGTTAAGAGATTGGCACTAAGTAAGAGAGCAGGTGCAAGCACAATAGGCTGAAGGGCCTCCTTCTACACTGTATTTAATTCCGTGATTTGATGAGTTCTCTTGCAATCTTCCTTGGATTCCTGGATGGCACCAGAGAATGGAAATATTGCAAATATTATGCTTTTGTTCAAAGAAGGTTGTCGAGATTGGTCTGTAATTGCTGCGCCAATTAGTTTAACTTCAGTGGTGGATAGACTTCTGGAAACAATTCAAGAAACACCTGGAAAAATACATGAATAAGAGGGATATGGATTCTCTAAGTGAAGACAATTTTAGAATGCAAGGGCAAAATGTGTTGGTGCTGGCTTGGAGGGCCGAAGGGCCTGTTCCTGTGCTGTATTGTTCGTTCTTCTTCAAGCTAGAATTAATAGTCTCGTGGAATAACGTGGTTTGATTTGGAAAAGTCAGCAGGGAATAGTTAACGGAAATTCATCTAACTAACAAAAACTGAAATTGCTGGAAAAACTCAGCAGGTCTGGCAGAATCTGTGGAGAGAAAAGAGAGTTAACATTTTGGAAAGGTCCTTCTAAAGAAGCCACATAGCCTGCCATTACACACCCCCTGTTGTTAGTCACTAACAGTTCCCATTAACAACTATTCACCCTCCCGGCCTGATCGTTAGCAACTCCTTTGTCCAACTGTCTTTCTCTCTCTTTGGGCTCTATCCTATCGTTTACTCCCTACCCCACCCACCTCCCTATTTTCTGCATATAACCTGATATTTTCCCATCCACCATCAGGTCTAAGGAAGGGTCATCGGACCTGAAATGTTAACTCTGTTCTTTCCTTCAGAGATGCTGCCAGACCTGCTGAGTTTTTCCAACAATTTCTGTTTTTGTTTCTGATTTCCAGCATTAGCAGTTTTTTTTTCCTTTTATGTCTAACTAACTTACTAGGGCTTTTTTGAAGAGGTAAGATTTTGAATATTGCAGTTCTGGAATCCACGTTGCAGGAGGGATATGATTGCATTGCAGAGCGTGCAGAGAAGATTTACCTGCATGTTGCCTGGGCTGCAGAGTTTCAGTTTTGAAGACAGATTGATCAGACTGGGATTGTTTTCCTTAAAGGAGAGGAGATTGAGGGGGGACATGGTTGAGACGTATAAAATCATGAGAGATTGAGATAGGGTAGCTAGGAGGAGACATTTCCCATGATAGAGGGATCAATAACCAGGGGGCATAGATTTAAGGTAATGGGCAGGATGTTTGGAAGAGATGTGAGGAAAACTTTTTCACCCAGAGCAGGATGGGAATCTGGAACTCATTGTGTGTAAAGTGGGTAGAGGCAGAAACCCTCAAACAATTTGGGAAGAATTTGGGAAGTATTTAGATGCGCACCTGCAATGCTAAGGCATACAAGGCTATAGGTCGTGTGGAAAATAGAAAGAAAATTGGCATTTGTTTTTGGGTGGACACAATGGGCTGAAGGGCCTTTTTCTGTGCTGTAGACCTCGAGGACTCTATGCACCAAAGAGAGTTAATGACAAGAACATTAATGTGGTATGCACAGACTTTGAAATGGTTTTTGATACAGCGCTACTAACAGCATGGTAAAAGAAAAACTGAAAGAACTGCGGATGCTGTAAATCCGGAACAAAAACAAAGTTGCTGGAAAAGCTCCGCAGGTCTGGTAGCATCTGTGAAGGAAGAAACAATTAATGTTTTGGGTCTGGTGACCCTTCCTCAGAACTGATGGTGGCTGGGAAAATATCAGCTTATATGCAGAAAATAGGGAGGGGGTGGGGTAGGGAGTAAATGATAGGATAGAGCCTAAAGAGGGAGAAGAGCAGTTGGACAGACAGAGTTGATAACGATCAGGCTGGGAGGGTGAATAGTTGTTAATGGGGACTGTTAGTGACTAACAACAGCGGATGTGTAATGGCAGTCTGTGATAACAAGGCCTGGTGTGTGGGGTCAGGGGCTGGGATATGGGAGAGTTTAGGCCCTAAAATGATTGAACTCTATATGGAGTCTGATGGGCTGCAGAGTCCTCAAGCGGAAAATGAGGTGTTCTTCCAGCTTGCGTTGGGCTTCGCTGGAACACTGTAGTAAGCCAGAGGCAGAGATGTTGGCCAGGGAACAGGGTGGTGCGTTAAAGTGGCAGGCAACAGGTAGCTCAGGATCTTTTTTGCAAACAGAACATAGACGTTCTGCGAAGCAGTCACCCAGTCTACGCTTCATTTCCCCAATGTAGAAGAGACCCCATTGTGAGCAGCAAATGCAGTACACTAGATTGTGGGAAGTGCAGGTGAAGTGCTGCTTCACCTGGAAGGTATGTTTGGACCCTTGGGAGGGAGGAACTAAATGGGCAGGTGTTGCACCTTTTCCAGTTAGTGCCGTAGGGCTGTGGGGAGGTGTTGGGGGTGAAGGGATTGTGGACCAGGGTGTCCCGGAGGGAACGGTCCCTGCAGAAAGCAGAAAATGGTGGGAAGGGGAATATGTGTCTGATGGTGGCATCTTGCTGGAGGTGGCGGAAAATCTTCTGGATGCAGATGCTAGTGGGATGGTGGGTAAGGATAAGGATAAGGGGAACCCCGTCACTGTTGCGGGAGGGTAGAGAAGGGGTAATGGCGGAAGTGCAGGAGATGGGTCGGACCTGGTTGAGGGCCCTGTCGACAACGGAGCTGGGGAATCCTCGGGTTGAGGAAGAAGGTGGACATTTCCGAGGCTCCCTTGTCAAAGTTGGCTGTATATGAACGTATACGATGAAGACGAAGGAACTTAGAGAATGGGATGGAGTCTTTACAGGAAGTGGGGTGTGGGGATGTGTAGTCCAAATAGCTGTGGGAGTCAGTGGGTTTGTAGTGGATATTAGTCGCCAGTCTATCCCTACAAATGGAAACAGAAATGTCGAGGAAGGAAAGGGAGGAGTCAGATGAAGCAGGTGAAAGTGAGGGCAGGGTGGAAATTGGAGGCGAAATCAATGAACCTTTTCAATTCGTGATGAGATGGGGAAGCAGCACTGACTATATCATCAATGTATCAGAGAAAGAGTTGAGTGGGGGCCAGAATAGGACTGGAACAAGGAATGTTCCACGTACCCAACAAACAGACAGGCATAACCAGGGCCCATGCCACCCCTCTTACCTGAAGACAGTGAGAAAAGTTAAGAGAAGTTGTTGAGGGTGAGGATGAACTCAGCCAAGTGGAGGAGGATGGTGGTGTTTGGGGATAGTTCAGGTTTTTGCTCCAGGAAGAAGCGGAGAGCCCTACGACCCTCCTGGTGGGGAATGGACATGTAAAGGGATTGCACATCCATGGTAAAGAGGAGGCGAATGGAACCTGCAAACTGGAAGTTTTCAAACTTGCCTAAGTTTGAATGTGTAAGAATCACGGATATACATGGGCAAGGGGACAGAAGACTGAGTCAAGGTCGGAAGAGGTGAGTTCTGTGGGTCAGGACCAGGCTGAAACAATGGGTCTGCCTGGACAGTCCTGTTTGTGGATTTTTGGAAGGAGGTAGAAGTGAACTGTGCGGGTCTGGGGGACTATCAGTTTGGAGGCAGTGGAGGAGAGATCACCGGATGAAATGAGGTCTACTGTAGTAGATACAGTGGCCTGATGTGTCATGGTGGGGTCATGGTCCAGGGGAAGATAGGAGGAGGTATCTGAGAGCTAGCGCTCAGCCTCTGCAATGTAGAGGTCAGTACGCCAGACTACAACAGCACTACCCTTATCGGCAGGCTTAATAACAAAGTCAGGGTTAGATCTAAGTGCATGAAGTGCAGTCAATTTGGAAGGAGATGGGGTGAGGGGTGAGGGGGTGGGCAGAGAAATTGAGGTGACTAATATCACGTTGACAGTTCTCAATGAACAGATGGAGTGTAGGTAAAAGGCCGGAGGGAGGGGTCCAGGTGGAGGGAGAGTGTTGGAACTGGGCAAAGGGGTCTGTGGGACAGGAGAGGATTCTTGCCCAAGGAAATGGGCATGAAGGCAAAGGCGGTGGGAAGGAGAGTTCTGCGTCATGTTGTGCCCGAAATTTGTTAAGGTGGGGATGCAGAGGAATAAAGCGGAGGTCTTTGTGTACAGGATTCACCCACCCAGCCTGATCGTTATCGACTCTTTGTCTGTCCGACTGCTCTCCTCTCTCTTTAGGCTCTATCCTAGCATTTACTCCCAACCCCATCCCCTCCCTATTTTGTGTATAAACTGAGGTTTTCCCAGCCACCATCAGTTCTGAGGAAGGGTCACTGGACCTGAAACGTTAACTCTCATTTTTTTTCTTCACAGATGCTGCCAGACCTGCTGAGCTTTTCCAGCAACTTTGTTTTTGAGCATGGTAAAGAAAGTTATTGAATATGGAATAAAAGGGGCAGTTGCAACGTGGATACAAAATTGGCTGATGGAGGGGAAGCAGTTATGGTTAATGGGGATTGTTTCAGCTCAAGAAATGTTAAGAGGTTTTCCCATATACTAATGGTCCACAGATTCATGGATGCCCAGTTGAATTGGTAGATCTAGTCGAAATCTATCCCATTTAGCATGGAAGTAACATAAAACAACACAATAAGATATTGGCCTCAAGTGCTCACTGCAGTGGTCACTCCTGCTGATACTGTCATGGACTCAAATTTACTGCAGGTAAATTGATAAGGATGAAGTCAACTATGATGCTCTCCCAGTTCCGGCACAAGCCTCCAGATCAACCAGGTCATGTTCACCGTTGTTGTTGCCAAGATGGTCCCTAGTTAGTGGTTGTGCACAACTGAGTGGCTTGCCAGGTGATCGCAGTAGGTATTTAAGAGACACCACATACTAAACTGGGGGTCATTCTGAAGAAGGGTCCCAACCTGAAACGTCAATTTTCCTGCTCCTCTGATGCTGCCTGGCCTGCTGTGTTCCTCCATCATCCGTAGTTCTTACTATCTCTATACTTAATTTAACCTTTTTTTGACTCATTTTAACAGACAGCACAGCTCCTGACAAACTGAAGGCACCAGTAAACAATTTAGCCCAGGTAGCACAGAATTTACATTTAGCAATATCTGACTAAATCACTAAAACATTATTGTACGATGAGTGGAGGGAGTGGTCTGCCATTTTTTAAATTGAAACACATATCCAGCAAGGTGGAAATTCTGGTGACCTCCCCAATTTTGGATAATTTCAGATATTCTCCTTGTCCTACGCTTGGGACCCTGGAAAAGGTTTTACTGCAGCAATCAGTTTTGCATTGCAGAGGTCTCTCACACTGCATGTAAAACAGAAGTCAAATTCTGTTAAAATTTAATAACTAAATCCTTAGTAGTCAGTGTGATGGATTGCTCTTTAAGTGTTACCCATTAATTCCTGGGAGCAAGGTTACTGAGGATGAGAAACACGTCAAGACATATTGCCTTTATTAAAATCCACTGATGGCATACTTACCCACACATGCATTCTACAGCATAAGCTCGCTTGAAGATGATGGGGTGCCACATTTTAGCAGGGAGAGTTTGGCTCTGGCTCAGAAAACATGCCGCATCCTCCTCCCGTGCCCAGCATAATGAACTATGAATGGAAGGGGCGAAATAATCCAGGCTGGAGTTTCTAACTTCCAAAATAAACAGGAATAACATGCTCATACACTTAAACGTACTGTGAAATTGTACTTGCATGATGCCCCCACTAAAACGGAAATATTAACACAATTCTTTTCGTTCTATTTTTATTAATTTCCCATTTAAATCTTTCTGATAATGTCACTGCTCTCTGGTGGTTGTTTTCAGCCATTATCCACTCAGCTGAGTTGAATGCTACCCCAATTCAAATATGCACATCCACCAGAAAATGCAGGGTTGCATTCAGGACAGCAAATGATAGTCTATTCACTAACGCCACCACACACTTCCCCAAAACAGGGAGGGATTGTAGAACCACCAGGGCCATTTAGGAGTACAAAACTGGCACGTGATGCTGGCATGACAGCTGAGCCTTTGGGAGGAACAAATTTATGTTTCAGTTGTATTTATTTGTACCTAGATAATTTTCTTTTGCTGCCATGCTGCATACCAAAAATTCCTGCACTGCTTCTATCTTGGGCTGCTGAGGTTTCCCCACTTTCATTAATCCACCACTAGTAGCCTGCCTTCAATTTCTTGGGCCTTAAGCTCCAGAATTCCTTCCTTAAAACTCTCATCTCATTATCCTCTACAAAAGCACCCCTTCTAACCTATCTCTGTCCTAATATCTCATGGTTTTGGCGTCATGTTTTGTTGGATAATGCTCCTCTGAAGTACCTTGGGACATTAAAGGTGCTTAATTGCAATTACAAGTTATCACTGCTGACACACTCCATTTCTTCATTGTCACTTCAGAGCACCAATTAGACATGTAGCAATGTAAAATCCCAGCCCTCCCATAGAATACAAGACAAGGTCACTGATGTGCAAAATCAGTACTGCACTGCACTTACCTGTCTTCCTAAACACAGGAAGATACTGAGTGGAGGCCGAGCGTCTTTTGGTGCTCGCCATAAGCTCAGGGATAAGCAAGTACAGGCCAACACTGTAGGGAATTGATCAAGACAAAGTTGCAATTCACAAATTGGCCAAAACAAAGTTTAGGATTGCCTCTAAGTGCACGCCAGTGAATAGCAGATTAAGCAAACTTGCTCACCACACTATTCTAACACAAATTAATCCACAATAATGATTTAACTCAACAATTATAACTATTAGAATGCTTAACTTTAATATTTTCCCAAGAAATCTACCCTCCAATTCATCAAAATAACGCCACCTTCTTAGAAGCATATGTGGCATTAGTTACATTGTGAATGTTAGTCCAATTATTAATCCACAGCAAGCTGGTAAACATACAGGCTAAGTGTTACATGCCAAACTCGACACTTGAAACTCACATTACATCATTTGTTACTACTCAGTAGTTAATGATGCTTTTAAAAGTAGTGCAAGATTCTAAGGACAGACTATGAAGTCTGAAGTAGGCTGCATCATATTCTTGGCTGAAGGAGATGGCAACCTGGGATCTAAGTGTTCGTGCTAGTTTGAATTTGGTGCATGCAAGTCAGCTTCAGTTTATTTAATTCTGTTTGACTTTGGGCAGCTACAATACAAATTCAAGTTAGAAAAATATGAACTTAAAAAGATGGCCAATGGAATCACAATGATAATCAGATATCTGACGTTTGAGTTCAAAAGGTCCTTAACAACAGGAATGTGGAAGGAAGAGAATGTGGAGGATGAGGATGTGAAGACAGGAGTATGCAAAGGAACTAGACGTAAAATACCACTGTTACAGAAAACACTGATTTTACTGCACTGGCTGAATATCATGTTAATATAATATAAACAGCCAATGTGTGAAGTAAATACTGCTGGATCAAGATAATATAAATCAATGGCTTACAAGTAAAAGGGCCCCAAATTATCCTGTTATTCCTCTGTGTAATGTCAGACCCTAGGGAAACAGAGAGGAAATTTTTACAGCAATTTCTACTCAGAATAAGAACAAGTAGGACTTGTTTGTGAGTTGGATGGCAGGGCCAAAAAAAAAGACATTTCACAAAAATGAACAGCAATAATAGAGGATTTTTACACAAGAAAAGTACTGAGAACTGCACTTGCATTGACATTGACCATCCAGCACCTGTCAAAATCTACTTCCCAATAGATTTGTTTGATCCAGTGATTGAGTATAATTGAAAAGGGATTGCATTGCATCTGACAGCATTACAGACAGAACATAATGAACATCTTGCTTTGAAGGGAGGGGTATATTAAAAAAATGACCACCATAAATACAGTCTGTGTCTGCCAACCAAATCGACACATCACAAAGCTCATTCTTGACTCGAGCAAAACAGCATATACAGATCAGACCAAATAGTAAAGATTCTCATCAAGAAAAACAGCAGCGGTGTGAGTGGGTAGTTAATCCTAACCAATTATTTGAATGCCTAGTTCTTCTGCAGTCTTTTCTATATTGTCAGCCGAGGTTCCCTCAATCTCCATATTCATGTCTTCACCAGATACTTCAGCATTACCTGGGCTGGGTGGTGCATTGGTCAGAACATAATAAACAGTTTCATTCTCTCCATACTCATTTGTCCGATTGACCACCCGAATGATGGGACTTTTATTTGTGTCAGGGGAATCCAACTGCAATTGTTGGAGCTGTCCCCCGCCAGCAACCTCATTAGGACTTGGCTGTTCCAAGGTCTCAGCTGTACAGCAGTTCAGAGTATTGGGACTGTGCTTCCCTGTGTTTTGTTCCTCATTGTTTGACTCTTCAAGCGGTTCTAGTATAATTCCTCTTAAGTTAGCTTCTGACAAAAACAAACTCTCTGACATGCTGTCCATGCGGCCGTCCTGCTTTTCCCGGTCTTTCATTAGCTGCTCAGACAGTTCAACACTCTCATATCGTACCAATTGCAGCCGCATGTAACCATCTTCATGCTCTTTGTATCTAAGGAATGAACATTAATGCAAGCGGTGAGAGCAGGCAGTTTATGCCCCACATTGTTTCTCTTTGCTCTACCCTCAACTTGAAAAATTCGTCAGCCATCCAGACAGAGACAAATAGTTAACCAGCTCTTACGTCCATTAAAACAAGATCTAAGTTAGCAGAGACACTTTTTGGATCTTGAGGATGAAGCAGTTGGGGAAAAGGTTCTTTTTTACCTTCTCCCTCAAAGGAAATGGCCTGTAATAGTTAAGATTCACAAGCCACTACATGGGACATTGTTGATGTGAATTCAGAAATATATCAATTTGTGTGCCAATGTGACACCCACAAGCCAAACCATGTTATGAGAATGCTTTCCTGAGGTTATAAATACAAACACTGAGCTGGAGGAGGCCACATGGCCCCTCAAGCCTAGTCTGCCCCCTAATAAGATCATGGCTGATCTGGTTGTCACTGCAAATCCATATTGCCACCCACCCCTGATAACCTTCCATCGCCCCACTCATCAAGAATCTATCCACCTCTGCTAAAATTAGGTACATCACCTCCAGGTATGACTATGAAACGTAACAACAAAACCACAGCCATTCAGGTGGGAAATTAGAAACATTTTTCCACAACAGGTGATGGATATGTGGAACAATATCCCACAAGAAGCAGTGGATGTTAGCTCTATTCATAATTTTCAATCGGAGACTAATAGATTTTTATAAGCCAAGGATAAAAGAATAAACAGCTAACCTAGGCAGTTGATTCAAGAAACAGATGAGCAATCTTACTATATCTCATTGCTCCAAAGTTAGTGACTTATAACCTACTTTGCTGGACATTTCGCTTCTACACTTGCTTGCGCATACTTTGTTCAAATCTAAAGGGACTGTGAAATGAAGAATTGTTTTTGACTTTATGTCCATGTTAGGGAATGAAACACATTTTTGCTTTAGTCACAGCTGAAAGACTTAGCAGCACTGCAAAATGCCCTGGACGAGCCAAGAACAATAAGCTCAATTCAATTCCTCAAAACGGTCACGCTCATGGTTATCAAAACTGAGGCTACTAACTCACTCCATGACAAGCTTTGAGCAACAAATTTGCATTTTTGAGTCGTGGCTGCAGTAACTCATTTCGTGAGATAAAAGTCACATAGTTCTACCAGGTCATAGGGCTGCTCTCATTAGCGAGAGACTGGTAGTGGCTTAGCCTAAGGTCACCACACCTCAAGCAAGGGGAGGTTGAGAAGGAAAGATTTCCACAGACCCTCAGCTGGTGTGGGAATTGAACCTATGCCGTTGGCATCACTTCTACATCACAAACCAACTGTCCAGCCAACTGAGCTAATTGACCTCATAAAATAGGACAAGGTGATGTGACAATATGAAACAAAAAGTGACACAATAACATGAAGAAAACATACAATTTATTAACATACCTGAATCGTGGGTGACCTGAAGGCCACTTAAACTGATGCTTCTTCCTGAGGTGCACAGTCAGATTGTTACCTCTCGTGAAACATTTGTCACAAACATGACATTTGTATCTAGGTTCCTTATCCCCCTGGGAAGGACAAGCCAGTGACACTGAATTAGTTGGGAGCCACAATGACAAAGCTAAACTGTAGCCACAACTACTATTAAAGACAGAGCCCATATCAAACACACAGAGAAGAGTTTATGATATAAAGAATTAAAGTTATTTGGCTCCTACTTTTTTTAAAAAAAGTAATGAAAATTTCAATCCTCTAATTTTGGGAATTGGTTTTTTGAGAGTTACTGTGCCTTTACAAAAGATCTAAATCAAAAAGCGGCTGAAGCTAACAAATCCAGGGTTAATAACGTGAGAAACATAAAATCCATAGTGTCAGCTAACTGCTGCCGCAGACATGTCTAATAGACTGCTTCAGAGCCGTTTAAACCATGTTACTCACCTGCCTGCTTTTCTAATTGTGTTTAGGACAGAGAGATCGAGGAAAGGTGACAGACAGAAAGCAAGCAATTCTGCTTTCACCTACAATCACGCATAATGGACATGTCAGAATAGACTGATGCCGTCATCTCGTCCATTTTCTACAAGGAATACACTCAAGGAGTCAAACTAGCGCTTATTAACCAAATATATTGAGAAATATAACATATCAAGTGCAGCGGCATTATTTTGACATTGCATTAGCTTTAAACTTGGTATCAGCAATGGTCAAACACAATCACTGCACGGGTTGCAACGGAATATTTTTTATTTATTGATGCAACATCCCATTTCAGGTGGGAGACTCTTATGGGTGGATTGTAAGTGTAGCGGTTGGATCTTGCAGATTTCACTTTAAAAAAGCTGCAAAATACTGCAATCCCTTCAACTGCTTACCTCATGTACCCTCCTGTAATGGGACTTGATGGAATATTGGGATCGTGCAGTGAACGTACAACCTGCAAACTCACAGCGGTAGGTTGGATCCTCACTGTGTGTATCCAAATGCTTTCTTAGATCCACCAAATTCTTGCAGCTGAGAAGAAACACATTACAGCAATAATCATTTTCAAAATATTTTTGATATAAATATCCAAAACCCCCAATAATATAGATAATCACTCAATGTAAATAACAGATTTATCATTAGGAACGCTGGCCTCCTTTCTCAAATATGCAGTTTTTGTTGTATAATCACAAGTGGTTTTGTAATGTTAGTAGATATGCATCTATTCTCCACAGAAAGTTAACAAAAGACCTTAAGGGAAAATGTTAGGATTCTACAGCTCCTACATCCTACTTGATCCCAGAGACTAAAGAATACAAATGGAGAAGACATCCAAACAGAAATTATTTGGAATAGCATGGGATTGGTCACATTACGAGATGTTTATTACAGGCTGCTGAATAGTGGAAAGATTGAAATTTAAAAAAAAAGAATGGTAGGTATAAATAATAGCTGTAATTGAAGACATTTGAATTATCCAAAGATGACTGAAGAGGAAAAAGAAAGGAATATATGTCACGTAGGTTAATTAGGATTGCTCGATGTCAGTACTTGGATTCTCAATCAGAAATCACTGCATGACCGTGCTCTGGTTATTGAAAGGAGCTGTAGGCAACCTGGAAACTAAGTAGCATTTGGAAAACACTAAGCATGATTCAATTAATTTAAAAGGAAGGCAGAAAATAAAGAGAGTACACGAGGGCACTTTACAGTTTCAACAGGGAATATAAAGAGATTGTAGCCAGGCTATATAATAATGCAATTAGCACAGATAAACACAGCAGGGAACGTTAGCATAAAAAAATCTAAATGACACACAGCAGATACATTACTAGTAAAATGACAGCCATGATAAGAACAGGGACTTATTCATGAAGAGGAAAGATTTATACTATTTCTGCTATTTTCTAAGTTCCTATGTATTTTGCCATCAAGTATCACTTGGAAGATGGAACTGGGATTGTGCAATAAAAAGTAGTCACTGCCTACACTTAATGGACCTACAGGTAGTTACATAACAAACAGTGGGTCCAAACATAACGTGCTAAAAAAGAAAACCCAAAGAACTATGGATGCTGGAAATCCGGAACAAAAATAGAAATTGTTGGAAAAACTCAGCAGGTCTGTTTCTCTCTCCACAGATGTTGCCAGAGTTAACGTTTCGGGTCCAGAAACCCTTCTTCAGAACTAATTATAGCTAGGAGAGGTTGATGTGCTGAGGATGGGGTGGGGTTGGTTGGCGGTGGTGGTGGGTAGGTGGGTGGATGGGGAGAGAGAGAAAACAATTGGGCAGACATAGGAATATGTAAAGGTCAGCTTGGGAGAATGAACTGCTGTTAATACGGACCATTAGTGACTGACAGTGGGTTGTTTATGATAGTGAACCATGTGATGACAAGGCCAAGGTGGGCGTAGGGATATGAGAGGAAGTGTCAAAGCCCTAAAATTGATAAATTCAATATTGACTCCAGAAGATGGCAGGGTTCCCATGCAGAAAATGAAGACTTCCACTGCCCAAGCTCATGGGAAAAAGATATCTCCCCCAGACCATGACCCCACCATGGAACACTAAGCTACTGTATATTGCCAGTCACTAATCTCATTTCATCTGGTGATCTCCCCCACCATTGCTTCCAAGCTCGTACTAAAAACACCAAACCTCCCTGTTCCCTGGCTAAAATCTCTGTCTCAGGCCTGCTGCAGTGCTCCAGCAAAGCTCAGCACAAGCTGGAAGAATAGCACTTCCCTACTTATCACTTCCCTTCTTATTCTTGCCTAATTATTACTTCACATTCTCCTCGCTTAAATCAGATCTAAAGAAGGGTCTCTGGACCTGAAATACTAACTCTGTTTCTCTTACCACAGATGCTACCAGACCTGCTGAGGTTCACCAGCAATTTCTGTCAATGCTCTGAAAATGTCACGAAGGAACCTTACACCAAACAGCTGGTCATTTTATTTTAAAAGAGTCTAAGGAAATTATAGGCTAATTAGTCTTTGAGTTGGAAATGCAAATTCATCATGCTAAATTAACAGCATTTCTATAAGTCATAAGCTTGAACAACATAAAGTCTGAAGTGGAAGAGAATACGTGAAATGCAGCATATGAATCCAGTTCGTGGTTTCCTGAAAACGATGGCATCAGCTAGCAAATAAAATACTTGGAGTTAAATTAGTGGAACATAGGCACGGTGGCTCAGTGGTTAACACTGCTGCCTCATAGGGACCCAGGTTCAATTCCAACCTCTAACTGTGTGGAGTTTGCACATTCTCCCCATGTCTGCGTGGCTTTCCTCCAGGTGCTCCGGTTTCCTCCCAAAGTCGAAAGATGTGCAGGTTAGGTAGATTGGCCACATTAAATTACCCACAGTGTCCCTGGATGTGCGGGCTAAATGGGTTAGTCACAGGAAATGCAGGCTTACAGGGATAGGGTCGGGGGAATGGGTCTGAACGGGATGCTCGCTGGAGGCATGGTGTGGACTCGATGGGCCGAATGGCCTGTCCCAACACTGTAGGGATTCCTCTACAATTCTATAGAATAAAGCAGACAAAGTTTGCACAGATAGGTGTTATTGTAGGATAAAAGGCAGCCTTAACATATTCTGACTGGAAAATTGCGGTGCGTCACATAGTTTTCCACAACGCATGAATGGAGTCCACATCAAAGTAACATAAACCTTGCAAGCAGATTTATTAGCACATTACCAAGTGTGAAGGGATTCAAAGTTAGGAATATATGTTTGAGAAGCTGAAGCCTTCACCATTAGTATAAAAAAGTGAGGGGATGAGTTCAGAAAAATCATCAAGATTATGCAGGGTTACAATTGGATACAATTTTACCATAATTTACACGTTGATTGGTGAAACAATAGGGAGATCATATAAAATTTAGGAGCTACATCACAAGTAAACATAACTATGAAAAACCCAGACCAACCTATACTTCTGGAAGCAGAAAATAATATAGTATTGTTGAAATAATTGGACAAAATGCACCTCTATTTGAATTGAAGATTATACCTGTATTCACAATACTCGCAACTGAATGGTTTCTCGTCACTGTGACGGAATTTGACGTGGTTCCGCAAGGCAGAAGGCGCTGGACAGGTCATATCACAAAATGGACACTTGTAATAGTTCACTAGAAAACAAACCATCATTCAAAATGTTCATTCAAACATAGCTGAACATTTCATCCATCCCATCACAATGAAGTTAGTCAACTGTTTACTGAGACACAGGATGACTGATATTTCTTCTGTATAGAAAACAACTGGAACTATTATCACAACGTTTTAATTTCTTCCTATTGATTTGCAAGGTTTTTATATCCGAATTTGATTTGAGAGAAGTGAGCTTTCTTTTGAGTGGAGGGTAATAGTATGGTTTATTTCAACTAACCATTAAGTTAATCAACTTAACTTAAGCTGTTAGGTAGGGCCTAACACCAACTCTGGACCCCTCTCTCCTCTGCAACCATTATCGTTCACTTTGCCTTATATTCTGATATTTGTACTGTCTAATCTCCCTCACCCACTATCCCTTCCCTGACCTTCCCTTCATTTGTTCCTCCCCACTTTCCACTAGGTAAATACCCAACACGTTTTCACCTATCTTAGACAGTGTCGTATATCCTTATAAAATAAGTAGTAAATGATGTGGGTGAAAGTTTGATAATTCATCATTCTGAAACAGACATTGTAGCTAAAAGGGCCTGTAGTTTGCAAAAAAAATGGTCCCAGATAGGCAGATTAGCAACAGCAATAAAACTCTGCTTACCATGATGCCGCATGTGATCCCTGAGTAGCCTTTCAGTGGCAAACCGCTTTGAACAGTGGGAGCATTGAAAGCGTTGGTCTACCAAGACAAGAATGATGCACAATATATAGTACATTTAGAACTAGGATCTGTACCATGTAAAAACGGGCATCTGCACGCTGTCTTTGTGAAGCTGTGTATCTACGTCAATAGCATTAAATGGCATGCTCAACCACAACCCAGTTTAAAGTCGTGGCTTTACATCAAAATTATAAATTACATTATAAATAACTAGCACAATATATCATCACACTGGGACAACAAGTCAATGCCCTCCAGAAGCCGATTAACATCTCGTGTTCAGATTTTACATTCAAAGAATTTCAGCCTTTTTACAGCCATTATGCAGTGGTTGGCAGCCATGTTATATATATCATTTCCAAGTTCCAAATTGGTTTCAGGTAACAAACAAACGCTATGCTTCAAAAAACAGATTTCCTGTTTCTCGAAATAAATTAAATCATGCCTCTAAGAAACCACATCCCTTTCAATGATCCAAAGATATTTTACTTACATTCCATGGCCGTCTGCCTCCGGATGTGATCAAAAAACTTGGTGTTGCTTGCAAACATTCCTCCACAGGTGGGACATGCCACTACTTTCTCTTGTGTGTGGCTACGTAAATGTTCCCGAAGCTTAAATTTCACTCTGAAAGTTGCATCACAATCTAAAGACACAGACAATGGGAAATGAATCACTCCTATGAAGGGGAGCTTGCTGCCAGATTTTCACAAGACGCGTGAATACATATCATAAGCAATTCATTAGCTGTAAAGCTCTTTGGGATGCTTTGTACTCGTGACAGGTTCTTTCATATTTAAATTGTCAAGGGTCATTTCCATTAAGCATCACATCGTGGTCAAATGGGTCCAACTGTAAAATAGGAATGGTGGAAACAAACAGAACTCCACAAGAACTCACCTTTCCAACGGCAGGGAATTATTAGATTAGAATCTGTGGTTGCATCCCGGTCTGAACACATTCCATGCATATCCACGTGTCTGTAGAACCATTCTGGATTTTCAAAAGTGCTCTAGGGAGAAAGTAGAAAGACTGAATAAAGTGAGAAAGCCCAAATAGTTCATTAGAAACTGTTAAAAACAATATGCAATCTGTGCCAATTTCACCATTAGTGTAGAATAGTAGGAACCAGCACAAATCAGGTCATCTCCCTTCTAGGACTTGATTTTAATAGTTTACAACTAATGGGAGCTTCTTCCAGTTGCCAGTAACAAACATCGGTCAGTAAAAATACAAACATATAATACACAAACCTAGAGTAGGAATAGGCCATCTGGCCCCTCGAGCTTTCTCTGCCATTGGATGAGGAAATCTTGGAACAAGAGAAACAAATTCAATGCTTCAATTCCAAAGAAAGGTCAAACATCAACTGTTTCACTCTCCAGAGAGTCTGTCTGACCTGCAGAATGTTTCCAGCATTTGCTGTTTTTATGTCAGATTTCCAGCATCTGCAGCATTTTGCTTCTGCACCGATAAAGATGCTGCAGGGATAACATGAGAGCCGGAATTCTGCTGCACGTGTGAATGTTTAGAAATACTAACTTCCTCTCCCAGAGCACATCACATTTCTGATCTAGCATAATCCTGCTCACTCTAGAAATTCTTATGTTTAATCACTGAAATTCAAACCACTCTTTTAAAAAAATCTCAAGGTTAAAACTGACATAAACAAGAGTGCATGGAGTAGTGGATATGAAAAGACAATTCAGATTTGCACGGTTGACTTACATCACAGTGACCCCAGAGACAAACAAAACTCTCTGGGATTTCTGGAATGACGTTGCGGCTCTGCTGATCCATTAGGCAGTGTTCAAGTTCAGTCTGAGCCTGCAGGGACTGCAGACCCCAGTGTTTCAGTTTTGTGTGGTAAGCATGAAAGTAAACATGACGGATCAGGTCAGCTGAGCTCTCCACTGAGTAGAACCCACACTCTGCCCACAGACACTGGTGCTCCTCTAGGAAACAATCATACAAAATGGGATCAGCACAACCAAGATTATTCTGCTCAGGCAAAAAAAAAAAAAAATTCACGTTTAAAACAAAAATAAGGTTAATCTTCCAGCACCCAAGTCAGAGTAATCTCTAGTTACCTTTGACAAAGATGCAGCTTTGTTCTAAAGGAAAAAATGCTTTTTTTCTCTTATTCATTCACAGCATTATGCTGTACTGAATTTTTCCGTAACTCACTCTGTTTAATTACAGGATTTCTGCACACTTTGTGTAGTTTATTAGTTCTTTCTTGCCATTTCTGAATGGCCGATTCATTTGATTGGGTCGGTGCAATAGCAAAAATCTACAGGTGATTTTACAATACGGTCACTTGTACAACTGTGTCCAATATTAAATGAATGAGGGGCAAATAGAAATGGTGGGTTCCTAAACTGCTGAGGTCTAAAATAGTAGACATCGTAATATAGGTCAGCAGTAATGGTGCTAACATCGAACACATCTCTATTTCTGTTGTCATGTTTAGAATTTGGGCAATTCAAAATTATGTTTCTGTTTCAATCAGCTACATTAACAATAACAAAAATGTATTTCCAGACAATACAGCATGCTTTCGGCAGCTTGAAAGGAAAAACTGTGTGTTAAAGTTAAAATGTGAGTTTACCCACATTTATTGGATGAAAAATAACAAATACTTTTCAGAATATTTCTAATAAAGCATTTCGTTCTGAAGAGTGGGAAAATGGTCATGCAAATTTTAAAATTTCACAAACTGCAGATCGTCCCAGAATTTCATTCCATCATTTAATATTGCTCATCCACTACCAGATTCTCATCAATCTCCACTGCCTGTCTGCCCCTCAGTGCCAGGATACTAAAACATAAAATTTTCAAAAAGAATGAACTTAAACACCTTTCCCAGCTTCGGATATTTCCAAATGGCTTTACAGTCAATGAAGTACCTTCGAAGTACAGTCACAAAAGGGGAAAGAGGAGTACACTGATTATAACAGGAATACAAACTTCAGCATATCTTCCAGAGTTGCAATAATGGATATCTGAAAACTAGCCACTCAGTGACACAGCCCAACTTAAAAACATAAGGGGAAAAATAGTCAAAGGAAAACAAGGGCTGCAACTAAAAAATATTTTTTAAAAATTTGAGATATTTTTGGTTAGTACCTCAGTTATTTTCATACAGCATGGCATAATGTAGTTATTTGTTTTTAATCAAACACTGTAAACATCATGTTTTTACATTTTTCCCACCGCTGTTACCCTACCTTGTGGTTCAATGTCATTTTCATCCCCCTGAACCTGATCCTTTAAATGGCCTGCAATGTGATTGCTGAAATCTTCCATTCCAGATGCAGTGAATCCACAAGAGCTCCATTCGCACAAAAGCACCAGAGAATTGTACTTCACACTCTTCCCAGCTGCCATTATATTGCATCTAGTCAAAATAAGAAAATGCACTCACTGTATCACAGTTTTTAGAATACTTTACCATATCTTGTGCTGTCAGATTGTAATGCTTCTCCCCTAACATAACAAGATACATTACATAGATTATCAAAGTACTTTAAAAGCTTCAGTTTCCCTTTCCAGAAGGTAATAATACAACTCGCAATTGTTAATGCCTCAATTTTGTTTTAAAAAAATCAGCAGATATTTAGGATTCATAAAGAAATGTATGTAAAAAAGGAATGCCTTATGTATAATTGATTTTGAGATTGTTTCATTT
The DNA here is from genome assembly GCF_021869965.1 of Rhincodon typus. Classification (NCBI taxonomy): domain Eukaryota; kingdom Metazoa; phylum Chordata; class Chondrichthyes; order Orectolobiformes; family Rhincodontidae; genus Rhincodon; species Rhincodon typus. The sequence continues at coordinate 9,000,750 of NC_063363.1, forward strand.
AAATGAAACTGGATCCTGAGGCCTCATTTTTGGTCATCAAGTGAGAGACTCTGTTTCAGTATTTGACCATAACTGGTTAGACATTTGTCTGTTGTCATGTGGTGAATTCAGAGTAATAGATACGAAGAGGCCTTTAAAAGGCACTTAAGGGTTCAGGGTTACCACTGACTGGAAACTGAACTGAACCAGCCACTAAATACTGTGGCTACAAAACCTAGTCAGAGGCACAAGTCATCAGTGACCATAAGATACAGGAGTAGAATTAAGCCACTGAGCCCAGTGAGTCTTCTCTGCATTTGGTTATAGCGGATATGTTTCTCAACCTCAATCTCCTGCTTTCTCTCCATAATCTTCGATTCCTTTACTAATCAAGAACCTATCTGCCTTAAATACAGTCAACAATTTGGCCTCTACAACCATCTGCTGCAATAAGTTCCACAGATTCAACATCCTCTGGCTGAAATAATTCCTCTTCATCTCAGTTCTAAAGGGCCATCCCTTCACTCTGAGGCTGTGTCCTTGTGTCCTAGCCTCTAATAGTGGAAACATCTTCTCCACGATCAACCTATACAGGCCTCTCTGTATTGTGTGCCTGAATACTCCCTGCTGCCTGGATGCACGCAGCTCCAACAAAATTCAAAGTAATCAACACATTTCAGGATTAAGCAGCCAGCCTGATCGGCACCCCAGTTTCCACTTTCAACATTTACTCCCCTCACCCACAGTGGCACCATCTACACAACGCACTGCAGTAACTTATTAGTGTCACTACCACTAAAGGGACAAAGGCAAAAGATATAATGGAAACACCACCTGTATGATCCATCCGAAGCCACACCCTACCTTGACTTTTAAAAAAAAGTCAATATTCAGAATTTCGCTGGTTGGGCAAGCATTTATTACCATAATTGCTCAAAGGTAATGGTGGGTGACATCTGAAACCACTGCTGCCCATTTTGTATAGGCATGCCAACAATGTGTTGAAGGAGGAGTTCCAGGATTTTGTCCCAGCAACAGTGAATGAATGACAATATATTTCCAAGTCAGCATGGCAAGTGGCTTGGAGGGGAAACTATAGGTAGCACTGTTTCCACGTATCTGCTGTACTGTCCTTCTAGATGGAAATGGTTGTGGATTTGGAAGCTGCTGTTTAAAAAGCTTGGTGAACTTTCGCAATGCATCGTGTACACAATACGCATTGCAGACATTCCGTGTTGGTGGAGAGAGTGAATAATTGTTCGATGTGGTGCCAATCAAGCAGGCTGCTTTGTCCAGAAGTGTCGAACTTCCAAAACATTATTGGAGCTGCACTGATCCAGGCAAGAAGGGAGCATTTCATTACAGCTCTGAAGAAGAGTAATCTAGACTCAAAATGTTAGTTTGCTCTCTCTCCATAGATGCTGCCAGACCTGCTGTGATCATCAGCATTTGTTGTTTTCAGTTCAGATTCCAGCATCTGCATAATTTGCTCCTAGACTTCTGACTTGCGCTATTTAAAATGGTGGACAGGCTTTGGGAGTTAAGCAGTGAGGCAGTACAACAAAAATTCCAAATGACTTACTTTAGTAGCTACATTATTTATATATGGCAAGTCCAATTCAGTTTCTGGTCAATGTTGGTAGTGAGCAATTCAGTGATGGTCATGGCATTGAATGTTGAGATCAATGGTTAAATTCTTTTTCTGGAGATGCTCGTTATTGCTACACAAGCGCCAGGCAATGTTATTTGCCACAAGTCAGCCCAAGCCTGGATATCATCCAGGTATTGTTGGGGACTGCTTCAGTATTCAAGTTGTGAATAGCGCTGAACATTGTGGAACCATAGGTGAACATCCCCCACTTCTGATCTTATGACGGACAGTGGGTCATTGAAAAAGTGGTTAAACATAGTTTGGCCTAGAACACTACTCTGAGGAACATCTGCAGAGATGTCTTGCAGCTTAGATGACTGACATCCAGCATACATAATCACCTTTCTTTGTGCTAGGCATGACACTGACCAGTCAGGACTTTGCCCCTACTTCCATTGGAAGTTGGAACTTTATCAATTGCTGCTGTATCAAAATTCAAAGCCTCCTTCCTAGCAGCACAGTGAAGGCCGATATAGTCCAAAGACTGCAGCAATTCAAGGTGACAGCTCATTACCATCTTCTCCAGGGCAATAAATGCTGCATTAACCACTGATGCCCAAATCCCTTGAAGAAACAATAATAAAAAGATGCACCATGATATCTGTTTGATATGCTATTGTTATTACTGGCTGACCCACATTCACCATTACAACATCACTGACAGTTTATAAGAACTAGCACCTACACAGCATAGTATGCCAGAACAACTGACAGACAAAGAACTACCTTCAAATACAAAATGCTGGAAATCTAAACTAAAGATCAGAAAATGGTGGTAATACTCAGGTCAGGCAGCATCAGAACCTCTTAGGAAAGGTCAGTCCTGAAATGCTGACATGGTTTTTCTCTCTGCAGATGCTGCCAGAACTGAGTATTTTCTGCATTTATTTGTCAAACTAATTTTAAGGTTTGTTTTGTAGCAATTCAGCCAGTTACCATAATATCTAACCTTTGGAAGGATAAAGTACGTAAGCTATTAATAATACAAAATCTTTCAAAGCAGAGACAGTATAATAATTTCAAACCTTAAGGGAAATATAACAAAAAATATTGAAATAACTCAGCAGGTCTAACAATCTCTGTGGATAGAAACAGTAATTGTTTCAGATTGACGACCTTGCATCAGAATTCCATCAGCAACGGAATTAACATTTGATGAAAGATCAAACTGAAACATTATCTCTGTTTCTCTCTACAGGTGCATTCAGACCTCCTGAGTTTTTCCCCAGCTGTTTTTGTTATTTCCGATTTCCAGCATTTGCAGTATTTGTTTTTCTTAATTTCAAGTGGAGACCAGTGAAAGTGACTCCAAACACCAGGTCAGAATACCTCAGTCCAGCTACAGCTGGACATAACAAACCATGCCAAGATGAGTGTCACATTTTCATTCAAACACTACTATCTAATTACGTGTTGTTTTTCTAAAAAAAAACCTTCTAATGCTGACTATTTCTTGCTTTAGATTCAAAAAATCTCATTTCCCTCTCAACAGGAAGGTTTAGCTGGTCATGGTACCCAAAAAGGAAGGGAATGAAAATCTTCATGTTTAAAATGTAAAAATTACCCTGAGTACAAATAGAAAATCCCACTTGTTTCCAAAACTTTGTAAAACTCCTAAGGGAGATCCAACACCCCATAACACACTTCTTAAAAACCCTTTGATGATTATAATGTAACACTGAAAAAACAAATCACACTTTGTTTGATTTCAATTAAATCTAATGTTGAAAAATCATCCTGCAGTACAGTGATATTTTAAGTTTTTAAATGGGTCTATAATGGTTTTCAGCAGGGCTATGGGGTGCAGCCTTTCACAAGAATATGTTGGCCTTAGTGCAATTTCTTTCATAACAATGAAGGAACATAACATAATGAAGATGAGCGACTAAAGTAGAAAAATAAAAGCTCAAAAATGAGGTGCCAACCAATTTCTGCTGGCATAGCATATTAGCTCTTTCTGTAAGACTATACCATCAATTTTCCTTTTGTGGAATTGAAATATCTGTACTCTTTTGCAAGCGGGAGTTAAGCATATGTGATTATTTCTATTGTATTCGACTGTGGTGAATACTATCCTCTATTTTTCTAGTATTGTTAGCCACTCATCTGATGTGATTTCTTGATTAAGGAAACCAGATGTTATCCAAAGAATCAATTACCCTCTTTTGTGTTTCGCCATTTTGCTTCACTCAAATCACATCCTTTGTCCAGATGCTCTCGAGTATCTATGAGTTTGTATCTTCCAAGACATCATAGAATCACAAGAGTCCCTACAGTGTTGAAGTAGGCCGTTCGGCCCATCATGTCCACAGTGACCATCCCACCCACATGGCTAACCCATCCAAGTAACCCTGCATTTCCCATGACTAATCCACCTAGCCTGTGCATCCCCAAACACTATGGACAATTTAGCACAGCTAATCCAGCTAACCTGCACATTTTTGGACTGTGGGAATAAACCGGAGCACTAGGAGGAAACCCGCGCAGACACAGGGAGAATGTGCAAACTCCACACAGATAGTCACCCAAGGGTGGAATCAAACCCGTGTCCTTGGCACTGAGGCAGTAGTGCTAACCACTGAGTCATTGCACCACCCCAGAAGATTCTCAATGAACCAGAGCGCATGGCTCCACTTCTGATCATCTATGCTTGTCCAACGCTATCTGTACATAGAACTTCAGACTTTGGTTAGTTTACTTTGGAAGTGGTCACTCAACAGGTTTGCTGCCAAAGAGGTTGTGAAGGTCCCAACAATATCTAAGAATATATTAGTACAGTTAGACCACTATTTAATGCAGAATGTATGCTGCCAGTATGAATACAAGGCAATGGTCTTCAATCATACAGACACTGCAGTAGGCATATGAGAATACAATGTTATGCTATCACTACTCTACCTATATTATAAAATACAATTTGAAATCATAAACTGAAAACATTTAAAGCTATTTCCATATATTAGTTCCGATAATATTCCGATAGCAGAAAGGTACCAATGAAAACAAACAGGCTTGATACCTTTACTGGCCAGGAACACATTATTAAAACAGAAAGAAGAGTGCAGCTGGAAGCAGTCTTTCTACAAATCATGAACAAAATACATTCTGATCTTATTTTAAAATAAGAAGATGCAATCATTTAAGGATCTTCATATGCTTTACAAAAGAAAGCACAGTTTTCAGTACTAGCTCGATTAACTGAAGGGCCTCTTATGTCCTTCGAGATTTTTTGATTCTATGTCACATCCCACCTCACATATAAAAACTTTAACTTTAAATTTATCAAAAGAGGTAGACCACCATGTTTCCATTTCAAGACCAGATGGTTCACCTACATGAATAAAAATAGAAAATGCTGCAAAAACCCAGCAGATCCGGCAGCATTTGTGGAGAGAAACAGCAGTTAACATCTCAAAACAAGGACCTTTTGTCAGGAAGTGCATGGAAGCTCCTAACAACATAAAAGACAGACCAAAACAGAATTTTCTCTTTTGTAAAAGAAAAGCAAAATTTACAGGATCAAAGATAGTAACAACAACTCTATTTTTCAAATCTTCGACAGGATGCAATTAAAACTGGCCTATCACTAATTCCTACCAAGAAGGCTTCTTGAGCCACTGCAGTGCAAGTGGAACAGATATACCTACAATGTTTGGTAGGCAGTTGCATCATCTTGACTTAGTAAAGCAGAGCTGGCATGAGTCCCCAGTCTCACACTTAAGGCTAACAAAATCAAAATTTGAAGTACCGAAGAAGTCATACTGAACTCAAAATGTTAACTCTGTTTCTATATCCACAGATGCTGCCAGACCATCCGAGTTTCTCCAGCAATTTCTGTGTTTGTTTCACTCAAGGCTGCCATCTGCCTGGATTGGGGATGGATGGGGAAAGCCCTCAGACATCTGGGTTACAACAGAGTGGCACCAAATTTGTTTGGCGATCATCTCAACCCTTTGTTGCGTTTTTACAAGTGGCAAAACAAAAAAAAAATAGAGGTGGAGGATGGTGGTGAGGAGGAAATCTATAAAATTAATCCTGCTGCCACCACCACCTCCCAGCAGTTTCCTCCACCTTTCCACAGGAACAGGGTGGAAGCCTGGGAGGGGTTGCAGTGAGGAGCTGGGGGAAGACTGCTCACTTCAGCCCATTCACACCCACCTCCCCTGTAACCTCACCTTCAGCCTCCCCCACCCCACATCCTCTCCCTAACCCCTCTCGCTTTCCTTCCTTCTTTCTTTCCCTCCCTCTCTCTCTCTCCTCCATTTATTTATTTATTTACTTACTTCTTCCTTCCTTCTTGCCCACCTCACCTTTCATTTCCTCTTTCTCTCTCCTTCCTCACCCTCTCACCTGCTCTCAGCCCCAGTTCAGGGCAGTGCTAGCACCGGAAGCGTGGACTCGGCGGCGCCCGCGCGCCACATCCGGCGCGCGAGCCAATCGGATATCAGCCCCTCGCGCCTGCGCCAGTTCAAACGGTAACGGCCGCCCGTCGGAATCGCCCTTTCTCTCCCCGGATTGTATGAAAAGAAATACAGAAGTAGCACATCGCCCTAGGATTAGACGTTTGTTTGTTTCGTTTAATCGTTCCCCTCCTTCAAAACGGGTCGAAACTCCCCGCAGCCGGGCGGCAGGCCGCTCTGGTTGACATAACTTCCTCCAATCACAGGTGAAATTCCGGGATGGCTGACCAATCAACAATCGGCTCGGTCGATACTTGTTTCTGATTGGTGAATAGCCGTGTCCGGCTGGTTCACCGTCCGGACGGATCCGTCAAATATCAAATAAACGTTCCCCCTCCCCACCACGGGACAGGAATTACACGCACGGTATGAGCCAAGGCAGGAGAGATTTTGTGGTACACTAGCACTGCTGCTACCTCTATCTGGATTCGGTTCCCATCTGGTCCAGAGGAATGTCTTAATATCTCTGAACAGGTCCAGTCGGCTTAATCAGTCTATGCCAGCGTTTATTATTTTTCTTATTTGCTCATGTTTAGGGGCAGCATTTATTGTCCATCCCTGATCCCAGAGCACAGTTAAGAGTGAATGACATTTGGTGCGGGTCACCTGTAGGCCAGTCTGGGTAAGGATGGCAGAAATTCCTTCCCTAAATTAGTGAACCAAATGGGCTTTTAAAAAAGTTACATGGTCACCATTACGGCAGCTTTTAAAAACAAAATCCAGATTTTTATTAAATTTAATTTTCACAATCTGCCATGGTGGGATTCAAGCCCATGTCCCCAGAATATTAACCTGGGGTTCTGGATTATTGCCACAGGCTCCACATGAACCTTCTTGCACAACCATTCTTCATCTAGGCCTACCAACATTTCCTTCTATGCTTTTGTCTCACATGCATCTACTTTGCTTTAAATGGAGCTATACTACTAATCACCTTTTGAATTAAGTTCCACATTATGATCACTCTTTAGGTAAAGATTCTTCCTGAATTTCTCACCTGATTTAGTAGTGACTATCATATAGTTAGGCATCTCCAGTTATAGGTTCAAACAATTACTCAGTAGTATATGATGTAAACACTGCAGAAAAGAGACCAAAAAAATTGAAGTTACCGTGCAAGACAAAAAAAAAGACTGTCTGTTAAAACAAAACTTAAATATTCTGGAAAAAAAGTGGAGATAATTGGGAAGAAATTTGTTTCTATGTGCTACTTCAAGTATGAGAAAAAAACCTTGCATTCATTGTGTCTTTCACAATCACTGTTATGTCACAAAACACTTTACAATGTGATAACAACTAGACTTTTTTGCTGTGATGTTTGTTGAGGGATAATATTGGTCTGGCAGACAGACAGGCTTCAGTTCAACATCTCAGCTGAAAGACAACACCACCTCCTGTATTGCACAGGTATATCAGCATTTACTTTTGTATTCAAGCCTTGGAGCAGGAATTTTTCCGAGAATTCTGTGACTCATGCATCAGACTACAGATACGACCTTAATCATAAGGTCCTGGGGAATGCTGCCAAACAAAGAGACCTTGGACTGCAGGTTCATAGTTCCTTGAAAGGGGATCACAAGTAGACAGGATTAGTGAAGGCAGTGTTTGGTACACTTGCCTTTATCGGTCAGTGCCTCAAGAATAGGAGTTGGGAGGTCATGTTGCAGCTGTACAGGACATTGGTTAGATCACTTTTGGAATACTGCATTCAATTCTGGTCCCCCTGCAATAGGAAACATGTTGTTAAACTTGAAAGGGTTCAGAAAAGACTTTCAAGGATGTTGCCAGGGTTGGATGGTTTGAGCTACAGAGAGAGGCTGGATAAGTGGGACTATTTTCCCTGGAGCATCAGAGGCTGTGTGTGACCTTATTAGAAGTTTAAAAAAGCATGAGGGGCAATGGATAGGTTGAATGGTCATGGTCTTTTCCCCAGGGTAGGGGAGTCCAAAACTAGAGGGCATAGGTTTAAGGTGAGAGGGGAAAGATTTAAAAGGGGCTGAAGGGGTAACTTTTTCCACACAGAAGGTGGTGCATGTATGGAATGAGCTGCCGGAGGATGTGATGGAGGCTGGTACAATTTCAACATTTAAAAGGCATCTAGATGGGTATGTGAATAGGAATGGTTTAGAGGGCTATGGCCAAATGCTGGCAAATGGGATTAGGTTAATTTAGGATATCTGGTCGGCATAGACGACTTGGACCAAAGGGTCTGTTTCTGTGCTGTACAGCTCTACGAATCTATGACTACTGACTGAACCAAGGATGTCACTTCAATGAAAATGTAGGCAAGGGTTACTGGCCTCAAAGGGCTTATTCTTGCTGCTAATTCTGACATTCTCTCAAGAGCAGCAAGTAAGTGCAAAGTGCTGGAGAAACTGGAAAGAGAAATGGAGTTCATGTTTTGAGTTGTATATGATATGAAATTAATAATCTTAAATCTGAGGTTGACAAGTTGTGTTATCTGAAGTTAATTTTTAAAGGATAGAGGGCCGAAGTGTGTACATGGAATTAGATCACAGTTTAGCCATGATGACAGAACAGGCTTAAAGAGCAAAATGAACTATTTCTGCATTGGATGTAAAGTACTTTGAGATGAGCCGAGTTGGAGAAAGGCACCCTATAAATACAAGATTTTCTTTTTGTTTGGCCCCCAGAACAAAGCTCATCCTCAATATTCACTCGTGCTTTACTTAATAAAGCACCACAAAATTGTTTCATTTCAAATTTGTTATTCCATGTTTATTGGGTTGATATAAAAACAGTGCTCTCATTAGTTCCTTTCTTTAAAGATTTTATTTAGATACTGAAGTCACAATTGTCAAACTCACGTTTGCCATTTATATTACCTAAATTCCAAAGTATCCAAGTCTCAATTATACACCTACACACAATTCATATAATCTTGCATATAAAAAGCGATATGCTCTTGCACTTTAATCAATTATTCAATCATTAATCTTTCCAGTTACCATGCACTGAATTGAGGTCATACCAGAGCAACAGCAAATTTAACAGAGAAGGTGTGAATTATTCACACAAAGGACTTCTAAACAGTAGGTAAATAACTTCAGTAACCATGTGCATAGCCTGCAACAGCTCATCTTCACAGTGAAAAGTGTCTCTCTCAGACCCAAAATATCCAGACAACAGGATTTCTGCTTCTGATGCAAACTAATATTAAATAAGTGCCCAGTTCAGATTGGTTATTAGTATCCCATCAAGACTGACATAATAATTTTGTGCATTTTCAAGTAAGTTGGTTCCAGGTTGATGTGAATTCCAAAGTGTTAAAAACAAATCACTATCACTTGAAGCGTACCAGTTATATTTCAAAGCAACATTTCTGTGAGCTTCATGCACTGCGTAGTTTGCTTATACATTCATTCCTAGTCTCCAAGTATGACACTCGTCTTTCTCAAAAAAAAACTAAACAACAGCATTAGAAACAAAAATGCTGTAAACAATCCGCAGGTCTGGTAGCATCTGTGGAGACAGAAATGATGTCAATGCTTCAGGTTGACCAGCCTAAAAAATGTTGAGTCAGTTTCTTTCTCCACAAATGTTGCCTGAATGCTCCCATTTTCTGTCATTATTTTTTGATTTCCAGCAGTCTTTTGCTTTTGTTTAACTGACAAGCAATTTCTTTGGATTTTTGACCTTGGCAACAGACTGCCTAATAGCAAACTCATTACCAGCCATGGCTCGTAGGAATACCACATGCCTTAAATGTACAAACTACTTTGTAGGAGCTGCTTGGCCATCCCTGCCTTTTGACTGGAGTTAGCCTTTTAAAGCAGGATGGCAATTTAACCAGCATTCTGGCCAGACTATTATCTTTGACTGATGGAGCGTTTACAACTCTTGCAGTATCTTAGACACTGCCAAAAATGTTTGCATATTCTGGAAAACTGCAAGAGTCACTGGAGAATGTGTCACCTAACTAGATTGCAATGTTCTCTTTTCACCTGTGTTCAATTTTATATTTTCCTGAAATTATAAAATGGATGTTCCCTGTTGCATAGGCTAGCACACAGGCCCTTTGATATCATATCTAGCGTTATTGGCAATGGAGTCATCTTAATATTTGGTCACACCATATTCAAAATTTCAAGCTGCACAGTCTTTGGGAGGAGGCTCAGGTATATCAATGGGATCTCACTTACTGCCAGTGTACACTGCTGTCTAAGTGAGGACTGTTCTTGGTTCTCAAAATTTTCATACCACTGAAGATCCAGTGCATGAACAGTGACAGACACTATTTAAATTCTAACACTGTTACAAGAAATTGGAAAGGATATTTTATGACTGAATTTAAATCAGGATGCCAAATGTCCAAGTCTAAACAGGGAAGTGCAATAATACAGGAGCTTGTGTCTTACTGCACATTAGAGCCCAGAATCACACGAACAAAGATAATTGAAGGTGAGAATTAGTCTCAAGATGACAAAGATTTCAAGTTTTAAGGTACTTTTTAAATACTGTACTCACTGTAAAATAAACTAAAGTCCTTAAATATTGCACTGAATTTTGCAGGAACATACATCAACGAGGTGTGCAATACACCAAGTGCATACTCAGGGAAATTTTACATTGAATTTAAAATTATCCCCATACAAACTGGAGAAAACATATAGCCATGTTATTTCAAGTGATCCCTTAAAATATAAAAACAGAACCGTCACTATACATTCTCTATTCCATCAACTGATTCCAAAAATTTCTAAGGAAATTGAACCAAAAATCTTCAAACTTAATTCTTAGGCACATTATTTAACAGTCAGACAATAGATACCGGAAATAGACAAAAAAAAAATTACATTCATCTACAGTAGCGATTAACTCTCCAGTATGGGGGAATAAGGAAAATAGCTCACTCCCAGAATAGGAATAACCCATACTACATCTCAAGTATTTTTGATTGAGAATCAAACATCGTAAAACCAGCGGACCAGATGATAACGGACTGTGAAAGCAAAAGCACTTCCAGTGACCTGGATGATGGGGTTGAGAAGAAAATTGCAAGGTTAAAAGCACAGAACAAGCAAAATATTTAAATTGAGTTGTCTCCCTGAATCTTTTGCAAAGTTGAACAAATATAAAATGCATCTAATTCTACAAATTTAGTCAAATTGGTGCCACAGTTTAAGTTTAGCAATTTAAAACATAGTAACTAATATCAGGAGGTAGCCATTCAGCCCTTTCATCTGCTTCACCATTTGATAAAATCATGGCTGATCTGGTTGTGGTCTCAACATCACTTTCCTGTCTCCCCTCACCTCATTACCACACACTCCCTTTTCCATCGAAAGTCAATGAAACTCTGCCTTGAATAAATATATTCACTGACCCTATCTCCACTGAAGAGGAGAATTCTATAGACTAATGATTCACAGAGAAAGAAATGTCACCCCATCTTTGTCCTAAAAGAGACAATTTATTCTTAAACTGTGTCCTTTATTTATAGCCTCCTCCACTGTTAACTGGTGCCAGGCCATAGACAGGAAACAAAACTCTCAAACTCCAGGGGTCACAAACATCAAACATAAAAACAATTTCTTGTAAATTTCACAAATGTATGCATTCAGTGCAATAATTTTCTACCTAGAATTTGGAAGAACTGCTCAGAAAGACTGCAAGTTTAGCCGAAATGATTGTAATGCAGGGGGTTCGCACACTCTGTTCTTTATTTGCAGAATAAATCACTTAAGTAAAATTGCAACTCTGCCTGAAATAAAAATTACCAGCATAGAACCTTCGAATTTGCACCCTGAACTGATTACTCAGGCATCGTGGTAGTACGGTAAACGTCTGTTATGTCAGGTAGATAATTTTTGCCGGTTTATTGAGGGTGCTGGTTAAAACAATGTTTGGTGATACAGCAAACTTTATAATCCTGCAAAAGGCTGATTTCTACCCTGTTGTCCTAAAGCCAATAATAGTTATTAAAAAATCTCTGCTCCACTTACTGACTAGCTGTGGTGAATAGGACGTAATGGGCTTTGTTCAGGATCACAGGTCACAAGATTTACCTTTGGTGAATTTGGCAAAGCTATGTTTAACCATTTACAAATAAACACAAGGAATTACAGCAAAATTGTAAGAAACCACTAATGCCGCCCAAAGCAACTTTGTCTCCATAGCAACAACTAACACTTTAAAACATCTTTCATCTGCTCTATTGGTTAAGTGGAATTGGTGCGAAGTTTCTGCTGCTTGTAGCAACTCTCACCTGGATGAGCAGAAGTATAATGGTCAGGGTTCTCTCATGTGTTGGGCCGATCAGCTTTATTACAAAGTTTAGCAGAGTGAGGTTGTTGCACTCTGTGTACTCGTCGTTTTCTCCAATTCCACGTTTCACATCTGCCAGCTGGAATTTGTCAGCCACCTACAAAAAACAGTGTTAGCATTCATTACCAAATTGAAGTCTTCACTGCTTCCCAGCTTATTTTAAAGAAAGATTTCCCTCCACATGATCTTGGTCTGATGATCTCTGTGACTGGCTCATTAGGTGAGATTAGCTGGTACTCCCATTGAGAAAGGTGCTTTGTATTGATTTGTCTCACTTTGAGCAAACATAACTTTCGCTCATTTAGGAAGTACAATTTTATTTATTCCTTAGATTGTAATTTTAAATATTGATCATAAACAACCAAATCACTGTAGTGCAAATAACATGAATTAGACTTTCTAAAAGCAATTTAAATCAAATCAGAAGCAAATAGATTTACAGCTTTCGGTCTAAATTATTCAATAATAGTATCCACATAAAATAGAAACCTGACAGTGGCGTATAGATAATAGTACAATAAAATTAACTAAAATAAGTTGTTGCTATCACTACAAAATCTGTAACCAGCAGACGCAACATCAGGAGGAGGAAAATGATGGGCTAGATTAAAAGAAAATGAAACTCTATTTCTATGATGCCCCAGCTTCTTAATATGCCACAAAGTGCTACACATACAATAATGTTTATAATTTAAAACGTTTTAAGTGCTTAATATAGGAAATGCACGTAGCAAACTCCCACAAGAACAACTTGATAATTGCCAGATAATCTGCTTTAGTGATGTCGCTTGAGAGGTAAACATTGACAAAGACAGCTGGAAAACTCAAATCAAAGTAAAATGCAGTGAACACAAATACTCTGAAATAAAATACAAACTGGTGGAGCAGCACAGCAGGTTTGGCAGCATCCATGGAGAAAAACAGTTGACGTTTCAACTCTGATATCACCCTGTGAATGGGCTTGAAATGTTAATGCTGCTTCTCTCTCCACAGATGCTGCCAGATCTACTGAGACTCTCCAGCACTCTCTGTTTTTATAAGAGATAGCTCCCCTACTTTTCTTTGAACACTGCTGCATCTCTCTCATCCATCTGAATGGGTAGAAAGGACATCTGTTAAAGCCTCATTGGAAAAATACTACTTCTGACTGTTGTATTCTCTCAGCGCTGCCCTGGAATGTCAACCTCAATTTTTATATTAAAGTAATTGGACATCATTCCGACAGAGGCACAGGTGCTACCAATGAGCAAAATCTGCCACTTTAACTCAAGAGGAACTTATATTTACACGGAACCTCATCGTATCTGAAATGCTGCATTTCACGTAGCATTAGCATATCACTTCAGACTCTTGTTATTGTTAAATACATAATGGTGGCATGTGTAGAAGGCTGTTCCATTTCATTTTCAGTATTTTGTTCCTTGAATGCAGAAGATTTCAGGAAGGTGTGATAACTACGTTCGATTAACATGATTTCAGAAGTGACAATGGGTTTTATTTCACACCATCAAGACTTGAATTTGCTACAAGGAAATACATTTAGTTTTAAAGCAAAAGTTGCAAAGGAACTAAATGGGGTATGTAATACAAAGTTGGCTGCAGGCAACCTGGCAACAGAGTCGTGTTTCCAAACCAAATTTGGTGTTGTATTCTCTTACAAGAACACCTGTTAAATTTACTTACTCCTGGCATGGTGCTATAACCTTATTCAGATCATAATGATAAATTCAGTTACAAGACATTCCACCCCAACAAAGGCCACAGAAAACACAGCAGTTAATAAAACAAGTACCCTTAATATGAAATCTCCAAGTCTAGGCAAATCCTTAGTTTTGAATCTTGAGTAACTCATGCCCAGTTTTCCAGTACGAGGATCTAACCTGGGTGTGAAAGCAGCGAAGGAAAGTGAAATATGATTAATACATTGCTTTCCACCACATATTACATATTCTGTACATGTAATACGAGGTCTATTTGTAGACATATTTACACAGTATCTAAGACAACTTCATGGTTAAATGTGCAAGAAGCAAACTGGAATTCCTTCACATCCCATCCTCCCAAGTTTCAGTATTTAAAGGTTAATATTAGATACTGACAATGCATTTGAAAACATTTTGTGCTCCTTCAAAATGGTATCTCAGTGGCCTTAACCTGCTTCATTATAATTTGTTGGTTGACAAAGGTTCACCAAGAGGTCGCACATTTGTTCCCTCCATCAGAAATAGCATGCTTCCTGGAAGAGAGTCTCACTCCAGTTCTTACAAATGTACATCTGGTACGTAAACGTGAATGTACCTCGGCAGTCTGTGTCGTGGGCATGGAACAATACGGAAGAGCTGAGGTACCGAGTAGAGAAAGTTGAGCACCTGAGGGATGAAGAACAGCATCATGGTCTTACTGAAGTGGCCAAGGATCCCAACCACTGCGAATGTCATTCCCGCAAAGTAACAGAAAGTGTCGCCCACAAAGGCGTTAGAAGGATACCTGCAGCACATGAAGGAGTACAGGTCAAAACAGCTTTCATTGAATAGAATCATAGAATTCCGACAGTGTGGAAGCAGGCCATTTGGCCCACCAAGTCCACACCAACTGTCCGAAGAACATCCAACCTAGATCCACCCCCCAGGCTATCCCTTTTCCCATGACTAATCTACCTAGCCTGCACATCCCTGGACACTATGGGCAATTTAGCATGGCCAATGCACCTAACCTGCACATCTTTGGACTGTGGGAGGAAACCCACGCAGGCACAGGAACAATGTGCAAACACAGACTGTCGCCCGAGGGTGGAATTGAACCCAAGTCCCTGGTGCTGTGAGACAGCAGTGCTAACTACTCAGCCACTGTGCCACCAACAAACTGTGACATATCTCCAAACTTCCAGCATAGAGTAAATCACCGTGGAAAAAGGAATTCGACTACCTATTCCCCCTCTGTTCTGACGCTGCATACACGCAGTGATCCCATATTCAGTTTCTTTTTAAAGGTAGTTTCCCTTTCTTTTGCTGCAGTTTCTGGCTTTTTCAAAGGGATATGAAGGCATGGCATGACAGTCCATTCAGTTGGACTTTCCTTGCACTTAGCAATTGGAAAAGGAATTTTTAAAAATGTATCCTTTCACAGGATGTGGCAGGATGCTCTATGTAGAAATAGTATAACTATTCTTCAGGTACTTGAATTTTCAAAAGGCTTTCGATAAAGCTCCAAACAGGTTAGTTAACAAGATTACAGCACGTGAGATAGGGGTAATGGCATGGGTTAAGGGTTGCTTAATGATCGGAAGAATAAATAGGTCATTTTCAGGGTGACAGGCTGTGAGTAGTGTGGTAGTGCATTCATTGGTGCTTAGCACCTAGCTGTTCACAATCTGATATCAATAATTTGGGTATGGGAAGCTGGTTCGAGGACTTGAATGGCCTACGTTTCGAGGTTCTGAGCTTGACAAGTATACTTAAGAAATTAAATTAGGGATCTCCAAGATTGCTGCAATACCTGGAGAATCATCCTCACATGGAAGTCCTTGAATAGATGCCTTATAAGTACTGTATATTCAAATAGAGCAGATAGTAAGCAAATATTCTTCCCACTTGAGACTGGAACAGCTAGTTTCATGTAAAACAAATACGACATACAATAACAATCAAATTGCTTTATGGATTTGTAGGGAGCCCAAAAAGGCCTTAAACAGAAGTTAATTTCTAATAAATCTGTTACGGAATTGAAGAGCAACTTCTTTACTCAGTGTGGTTAAGAATGTGAAACTCAATCATGTGGAGGTGGCTGAGACAAACAGCAAGCACCTTTAAAGGTGAAGCTAGCAAAATACACAAAAAAGACTAGAAAGATATGCAGGTAAAGTTGGATGAGATAGACTTGGGAGGAGATTCTGTAGTACATGAACACCAGCCCTGACCAGTTGGTCCAAATTGCCGGATTTTGTGCTGTAACATTTATATTTTGAAATCAATTTTACAACATCAAAATGAACTTCAAGAATTAAACTCCACCCTATTTGTTTTATTGGTCACAAGCTACAATCTATTTGCAAATGGTTGCTGCCTTCCTGTTCCCTTTTGAACATCGTTTGTTTGATGCATATTTTACTTATTGAGTAGGGAGAAGGCCTAATCCAAGAAATGCACAGGAAAAAGAAAACATCAGTGCAAACATGATTGTTGGCTAATGTGCACTTTCTGAGTTGATACTTGCAAGGATTGGGTGCATCTGCACCTAGTGTTAATTGTGTGAAGTGAAACAACAGTAATGTAATAAGTTATCATACCAGTTATGGTACAGCAGTCCTAACGTGGTGAAGAAAAATGGTATCATGAAGTACAAGGAGAATATGTGGTCATCTTTGTAGTCACCTAAAAGGGGAGAAAAAAATTGTTAATATTTACCCCATACGCAAGAGAGAATACCATTAACCAGAGCAGTTGTAATCTCTTGGTTTAATCGTTCCATATAAGTTTTCCTTCATTTATTTTCAATATCAATTTACAGCTAAAAGATGTTGCTTTTCTGACACTCTGAGAAGAAAAACAAAAGTCGATCCATTTAATTTCCAAAACAAAGCAATTCGTAGCAACCACCATAACCTTGAGGCTATTCATCCCCTCAAGTCTGTTCCATCAACTGGTGTTGGGATGTGTTTCCAAGGGTGCCCCAACCAAATGGATAATCTAATATAAATGTTTGTTGACAGGTTATTTTGCCATAGGTGGCCTGACCCAAAGATATCCTGATTATCTGCTAATTATCACACTGGCTCCAGCATTTCCTACATTACAACAGTGACCACACTTCAGAAGTATTTCATTGTTAGTTAAACTTTGGGAGTCTGAGGTTATTAAAAAGGTGCTACATAAATTCGCAAATTCTTTCCCAGCAACGCTCCCCGTCCCACTTTTGACTTCCTCAGCCATTTCTCCTTCCTTAGTTAGTTGCTCTTGACCTTGGTCTGATCCCTTATCATGATCCCTGTATAGTTTGCCCCATATTCTCGATCACCGTGCTGTTATCTTACTTGAACTCCCTTCTTTAATCCCTCCATCTTGCTTTCTCTCAGTCTTTTTTTAAATGTCTTCTCAAAATTTTTCTCTTCATTACTTTTCGTCAGGCCTCCGAGCGTCACTATGGCCTCACTTTACACAGACTTGCATTCTTCATCACTGCTAGCAGCTTTCAACCAAGAGAGACATCCAAATTTTGCCCTCCCTGACTTCAGATGGCTAAGACCAACTGTCTGACCTATAGCACCACCCAGGCTAGGACTGGCCAAGAGTACAAATCAGAGGTCAAATTTTTGGTAGTTAATTCCACCGACTTTTGTGCTTAGCTTGAGTCAAATGGTAAAAGAATGAGCTTGGTGTTCATACAATGTTTTTTAAAACATCGTTTGGATCAGCCAAAGAGTTTAATATAAAATGAACTATCTTTTTACGCTTTAGCTGTTGTTACGTAGGGAAAGTGTCTAAAGTGAGAGTGTCATTTTTGATGTGCAACTTCGTAAATTAAAGACTGAGAAGAGAAGAAATTTCTTCTGTCAGAGGGTTGACTGTCTTTGGAACTCCTTGCCACAGAGAACTGCGGGGACAGAGTCCTTTAGTACATTTAAGGCTGAGAAAGATAAACTCTTGATTGGCAAGCGAAATCAAGGTTTACAGGGAAAGGGGGGGAACGTGAACTTGAGGAATGTTGAATCTGCCATGATTCTACTGAATGGCGGAGCAGGCTCAAGGAGCCAAACTACCTACTTCTATTCCTATTTCTTATAAGTCTTATGGCCTAACTAGTAATTTGTATTTATATGTTTTGCCTTTTTAAAGAATACTAAGTCAGAATGCTACTGTGAAAATTCAATTTAAACTCTAAAATAGAAAACACTGGAAATATCCAGCAGGTCTAGCAGCATCTGTGCAGATAAAAACCGTTTCAGTCATATTGATGATCTTTAGATAGAAAACTTAAAGTAGGGTCAAAGAGTCATATAGTTCAATTCCCAAATTGGCACAAGTCACCATTAGGGTCCCACTTTTTTGCCCCTTGCTGAGGTTTGGTGACCCACAGGTTAAACCACCACCAATTGTCTCTCTCTAATGAGAGAACAGCCAACACAGATACACCCCATTATGTCTGCACTGGTCATCAAGCAATTATCTACTCTAATCCTATATTCCAGTACTTAGCCTGTAGCCTTCTGTTTGGTGTTTCAGATGCTCATCTAAATACTTCTACAACGCCTTGAGGGTTCCTGCCTCAACCTCCTTTTAGGCAGTGAGTTCCAGATACACACCAGCTTCTGGGTGGAAAAAAAAATCCTCAAATTGTCTCTAAACCTCCTGATCCTTACCTACAGATTTTTTTTGCTCTCAAGTGCAAAGAATATTAGTGCAAGGGAATGCAGCACTGTCCCTTGTTGTCTCCTTATTTCAACAAAGATCTTCGAGCTAGGTACACAGTCTGCATGGCCAACGATATGGCTGCAACTCGAACATTTAATTAATGTTTTACCCTCACCTTTTTTATACATTATCTAAAACATGCCTTTCACAACTCCATAAGGCAGCTAGTAGCTACAGTTCAACCTATGATGGGAACAGCAGTAGGCCATTCAGCCCCTCAAGCCTGTTCCGCCATTCAATGAGATCATGGTCGATCTGTGGCCTAATCCCATATAGCTGCCTTTGGCCCATATCCCTTAAAATCTTTGCTTAACAAAAAAAAACCTCAAATTTAAAACTAACAACTGATCCTGCATTCATTGTCTTTTGCAGAAGAGTTCCAAACATCTAACACCCTTTGTTGCAGAAGTGCTTCCTAACATCTCTCCTGAACAGTCTAGCCCTAATTCTCAGACTATGCTCCTTAGTTCTAGACACTCCAACCTTTATCTACCCTATCTTTTCCACTTCATATCTTGAAGATTTCAATAAGGGATAGAAAAAGGCTTCATAATTTTTCCTTATTCTGTGAATCATCAATGCATCTACATTTTATATCTAGTTGATAGGTTCCCTTAAAATCTTGGGTGTTAGGATATTTCAAATCCTGAATCAATTCTTCCAAATTATTACTGGAAAATGATGGTCCATGATTTCACATAAGCTGAACCTATGAGGTTAGGGGCAAAGTGTCATGGCATTTTCAAAACAATCAACTGGAATCAGGAAAATAACACAAGCCACAAACGTAGAGTAAAATGAAAATGTCCCGCCTCCGAGAACACGAGGCTAAAGCATCTAAACTCTACATTTCGGTCAACTTACCATTTAACTCGATTAAATTGAAAACAATGATGGACGTGGCAATCACTAGAGACTGTCCAGCCTCAATGCCATTGATGCCAGCAAGAATGTTGATAGCATTTGTACAGAACACTGCCAGTATTCCCATATATGCATAATACAGGATTCCTGAAAGGGAATAACAAACATAAAGATGGATATTTACACAGGAATTTATTTGGTATGTCCAATCGAGAAAGAATCCATTTGATCTGTTATTCAATCTATTGACCCTCAAAAAACTAAAGCTTACAACATTGCTTTACACCAAGAATATCTTAATTCTCAATTAAAACAGATCTAAAACATGCATAATGCTAGTTATCTTATGGTAAGAATTCTTTCTAGCTGCTACTTAAAAGAGAACATAAATACTGGCTGCCTACCATTTCTCATGGCTATATTACTGCACACCCAAATGCGATATCAGCAAAACTAGCAAACAAAAATCAGAACAGAAACCTCTCCATATAGGTTACAAATCCACATCGATCTGCCTGCTCATGACTTCCTGATTAAGATTACTACAGAGTCGTTTAGTTCAAGCTGGTGGATGGCTGGTTTGCGATGCAGAGTGATGCCAAACAACACAGTGTCAATTCTTGCACTGATTGAAATCATCATGAAGGACCCTCCCTCTAAACCTCTCCCTTCACCTCAGGTGTGGTGACCTTTCGGTTAAACCATCACCGGTCATCTAATATCTTTCAAATTGTTTGGTAGGACTATTGGGATTTTACCTTTGAGATTACTGTCCTCTAACTATGTGCTAGATTCACTAGTCACGGTTCCATCCTCCTTTGGCCCTATGGCAGTTTCCCCCCAATGAGTTGACATCGCAGTGGTCCTGAACACATGAATTTCAACCTCTATTTATAACGCCAATGTCCATTATAAATGTCCAACCGTAAATGACCAGCCTAACTCAGTCCGAGTTCAATATTGCCTGCTTACAAGAAGGAAACAGATTGGCTTGTCAATGCATAACATTTTGTAAAGTTGCCGCACTAATTCCATGTTGTCACAAACATAAAATTAACCAGAGTAGAATCCTGGTAACACTAGAAAATGCTAAAGACCAGTCTAATAGAAATACTGTATCTCTTTCTCACAAATCTGCAAAACATCAGACAGAATAAAGATCAAAGTGATTTGTAAATTCTGGTTTTGCTTTAGCTGAACAGCAGCTACTAGCAGGCGGGAGACTCCAAGCTTCAGAACTTACCCAAGTCTAAATGAAGACCCAAAAGAAAGCGAAATGGCTTTGGTACCACAATCATGGTATTACCAAAGTTGGTAAAGTACACCATGAGAAGAGGCAGGGATGCCATGGTCGGCAGTAGCAACTTGTGTCTCCATTGCAAGTTCAAGACGTCATCTGCGAACCCCAGGAATATCATGCAGCAGATGACAAGGAGTGCCCCAATCAGCTGTACAAACTGAAAGCACAAATTCAAATAAAATCACAGCATTAAAAAAAAATCGACATTTTTAGCAATGACTTCATATTTTGTCTCTCTTTTTCCTGTGGGTCACAGCATAAACTTCTGTGAAGTGCCAGTTTCAGTTCACACTGCTACCGCCAGATGTTCAGGAAGACTGCTAAGAGGTACGTTACAGCAATTTTGACACCATGTCTCCGTCTTCTGAGTTTCATTCTACACTATCTGGACACCCGACTGTGGGGAGTTGTAAGAAGTGTGGCCTCATATCTTCCCATGACACCCCAAGTGCACTCTAAGTAAAATATGTCTGTTCCTCATGTAGTGCTTTTGTCTCATGAAAGTTTGCAATTTGTCTGCTATTTATTGAGACCATTGTAAAACTAAATACTAACGACAATTTTGCTTGTTGGGGCAGGCATGTGAAAAATATTTGCCCTAACAGCAAATGTATTTATGTACCATATATTTATGTATTTATGTATTTGTACACCATCCCTAATATAGCAAGACGTTCCGAGACACACTGAACTGTCATCAGATAAAATGTGACACAAAGCTACATAAAAACAATACAAAGACAGGTGACCAAAAGCTTAATGAAAAGATGACTGTAAACTTGTTTTAGACTGAGAAGAAAACTTTTTCACAACAGCCTTGAATTTTCATCCCCCAAGGCTGTAGGTATATGGAATAACAAAACAATTATGGAACATCCCAGATGCATCACAGGACCATGAAAAAACAAATAAGACCATAAGACAATAAGACATAGGAACAGAAATTAGGCCATTTAGCCTGTCGAGTCTGCTCTGCCATTCCATCATGGCTGATAAGTTCCTCAATCCCATTCTCCTGCTTTATCCCTGTAACCCTTGATCCCCTTGATAATCAAGAACCTATCTATCTCAGTCTTAAATGTACTCAATGACCTGAGCCACATTCAGAGATATTAGATCTGATGACCAGTAGCTTTGTTCAACAGGTAGGCTTTAGGAAGTGTCTTCAAGGAGGAAAGTGAGGTGGAGGGGCTTAGGGATGGAATTCAATACTAATATCAGTTCCTTTAGCCCAACATCAGAGATGTGGAAGCACAGAACTGTCAGGTTAAAGGAACTGGTTCGCAATGTAACTGCTGGGAGATGAAGCACAGGAGATGATGGATTGTCGAAGGTTCACGAATGAATCATACCCAGTTCCATGTTACTGAAACAGCAAGGATTACTGATGGCAGTATTATACCTCCAAGCTTTGGGAAAACATGGCAAATACTTCAAGGTCATAATGAAGCACACGCATTTGTATTGTGGCTTTTTATGACCATGGCAGACTCAAAGTGCTTTACAGTCAATGAGGTATTTGCTTGAAGTGTATCTTTTTTGTAATGTTAAAGGTTATATGGTGGCATTATGATTGCGGGATTCATCAATAGTGTTCTATTACATTTGTAATGCAAATGATCAGACTGGAATAACACTATTCAGTCTCTCTGCTGTTTGAGCAGTCTCTAGGTGATCACATGTGAATTTCAGATGTTGATCACCCAGTATTGCTCTTAAAGCAAGCAAGGTACAGGGTAATTTTGTTTGAGTTAGGAACAGCATACTGAAAACCAGCTTAGGGATATGACAGTAGTCCATCCAAACAAAAATATTTTTGGCACAGAAGCAGATAACTTACCACATCATGAGGAAAGCTGATACATTGCTCCTTCACCCAGCAGTGCAGAAAAGGAACAGGGATGAAACAGAAAAGAATGATGAGGAATACAACACCGCTGATTACTCCTTGGGATTCTGGGCTACAAGACAAATAAGCAGAAGAAATTTAACAGGAATGCGATTGAATAAAAGTCACTCTTCAACAAACAGTTTTGAACAGAGGCATCCAAGCACGAGTTCAAATTTTATAGAATGACCAGTCTGACTGTATCATTGAGAAGCAAGTTTATAGCATTCTGCTTTGTGAAATATTACAACGTTTGTTTCCTTTGATACCATGGCCTGGCTTACTAACCCAAAAAATCCTAATGCCTCCTGTGGTGTGAGAAGTTATCATTACATCAGTGACATTAGCCAGTGAAGAGAGTCAACTGTGGCTCACAGGCAGCACTAACACGTTAGAATTAGAAAGTTGTGGGATCAAATCCCACTTTGGACAGTTGAGGACATAATCTCTGCCAAGATTCAAGTGCAGTACTGAGTGAGTGCTACACTGTCGAAAGTGCCAGCTTTCCAGTGAGTTATTAAATTGGGTCCAGTTTACTTTCTCAGGTGCATATAAAAGATCTCACAGCACTGTTGTGAAGAACAGCAAGAGAGCTCTCTCTGGTGCATGGAGTAATAATTTATCCCCACACACTAAAAACATTACACCAGTGAATACACTTGAAAAGTGTTTCATTGGTGACCAGCATTTTTGACCATCTCAAGATCATAAAAGTCACTCTATGAATGCAAGTCCTTCCTTTCCACTGACATCAGGACAAATTGACATCCTCTGGTTTTAGTTACATATAACACTGCATTTCAATATTGACAAATTTAGTGAGGGATGGGGAGAGTACAAAATATAGATGGTTAGTTAACTTGGCTAGCTGGCTAGTACGTGGATCAGAGCAACACCAGGAGGGAGCTCAATCCCCATCCTGGCAGAGGTGGGCCCAGGACACACCACCTTGTTCTGGCTCATTGTAAAATTACAATACAAAGTGATTCAGCAATCGTCAAATTGAGGATGCTACTCAATAGCAGTCAGGCACAAAATTGTGCTATCTTCCTTACATTTGGTATTATAATTGATGAGATGTGTTTAGAAGTGTAATGTTAAGCAATCAGATGTCTGAAAAGACAAAATTTATAGCACCCAGACAACAGGAAATTTCTGACCATGTTGAATGAGACTGTGATCAACTACCATAGAAATTCAACTTTTACATGAGTACGTAGGACCAAACTTTTAGTTAAAATGGAGAGGGTTGGCTTTTACACAAGTAAAATCTTTGGAGGGTTGAAATCTAGCCTCATATATTGTCGTGCTAATGCACAGTTGCCTCATAGAGACTGCTCCTACCAAACCGTGATTACTTTGGCTAGAAGTGGGAATGACATTGACCAATATTCAAGTTCATGCAATATATTAAAGTGGTCTCAGCTTGACAATTATTTCATTCACTGTGAACTCTTTGAAGTATCTGCTGGTCATGAAAAGCATGATATATATGAAAGCCAACTTATCCAATGAGATACTAATTACTCAAAGATCAGCACCTTTAGAGGTTCCAAGTAGTTCACATACCTGACATGAAAATTCCAAAGCAACCTCTCTACTAGAACTTAGTCAAGGGGGAAGATTTCAAGAGGACAGTGGGGAAACATTTTAGGGATGTCCTCAAAGCATCATTGAAAAGGTCAATGAAACATGCCTACAGAATCATGGATGATCTGAGCCTATGATCAGCCAGAATATAGGTTTATCCAGGACAGCACCAAACACATTGAAACTTCATTGAGGTGATTTTGGAGGTCAGATGGAGTGCACAAATCTCCAAATAACCCATCTCACCAACCTTTCAATCAACACCACATAACAAAGTCCACTGATCACATGCGTGATTTATCCGCAATCTCAAAACCCATCGAATCGGCTTGGTGGCAAGTCATCCTCGATCCAGAGGGACTGCCTATGAAGGAGACAGTGATATGAATGGGAGTATTTTTTTCTTCTTAATTCTCTTGGCATGGACACCCTCCGAGTGTTATACCAGTCATGCTGGTGCCAAGTGATGCCCCACTAGTACACAGAAGGCATGACGACACCAGCTCCTGTGCCAGTCAAGTCTCTCCCAGTTCAGACACTCGGCCAAGACACAACGCACTCTGGTGCCAATTATTACTGTTCACGGTTGGCATGGCCATGTCCTCCCCCAAGCTGTGCTCCCCATTCCCTCCCGACCCAGACGACATTAACCTCCCCAGACTGCCCTCAGCTCCCCTCAACCTCCCCTA
>NC_063363.1:9040865-9054261 GCF_021869965.1 Rhincodon typus
CCAGCTCTACACCTTGTTATCTTAGAATATTCTGGTTGTTGTTTTTTGACCAGCATGACACAATGCACTGAAGGGCCTTTTTCCTATGCTATAGATCTCTATGACTGTATCACAGAATCGTAGAATCCCTAGTGTGTAAAGAGGCCATTCAGCTCATCGAGTCTGCACCAGCCCTCTTGAAGAGCATCCCACCTATACCCAGCAGCCCCCACCCAATCCACCATGGCCAACCCATCTACGCTGCACATCTTTGGACAGTGGGATGAAACCAGAGCATCCAGAGTTACCCATGCAGACATGGGGAGAATGTGAAAACAGTCAAGGCTGGAATTAAACCCAGATCCCTGGCACTGTGAGGCAGCAGTGCTGACCACTGAGCCAGCCATGTATGACTCTAGTCTCAGTTCAATGCTCTTCCCTGGAGCCCTGCCAAATTTTGCTCATGAATGTATGACATGATTTTACCAAGTGCAGTAGGGCAACAGTAGGATAGTTGGAAAGAGTTCATTTTTTCTTGCTATCTAATTCTGCTTCCAATTCTTCAATTTCCTTTAAGGCGGCTCTTTTCTTGGAGACAGACACCGTGCTCCATTGTACCTTGCGCTCCGCCTCAAAGATAGCAGACAGCTCCATGGTTATATTATCTATCTTCTCTTCAATATCTTCCAGATCCAGTTCTGATTTGGATTCGAAGAAAATTCTGCATGAACATATAAGAGTTTAATTTTACAGCTGCAATACATTTCATTTTTAGTTCATGAACCTCACAGAAACATAGGAGAAGGAGTAGGCCATTTGGCCTTTCGAGACTTCTCGACCATTCAATATGATCATGACTGTTCATCTGACCCTGTCCCCTGTTCCTGCTTTCTGCCCATCGCCTTTCATCCCTTCAGCCCCAAGAACTATGTTTAGTTATTGCCTCATGGTTTTGGCTATTTTGGAATCATGACCTGTACATTGTGAAAGCTCCACAATAAAACGCTGGCTGATGTAAACCAGAGAGAACCCTTCAGAATGAGACAGATTTTTAATTACACTGTCACTATGGCCCAATTATTCAAAACAGCAACGTTTGGCAAGATCTAAAAGATAACTCCTCTCCGTGCCTGTCAATAGTTCAATCTTAGCCATTCTTGCTGTTTAACATTTTATATCATCATCATCTTATGAGCCCCATATTGCTGTCACTGAATTCCACTATACAAATTCTTAATGTGTTTGACTGAATTACTTTATCCCCTACATTTCCGGCAAGGTAACAGAAAGGAAATTTCTGACAAGCTTGTGTGCTTAAAATTGCTGTTACAATTTGCTGTCAGTATGAAGATAAGTAGAAAGACTTGCATTTTTCTGTGATTTTCACAATCTGTGGCATCTCAAAGCAGTCACTGTCGTAGAAAGTGCAGCAGCAAATATGCACACAGCAATTTCCCACATATGGCAACAAGTCAATGACAGGATATTCTGTTTTTAAAGATGTTGAGGGCACCAAAGAGGCCAAGGCACTGGAGGCTGTTACCCTGCTCTTCTTTGCCTTGGTACCATGCTACAGCTGGCTGAGGAGGCTAACTGGATCTCTATCTAACACTTCACTTTGTGGACATGGATAGGTGGTGGGCTCAGTAAGGGGCACCGGCTGCAGCAGCAGGTTGAATATTTTCCCTGGTAGGCTCGTTTTCCACCAGGTAACTTAAGGGTTGTGATGATGTGTTTAGTATCCATTTGGGCCTCCTGAGTTACAACTCTTACAGTGGGCCAGATGTTCATTGAGAGACATGAAAATATTGCCCTTCCAACAGTTTTGTTGGTAAAGAAGATTAGTGCAATTCCAAGTGATGTCCTAATAAAACAGCATTTATCATAGAAAAAGGAAAAATGTTGTAGTAATGGCTTTGGATGAAAGGTGTAATGATAACTGGTTAGAAATATAGGTCTTTTGGAGTATTAAGTATAACTAATTAGCTAGGACACACATAGATGTTTAAAAATGTTTAAAGATAAAAATACATTTAGGATTTAAAAATGATAAATTCTATTGCAGATAGCAGAAAATAATATGCCAAACATGGCACATTTATGCTATTATTTAATTTAATGTTCAGCATAGATAATGAAAAAGTAAAAACAAAAGTTTAATCACTAAGAGAAAGTCTAAAAAGAGAAACGTCGACAACCTGGGCATGCACATAAAATGTTAATTACAGAACAAATACTAGAACCATCCAACTGGTAAGAATGGCAAAAATCCTTATCAAATGAATACTATTAGCAACCAGCATGAGGTAATACTAATAAAGGCAAAGAAATAAAACATCTTTACTGATCAATGTTCAATGAAGAGTTTGTTTAAGATTGAACAAATACGGGAGAGATGAAAGGAATATAAACATTGAAAATGTAAATCTCACAACTTCATACTCATTAGAGGATTTCATTTACCACTCCTCAGAAGATATTTTCCCCTAGTGGAAAACATTTCTTACAAATCCAGTGTGTTGAGATAAAACAACTTTAAATTTTGATGGATATTGTGAGATATTTTATTCTTGGTTATACTAAGATATTCCTAGGTATTCTTGAATCATTATAAGTAACATCAGAAAGTGCAGTTCTTCAGACTGCTGAAGATACCATGTTGAAGATACCCGTTCTGAAGAAAAGTCATACTGGACACAAAATGTAATGTTGTTTCTCTCTCCACAGATGCTGCAGCACTGTATGTTTTTATTTCAGCTTTCTAGCTTCCACAGTATCTTGCTTTTGTGAAAATAACATCAGACTGGATTCTGTTAGATTTGGCATTACATATTTTGGTAATGTTTGGCACAGCATTATACTTCCCTGCATTAAGTGTATTCATTGTTCATTTCTTTTAAGACGTTGTAAAATTAGTAAATTGTTTCAGGAAGCTTATTTTTGTTACAACAGAAATGAACTCTAATCTCTTATTTTCTGTGGAGAAAAGTCCTGGAGTCTTAAAATATCTGGGATGTTTATAACACATCTGAGAGTTATTAAAATTAAGCAGGCTAATTGGAGGACATTGTCAGGCAGCTTCTTATTTGTTCATCTTACAAACCCAAATCTTTAACTATTTGTGAAATTGACTAGCATGAACTCAGACTGGAAAGATACACCTGATCTAAGTTAGATCTAAAAAAAAACTAAAAGCTATAAATCACTTTAGAAAGGGACATTGAATGTTCTAAGATCTTTTAAGATGAATTCCTTGTTCCAATGGTGGCTTATTAAGTATCAATACAGTGTGAGACAGGGGTACACCAAAGTATGATAAGATATAGGGCTTTTCTGTAATAAACTGTGTTCACATTGTTCAAAATGATTTAGTGTAAGAATGTACTCTGAATGAAGAAAATACTGAGTACTTATCGATATAGTTTAATTTTAATCATTGAACAATTTATCCAGATATTTCATCAGATGTATGCAGCTCTGAAGTAATAGGATGCACGTGTTAGTGAGTGCATTGACCCCTTACCCATTGTCATTCTGTTCTTCACTCTGGCCCTGCAGACATCCCTTTATTTTGTCAGCTCGTTGGCCTTTCATTGGGGCCCCAGTTGTCTTGTTGTTTCTAGCTTCTGTGTGCTGTTGTAATTGCTGAAAAATACACACATCGGTCCATTTAGCAAGACCATGTTCTCAGTGAAGGTTCATAAATATGAATCCAAATTGGATGTCTTCAGATGAATTTACAAACTCCCTCAATGAGCTTTCTTGTGCATATTTGCCATTTTTGGTTGCCTCACCCTCTCCACTTACGTGATGATGTCTGAAATTCTTGGAATTCAAGTGCTCTGAAGGCACATATTTAACATACAATCAGTTACACCAATCACAGAAGAACCGTTCATTTATCACGTTATTGGGTCTTTGTAGGTTCTTGCTATGTGCAAAATATTTAACACTCAAACAGTCATTGCACTTCAAAGCACTTCATCAAATGAAAATAACTCTAGGATGATTCTAGGTGCAGCAGGTTGCAAGTCTTTAGTTTCTTGCTCTGAGTGCTTTAGGCAATAAGGGAGCGCAGAATTTCTTTAAACCAAGGAAATAGTCAAACTAACAATGTATTCTTCAATATACTTTGGGAAAAAAATCAACAACCAATACCTCTGTAAGCAATGTCAATGTTGTTGAGTCCTTCATATCGATATTCAGTAAATCAGAAATTGCATCAGTATAGATTTCTGAGTGGAATTCCTTTTGGAATAGTTTACTGGATGTAGAGGCCCTTGGCTCACATGCATTTATAGGAGGAAGAATCTGAAATCTGGTGAAGAACATATCTTTGAACAAGGTCTTCAACGCCTGAGATTAGAACACAAGAGGCATTTGATTTCAGATTTGCCTGCTTGGGTAGAATGCACCAATGAATAAAGTGATGGCCTTATACTGTGCAATCTTTATTTTTTCAGAACGTAGGTATCATTGCACTCGAATTGAGGGGCTGGCTAGGCCATTTTCAGAGGCCAGTTAAGAGTCAACCACATTCCCCGGTAGAAAACCAGTAAAAACTTGTGAATGACACATTTCCATTCCAACTCGCCTTGTAAACTTCAAAATGGATCTCCAGTATGAACATTTCTGAAGGGAGGCACGGTGGCTCAGTGGTTAGCAGTGCTGCCTCACAGCACCAGAGACCTGGGTTCAATTCCACCCTTGGGTGACTGTGTGGAGTTTGCGTATTCTCCCCTTATCTGCGTGGATATTCTCTGGGTGCTCTAGTTTCCTCCCACAGTCCAAAGATGTGCAGGCTAGGTGAATTGGCCATGCTAAATTGCCTATAGTGTTCAGGGATGCCTAGATTAGGTGGGTTATAGGAGGTGGGATGCTCTGAGGGTCAGTGTGGACTTGTTGGGCCGAAGGGACTGTTTCCACACTGTAGGGATTCTATGATATTTCCAACTATTAATGTTTTCTCTTGTTGGGTTGCTGTGGGTTTGGATTCACATGTATGCAAGATCAGACAAAGATGGTAGATTTCCATCCATTAATTATATTAGTGAATCAAATGAGGTTTTCTTCAAATAACAATTTTTGATAGCTTAGAATCCTAGTCACTAATTGAAATTAAATTCCAGCAGCCAGCATGGTGGAATTTAAACCAGTGTCTCCATAGCAATAGCCTTGGCATCTGGATTACTAGTGCAATGACATCACCACTGTGCCATCATCACCCCTCAAGGCGTTACTATAATACTGTATGATTCTATTTCTTTACCTGTTCATGAGATTTGGGCATTTCTGGCTGGATTGCATTCATTACCAATTCCTGTTTCCCCATGCACTAAGGATTTGTTCAGTCATTTCAGAAGGAGGTAAGTATCAACCACATTATTGTGGATCTGGAGTCACATGTAGACAAGACCAAGTAATGACAGTAGATTTCCTTCCATAAAAGAGATTAGTAAACCAGAATTTTTTAAACAATGATAGTTACATAGTTGCTATCAGGCCAACTTTTGATTGGGACAAGGTTAGCCGGGTGGATCTTGTTGAGCATGAGATCCCTAATTGGGGCTATTAACCATGGCCAATCAGGGAGCTTTGGCTGATAGATATAAACATGAGTCTCAGGGGTTCTCCTCATTCTAGGGATTGGCTCTGAACTAGCTGGTCAGAGTGTATGTACTGTTCATGTAAATAAAGGGTGAATTAGTGATAGGATAGCAGCCTCCATGTGGTCATCCCACAGATCTTTAAAATTAAATTCAATATCTTAACATCTGCTGACATGGGATTCAAACCTGTGTTCCCTAATACATTAGACTGGAGCTCTGGATTACTAATACAGTGACATTAGTGCCATGTTACTGGCTCCCCTGCTCCCCTTTCCTCCAACATTACCTGGTGAAAGAGCTGAAGGAACAGAGGATTGGAGTCATCGCTGAGCTCATCTGCGGCAAGGTGAGACAAACAGTGGACCAGGAGGAGGTAGAAGGTACCCACTGATGCTAGCTGTTGTCTTCGTATGAATAATGTTTTCTGAGAATGCTGAAAGAAGAAGTTTTGAAGAACACTTCATAGGCTTTGATGCTACATTGGGGTTATGAAATTAAGAATGGAGCATTTATTTTCCTTCTGCCTGTACTTTCTAATAAGCAAGGCTAGCCTGATTGAAGCTAAATTTCTATTTAGCTGGCACTGGAAGAACAATTCAATATTACTTTAAGATAGGCCTTGGAGGACCTTTTGCTGCTGCATCAATCTGAGTATTCCCTTACACCTTACACCTTACAGACAATCTGTGTGACAGGTCAATTGTAGGTAAGTCTGCCCGCTAGATCATCATGAGCTGTACTAGGATCAATATGTAGTTCATATAGTACCCATACCAACAATAAAGGAAGATTGGACTGATTTATTCATGTTAGATCGAAATCAGGTTTTAGGACTGTACTAAAACTGGCCAGAAGTATGTTATATCCATTGAGAAGAATGTTAAGTATTGTAAATTTGCTTGTCAGAGAATCTTTGCTATTGTACTTAACACATTTTTCTAATCAGCTTATTCAGTGTCATTGTTAGACAGCACTGGAACAGGTGAGACTTGAACCCAGGTCTCTCAGTCCTACCGCTGTACCACAAGAGGGCATCTTTACTATTGTATAGAGATTTTCCTCAACTGCAAATTTAATCATTAAGGAGTTTTACCACACAGTTTTGTGTCAGATAGCTGTATTTTTTTTTAATTTAGCCAAAGAAATACTACTTTTGTGTTTTTCCCTGAAACATGTTGCTTATATTTAATACGGACTGGAAAGTTGTGGCTCATGATTCCAATGGCCACAGCTGAATTTTATCTTCCCGTTTCTTGTGGTACTGATCTCACCAGGAGCTTTTGAGGTCAGCTGGAAGGAACTCCAAAGGGACCTGTGGGTGCCAGCGAAACAATGGGCACATCTCCAGTGCCCACCCACACACACAATGCTGCCAAAGTCTCTACTACCTGGTCATTACTGAACAGGATTTAATTGAATGCTTCCCAAGACCTGAAATTATACCTTTTATCCCCATAAATGACACAAGCTTCAGAAACATGCCTTTTTGTTGTGGATCAATACTCATCCCGTGCACAGATCTTTTTCCACCCTGCTGTACCCCACCATCCTTGACTCCATTAACCCCCCTCCACTCCCAACCCTCCACCCCCACCCTGTACACTGTTGCCCACCTGGAGGCAGGTACATCTCATCTCAGACATCTCCGAACCACCAAATGGGAGTCCCCAGCACAGCAGGTCCCTGTCCCTAGCTCACCCTAGTCTGACCACTGACACTATTGACTTTGTAAGGGATGGGATGAGTTTTTCACCCCTTCTCAATTCCTGTTGATAGAGGGATAAGTTCCACTGAGGTACATACCTGATAAAAAAAGGAATTGCGGAAAGCATTGTGCGTATAATTGTTGGTCGGCAAACTTGAGGCGAGAAGCATATTGACCTCTGGAGCCTTTAGAGAAACGTGAACACATTATTCTTCCATCAGAGTAACAGTTAGCGATGATTACAGCAAATTTAACTTAAAGTGCCAGACAGAAAGCCAGTGAGATTCGTTTGCCCTTGGTTTAGGATGCCATCTAGCATTGTCCCACTGTTCAATAGGGTATAAAATCAGACAGGGTATAAAACCAACATCCTATCATACTATCCTGATCAATGATCCCCACATTCTCTGAATAAAAGAGGGAGTTGTGGTTCTTTTAACCACAGTAGAGTGGAGCTGGTGGTTGGGGGTTGATGTTAGCATAAATAACAAAGCTAAGGTTTTCTAAAAAGTAAGAAAAGGTTTGAGAAAAGCGCAAGGTCAAGTATGAAATATTGTTTTGGTATTGTTTATCATTGCTATTATTAACTGTTACTAAATGGATCCTTTCTCATACTTATGCATGGAGCTTTTGTTTGTAAGGACTGTGGCGCCTGGCGCTTACACAGGTCTTAACTATAAAAAATGACACTAACTCAGCAAACAAGACTTAAACAATGCCAAGGTTAAATTTAAAAGAACCATACAGTAATATGAAAAAGAACATGTAGCCGTCACATACCACAGTATTGGCCAATCTTAACTTTTTAACTGGAACTATCTATTCTAATTCCATTTACCAATTTTATCTAAATGTTCTTATATATTCTTCCTTTTCAACTATCATATTTCACTTAGCAATGATGCTATAGGCTCTATTTCAATAGTAACTTGTAATGCATTCCATTTTATATTCACGTACATAAAAATATTTTGAACTCCCCTTTTGTTCTTCTGTTGATAACCTCAGTCTATGCCACATTGTTACTGATTCTCAACAAATGTAAACAATCTGTAAAGAAAAGAATGTGATTTATTTAATTTAAAGTTTGGATTTTGAACTAGTAGCATGTGGGTTTTAGATGATGTGCCTGAAGGGATTTAATGATTAACTTGTAGCTATTTCTGAAGCTATGGTGATTACTTGTGGGAAAATATACTGTCTGAGAGAAATAGTTCTTGGAGGCTAACAGGAATTTGTTTACATTTGAAGAGTTTAATCAATGAACAAAGTAAACATTTGTGCACTAGAAGGCTAGGGATTGATTTTTTTTCTTTTGCTTCAGGAAAAATTCATAACCTGGAAAAAAAAAAGCTTTTGGGTTTCAGTTTAACAGGTTTTGCAGAAATCTGGGCTATAGAATAGTTGCTCCTAAGAAAGGGATGTAGTTTAGAACTGTTTAGAAGTTGGTTATCTCAGTGTAAGAAATTTAGTTTAAACATTTCAGACCAGAAATGTTTAGTTACAAACCTGAAGGGGTTATTTGAAGCAAAGAAAGTCTAAGCTTATTTGTATGAAGTTCTAAGAAAGGGCTATCAAATCCTCCAGTTGGGAAGTGAAACCACATTTATTAAAAGTCTTACAGAATTGGTAGAGAAGGAAATTCTGTATGGTGTGAGTAATGTAAATAAATGTTCTTGGGATTAATGGAATTGTAGTTTACTGTGTGTTTTGAAATCTTTAAACTTGTGTTATATGTAAATGGTTTGGCTTATTCTATTTTAGCTTCATTTATTTTGGATAATAAACTTCTGTATTATTGTTAAAACCAAATCTGTAACATTTGTGCTTGTGTTGCAATGAACAATCACCTCATTAAAACAAAACAACAAAATATGATCTATCAAGCCAGATTTCAGTGTGGGATCTGACT
Organism: Rhincodon typus; assembly: GCF_021869965.1. Lineage (NCBI taxonomy): Eukaryota > Metazoa > Chordata > Chondrichthyes > Orectolobiformes > Rhincodontidae > Rhincodon > Rhincodon typus. The sequence continues at coordinate 9,050,071 of NC_063363.1, forward strand.
TGTCCAGTAATAATATTCGCTGGGATCATAACAGATCTCTCAATCTCTCAGCGTTTGTCCCTTTCATTATTTTGAAAATCATTATTAAATCCCCTGTTAGCTTTCCCTGTTACAATGAAGGAAAACCCATCATCAACTAAAAACGAAGAGTGAGGAAGATGAAAACGTTTCATACGTGAGATCTTATAGGGAAGGAAAGATTTTAGAGTTAAAAAAAAAAGTATATCAGAAGCTCTTACATTTATTGATTTCTTCACTAGCTGGGCCATAAAGATTCCAAACCGATAGACAACCAGCTCAGGCACTGAAATTGTCTCAAGGGAGACTGGCACAAGCTTTCCTTCACACGTCCACTGGGCATCTGTAATATCTATGTATGGTCTGTCCGCTTCTGGAACTAAACAATATCTGATCTCAATTGACATAAGTATGATTCCCAAAAATTTATTTCATCTGAAAGTACTCCAGTTCAAGATTAACATTTTTAGTTTGCGCAAGCAATATTCCAGTTGAGCACTGTAGTTTCACTATACTTGTAGGTATTTCTGAAGATATGGTGATTACTTGTAAAAATGTGCAAACAATCTCAGAGAGATAGTTGTCAGAGGTGAATAGCAATTTGTTGACATTAGAGAAGCTTTTAATGAGTGAACAAAATAAACAGCAATGCATTACAAGGCCAAGGATTGATTTCTTTTTGATTAGGGGAAACATTCATAACTGGAATCATTTATTAAGTCAATGTACCTTGGTATTTGGCCTCAGTTTGAGTTGTGTTCTGTTGATGGTCATTCTCCAGCCAAAGCTCTTCTGTTTTTAGATTTGTTTTCAGTTGCTCATTGATTTCCTTCAGGAGCTTAATAAGTGGAGATTGGGATAATAGCTTGGCCCTGTCTTTCTCTGCAAGATTGAAAAGATCTATCATTGAGTCAATATAACAGAAACACAATGATACAAAATTCCCACATTGCTCTTCAAATATACCTCTGGCTCAGGGAGGCTGATTTATTCAGATTGGTTGAGTTCTGCTTTTGTTTCTTTTTCCGGTCAGTACTCTCTCGGTGACATGCCCTCAGCCTTATACTCCCTTCCTCTAGGCCGACTTCACATTTATCACATGTCACACTGCGGATTGGCTCTCATAACATTGTCTTTAAGTTAAAGGCACCACATAATAAGGTACTTTTGTGTCTGCCAAGCCTTTGCTTTAAATCATTCTTTTGCTCTGAACACAAGATGACACAAACCATGGAGGGAATGCTCACATCTGTTAAGGCTATCAACAAGCTTGAATTTAGACTTCCACATTGTACATGATGGCTCTGCGCTAACAGAATGCACTTTGATGGTATCAGTTGCAAGAATGGCACCAGATTAGTTGCACGGAGACTGGATCATGGAGTGGAGAGAAGTGGCATATTCAGCCTGAGTGATGATATAAGATAAAGCAATACATGGACATGGGATAAATGGAGTTCGAAAACCATATTGGATAAATTACATATTCATACCACCAAGAACATTTAATATTTAACCACAGAAGGTGAAGAGATGGCAAACCAATAGAAGTGGGAAAAAATCCAATGCTTACCATGGCATGTTACAAGATTCAAAGTATCTGGAGATAGAATGATATTCTTGTTGGTCTCTAACAGGCCTATTAACTGTTTGAGAAGAGGAAGCATCTTTTGAGTTGTTAAATATGGAGCCCCATACAATTGTCCCATGGTTCCATGCCCAATCAGCTGGTAGTCTCCAAAACAGTAGAGCTCCCCTGAGAGAATATCCTAAAATGAAAAGTGATAAAGACATAAGAACCACTAGTTACCTGTGTCTAATGGTTGCTCTCCATGGCAAGCCAAGAAAGGTTACCTGGTAAGTTTGAAATAGTCACCTCTGTTTAGAAACATTTCTATTCCAGACAAGATATTAAAAAAATCCCAATAATGTGCTGACCTGCAGTTGATTCAGGGAGGGTGAAAGCATAGCTTAGATTTAACAGCCAATTGTAAAAGATAGTGAAGGTAAGGAATGAATTATTATGGGAGACTGTGGGGGTCTGACTAATAATAAGTTCAAGAGTGGATTGGATCAACAACGTGAGAAAAAATTAGCAGCGTGGTTGAGAGGTATCATGAGACACCATAGATAACACAGTGTGGAGCTGGAGGAACACAGCGAGCCAGGCAGCATCTGAGGAGCAGGAAAGTTGATGTTTCGGCTTGGGACCCTTCTTCAGAAATGGGGAGGGGATAGGGAGCTCAGAAATAAATAGACAGAGGAGGGTTGGGACTGGAGAAGTGAAGAGTTTCAGGGCCGAAGAGATTACCAGAGGATTGCAGTGGGAGAGAGATCCACTGAGGTCTTTCCAGAGGGAGGAGGATAACTTCTTCAAGGTGGACATCCCTAAAAGAGGCTTCGCAGTTGGGCTTATAACTCACTCAGATAGTAAGAAATGAGGTGTGCTTACCTTGGCCTCCAAAGTGCACAGCTCAGCCACGTCTCGGAGGTGCTCCAGCCTGACGCAGACAATATCAAGGCCAGCCCACCTGCTCATCATGCTTTTGTGAAACTCTCGAGTGAGAAGCATTTTCACCTTTGGAAGAGAGAGAGAATGGAAGATGAGCAACGAATTCAGGATGAAGCTGGCTTCGGAGTAACAATTGAACAGGTGAAAATCAAAGGAAACTTCATTCAGTCTCAGGAACAAGCCTAAGGTATTAATTTTGTGAGGATTTAACTCACATTTTTGTGTGTTGATATGAACTGGAACAGATGAGAGGAAATTAGTTCATATAAGTCTTGCAACTTTGATTCCGCACTGTGTTGAAATCAAGACAGAATTTTGCAGAAGCAGCCGTGATCCCACTGTGGTGACCAAAACCTGGGAGAGACACCACACTGGCAGGTAGAAGGGCTGCATTAAGTGGCTGCCATTAAGATTACCGTCTTATTCCAGATGATGGTCCATCACCAAGAGCTGCTGCCTCAAAGAGAGCACAAGTAGCCGAGCTGTCTCAGCAACATCTCCACTCATGGTGGCCAGTGATGGGGCTGTACCTGCAGGATGAAGTTGTATACCTTTGAAGTAAGCTTAGTGGGATAGTGCATGTCACTATTAGTCATGCTGGCCCCTGTGAGGTAGAGGAAGGTGAAAAGATATTTCAAGATCCCCCACCAGAGGAAACATCTTTTCAATATTTGCCCTATCAAGTCCCCATTCAGAATTTTGTATGTTTCAATAAGTTTGGCCCTCGTTCTGCTAAACTCTAATGAATAAAGGCCTGGTGACCTCTGAAATTGGACAGCAATGGCTTCAAAATAGAGTCGAGGGCTATAGCAAGCCATACACTCTGACAATTGAACAGTTGCAGTTTTCACAGTGACCTGCTTAGTTTGATTTCAATGTCACCATACCGCATTTTTTTTTCAAAAGCTGAAGTTTTATCTGCTCGTCTTTTCACCTTGTTAAAGTTGTATATCACATAGAAATAGAATATTTCAACACTGAGAAGGCTGTTCAGCCCACCATGCCTGTACTAGTCCTCTAAAAGAGCCATACGACTAATCATAATCCTTTGCTTTCTCCCCCATTGCCCTACTAATTTTTCTTTTTCAAATAAAATCCAAATCTAGTTTAAAAATCACCATTGATTCTGTTTCCACTTCCTCTTCAGGCAGCATGTTCCAGATCATCAAAACTGAATTAAGAAGCAATGCCTTAGGAATCTCTATGAAAGGCACCATTGTGGAGATAACAAGGTGTAGAGCTGGATGAACACAGCAGGCCAAGCAGCATCAGAGCAGCAGGCCTGCTGTGTTCATCCAGCTCTACACCTTGTTATCTCAGATTCTCCAGCATTGGCAGTTCCTACTATCTCTGTAATCATTGTGGAGAAACACTCCTCACATTGGAGACAATAAGGACTGTGGATGCTGGAAGCCAGAGTCTATAGGTATGAAGCTGGAAAAGCACAGCAGGTCAGACAGCATCAGAGGAGCAGGAAAGTCAATGTTTTCATCAGGACTGGGGAGGGGGAGGGGAACGCAGAAATAAATAGAGGGAGGGTGGGGGGTGCAGAGGGAAGGGTAGTTGGGATGGTGATAGGTGGATGCAGGTAGGGGTTTATCGTGATTGGTGCAGGTAAGGGTTTATCGTGATTGGTGCAAGTAAGGGTTTATCGTGATTGG
>NC_063363.1:9054271-9071319 GCF_021869965.1 Rhincodon typus
GTAAGGGTTTATCGTGATTGGTGCAAGTAAGGGTTTATCGTGATTGGTGCAAGTAAGGGTTTATCGTGATTGGTGCAGGTAAGGGTTTATCGTGATTCTTGCAGGTAGGGGTTTATTGTGATTGGTACAGGTAGGGGGTTATTGTGAATGGAATAACCTCCTAGCTGCATCCACCTATCACCATCTCTCCTACCCTTCCCCCTGCCCCCACCTCCCTCCCTCTATTTATTTCTGTGCTCCCCTCCCCAGTCCTGATGAAGAGTTTCAGCCCAAAACATTGAATTTCCTGCTCCTCTGGTGCTGTCTGACTTGCTGTGCTTTTCCAGCCTCTCACTCAATCACTCTTCACATTGTTAGCTGGAGAAATCAACAGCTTTAATAGTTAAGGACTAGGATGCTCTTAAATTAATAAATGGTCATTATATAAAAGAAAAACAAAGTGGATTTAAGATGCACACAGTATGGATTAGCATTGCCCACCTGTTGGTGCTTCAGTCTGAAAGTTTCTTGCTGGTTGATACACTTCTGAAGTTGACCCCTTTGATGAACCTCTTCCTGACACATCTTATGAATGAACTGTCTCACCTTTTCGATGAAGGTGTGAGCCATGGCTAAATACAGAAGCTGCTGCTCCACTTCCTCCTTATCCACTATGGATTGAAGAACACAGGATAACGTCTTTAACAATAGTGACTGGTAGATAGAACAAAGAGTGAGGAGATAAACAACATGCAAAAAGATTCTCATGCAGAATATTATGGTTAAAGAGCATTGAACAGTACAGCACAGGAACAGGCCGTTTGGCCCATCATGTCTGTGCTGACCATGATGCTATTCTATACTAATCCTATCTGCTAACACATGGTCCATGTCCCTATATTCCAGCGTCTCTGAACCAACCTGGTAACATAATTCTTTCCTGATCTATAGAGATTCAGGCAGCTGGACAAGAGATTCAAGGTTCAGAAGGCTACTGCTCTCTCCTTGAACCGTCTCCAAATTGGGATTTTATGGGGGCTAAGGGAACATGGTTGGAGATTCAGAAGGGGCGGCGGTTTATAATATCAGGTAAGATGGTGAGGCAGTAGTGTGCCTATTACCTTCCCCTGCTGCTACCATTTTGTCAGTGGTTAACAGGCACATTGCCATGTGGAAAAACTGTCAAGTGTACAGATACAGCTTCTTTCTAGTTCTGGGCTGCCCTCTGAATGGGAACCCTATGTGCCACTGAAAGGGGCAAAAGGACAGCGTAGGGTTTCTGATAATCACAAGCATGTACTGATAGTTAGAAGATGTGAACATTTTATGACATTTTATGATGGGCCATTGATCATGTGTATTAGTTTGAATATGATTGGATAATATAATTAACATTCCAGGTTGGGACCCATGACTAGGTGAACACAGTTGGATAGCAATATGGGTGAGTAGATGTGTAACCTTTTGATTTGGAAACTTGTTTTAATAGTATAAAACCATTTCCTTTTGTAGTAAAGTTTGAATTGAATGCCACCTATGATGGGTACACCTCCCATGCATGGATGAATAAACTTTTAAACAAAGAAGTCTGAATCTGGTCTGGTCTAAAGAGAGAATAAATGGTTATACCTGTCCTTTCACCACAAATCCCACTACACCGCATCAGTAACAACCTCCTGCTCTCATAATTAACCTTCCCAATATGGAACCAGCCAGAGTGGCCTGGGCGAGTTCCACAAACTCACTTATTTTTGGGGTCTCCTCCATGCTGGCTGGTCCAGACTGGCTGCAGTTCCATTAGTGGCCATTGCTCGTGGTGGTGCTGCTATGATTGAAGAGCTGATGGCTTTCAGGTTGATCAGATTAGTTAAAAGGGACCACTGCAGGCAATGAGCTGTCTGATCAATGTGAAATCCTGTTGGGGCTTCTACAAGCAGTGGACAATAGTGCTGCCCCGACTTCCTGTGGCACGAAACCTTGGTGCCTTCTCCATGTGTCTTAATGACTAAAACGAGATTTACACTGATGGCGAACTTAAAGTTTCATCAGCACTGTGGGGGCATCACTGACTCTGGAAGCATCGAGAGAATTTGTTTACCTCTGCCCGCTCCTGGAGTGAATCTTTCCCAAATATTAGATAAAGTTGAAATACTGCAGATGCTGGAAATTTGAAATAAAAACAGAAAATGCTGCAGAGACTCTGCAGGTCTCGCAGTGTCTCTGGAAAGTGAAACAGAGTTAATGCTTTGTATCCAACATGAGTCTCATTCAGTAAATTCTGTTTTTATATTGTAATTGGCAGCTCAGCCTCTTACCCAGCCACTGCTGAGAGATCTGCAGGCTTTAGATTTATGGTTCATGCACCATCATCTGTTTGCCTTCATGCAGCCTCACGGATTCTGTCTTATGACAGAAACACAGCAGGGTAAAAGGGTAAACATTGGCATCATGGGAGACAAAAGGCCGGCCAAGTGTAGATGTGGGGACGGAATTAAGAATCTACAGAAAATGTCTCCACGGTTTGGAAATACCTCTAGCTGGGAGACAGAATGAAGGCTTTGTAAGAAAGAACTGATGGAAAGCTGAATGTAGACAGCGGCTGTCACAGGGTTTACCTTGAGAAATCAGGAGCACAATGTCAGTCGGCATCAAGGATGCAAGCTGTGACTCCTGTGTGCATCTGCGTTGGGCTTCACTTTGTGCACAGTCTCGCAATGAGTCAATGATATCGTCAAGGGCTGCCACCTTCTGCTCAACCTTAGGAAACCCAGATAAATAGATTCAGACTTGCTACACACTCTATAGAGGAACAGAATGATCAAAACAGGAAAGAATTGAGCTGCTGGATGCTCCACAGATTGCACCTTGGGTCTGAAGGAACAACACCTCAAGACTTGTTTATCTAGGTCCAAAAAAGATGAAATAATCTTACTGTCTAGTAAATGGGTACGACTGATTTTTTTCATTTGTCTATAGGATGTTGGTTTTGCTGTCCACTTTAATTCCCATTAGTTAAGAGTCAACTGCAAACAGGTAAGGACGGTGTATTTTCTTCCTTGAAGAGCATTAACGAACCGGATGAGATTTTTAACAATCAATGACAGTTTCATCATCATCTTTGCAGCTTCAGATAAATTAACTGATTTAAATTCCACAAACTGCTGTGAGGGGATTTGAACTCTCATCCTCAGAGCATTAGTATATGGGTCTGGATTGCTAATCTTGTGATACACCATCATCTCCGCTTAAATGACTACTACGTAAAAGTGAAACAAAATCATTTTAGAATATTACTTACGGAAAACTGAAGTTATTGATTAAGGGTGAAACAATTAAATGACCTTTATATACAGAATTGCAGTTTAACTTTTATATAAAGATGTAAAGCAGGCAGACATGGATTTTAATTTAGAGCAAGAAAGTAACATATACAAGTGTCTGTTTGTGATGAGTAATTGAATATGTGTGACCAACCAAACATCATCAGATGTGGTTGTAATGTTAAGGATATGTTTGAGTAGTTTTGCAATGTTATATATTTAATAAACCAATGATTTGATTCCACTATTCAAGAGCTTTTTTGTAGATCTTACTTTAACAATACTGTACCTTCTGAAATTTGCAATTAACTTTGGTGCCAGATACCTCCTGCAGCAAACTCTTCAAAGCAATGTACAGATCTTCCTCTTTCTGCTGCTGATGTTGCCAATTACCTCATCTATAATGGAATTCCTCTTCAAGGGCATTGAGCTGAACAGAAACACAAATATCACCATCAATTTGGAGCACTGAGTCCTCCTGTAGAATTGAAATTGTGAACATTTTCAGGATGATATACCTGGCACTTTCACCTCTGCAGCCAAGTTTTGAACCCAGCTAACATGAGAAGCTCTTTTCTGTATTTTGCCTGTGAAGTCCCAAGCCAATTCCCCTAATCTGGCACTCATTGCTGATATCACACATGAAACCTGTTGGGCAACATCTATGGGAAGTGGATAAATGTTACACTGGTGCTGTAGGGTACCACAGTTTTGTGGGGAGGTTGAAGAATCATAATGACAGAATGAATGGGAACAGGAATATGACATTCAGCCCCTCAAGCTTATTCCGCAGTTCACGAGATTATGGTTAATCTGCATCTCAACTCGATTTACCTGTTTTTATGACAGATTACTAGATTGTTTGAATTAACAAAATTTCTTTGATCCCCAGCATTCCCAGACTTTAATGAGAGGCTGTCCTAGATTCCCACTATCCTTCATGAAAAGACAATTCCACTCCTCATTGCTGTCGCTGTAATTCAGTCATTAAATTTCCTTATTTTATTTGCTGCCACCACAGAAACAAACTAAATAGCTCCATGGCATTTTCGCTATCAGATTCCTTCATCACATATATACATCATTTAGATTACCCGTCCACCTACAGATTTATGCAATACCTGTATCTAATCTAAGAATGTTTATTACTGACACAGGGAAGACTAACATAGAGGGAGATCCATTCACTCCAGCATGAAATCCCATTTAAAGGGCATTAGAAATATCTACCTCATGTAAGAAAATTAGCATTACTCACTTTGTCACCCCAACGGTACTAATGCAACAGCATGTGCCTTTTTTCCAGGAATTAATGGCAGTGGAAATGCATACACTTATTATTCCATGAGACCATGTTCCTAGAGGGGAGCATTGCTCTCAGGGTTGTAATGATATCTGGTTAAAAATATAAGTTTGATTGAGAAGTAAGTATAACTAATTAGGTAGAATACACGTAGATATTAAAAACTTTTAAAGAGAAAGATTTTTGTCAGAGTTAACCACGAAAAGCTCTGTCATAGACAGCAGGAAAATTGTAATGGGGACATAGAATACAATGTTTATGCCATTAAGCAAATTAGTGCTCAGCACAGACAATAATAAAGTATAAACGATATTTAGTCACTAAAAATGAGGCTTTGAAAGACACACAGCAACACCATACTTGGTGTAAAAGTAAAATGGTAACAGGCAACTGATGAGAATACCAAAGATCCTTGTCACCTTAGAAACATGCGAGGAAGGATTCACTTAAGATGAAAAGAATAAAAAGGATAGTTGAAAGGAGTATAAACATTGACTATACAAAAATTCACAACTTCATAAATGGATCTTCACAGAATAATAAAGTAATAAGCCAGAATCAAATGAAAGTGGGAGAAAACTACGCAGAGGTTGACATTGCATTTGCAAAACAGGAGAAATCAAAATAATTTAAAAAAAAGCACAAACAGAAATTGCTGGAAAAGCTCGGCAGTTCTGGCAACATCTGTGGAGAGAGATAGATCTGGCACTCTCAGCTCTGCAGTCTGGTTTTGAACCCAGCTAGCAGAACCTCCTCAGAACTCAAACCAAAACATTAACTCTGATTTCTCTCCACAGATGCTGCCAGAACTGCTGAGCTTTTCCAGCAATTTCTGTTTTTGTTTCTGATTTACAGCATCCGCAGTTATTTCGGTTTTTATTTAATTTAAAAAAGATCTTCTCACTGAAATTTTAGAGATGTTAGAGAGCCTCAGATAACACTTCTCAAAGTGTTTTTTCCCACAGGGAGGAAATATCATCCTCACTCTGACGTTTAAGGTAAAACTTTACTTCCTGATGAATATTCTTAGCTATTATTAAATATTTTATTTTTAGTTATTATTAGATAGTCCTAGACATTTTTAGACATACTTGAATAATTAAAAATAACATCAAACTGATTTCTATTACATTTGGTATTACATCTTTTGGTAGTTTTTGACACAGCAATATATTTATACACATGAAACATACTGCTTGTTAATTTCCATTAATAACATTGTAAAATTAATAAATCATCTCATTTAAGTTTCTGTTGCAACTAAAATGACCCCTAATCCCTTAGACACTTTTTTAAGTGGGGAAGTCTATATTCTGAATCAATAAATATTGGACCCAAGTTATGAAGTTGGGTGGAGTATTCATGAAATCGAAGGTAGGAAGTTTGAATCGTTGGTAAAAAAAAATGATAGTGGGACAAAAGAGTGCCTGGTCCTTTTAAGAGATTGTCTTTTACTGTGCTTGGAAGTTTACAAGAACTATGCACAGAGAGTGCTCGAGTTGAAACACCTTGTATCGAACATCAAGCAGCATTTTTACCAAGGCAACAAGTCTTTTCAAATTTAACCAATCAATTTAAACCAAGCCCTTAGATTCTGAAAGCCAATAGAATTTAAAACTGATGGTTTTGGCAACCTGAAACCAACCATATTATAATACATTGATGTGTCATCAGGGCATTTATAAAGATGAGGGCGTTTGGAAAATCGGAGAGAGCCAACTGTCATCTGAGGAGAGAGCAAGTCTGCAATCTGAGAAATAAGCTGAGAGCTCTCACAAGAAATCGCTAGCTCTCTAAGAAAGCACCATCTTATCGATAAAGGTACCATGGCATTTTTAGCTAAGAGTCTTTACTGAGAAAGCATGCCTGACAGTAGAATCAGCAGAAGAGAGGCATTTGTGGCGTGACAGAAGGTGGAGGGTTCCAGAAGACACAGTCTGTGCGAACTTGGAGAGATTAAGTTTTAACTTATTGTTGTCTTATTATTTGGGATTATATAAGTGGGACTTGAGTTTATTTGAACAGAATTCCAGTAGAATTTTGTTCAGTTAGAGAGTAGTTAGTAGTCTAAGAGGAATTGTTTGGCTTGTTAGTAATTTTGTTAATTTGTTCATTGTTAGGGTTAAGTAAATAAATTCCTTCTTGTTATTTATAAAGTAGATCAAGGATTTTATTTCTTTTAACCACTCTTTTAACAGATCACAAGGGGAAAAGCGAGGTTCTCTGGGTGTTTCAGGGGTAATTATTAGAAGGGAACCTCTAATCACATTTTAGCGGATTGGGGCTTGTGTTTAGGTTTAATTATCAGAGGTGTTCAGCCATTCCCCTTCCGTAACATCCTTAAAATACCTGGGATGTTTATAGCACAGCTAATACTTATTAAAATTAAACAGGCTTTTTTGGAAGATGGTTACGTTCTTGGGCAGCTTCTTCACCTTTGGGAATAGTTACATTAATCTGACAAACTCAAAACTTTAAGCTTTCACTTTTGTGAAATTTTTTTTTTCCTTTATTCATTCACAAGATGTGCGCATTGCTGGCTACGCAGCATGTATTGCCCATCCCTAATTGCCCAGAGGGCAGTTAAGAGTCAACCACATTGCTGTGGGTCTGGAGTCACAGTAGGCCAGAGCATGTAAGGATGGCAGTTTCCTTCCCTAAAGGACATTAGTGAACCAGATGGGTTTTTTGTGAAAATTGGCAATGGATTCATGGTCATCATTAGACTGTTAATTCCAGATATTTATTGAATTCAAATTCCACCATCTGCCATGGCAGGATTCAAACCCAGGTACCCAGAACATTATGTGGGTCTCTAGATTAACAGTCCATCGATAATACCACTAGGCCATCACCTCCCCTGAGGTGAGCTTGAACTCAGCAGACAGAAGTTTTCAAGGAGATACCCTGATCTAAGTTCGCTCCAAATAAAACTATAATCACATCAGAGGTGTGTTGAAGATAACCATACAACAGTATAGCCTGATTCTCTGCCAACATTGAGTCTCCTAAGAAAATAGTTGCTGGAAAGCAATGCTTTTTGCCCGAAATACTTAGCCGAAATATTAACCAGGAAAATTATTATGATTAAGTGGTGTCTCAGCTTCCTATTATATTACCATTTCTACAGCTGGTTTTTGTCTTAAGGAGGTTCTGGATGACTGTGTGATAGGTACCACAATTCTTGTGTGTGGATCTATACGAGCACCAACAACTGGACCAATTTCACCTATGAGCTCGTCTATGCTTCTGGCACCAAGAGTGATTGGTATCAGTCCTGGAAAACAGAAGAAGCACAATCAGTTCTAAAATGAGAGGACAATTTTTTATCCATTTGTGGGATGTGTGCATCGCTGGATGGCCAGCATTTTTTGCCCATCCCTAGTTGCCCTTGAGAAGGTGGTGGTGCGCTGCCTTCTTGAACCGCTGCAGTCCTCCTGCTATGGGTTGACCCACAATGCTATTAGGGAGGGAATTCCAGGATTTTGACCCAGCGACTATGAAGGAATGGCGATATATTTCCAAGTCAGGATGGTAAGTGACTTGGAGGGGAACTTGGAGGTGGTGGTGTTTCCATATATCTGCTGTCCTTGTCCTTCTAGATGGAAGTGGTTGTGGGTTTGGAAGGTACTGTTTGAGGATCTTTGGTGAATTTCTACAGTGCATCTTGTAGTTAGTACACACTGCTGCTACTGAGCATCGGTGGTGGACAGAGTGAATGGCTTGTAGATATAGTGCCAATCAAATAGACTGCTTTGTACTGGATGGTGTCAAGCTTCGAGTGTTATTGAGGCTGCACTCATCCAGTTAAGTGTGGAATATTCCATCACATTCCTGACTTGTGCCTTGTAGATGATGGATAGGCTTTGAGGAGTCAGGAGGTCAGGAGTCACTGCAGAATTCATAGCCTCTGACCTGCTCTTAGTAGCCACTGTGTTTATGTGGTGAGTCCAGTTGAGTTTCTAGTCAATGATAACACCCAGGATGTTGACAGTGGGGGAATTCAGTGATGGTAACACCATTGAATGCCAAGGGGCAGTGGTTAGATTGCCTCTTATTGGTGATGGTCAAAGCCTGGCATTTCTGTGGCGCAAATGTTATTTGCCACTTGTCAGCCCAAGCCTGGATATTGTCCAGGTCTTGTTGCATTTGAACGTGGACTGCTTTAGCATCTGAGGAGTCGTGATGAAATTCTATATCTATTTTTCAACTGAACGATTTTGGTGAAGATATAAAGCCACATTGTAAAAGGCCATGTCAAGGCTGAAAAGAATTTGAAGGAAGCACAACATTACTGTGTAGTATCATAGAATCCCTACAGTGTGGAAGCAGGCCATTCAGCCCATAGAGTCCACACCAACCCTTTGAAGAGCATTCCCACCCAGACCCACCCTCTACCATAACCCCACATTTCCCACAGCTAATCCACCTAGGCTGCATATCCTTGGATTCAATGGGCAACTTAGCATAGCCAATCCACATAACCTGCACATCTTTGAATTGTGGGAGGAAACTAGAGGACCTAGAGGAAACCCACACAGACACGGGGAGAACATGCAAACTCAACTACACAATCACCTGAGGGTGGAATTGAACCCAGGTCCCTGGTGCTGTGAGGCAACAGTCTAACCACTGAACCACTGTGCCGCATAGTAGAAGTTATGGGACAGCAAGGTCTTGTTTTAAAAGTTTGCACATTGTTGGAAAGGAGTATATTATAGAGGACCATAAGGAGACCTATTATTTTGAGACTTAACATTGGATATGGTGACATGTTAGTGTAAACTCGATGGGCTGAATGGCCTCTTTCCACACTGTAGGATTTCTGTGATTCTATATCAATGTAGCAAAGAGGAAGAAGACACAGGATGGGATCATTGAAGTTTAGGAGGAAGAAGAGAATTCAGAAAGGTGCTAGATAAATATGAGTAATTGATAATGTTGGGGAACTTTGTTGCACTGGTAAATTAGAAAAATCTTCAAATTGTAGACTGAAGCTCAGAGTGTTATATGCCCATCAGATGGCAAAATTTTCTCTTGTGCAAGAGTGTAAAAGGGCACTGCAATGAAATTCTGATTATAGGATTGAAAGACAAATCAAAGCAAAGACAATTCTTGAATCACCAGTATTAAATCCAATAGCAGTCTAATGAAAGGGAATCTGAAGAGAGAATACTGGAGATACACAGCACGTTTAATTGTCATTGTCAGGAAGAAAAATTGAGGTAAAGAGTCACATGTTGCTCCATAATTACATTTCTTGCTAGAAATAGGAGCCTGGATGTCTTTTTAGATGGTTTAAGAGTTTAAACTTTTTTTTGCAGAATACTTCGACAGGACTTTTCCACAGGGTAGGGAGTCCAAAACTAGAGGGCATATGTTTTAAGGTGAGAGGGGAAAGATTTAAAAGGGACCTAAAGGGGCAGAGGGTGGTGCGTGTATGGAATGAACTGCCAGAGGAAGTGGTGGAGAATGGTACAATTACAACATTTTAAAGGCATCTGGATGGTACATGAATAGGAAGAGTTTAGAGGGATATGGACCAAATGCTGACAAGTGGCAAGGATATCTGGTTGGCATGGACCAGTTGGACTGAAGGGTCTGTTTCAGTGCTGTACAGCTCTATGATGCTATGGCTCTATTGTTTCTTCTTAAACTGTTATTGCTTAAATGAACAGGTTAAGGGTACATCATTGGAGTTTAGAAGAATAAGAGATGATCTTATGGAAACAAACAGGAGGTTGAAGTGACTCGATTGGGTTGATACCCAGAGGATGTTTCCTCTTGAGGGGGAGACTAAAACTAGGGGAAATGGTTTAAGATTAAGACGTTGCATTTTTTAAATAGAGAAGAAGAGTGTTTTTTTTCTCTCAAACGGTTGTCAGATAGTTGAGATCAATGCTGTCTGCTTCTCAATCCTGCCACTAAAGGGAACAGTTTCTCCCTAACTACTGCCATAGGTCTGCCTCATAGGTGGAAACACCTCCACCAATTTTTTTCTCAACCTTCTTGATGGGAGAGCAGCATAGCTTCCTTAATCTATGCTGTGACTTAAGGCATGTGATTAATATATATATTAATACCATATATTTTAGAATTTGGATTTTTAACTAGTGGCATGTGTGTTTGGTTTGTATCTATGACGTGGTTTAATGATGAACTTGTAAGGCTTTTTGAGCCAAGCTTTGTTAAAATAAATAGTATGAGAGGTATAATTCTTGGAGCCTAATGGGAATTTGTTTACATTGGTTGAGTTTTCATGAGCAAACAAAGTAACAGTGTAGTTCATTAGGCTTCAGATAGAAGGATCTAGAATGGTGTTTTTACTTGGCTTGGCAGGAACATTCATAGCTTGCAGCAAACTCTTGTTTGCAGAAGTCCTGGTTAAAGGTTTATGTGCAAAAAAGTTCCTCTTGAAGAATGGAGATAGTTTAGAACTATTAAGAAATAAGTTACCTCAGCCTAAGGAGTTCAGTTTGAAAGTTCCATACTAATATTCTTTGGATATAACAATGAGGGTTCATTTGAAGCTAAGAAAGTCTGATTTCAGTTATATAACAACTCAAGGAAGAGACAGTAGGAACTGCAGATGCTGGAGAATCCAAGACAACAAGGTGCAGAGCTGGATGAACACAGTAGGCTAAGCAGCATCATAGGAGCAGGAAGGCTGACGTTTTGGATCTAGACCCTTCTAGGCCCGAAACATCAGCCTTTCTGCTCCTATGATGCTGCTTAGCCTGCTGTGTTCATCCAGCTCTGCACCTTTTTGCCAAGGAAGATTTTCCAGACTGGGAATTGAAGCATCAGATAAGGTAAATAGATATGAGTATTACAGAGGGGTGCTGTTGGAATTAATGGGATTGCAGTTACCATATATTCTGAATTTCTAAACTTGTGTTATGTGTAAATAATTATGTTTATTCTATTTTATCTTAATTTATTCTGTGTAAGTAATAAAACTCTGCTTTATTTTGTAACTTAATGAGCAGCATTGTGAGCTGTGTTTCAGTGAAAGACAACCTCGTTAAAACCAAAGAAAAATAAAACACGATCTATCAAGCCTGATTTTGGTCAAGGATCAGTTTAGTAACAACAGTATCACAACAATCCACGAAAATGCAGGTTTGTAAAGACAAGATTCAAGGCAATAGATGAACCAAATAAACAGTACCATTGCCATTTTGATCCTCCATGGTCCCAGCAACAGGAATAAGCTGACCAGTTGCCCTGTCAATTTCCACCCCTAAAATAGGCACTTCCAGGTCAGAACCTCCAGGATCAGGTATCTGCATCCCAATGACAGCAGGTATCAGCAGGCCAGTGCTAGCAAATGAGATCATCCCTATAGGAAAAACAAAATCAACATAAGAAAATAAATGTTGAAGCTCTGAAAAGAGTCAAAACATAAATTCTGTTTCTCCACAGATGCTGCCAGACCTGCTAAGTGTCTCCAGCGCTTTTTGTTTTTATTTAACATGAACTTTGTTCCTTCTCAACTAATTTTGTTCTCTATATACTGTTTTGTCAGCTTCCCTGTGCCCTATCTCTTGAAAAGAATGAAAAGACAGGAATAAAAGTACGGAAATGGGAAAACTATGTTCAGTGTAATTGGGGGCTTTGATGCCAACACTTGTTGCTAAATGAAGTTGGCTCTATTTCATTAGCTGAGGAATAAATGGACCTGTGTTATTTTAAATGGATGAACCAGAGATGGCATTCCTGCTTGAGCAAGGAGCTTTGGGTTTGAGTCCCACTCGAGGATTTGATGGCTGAAGATTAAAGCGTATTCCTAATGTGGCCAAAAAATTTTGAGTGTCAACTTGTGCATCCTTCCAACATACAACAATAGCAGGTAGTTGGAATGGGAGAAATTCCTAATCAGCCACATGATGGAATGAAATTGGAGCCTCTGCCATCTCCATCCATAGCTCCAGGCAACAAAGTGTTTGTAAAAGTGTGCATTACTAGAGCAACAAGGGCTCCCCGAGTGAAGTGTAGGCCACTGCCACCAGATGGATGCTCTAAGTAATTAAATGGAGAATAGGACTATATTCAGTGGATTGCCATCCATCATTTATAGTCATAGAGCTGTACAGCATGAAAGCAGACCCTTCGGTCCAACACATCCATGCCGACCAAATATCTTAAATTAATCTAGTCCCATTTGCCAGCATTTGGCCCATATCCCTCTAAATCCTACCTATTCATATACCCATTCAGATGCCTTTTAAATGTTGTAATTGTACCAACCTCCACCACTTCCTCTGGCAGCTCATTCCATACACACACCAATGTCTGCATGAAAATGGTACCCCTTAGGGTACCCCTTTTAAATCTTTCCCTTATCTCCTTAAACCTACGGCCTCTAGTTTTGGACTCACCCACTCCGGGGAAAAGACCTTGACTATTCACCCTATCTATGCCCCTCATGATTTTATAAACCATTATATAGTCAACCCCTCAGCCTCTGACGCTCCAGGGAAAATATCCCCAGCCTATTCAGCTGCTCCCTATAGCTCAAACCCTCTAAACCTGGCAACATCCTTGTAAATCTTTGCTGAGCCCTTTCAAGTTTCCAGCATTCTTTCTACAGCAGGGAGACCAGAATTGCACACAGTATTCCAAAAGTGGCTGAACCAACAATCTGTACAGTTGCAACATGATCTCCCAACTCCTTTACTCAATGCACTGACCAATAAAGGCAAGCGTACCAAACACCTTCTTCACTATTCTGTCTACCTGGGACTTCGCTTTCAAGGAAGTATGAACCTGGTCTCTAAGGTCTTTACTTGCAAAAAAGATGATCAGCAGCTTATTTGGAGACTCACACACATACATCCATGCGCGCGCACACACACACACACACACACAATGCATGGATGACCCCAAATAAAATTTTCAGGATGGATGAAAAGACTTCAGCAACGGTCCTTCCTTCTCCTGCTCACTCCTACCACCCCACTCTCCCAAGCTGCCAGCTCGTTCAGTAGGGTATTTCAGCGGATTCCCATCCTCCCACACACAATAGCAATGGACCACTTCTTCAACAGCAATGATTTGCCAGCAAATAAGGCCCAACTCTGAAAATGATATTTGTGTATGTTCTTGGTACATGGGCATCACCAGCAAGGCCAGTTTTTATTGCCAATACCTAAATCACCTTATGATGGTGGTGGTCAGCAGTCATATAATGTTGGCACAGAGAAATTTGTGATAGAACTTTAGGATGTTAACTGATTTTATGTGACTCCTGATGCTGACTTCAGGGAAGTGGACTGAAAGTTCAATTGTCTTCCCACTCATTGTGAGTAGAAGTAAGTCTTCTAAATGTTTCAGTAGGCCATCAGAGGCTGTCTGAAAATCTCCTACAAAACCATTTCCAGATTCAGTTTGATGCATCTGTAAGCTTACCTATGCTTCCACCACTGTTTGCAAACTGCCTGGCTTCTTTTCTCTGTCTCTGCAAGTTGTACGCAGTGTGAATGATGTGTGCCCAGCTTCTGGCCCGTGCCTTCACTAAATCATCCACTGCACCCATTAGCAAGCTCAGCTGCTTCTGAGGACAGGAAGGCATTGCTGACTTCTGCATTGCCATATTTTCTTTCAACACTTCCAGCATTTGGATCTCACAGGCCAGAGTGACAGCATCTAGCAGGGCCTGATAACCGCCTGCACATGGCAACACCCGATTCCCTTGAATATAAGCACCCGAAATCCGAGTAGACTTTCAACTGAGAGGCTCCAAGAAACTGTCCCCAATTATCAGGGGAGTGTTTGAAGATTCTGTAACACCTCCGAGAGGCACAACCATACCTAAAAGAAAATTACTCTATTAAAGAGACATAACTTCTTTTCCAAAATAATTTATACTTATATAGCACCTTTAATGTTATCAAACAACCTAAAGCACTTCACAGGAGCATCATAAAATATAACTATCACACCCAGCCATGTAAAGAAGATATTAGGTCAGTTGACAAGGAAGGAGATTCTGTTAAGGAGAATCTTAAAGGAAGACAGTGATGTGGAGAAGTGTAGAGAGGGAATGCTAGAGTTTAGGGCCTTGGCAGCTGAAGGCACCACTATCATTGGCTAGAGGACTTAAAATCAGAGAAGCTCAACAGTCCAGAGAATTAGTTGATTGCAGATATCTCAGAAGGGCAATGACACTGGAGGAGATCATAATGATAAGGGAGGGTGAGGCCATAGTAGGTTTTAGATTCTAACCAGCCTGCTCAGAGATGCAATGACACATCTGGAGCAGTGGGACGTGAACCTGGGCTTCCTGACTCAGAGGTAGGAACACTACCACTGCAGAAGACCCGCGTGATGGGCTTTCTAGTATAGAGGATGAAAGCTATAAGCTAATACCTTGACTGCCTCATTAGTGATGTCAGGTGGCATTTGCTCACGTGGAATTGGAAGCTTATGGAGAAGGTTCCAGTGAATCTTACACCTGCTGAATAATGGCATTGTTTAATAGTTAAAGTCCTTGGTTTTCACTGGTTTGGTGTCTAGTAGCTTCCAGAACCTGCTCACAATATTTCAACTAAATTAGAAAGCAGTGCTAAGAATTTTTAAAATCAAAACGTTGTTTGGCCAGGAATAAGTAGGTCAGCAAGCACAAGGCCTAATAGGAGAATGCGACTCAATGATAGTTAAGACATAGACAGCAGAGTTTTGGATGACTGCTAGTTTATGGAACATAGAATGTTGGAAAGGAGACAGGAGTGTATTGGATAGTCAAGTCCAGAGTGAATGAAGGCATGATTGAGGGTTTCAGCAGTAGATAAGCAGAAACAGAAAGCAAAAACTGTCTTTGTTCCATTAACCCTTGAAAAGTAAAATGTTTATGACATGATAATGCACCTAGATATTGTTGCTTACAGGAACCTAGAAAGAAAAATATATCAACTTGGAACATTTGAAAGGCATAGGGAAATAAATGAATACCCTTTGAAAGTATTGAAAAAATTGAATCTTGTGTATAATCCTTCCCACCTCAATTATCTGTCTCTTTTGCTAAGGTGGGATTCAGATCTTGTGCCAACTTGTACTTTGGTTCATTATCCCACTATCATAGTTCATCTGTGAGCCTATATGACAATGGAAGGCAGTACACTTGACTTAATGCCTTGACATTGTATAAATATCAGGTTGGCTCAAGGGAAACTCTCATTTTTGGGCCAGGAGGTCACTGGTTCAAACAACGTCACAAGAATTGCCTAAATGGGCCAACTTGACAATTTAATACAACAGTGAGGGAGTGCTGCACTGTCAAAGGTATTGACTTTTACATTATTTTCTTGACCCTATGATGCTTTTGAGGAAGAGCAGGAAGTTCATTCCTTGCCAAGCTACCCAATATTTATCTGTGAGCCACTATTACAAGAACAGGCAAACTACTCACTTGTCACATTGCTATTTGTGAGACTTTGTCCATAAATTGTTTGCCTCATTTCCTGACATAACAACGCAGTGGCTAATTTTCAAAGTAAATAATTGATGATGAAGCACTTTTAGACCTTTCACAGTCTGTGAATAGTGCGCTATATAAATGCAGCTTCCATTTCTTTCACATGCAGGCATTTTAAAAAAAAGGATCATGCAGGATATATTTTGCAACCTTTACAGAAGTAATGACACTGTATGGGATTTCTAACATGTCAAGGATTGCCGAGCACAGCACTGAGGCAGTGGAGGGCTTGAGGGAGCTGGCAACGAGTTAAAGTTTGGTGGCTTGCGTTGTGAAAACAGATCTTGTATTTGCGAGATAATGGGAACTGCTGATGCTGGAGAATCTGAGGTAGCAAGGTGTAGAGCTGGATGAACACAGCAGGCCAAGCAGCATCAGAGGAGCAGGAAAGCTGACGTTTCGGGTCTGGACCCTTCTTCAGAAAACCTTCAAGCATCATTCAATATCGAGATTGCTCTGAAAGAATGTTCAAACCATGCAAGATTGGTGCAAACTGAGAGAAGATTAATAGAGCTATTGATTGGAGACAAAGCTAAGACAAAAAGGCTAGCTCTACTGCATAGGCAGCTGATCTCCCAGGTTACCAAGGCCATTGAAAAGGTGCTCTAGAGGCAAAGTTCATAATGAAAAAGGCATTGGAGACAATGATGGAAGTTACAGTTGCCAACTACTTCTGTCACTCTCTGTTCAAATAGGCTACAACTGCACAAACTCCAAGAACATGGAAATGCAGGATCACACCAACCAACTGAATGACAAAATTCTTTTTGCTCATCTGGAAAAGGACAGCATGGAAACTCCAGAAGAAACCACCATGGAAAGTGTCATACTGCTCAAATGAACCAATACACAAGACAATCATGAATGCAGTATCTGCTTCAACTGAGGAGGCTGGTGACCCTGAAGAGTCCAATGAATGCCAGCCTACTGACCAGCCTGTTTCTCTAGGTGAAGTGACAAAGTCTCCAGG
>NC_063363.1:9071719-9112465 GCF_021869965.1 Rhincodon typus
AGGTTTTCTGAAGAAGGGTCCAGACCCGAAACGTCAGCTTTCCTGCTCCTCTGATGCTGCTTGGCCTGCTGTGTTCATCCAGCTCTACACCTTGTTATCTTGTATTTGCGAATCATGTTATAAGTGGCAGTATGTTGATAAGGAAGAGGATAGGGCCAGAGATAGATCCTTTGGGGCCCTTCAGAGACACCGTTGTAGGGATGCTAAGAGAAACGATTGCTAGAAATGTTGTGTCCAGGATTGCAAACAAGTGAGGGCTATGACATTGAGCTGGAAGATGAAAGAAAGACATGAGAGGAGGATAGATTCTGAGCATTGTTAAAATATTACAGAGGTATAAAAGGAAGATGGAAAAGGATAATGTATCATGATCAAAAATCACTCACAACTTTATTTGTGATATATTGTGAAATACATTGATAGGTTGAGTGAGTGGGCAAAGATCTGGCAAATGTTTATAAAATATAGGGAAATGTGAAATTATCCCTTTTGTCAGGAAAACTAAAAAAAAAGAAATGAAGTCACATGACACCAGATTATAGCCCAATCGGTTTATTTGAAATCACAAGCTTTCGAAGTGCTGCTCCTTCGTCAAGTGACATCACCCGATGAGGGAGCAGTGCTTCGAAAGCTTGTGATTTCAAATAACCTGTTGAACTATAACCTGGTGTCATGTGACTTCTGACTGTCCATCCTTGTCCAACATCAGCAACCCCACATCATTTAAAGAAATGAGAGTGGAGCTCTGAGATATAGCAGGATCTGAGTTTCCTAATGCATGAACCACAAAAGCATAGCATGCAAGTACAGCACAGTGATTAGGAAATTTATAGCACTTATTGCAAGGAAAATTGAATAAAACAGTAAGGAATTTATGCTTCAGTTATAAGAGCATTGGTGAGATCACTTCTGGAGTACAGTGTAAAATATTGGTCTCCTTATTTAAGGAACAATGTAAAAGGGTGGGGGCCTGTTCAGAGAAATTTACTAGTCTAATATGTAGAATGAGTGGTTTATTTTATGGGAAAAGGTTGGACAGACTAGGATTATATCTGCTGGAGTATAGAAGAGTAGGAGGCAGCTTGTTTGAAACATACAAATTCCTGAGTAGTCTTGTCAGGGACGATGTAGAGAGGATATTTCCTCTTCTGGGAGAATCTAGAACTAAGGGTCACCCATTTAAGACAGAGCTTGAGTCTTTGGAATTCACTTCCTAAAAAGACAATGGAAGTAGTATCTTTGAATAATTTTAAAGCTGATTCTTGTTAAGTAAGGGATCAAAAGGTTATGGAGGTGGTAATGCAAATTTGCAATTACAATTAGATCAGCTATAAGTGTTTTGAATGATGGAGAGCATGTGAGGTGTTGAATGGCCTACTCCTGCTCTTTGTTTGTCAATATGTAAATTAGGCTTGGAAAGAGCCATTGCTGGTGCTTCTGATATTTTCTAGCAAACAGTAAGAGGAAAGGGTGGTGTAGTTGTGACAGCACTAGCCTAGTAACCCAAAGGCTGGGTTTAATACTTGGGGATCAAATGCCAGCTGGTAAATTTTCAATTTAATGAATAAATCTGGAATACAAAACTAGGTGTAGGAATGGTGACCATGACAACTATCATTAACTGTTTCATAAAAAAACCATATGAGTTTTAAAGAAAATTTTCATAGACAGAAATGCCCACATCCCAGGAATAAAAAAAGGAATGTCTTATAAATTCTTGCTTAGTTTGTTCACCTCTCCGGTATATTCTCAAATTCATTCAATATGCATTCTGAGGAAGGGTCATTAAACCCGAAACATTAACTCTGATTTCACTCCACAGATCTGCCCAACCTGCTGAGTCTTTCCAGCAATTTCTGTTTCTGTTTCCGATTTCCAGAATCCACAGTTCTTTTGGTTTTCATTCAATATGAATCGCCCCTGCCTGTCCAAACACAACCTCACTTCCCTTGACAAAGCTTGCTACAATTTATAACGTTCTCTATTTGAATTGACATTGCAGCGGCATTCACAGCTCACATGCCCATTATTGGTTACCTGTGTTGGAGTCCAGACCAACTCCAATGATGGATACCACCTGGCCAGTCTTCTCATGAACCATAGGAGCTCCAATTTCAATTGGTGCCAACATGTTTGTGGCTGGGTTAATGTACGTTTCCCCCCAGTGGATAAACCAGCCCTGTCCTCAGATAAATGGTCACAGCCAAGATGGGCACCTCAATGCCTGTCGCTGCATCTCCAATTGGTCCTCCCAGTTTTAACTTGCACTGGTGATGCAGGGTGTGTAGCTGTAGTTTCACTGGAAGGCCAGTGTTTGGGTTTAGTGGGTGCGGCACATATGGAATCAAATGCTCCTCACTTTGGCAGACCATTCCAAAGACTCAAAAGTAAGGAATAAAATCAATCTACTTCATATACGTAACTCCAAAATTTCATAGGTAAGTCAATAATAGTTCAGCACCAACTACTCAGACAATAAATTAAATGTCATGTGTATATTTTCAGTTTTCTGCCTTCAAAGCTGAATGAGGTACTCAAAGCGACCTATTGCTATTCATTTTTATTTCCGCTAAAGTGGGCATCACTGGCTAGGCCAGCATTATTATCTAATCAGCAACCACATTGTTGTGACCCGAGAGCCACATGTAGGACAGACCAGGTAAGGACAGCAGTTTCCTTCCCTAAAGGACATTAGTGAACCTGATGGGTTTACCTCATAATTGACAGTTGTACTGTGAGACACTTACTGGCGGATTTCCATTGAATTCAAATTCCATCATTTCCCATGGGTCCCATAACCCAGGTCCTTGAATATAACTGAGGTCAATAGTCTAGTGATAATACCACTAGGACATCAATTGGCTTTGGCTTTGAGCAATCAATATTAGCAAATTTTTGCTTTCCCCATTATTGAGTATAGGAGCTGGAAACGTCATGTTGAGGTGTTCTTTGTTCTTTTTTCTAGAAGGTCAAAGCTTGATTTTTTTATATGGATGCTGTAGGACAGTTTTAGTATGGAAGGGCAACATGTGTTGGCCCAGGCTTGGAGGGCCGAAGGCCCTGTGCCTCTGCTGTATTATTCTTTGTACGGGACATTGGTGAAGCTTCTTCTGGAGTACTATGTGCATTTCTGGTTGCCCTGTTATAGGAAGGATATTATTAAATTGGAGAGGCTTCAGAGACGATTTGCCATCATGTTGCAGGGAATGGAGGGTTTGAGTTTTAAAGAGAGACTGCATAGGCTGGGACATTTTTCATTGGAGCATAGGAGGTTGAGGGGCAACTTTATAAAGGTTTATAAAATCATGAGGGGTATAGATAAGGTGAATGGCAAGAGTTTTTACTAGCGTGGGAGAGTTCAAAGCTGGGGGCAAAAGGACATGAGGGGCAATTTTTTTCCAGAGAATCATAGAATCCCTATATCATGGAAGCAGGCCATTCGGCCCATTGAGTCCACACTAGGGCATCCCACCCAAACCCACCCCCCCTACCATATCCCTGTAACCCTGCATTTCCCATGGTCAATCCACTTAACCTGCACACCTTTAGAGCATGGGAGGAAATCCACACAAACAAAGGGAGAATGTGCAAACTCCATACACACAGTCACCTGAGGCTGGAATCGAACCTGGATCCCTGGTACCTTGAGGCAGCTGTGCTAACCACTGAGACACCATGCCGCCCCAAACTGCCAGAGGAAGTGGTGGATACAAACACAGTTACAACATTTAAAAGACATTTAGATAAGTAAATGAATAGGAAAAGTTTAGAAGGACATAGGTCAAATGTAGGCAAGTGGGATTAGTTTGGTTTGGGAACCATGATCGGCATGGAATGGTCGGACTGAAGGGTTTGTTTCCATGTTGTATCACTCTATGACTCTGTAATGCTCACTGATTACTTCTCTCAGATTTTTACATCTGGTTTTGCTTTTTATTTTAAAGTCATTTACCTGATGCATTATACATAATACAAGTACAGTAGTATAATGAATGTGTTATAGACTAATAATCCAGAGGACTGGGCTAATGATGCAGCAATTATAAAGTCCACTGCAGGTGCAGCAAGCAGTTATGAAGGCAAATGGTTTGCTGGCCTCTATAGCAAGAGGGTTTGAGTACAATAGTAAAGATGTCTTGCTTCAGCTGTGTTGAACCTTAGTGAGGGCATGAGGAGTACTGTGCGTGATTATGGTCCCCTTACCTCAGGAAAAGTATAGATGCTGTAGACAAAATTCAACAAAGCACCTCCAGATTAATCGCTTGGTTGAGGGACTGTTCAATGAGGAAAGATTGTGGAGACTTGGCCTGTATTCTCTTGACTGTAGAAGAATGAAAGGTGATCTCATTGAAATGTACAAAATTCTAAATGGGGTAGACAGGAGAGATGGGCAAGGCTGTTTCATCTGTCTGCGAAACTAGACACTGTCTCACACTAAGGGGCAAGCCATTTAGAACAGAGATAAGGAATTTCTTCACTCAGCAGTAGTGAGTCTTTGGAATTCTCTTCTTCAGACAGCAGTGGAAGCTCAACACGTTCAAGACAGAAAGTGACAAGTTTCTGGATGCTCATGACATCAAAGGATATATGGATAGTGCAGGAAAATAGCATTGCCTACCTCAATCAGCCAGGATTTAGAATGGTGGACGAGACTCAAGGAGTGGAATGACTTAACCTGCTCCTATATTCCATGATCAAATTCCAGAACAGTAGCTCGGAAGTTTAAATTCAACTAATTAAATAAAACCAGTAATCACAGTGATCTTTGAACATGGTCAATATGTAACAACTAGGTAGCTATAAACACCTATCTGGTTCACCAGTATTCCTCAGATCAGGAATTCTGTTGTCCTTACTTGGGTCTATTTATGAGCCCAGACCCACAGTAATGTGATTCATTCTTATTCACCCTCTGAACCTACCAAGTCACTCAATTGTATTCAAGAAAACATCTCACCACCATGTTCACAATGGCAACTAAAGTGAACAATTAATGATCTTTCCAGTGGCGCCCACATCAGATAAATTAATAAAAAGGAGAACTTGTTCCTGTGGAACATCCAGTGGAATAGAGCAAGTGAAGGAAAGAGAGAATGTTGATGGTGAAGGGTTGGAATGAGAAACGTCTCACTGAGGTGTTTAGAACAATTCTGTGAGGCATGAATTGGTCCTCATATTCTTTAGCTATTCAGTGCCTTCAGACAAGATAAATAGGGTGAAATGGATGAAAAGTTGCTGAAAGCAGATTTAATACAGCAAGATTCAAAAAGAGAATTAGATAAACATTAGGTTGAAGGCAGAATATTCACAGGGCCATGGGTAAAAAACAGGGCATTGGGTGTCACAGGGCAGCTCTGTGAAAGAGATAGAAACATTTCCTATTGGACTGTATCATTCTATAATCCCATGACTAGTTTCTAGTTTCATCTCCCTGCTCAGCTCGATTACTCATGAATTATTTCCTCATTTGTCAGTCATTAACAAAAGTTATTGTGCAAATATTTCATGTATGGTATTAAATATAACTTTTCTAGTTAGCACACAGGATGACCCTGATGCACAGTTTCTACAATGGTCTTTGAGATGTATTTTCTTCTCATATTAACAGTCAGCTTTTTGCTTTGGGGAACTAACCTGATGAGTCCGTGAGTGAGATAAGCTTGGACTTTGTGGAATCGTAACACACGTTGCCAGCGATAGGGAGCACCCTGCCAGTCTGAGGGTGCAGGAAATAGCCTTCAGGCACATACATGAAGTATTTGTTGGCCAGAAGCATAACAGTGTCAGGACATGGAGTAACCAGCCCTGTCAGCTGATCCAACTGGAGGTCACATGCTCGGATTGTTCCATCAGCTCCTGTTGTGTGAAATTAAAGTTAGTTTTAAAATGACAACATTCTGACATTTCACAATTGGAGTAGCTTTCAATACCTGGTACCTGTGGAAGGGCATGGAGGAGTGGAGTCATCGAGTTATACAGCGTAGTAACAGACCCTTTAGTCCAACTCATCCACGCCGACCAGACATCCCAATCTGATCCAGTCCCATTTGCCAGCATTTGGCCCATATCCCTCTAAACCCTTCCTATCCATGTACCCATCCAGATGCCTTTTAAATGTTGTAATTGTAGCAGTTTCCACCGCTTCCTCTGGCAGCTTGTTCAATACAGACACCACCTTCTGTGTGAAAAAGTTACCTCTCAGGTCCTTTTCAAATCTTTCCTCTCTCACCTTAAACCTATGCCCTCTAGTTTTGGACTCCCCTAGGAAAAATACACTGTCTATTCACCCTATCCATGCCTTTCGTGATTTTATAAACCTCTATAAGGTCACCCCTCAGCCTCTGATGCACCAGGGAAAATAGCCCCAGCCTGTTCAGCCTCTCCCTATAGCTCAAACCCTTCAGTCCTGGCAACATCCTTGTAAATCTTTTCGGCATCCTCTCAAATGTAACAACATCCTTCCTATAGCAGGGAGACGAAAATTGAATGCAGTATTGTAAAAGTGGCCTTCCCAATGTCCTGTACAGCCGCAACATTACATCCTAACTCATAAATTTAATCCTCTGACCAATGAAGGCAAGTGTACCAAACACCTTCTTCACCACCCTGTCTACCCGCAACTCCACTTTTAAGGAACTATGCATCTGCACCCCTAGGTTTCTTTGTTTGGCAACACTCCCCAGGGCTCTACTATTAATGTCCTGCCCTGATTTGCCTTACCAAAATGTAAAACTTCACATTTATCCAAATTAAACTCCATCTGCCACTCCTCGACCCATTGACTTCTGATCGAGATCCCATGGTGATATTCTTCTTCACGTCCACTATACCATCTATTTTGGTGTCATCTGCAGACTTACTAACCACACCTCCTATATTCACATCCAAATAATTTATCTAAATGACAAAAAGCAGTGGACCCAGCACAGATTCTTATGACACACTGCTGGTCACAGGCCTCAAGATGGAAAACCAAACCTCTACCACTGCACTGTGTCTCCTATCTTCAAGCCAATTTTGTATTCAATTGGTTGGCTCCCCCAAGGATCCCATGTGACCTAACCTTACTAACCAGTCTACCATATGGAACCTCAATGAATGCTTTGCTGAAGTCCATGTAGACAAAGCCCATCACTCTGCCTTCATCAGTCTTCTTTGTCACCTCTTCAAATAACTCAAGCAAGTTAGCGAGACATGATTTTCCACACACAAAGGCATGGTGGTGAGGTGAGGGGGTGAGGGGAGAATTGGAATGGGTCACTGTGTTCAGCAATTATGCGCGCTGTAGATCCATACAGTCTACAATAGAACTTAAGGGAGTCACTCTCTTTCACTGTCTGCAATTTTCCCCTTGTATATTAACTCATCACTTTTGGAATGTCTTTTCATTCCATTTATGAATGTCCCATCATTCAAGCCTCATTCTTCATCAAAGGGTCTCAGGCATAACTGAGGAGTGTGATGGAATACTCTCCATTTGCCTGGATTGACGCGGCAACACTCAAGAATCTCATGGACTGTTTTACGACAAACGGTTGATGTGACCCGCACCCCATCAACCAACATTACACCACCACTACCTCCTCCAGTGCTGAGTTGGCTGTGATTTGTAATTAGATGCATCGTAGATCTTCAACAAATGCAGAACATTCCAAATATTTAAATAAAGGTTTCAATGCATTCGTCGCACACATCCTTGTGTTAAATAATTAAAATAGGTGATATATTTGACAGCTATTGTCACAATTATTCGTGGTATTCTCATAAGATTCAAAGAATTAGCAAAAGATATATGTTTTTGATTAATATTTTCAATACCCAATACCAGCAATTCTACCAACCTGTTCAACAACAGTTTTTGCACTTAATTTTTAGCCACTATCAAGAGTCATCCAGCATTCTACAATATTTTAGCAAAAAATGTATCTGGCATTTTAACTGGGAAGTGACAACAAACGTATTTTTTTCTTTACCGATGAGTTCCTCCTTGGAGAGTGCTTTAGATGTATTCTTGCTTATGAGCTGCGTGCCGGTTCCATCCCCTAGAAGAGCCCAAGTATTTAATCTCTGACACTCGCTCGTGATGACATCTGACATTTGTAATATCAATGCTTCGAACTGCTCAGCAACTCTGCAATAAGACATTACAATAGAATAATTTTGAAAATTAGTTTCATCAGTTAACTTTGCTGCTTAACACTTTTGAACGGTCACTGTTAAGATTTATATCTTTTTTGTAAAATTCTCAGTTCACAGCGATGACATTTAACTTCCTGACCCACAGACTGCAATCAGTAAGGAGAGGCAATAACACCTCCTCCACAATAATACTCAACATCAGTGCCCTGCGAGGCTGCATACTCAGCCCCTTATTATATTCCTTGTACATTCAAGACCGCATGGCTAAATTCAGCTCTATCTCCATTTACAAATTTGCTGATGACACCACTATAGTGGATCAGATCTCAACAATGACAAGACAGAGTACAGGAAAGAGATAGACAGTTTAGTGGCATGATGTAAAGACAAAACTCTCACCCTCAATGTCAGCAAAATAAAGGAGCTGGTCATTGACATCAGGAAGCAAAGTGGAGGACACGCTCCTATCTGTATCAATGGTGCTGAGGTGGAGATGGACAACAGTTTCAAGCTCCTAGGAGTAGTTATCACCAACAATCTGTTCTAATCCATCCACATTGATACTACAGTCAAGAAAGCACACCAATTTCTCAACGTCCTCAGAAGGCTAAGGAAATTCAGCAAGTCCACAATGACTCTTACCAATTTTTATAGATGCACCACAGAAAGCATCCTATCCAGATGCATCACAGCTTGGTATGGCAACTGCTCTTCCCGCGACCACAAGAAATTACAGAGAGTTGTGAGTGCAGATCAGTCCATCACACAAACCAGCCTTCCATCCATTGATTCTGTCTATATTTCCCGCTGCTTTGGGAAAGCAGCTAACATAATCAGAGATCCCTCCCACCCAGTTATACTCTCTTCCACCCTCTTCCATCAGGCAGAAGTTACAAAAGTTTGAAAACATGCACCAACAAATTTAAGAACAACTTCTTCCCCGCTGTTATCAGGCTTATAAACAGACGTCTCATATATTAGAGTTGATCTTTCCCTGCATCTTCTCTGTAGCTGCAATATAATATTCTGTATTCTGTGCTACTACCTTGATTTACTTAGGTAAGATATGGTTTGTCTGGCTAGCATGCAAAACAATACTTTTCACTGTATTTCAGTACGTAACAATCATAGTTCAAACAAAACAAAAGCAAAGAATTTCAAATCCTTGAGATCTGAAATGAAATCACAAATTGTGGTATAAGTTCAGTGGGTCTGGTAGCAGCTGCAGGAAGAAAGCACAGTTAACATCCAATGACTCTTCATTAGAATTGTTAGCAACTTTGAAAACGTGGTATTTACACTGAAGCCGAAGTTGGTGGAGTGGGGAGGGGAGGGGGCGAAGAATTAGGAGGTGTGAGCACATAGGTGGAGATGGAGCCCAGAAAGGGAAAGATATGAAATGGTTGGTGAACAAGAGGATAATGGAGAGAAGGCCAGGACAGTAGAAAAGCTGAATGAGTGACAAAAAGAGCTAAGAGTAAAAGAAAATGGGTGAGCCGTACTGAATTTAAACCACACTGAATGTGATCATAGGTCTAGGAGAATTGAGAATGGGTGACTGTACTAAAAGCACGCTGTGTCATGACAAGACCAGGGTGTGGAGGAGAGTGAAAACTTAGAAGGATGGAATCAGGCTCTAAAGTTATTGAACTCGGTGTTGAGTGCTAGATGCTGTAGGGCCCCCAAGAGGAAAATAAGATGTTGCTCTTTGAGCTTGTGTTGATGCTCACTGGAACACTGCAGCAGGCCTGCAACAGAAATGTTGGTGTGGCAACATGGTGGTGCATTGAAGTGGCAGGCAACTGGAAGCTCAGGGTCAGTTTTGCAGACAGAGCGTAGGTATGGGCACCTTTTTTTTGCTTTCTGTCTCCCCAGTGTAGAGGAGACCACATTGTGAACAGTAAATACAGGAGACTAGTTTGAGTGAAGTGCAGGTAAATTGCTGCTTCACTTGGAAGGTGTGTCTGGGGCCTTGGATCATGAGGAGGGAGGACGTAAACAGGCAGATGTTTACATGGGAAGATCCCGTGGTACTGCAAGAGATGATGGGAATGGAGAAGGAGTGGACCAATGTGTCCCAGAGGGAATGGTTTCTGCAAAGGGCTGACAAAGGAAGGGATGAGAATGTGTGTCTAGTTGTGGCACCCTACTGGAGGTGGCATAAAGAGTGACTTATAATCCATTGGACGCGGATATTGGTGGGGTGGTAGGTGAAGATGAGGGGGATCCTATTGTGTTGTGTGTGAGGGCTGAAGTGCAGGATATGGGTCGGATCTGGGTGTGGGCCCTATCAACTATGGTGGTGGGAAAATTGTCAGTCGAGGAAGAAGGTAGACATTACCAAGGCCCTTTGTAGAAGCTGGCATCATCGGAAAAGACCCAAAAGAAATGGAGGAACTGAGAAAATAGGATAGAGTCCTTATAGGAAACAGGGTGAGAGAATGTATACTCAAGATAACTGTGGAAGACAGTGTGTTTATAGTGGATATAGCTGGCCAGCCGATCCCGCAGAAACGGAAACAAATGTCGAGGAAGGGAAAGGAGGAGTCAGAGATGGACCAGATGAAGGTGAGAGCGGGATGGAAATTTGAAGAAAATGTAATAAATATTTCCAATTCCAAACGAGGAAGGGAAACAGCCCCAATGATGTCATTGATGTATGGAGAAAGTGTTGTGGGTGAAGGCTAGAGTAGGATTGGAAAAGGGATGTTCCATGTATCCCACAAAGAGACAGGCATAACTAGGGCCTATGCAGGTAATGTCCACACCTTTAATCTGAAGAAAATGAGAGGAGCTAAAGAAGAACGTAATTAAATTGGGAATGATTATGGCCAAGCGGAGGAGAATGGTAAAAGATTGAAAAATCGCTCCTGTCTTGAAAAGATCTAGCTAAATGGGGGAACAAGTTGAGATGTGGCATGTACAATCCTACTTTTATGCTCTGTCTGGTGACATAATCCATAGTGAAAGCAGATTCACTCCTGGAAATACCAACGAAAGTAGTCATAGATTAAAACTTTTATGAATAGTGTATGTATGAAGAAAATGACAGTGGATATTTGTAGTCTACCAATGCAACTACACTCCCACCCTGCCAACTCTTCCTTTTACAATGTGCCAAGATGACTACTGCTGATGGTACCTGGTGCCTGGCAGTATCTTGTGCCTCTTGCTGTTGACAATGTTTTCGTTCACCAACCGTACTGCTTCTCTCAGGACTGTGTTGAAGGAGATGTGATGCTCCTCACGGCAGCTCCAGTCACTGAGAAGTAGTTGCAGCTGTCTGTTCAGAACCTCCTCAAACTCCATCCCAATATGCTTTTGCCTCTCAATCTCTGTCCTTATCTGAAAGGATAACACAGGCATGGGTTCAGCCAGTCATGTCTCCAATTCCAACCCATTCAGGAGTGCAAATTCAAGACACAAGTCATCAATTTAAAACAAAACATTTTTAGTTGGGTTCCTGATGTGATATCTGGGAGTCTGGGAGCTGTCCTCTTATTAATGGCCACTGCTGTTAACCCTAATCAGTTCTGCGCTCATAATCTGCTGTGAAAGATTTTCAACTTACCAGGTGATGATGGGCTTCTAAACTTCTGCAGGACACCTGATTGCATTATAATTATGATAGCCACTGTGACCAGGTATGGGTCACATGATACTTAAAGGTTCAATTCACACTATTACAGCTCCTGGTATCTACGTATATTACAATGACAGGCATTGCTATGTCTGTTAGTACTGAACATTTTACCTACAAGTTGTAGCGTGCTTCCTTCAGGGTGTCATGCTGCAAGTGGCCTCAGTAAGATGGAGACTGAGATTGTATATGGTCAGGTCACATGCTATGATACTGTCATAATATCATGAGCATATCTCTTAAAGGAATATTGCACGCTAGTTCAGACATATAACTCAAGAGTTCCTATTACCTACAGTGAGTATGCAACCCATTCCATAAAATAACAATCTTAATTATGGTTTATTTAAAATTTCCTCAGTAATCAATGATTATTGGAACAATTTTAAAAGTGACTATATTGTTAGACTGGGTGGATCTGGGGACTTGCTCCCTCTGACAACTTCCTTTCTTTCAAATTTCCTTGCACATTCTGCCAGAACATGTTCCATTCATGTGCAAAACCAGAATTCACTAAGCAGAACAGAAAACCACTATTATAAATACAGAGTCCTGGTTTAAAATTGCCCCTTTTAACATTGTTTCGCTATAATGTCACTTAGTTCTTAGGACTGGGGATTTCATTGAGCATTATAGGGTTTGTGTGCTAACGTTGTTTACTGAAGCGTTTCATCAGACCCACTGATGATCAATCTCTCTCTCTCTCTCTATGATACTAGTGGCCGCCCCAAGCCTTCTAAGCTGAGATCTCTTGCTGAACTGAACTATTCACAAGATGCAAACTAGGGACTCCCAGTCAACAGGCTCCAGGGCTGGATTGCCTGCCCCTCACCCCTCTCTGTCTGAGAGGTGCTGGCCAGTGTTGGGCCTGGTAGACCACCCTCTCCTACTCTGACCCACAATCTTGGCAGCACCCCAACAACTCCCCCTGCTGCCCCCCAGCCCCCAACGCCCTCCCCCCTCCCCCAACCACCGTAGGCAGTGGCCGGAACAGCAGGGCCCCTGTCACAAACTGTGGCCGAAAGCCAGCTGGAGAGTCATCCAGACTAGAGGAGCCATCACCCCAGTCTCCAGCCCAGTCAAGACTCAGCAGCTCCCCACCATGCGTCCCCATCCACCATAGGAACATTGGCCGACATCAGAGAGAGAGCCACTCCCAACATCCACTGGCCAAGAGGATAGGTGAAGAAGTCCAGGATCTCAGAACCTGCCAAGAAAAACAACCTCACCAAACAAATGGCCTGAGCAGACCCCAGGGCCACCAGAAGACAGCAAGAAGGGATGCCACAGATACCCTAAAACATGCCACCAGACAATGGCTATGATGTGGCTCAGAACAAGCAACACCGTCAGCCAATGGCCCAGAGTCCAGTGAGCAATCATTCCAATGGGAATCAGTGCTTCTCCTCAAATTGTTTTTTTTTAAACACGAGTTCACAATTTTCAGGAATGACACTCCAACTTTAAGTGACAACACCCTGCATTTTTGGATTTGTTGGGCTGAATGGCCTTTCCACACTATGGGGATTTTATTCTATTCTGCCCATTTACTTGGCTTGCTCCAAATGTCCAAGACTCATCTTCCAGTTGGAATCCTTAAAAATCTAGAACCAAAAAAAATACAACAGCCGGTAGAATTTGGAGACCAGGAACTGTCAAGAGTTTAGAACTTAGAGACACAATAAAGAGAACTTGTACACTGGTGGAGAGCTGGGGATGTGAAGGAGACTAAAGTATAACTCAAGAACTGGAGGAAGCCCTCATAACCTTGCCCCCGTGTTCAATTAAAATCATTTTTCCACCCTCATTCAGATGTATTCATACTAGTTGCACCCATAAGAAAGACCTTTGCATCTATTATCATCAGCACAATATTATTTGATGATACTTGTCTTGACCATTTATTGCAGATACATTCATAAATTAGACACCTTCTTCCAGCTTTGCCTTCTTAAGATCTTGGGCATCACTTGGAGAAACGCCATGGTTAAGAAGTGCAATTTAGGACTGGCTAAAGACACTTGCACAACATTGTGGCAGAGCGATGATGAGACTGGCAGGACACATTATTCAAGACAATAAGACTGTGGATACTGGAATCCAAGTTAGACAAACAGGGGGTTGGAAGAACACGGCAGGCCAGGCAGCATGTGGAGGAAAAGAGCAGTCAATGTTTTGGGTATTACCCTTTTTCAGGACTGTTATTCACCTCCTGGACACATACCCCACCAGAGCGGCAGTGAAATGGACACCACTAGACGGGCGAAGAAGAAAGGGACAGCCAAAGAGGACCTGTCAAATTATATTTAAGTAGGAACTTCAAGAGTGAGACACCATTTGAGCTGATGCTGAAGGGGATTGTGATGGACTGGGGCTGGTGACAGAAGCTTGCTGTGTGCTTGCAACTGGAGGAACAAAGTCCAAGTAAGTTATCCAAATCACTATCCACAAACTATGAATGCAATGGCTGTCTTAAAAACCAACCTTGAGGCACATTTTCTCATACATTTCCATGTCTTTGTTGTTACTAACTACAGCTCTTCCAGCAAAGTGCATTCTTTCCATCCAAAGTTCCCTGAGTGAAGCAGTCTCCTTATCTATTTTTTGGTATAATGTCTTCACCTGTAGAGAAGAGATTTAGAATACATCTTTATATAGAAGTTCTGAATGAACTCTAAATATACATTATTTGAAGCTAATATTTGGTCTTGGTTCCCTCTGTACAATGTCATAGGAGACAGATAACATGTGTCCTACATTTTATTACATTGAAAACTTCATTTTTTAAAAATGCAAAGCTTTGGTTCTATTGGGTTTGTCATACCCCAAGGTCAGCAGAAGTGAGTGTATTTGAATATGAATTTGAAAGTTTCAGTGTCAAGAAAGAAATGTTCGCTAACAATATTGCAATATCAATCATTGGCCCATGGTATTCAATGGCATTATGATTGCTGAATGCCCCATAATCAACATCCTGGGGTTACGATTGACCAGAAACTGAACAGAGCTAAGCATATACATACTATGGCTACAAAAGCAGGTCAGAGGCTATGCATTCGGCTGTGAGTAACTTACCTCCTGTCTCTCCAATGCCTGTCCACCTTCTACAAAGTACAAGCCAGGAGACTGGATGGGTGCAGTTCCAACACCAGTTCAGAATTCTGGCATCATCCAGGACAAAGCAGTCAACTTAATTGGCATCCAATTTACCACCGTCAACATTCTATCCCTTCAACACCAACACACAGAGTGTGCCACCTACAATATGCACTACGTTGTTTCATAAACACGACTTCGACAGCACTTTCCAAATTTATGACCTCTACCAGCTAGAAGGACAAGGCAGCAGATGCATAGGAGCATCACAACTTGCAAGTTCTCCTCCAAGTTACATACCATCCTTACTTGGGACTAAAGCACCCTTCCTTCGTGGTTGTGGTGTCAAAGTCCTGGAACTTCTTTCCAAGCAGCATCATTTGGGGTTCCTACAGAGCAAGGACTACAGCAGTTCAAGAAGGGGTCCAACTAACTTCTCAAAGGCGATTAATGGTGGGCAATAATGCCAGACTAGCTAACAATACCCAAATCCCACAAATGAATATAAAAGAAGCCAAATGATCACATCACACATGGGCAAAACTCAGTGGCAATCTTATTAAACAAGAAAAATTGCTAATGGAATAATTCCTGGTGTTGGAAAAGACAATGGAAATACATGTGAAGGAATTGTTTAACTAAAAGCTCTTTCTGAGGCTGCATCAATTTAAACAGCTCACCATGTGTCTTACCTCATTCTTATATTGACTTAACCTGATAGACACAGCAAGTGACTGCTTCAGCAGAATTTGATAGAATGTGTTAGCGTTAAAGGACTCCAGATCAATTTGCTTTTCATAATCCCAAAACTCATGATTTTTCAGAACAGAATCTAGGATAAAATAGTTTTTATTTAATTTCTGAAAGAAATTGCAAAGATTGAAAAGACAGATCTTAAGAGCACTTCATCCATTAGCTGTGGGATCTTGCTGTGTACCATTGAAACCAATCACTGTGATCCCAGTAATGATTGTTGTACTGCAAAGCAAATCATTAAAGATGAAATGCTTCCAAGTATTTAGAAATGTCAGAAATTAATTATATTAATACAAGTCTTTTTCTCTAAATTAATTTTACTTCAGTTAATTAAGTTCATGAACTATCTTATATGAAGCTGCTCAGTCCAAAATGGAAGCACCAACAATCCTTGCTG
Organism: Rhincodon typus; assembly: GCF_021869965.1. NCBI lineage: Eukaryota > Metazoa > Chordata > Chondrichthyes > Orectolobiformes > Rhincodontidae > Rhincodon > Rhincodon typus. The sequence continues at coordinate 9,087,748 of NC_063363.1, forward strand.
CTAGATGCCAACTCAAATGACAGGTAGGATCTCATTAATAATCTCGAATGAATATTTGGTACATGGGCTTTGTTACTGTACATCTGTGCTGTTGTGATGTCTGATTGCATTTGACTTGGAATAAAATGTTGAAACACTTACCGTCTCCTCCTTCCTCATTATTTTCATTCCCCGCAGTTTGTTCCTTGAAGCTTAGACTCGGATGGAATTTTTTAATGGTAATGACGGCAGCTCCTTTCGAAGAGTAATCGTCAAAGTTGTACACCTTGTGTAGTTTCCGATAAGTTGGTTCAACAGATGCTTTCTCAGGCCACTTGCACTTTCTAAACAGAAGTTGAAGGGTTGAACAGAAACAAAATTTTCCACCCACCAAATTTGTCATTTCATGTTTCTTCCTTTCTAGAGGAACGCGCAGTACAAATCCATCTTGAGGGAAGGCCTGGCTGTTTTTCTCCAGGTCCATTATTCATTCCATTGTTATCAATCAAATTGATTATTGGAAGGAATATACATCTGGAAATTGTCACAAAAGACCTGGTTTTGTTCTTCTCCCCAAGTTAAATTTATCCCCATTGATTCAAACTGAGATACCTCTCCACAGGGACAGGCCAATATCTCCAATATCTCCCCGCGTGGCCATTATTTGTATATTAGCAGAGACTCCAGTTGATGCAATTAGGAGATAAGCCCCTTGCTTTACTTTTACACATCCAAGAGTTAAGAACATAGAATCCCTACAGTGTGGAAACAGGCCCTTCAGCCCAACTGACCCTTGGAGCATCCCACTCCGACCCATCCCCTTATAACCCACCTAAGCTACTCATCCCTGAACATTACAGGCAATTTAGCATGGCCAATCCATCTAGCCTGCACATCTTTGGACTGTGGGAGGAAACTGGAGCACCTGGAGGAAACCCACACAGACACGGGGAGAACGTGCAAACGCCACACAGACAGTCGCCCGAAGGTGGAATTGAAGCTGGGTCGCTGGCGTTGTGAGGTAACAGTGCTAACCACTGAGCCACTGTGCCACCCCAAAGTTCTGAAGCCAATTGCAATATCCTGTCCATATCCCCACGAGTGTCTGAATAAGATCAGGTGTTGGGAAGTTGGGTAGACTATTTGTGGATTGGAAGGCAGGATGTTAGAAAATTTGATGTTTGTAAAATGATAAGGGGGAAGAGTTTGTGGTTGCTTTAAAAAAAAGGATTAAAAGCTTGGAGATTTAAAAAAAAGTTCCACAAGCAGCAGTAGCTGCACAGAGAATTCTTGAATTGAAACATTTGTATTGATGGGGCATTTTTACCAAGACAACATGTTTTTAATTTAAAAACCAAAAGAACAGCGGATGCTGTAAGTCAGGAACAAAAACAGAAGTTGCTGGAAAAGCTCAGCAGGTCTGCTGAGGTAAAGAAAAAATCAGAGCTAACGTTTCGGGTCCAGTTACTCTTCCTCGGACCCTGCAGCCCTCTGGACTCAATATAGAAGAAGAAGGGTCACCAGGCTCAAAATCTTAACTCTGATTTTTTTCTTCACAAATGCTGCTGGACCTGCTGAGCTTTTCCAGCAACTTCAGGTTTTGAATTCAGCTAACTAATTTAAACCAGGCCCTAGATACCAAAAATCAATTAGATTTCGATCTGATGGTTTTGACGACCAAGATCCAATCCTATTGTAAGAAATTAATAGGCCAACAAGGGGATAAAAGAAGAGGACATTTGAAAATTGGAGATTTGGACATTTGAGAGGTAACAACCCACCAGCTCTAAAGAGAAATATTGGCTCTCACAGAATTCTATCAGCTCTCAGAACAAAATGTTATCTAACTAAAGGCGCAGTGGCATTCTTAGCAAATATTCCCAACATCAGAATTCAATGGAGAAAGGCATTCCTCGCTGAGGATCATCGGAGAGGGCATGGATCATTCCGGAAGACGCAACCTGACTGTAATTTCGAGGGATTAAGTTTTAATTTTTTTATTATTATTATTTTGGTTTTCACAAGTGGGACTTGTATTAATTAGAATAACATACCATTAGAATTTTATTTTATTCCGGAATAGTTAGTAGTTAAGGTGGAATTGTTTGCTTTGTCAGTAGTTCTGTAATTTGTTCACTGTTAGAATTAGATAAATAAATTGTTACTTATTGAGTAAAGAGTGAGTATCAGTAATTCATTTCATTTAACTTCCCCTTTATAACAGGTTGGGGGGTGGTGACAGGCAAGTTTTTCCAGACTTCATTAGCAGATTACGAGGTGGGGTGAGCTTCTCTGGGTGTTTCGGTTTTAATTATCAAGTGAGATGTTGACACCTCCTTCATAACACAGGTGATTTGACGCCAATCTGGAATAAAATAAAAGACTTACATTTACACAATACTCTTCATGACAGAAGGGTTTCCCAAAGTATATCACAGCTAATAAAGTACTTTGGAACTGTAGCCATGTGGGAAATGTAGCAACCAATTTGTGCATTGAAATTGCACCAAGAGAAGATGAGCTTCCACTAAAATGACTGTTTTCATACGCAGTGTTTTTGTAAATTAATGTCTCTTAATTTAGTTAAAAGGAAATATAATGAGCGGTTTGCACTGAGGTTATGATATACGTGGAGTATTCATCTGTTGCCCTCTTAAGGTAAAAACCTTAATTGTTCTGAATGGTTTGAACTGAGATTTCTTTGTTTTTTTTAAATGAAACTAAATTCATCTTACAATGCATGTTTAAATAGATGCTGTATATTTCTTCTATTGATTCATGGGATTTGGGCATTGCTGGTTAGCCTAGCATTTATAGCCCATCCCTAATTGTCCAGAGGCAGTTAAGAATCAGCTACATTACTGTGGTTATAGAGTGAGATGTAGGCCAGATCAGATAGGATGGCAGATTTCCTTCCATCAGTTAACCAGATAGGAAACAATTGAAATTGAGTACATGCTTGCCATTTGGTTAACTTTTTAATTCCAGATTTTTACTGATTTCAAATTTCACCATTTACCATAGTAGGATTTGAACCCATGTCCCCAGAACATTAAACTTGGTTATGGATTATGAGATCAGTGATATTACTTGCATCCCTCATTATCCATGTATATATTGTGCAGCGGCACCATGATATCATTTAGATCAAAGTTAGGGACAACCAGTGGCACGTAGTCCGAAAATGCAATAGCACTTCAAACCAACTGAGAAGCAACATCTTCTACATGTTTTAACAATTAGAATTGGATGCCTTGCTCACCAACAATCCTGCACAGACACCGACCATTACGACTGATGCTATCAGCAAGCTGGAAATGAGGAACCAGTCTGGATTCAGCCATAAGTCTCTGCTCCTGCTGATACCGATGCAGACCATATTTCTGGCTGTGGTTGGGAAGAAAGGGCCTTCTTCATAGCACTGGCCTCTGACAGGCATCACTTGGATATACTGGACAAAGAACAATTGTATATTTCTGTTGCAATAGGTAATGCTTCTGACAGGGTAAATGCTGAAGACTGCATTAAGCTCTACCAAATTGAATGACATCATAAGGACTTGAGTGGGGAAATGCGGAATAGCTGTGGATCTTAAAGGAGTCAAGACCTACCAACTAGATCCCCCCATAGTCCTTGTAACAATGTCTATCACACCGGTGTAACATGTAGCTGATTTATATCATGCAGCAAACTTGATCTTGTTTCAGAGAAGAACTTCTTCTCATTTGATGACCAAATCGTTTCCCTCTTTTGCACTAGACCAAGTGGACCCTGTAGATCCCAACATAAATGGATGGTGGCAAAAAATTTACCTTACTATATCCAAGTATCCCGTTAGCCCAAACACATAGCGCCAGTGGTGGTCATCTGAACATTAGTTAAACTATTTCAACTTAACAATTTCTCCTTGAGAAGTTAACGTAATCAGTGTGTGTTTTTAACTGACTTCACTAGAAAGGGAATCATAATTTTGGAGTCATGTAAGTTAATGGCTGAACATTTATTACAGAAATGTGGACTACTCTCAAGCTGCATTGCATGTGAAAAGCTTGCATTATTAAGGATTCAGAAATCAGGGCTTAGAGACAGACAACCAAAATAAGAGCAGTAATTGAGACACATACCATCTTCTTGTTAGGATCCTTGTTCATTTGAAAGACATGTACCCCAGGCTGGCTGAAGTGATACAAGAAAAGCCAAGATGTGCTTGAGTTGGGTTCCATCTCCTCTGTAAGGTCACGCAATGCTCCCCAGTCAAACTCACTGTTGGTGTTGTAAAGATTTTCACTGGAAAGTAAGAGCAATTTCATTTTCCTCTTGCTAATTTTTCTTACCAATTTTGTGCCTAAACCTCATGAAGACATTTGGAAATTATTAGTGCCTCCTGTCCTCAAGCCTCCTGATGGGTGATGGTCAATGAAGCCTTGACCATGCGCATTGATAGATATAAATGTTGAATAACTTCATTACATGGTAAAAAGATATTCAGCTTAACCAATCTCCGCCAGTATTTACCCTCTGCACAAGAACAATTCCTCATGCACTAAGGCAATCTCTTTCCATATTCATTTACTCATCTAATGAATCTAATTTTAAAAGTTCATATAGTTTCTGCCTCAATCACTAATGAGGAAATGAATTTTCCAGTCTTACAACCTTGCATAAAGTAATTTCTCAGTGTCTGTATTGTAAATCTTTTAATTTAATCCTATAATTTTAACATTCCAGTCTAACATTCTGTTTCTACATTCGGGCACTCTATCATTCAATTTTAGATACAGGTACAGTTACCTGTGTCAATACTATTCAAATGATAGAAGATTCAATTTTTACAGGTGTTTTCTTTTGTTTTACTACATACCTAAAGATTCTCAGGTAATAATTTTCATGAAATCACATGCTGGTATGTTAAATCAAGTGAATTTTGCTAAAGATCTTAACCAATGAGACATAATATGATACATACATGTCATACACAGGATAATATCTATTGGACACAATGAACATGATGATACTCCCAATGTGGATGCAGGTTGTGGGGTTGATGATGCCCAAAAACAAGGTGCCATTTGTGGTAGAGTCAGCAACCTGGGGTATTCGTGACCAGTGAGGTCCAGGATCTTCAGGACTTTGTGATGTTGCATTATCTAAGGATAGACACATAGTCTGAGAATAAACTCAAAACAAAGCCTCACACCAAAGAAGAATAAGTGTGCTTCAGAAAAACCCCCTTTTTGATACAGAAAGTAGATTAGCCCAGGTTAATGGAAGATACTAGTAAAGAACAATAAAGTTATAACAGGAGATATACAAGCAGAGGCAAGACAATGAGAGTGAAATGATGTTTAAGTAATGCATCAGTACCTGGAGACACAGTTAATAATGGATGATGTTGCAAGTTCATCTCCAGCAATCTCTTCAACTTCATGGGATCTGGATCATATACACCCAGAAAACCTTTATCTGAAAAAATGATTAAATACAGATATCATTTTCTACCTGGTCTGGTCGCATCTGTGAAGAAAAAAATGGAGTCAACGTTTTGGGTCTGGCAATCTTTCCTCAGAACAGTTCTGAGGAAAGGTCACTGGACACGAAACGTTAACTCTGTTTTCTCCTTCACAGATGCTGCCAGACCTGCTGAGCTTTTCCAGCAACTTGTTTTCGTTCCTGATTTAAGCGTTCGCAATTCTTTCAGTTTTTATCATTTTCTACCTGTTGTTTATGCCTTGAACTGTAAGCTCATTAAATGTTTGACTGTAATGGACCAGACCAAACCCCTTCAAAATATATTCAGAAGATAGTCTAGATCCTAACTTTTTCTTTCTTTAAAGGTAAGTGTAAGGTGTTATATTTCCAGATGCAATTCGATTGGTTAAACTACTTGATATTAAGCAAAACACTCCTTATTTCTACACTACCGTTAAAATACAGACAAAATAAAAACAGAAGAAAGGGATTAGCTTAACTCTAACTATCGAAATGCTTAACAAAATAATAGATATATTAACCCACTACTAATGAACTGTTCCCATACAATAGCATCCCACAAATACACCCTTGGCAAAAGGCAAAATTCAGTAAAATAGATTGTTTCACAGGCAATTCTCTAGTCAAGGAGGAAAAACATCAAGAGAAAACTCAGAGTGAGAGGGAGTAGCAGGGAAAAATGTACTACAGCTTCCAAACCCAGCTTCAAGACCCAAACGACAACTGCTACTGAAAAACTAAAACTAAAATACCTGGCCCTGTGCGATCTTGACCCCACTCATTCAGGCTGCCTCTATTGATCAACTTTTAAAAAAAAAAAAACCCCCAAGGCCTCACAAGCTGTTTATTTTATGGGCTTTGGTGAAGACTGATCGTCACCTCTGATCTAAACTTTTCTTCATTTAAAAAGAAAACAGGACAAAATACATCTATTAAATCCATCATATTGTCACAACTGACAAAATTAAGCGTCAGCAATACATTTTTATTTGGACATCATTAAGACATCTATAGTCAGAGGGCTCAAGGGCTTCTTCTTGTTCAAACATGGATCACAGCATCAATGAGAAAATGGCTAAAAATTTCCTGAATGAGGTGGAAGTGGACGTCATAAAACATATAAAACATTCAGGTAGGTCTTGAAAAGGCTCAGACTGTTAGCATGAACTGGATAGAGCAAACAACCAAGAGTAGGCTCAAAGTTCAACTAAAATTGTTTCCGAGATAGTAGGAACTGAACCAAAATAAAGAAATCAATTAAAATTGTGCCTCTTGCCTCACTTTGATGAGATGTCTACAGCCAAATGGAAGTTGGTCAGATCAGCGAAAAGTCCTAGGAAGGTGATAATCGGGTAAAGGTTTGGGGACGGCTGCCTTTAGGGCCTTTAGTGGTTCTGTGGGCCAATTCGAAGCACTTGTGTTCCTACAGGATCCACTTGCAGGAGAATCAAACATAAAGAAACTCCCCTTTTTGACTGTAGCTTCCTGTGGTCTTTTAAACCAATTGGATTATCAGCAACCTAACTTTGGGAAGAGGCCCTGAAACAGAAATTTGGTCCCATGTATCTGGTAATAAGGACCTAATGGCTGGTTCAAGGTGATGTCATGGATTCCTGAAAAATTGCTTGTCTCAACATTATGTCAGATTTATTTCAGGTCATCATTGTGACTAATTGATGTAGCCCCATAAAAATGGGTCATTTTTCCCATCCAGGAAACAATCCAAACACTCCCATTTCCAAGCCATTGTGTCTAATTTCTGCCCTGTCACTGTCATAACCAACTTCCCTTTTAAAAGGTTTTGAAAAGAAATATCTTTGGTGGAAAGTTTACCTCAACCAGAATTATATGTCCCCAACCCAGCAGAACAGCAAAGACACAAGACACTTTAGCTAATTGCCAATTTATTCAAATGTTAGTTTCCTCCCTCACAAAAGGACAGCAATTGTATTATTGTTCACTGAAGCAGACCAGAACTTAGTTCGTGTGTTTATGTCCAAATGAATAAGCCTACTCCTGAGTAAACAGTCACAAACAACAACAAATAGAAGTTGCTGGAAAAGCTCAGCAGGTCTGGCAGCATCTGTGAAGAAAAAAAATCAGAGTTAATGTTTCGGGTCCGGTGACCCTTCCTCAAAACTGAGTACACAGTATTGTGAATCAAGTTTATTCATCTCTCCACCTCCAGGAAGGTGAGATTTGAGAGAGTGCTGTGTCTTTGATAGAGTCATAGAGTCTTATAGTATGGAAACAGACTCTTCAATCCAAACATAATCCCAAACTCAATAAGTTCTATCTGCTTCCTTCTGGCCCATATCCCTCCAAACCTTTTCTATTCATGAACTTAGCTAAGTGTCTTTTAAATGTTGTAACTGTGCCTGCATCCACCACTTCCCCTGCAAGTTCATTCCACACATGAACCAACCTCTGTGTAAAAAAAATTGGCCCTCATTTCTTTTTTTAAATCTCTTTCCCCTCACTTTAAAAATATGCCCCCTATTCTTGAAATTCCCCATCCTAGGGGAAAGATACATACCCTTAACACAATCTATGCCCCTCATGATTTTATAAACCTTCATAAGGTCACCTCTCAATCTCCTACACTCCAGTGAAAAAGTCCCAGCCTATCCAGCCATTCTTTACATCTCAAACCATCCACACTTGGCAACATCCTGGTAAGTTTCTTCTGAACCCTCTCTAGCTTAGTAATATCGACATAAGTGCATGCCATAAAGTCTCACCAGACATTTCCACCAAGTGCACTGGCTGTTGTTTGTGACACAGGCCTCCTTTGATAATGTTCCTGCTGTTCAAAACTCTTCCAATATCTTTCAAAGGCACATCAACCTAGAGAGACACATTTAGTTTGTTGTATTGAAATAATGCCATGTTTTAACCCCTCACATTGCTGATACGTCTATAGTGGGCAAATCACCTGGACATCAATTCTCCTGCTAGGGCCGATCTCTACAACTTGTGGAAACATCAGATCTGAGCACTGTCTCGTTCAATGTTACAGTCAGTTAAAGTAACAATCAGTTCTGCTCGCTGTCTAACAGGTGATTAATTGATGGAGGTTAAGCCCAACTTTATCTCATGTCAAAGTGAACGTGTTTTAAGTAAGTTAAGGTCTCAACTTTGAAATAAACAGAGTTGAAATTTCATGGGTTCTACGACAGGTGAGGCAATGTCTTTGACAAGTTCGCTGCCCAGGGTGTGCAGAGGACAATCTTCCCACTGGAGTGTGAACCCTTGTTGACAATCCCCCTCTCTCATACAGAGGTGCTGGAACTAATTATAGTCCCACTCCTGCCACCCGCCTTGAATAAGCTAACTCAATACCGAAGAGAGCAGAAACCAATTATTTCTTTGCTGGAGTTCGGAAAAATGAGGGGGATCTCATAGAAACCTATAAAAGTCTAACAGGGCTAGACAGGGTAGGTGCAGGAAGGATATTCCTGATGGCAGAAGGGTCCAGAGCCAGGGGTCACAGCCTAAGGATATGGGGTGAACCATTTGGGACTGAGATGAGGAGAAATTTCTTCACCCAAGAAGTGGTGAGCCTGCGGAATTCACTGCCACAGAAAACAGCTGAGATGAAAACTTTGTGTGATTTCATTAACGAGTTGGATACAGCACTTGAAGCTAAAGGGATCAAAGCATATGGGCGAAAAGTGGAAACAGAGCACTGAGTTAGATTATCAGCCATGATCATAATGAATGGTGGAGCAGGCTCTAAGGGCCAAATAGCCCATTCTGTTCCCATCTTCCATGTTTCTATGTTTAACCCAGTCTGTGCAGTCACCAGATGAACCAAGACAAAAGCTGCTTTCTTTTCAATTGCTCCTGTCATTACCTTTGAACCATCTCTGAAAGTGATATGGAACTGTTCCCTTCCTTTACAAGTTATCTGCAGTCTGCTCCACTGTAATTGTCTGCATTTCCAATCGCACACCATGTCCAGACTCTCTGTCTGACAGAGACACAGGCCGAGAACTTCATCAAATCCCTGGTAATCTACAGGGGAAGCACAAACCTGTGACAAAACCAAATATTCTGTTACCTTAAATGAATCAAAACAGCATGGCAGAAATATAAGAGGAGCTGTAGTGCGATGTACAATAATGAAATTTGTTTGGACCTATGTTTCAATATGAGAACTGTTCAAGGTCACATGTAACATCTGCAAGATAAAAGTAAAAAAAAGATGTTGAAAAATCTGAAATAAAAGGTAGAAATTGCTGGAGAAACTTAGCAGGTCTGGTAGTATCTATAGAGAGAGAACCAGAGTTAACAGCTTGACTCTAATTTGGCTCTTCCTCAGACCATTATCCTTTGTTTTGAAACACTTGCCCCATGTCTCAAAACACAACCTACACCACCACTACTTTTCCTTATGATTTTATTGAAAACTTTAATATTATTTTTCACATATAATTATAGCTGCTTAAACATGATAAAAGTGGGGGTAGCATTGACACCAGGGAGTGCGCCCTCATTAACTTATCAGAATAAACATCAAAAGAGCATTACAAGGAGAGTGACAGAGGGTCCCATCAGACCCACATTGCACTGCATTATATATCCTGCAGAATATTTCCACAAAGGATAGCTTGAGTCTAACAGTTATGACCAAAGTTGGCAATAATGTGGGGTTAAATTTTACAGAGTGGTGTGGTCGCCATCCCCTGGCGAAAATGCCAGGGTGGGATGAAAAGCTCTCCTTGATCCTGAAGGTTGCCCCTCACCAGCTTAACACTGAGCAGCTTTAATTGCTCTAAAGAGAGACTTTCTCAAGAGGAATTCCCACCCTAATTTCCACATCTTTCTAGTCTCTGCAAAGGCAGATTGTGGCTGTGGCTGTTGCTGAAATTGCACACAGTCCCACCATAAGCCCAGGGAACTCCAGGGTCAGACGTGTCTCAGAAAGCGGCAGGGCTGGGGTCAAGAGGACACGAGGAGGATTAAAAATTAAAGTGTAAGGGCAAATGACCTTTGGAGGGATTTTTTAAAATTCATTCACAGGATGAGAGCATTGCTGGGTAAGCAGCATTTATTGCCCATCCCTGATTGCCAACAATGGATTCACAGTCATCATTGGACTCTTAACCCCAGATATTTATTGAATTCAAATTCCACCATCTGCTGTGGTGGGTTTTGAACCCGGGTCCGCAGAATGTCATCTTGGACCCTTGATTAACAGTCCAGTGACAATACCACCAGGCCATCACCTCTCCTCAATTCCTCTATTAGCCCTTGGGGGACCCAAAGGCGATCCCTCCTCACATTGCATGGCTTACTCAAAGGCCTGGGACTCCCTCTGCAGCTGGTAGAATATTGGCAACTGCACAATAGCACTCTTAAATATCCAATAATTGGGCCTGGTGGCTCAGTGATTTCCAGTGATGCTTTACAGCACCAGGAACCCAGGTTCAATTCCACCCTCAGGCAAATGTCTGTGCGGAGTTTGCACGCTCTCCTGTGTCTGTGTGGGTTTCCTCCGGGTGCTCTGGGTTCCTCCCACAGTCCGAAGATGTGCAAGTTAGGTGGATTGACCATGGGAAATGGACCCTTAGTGTCCTGGATGTGATGGTTAGGTGAATTAACCATGAGAAATAGGGGGTTAGGGTGGCAGTTGGGTTTGGGTGGGATGTTCTTCTGAGGGTTGGTAAAGACCCAATGGGCTTAATGGAATCTTTCCACACTGTAGGGATTCTATATTCTTGGAGTGTAACATCCAGTCCCTAATCTATATTCTAATTGAAAACTATTGGAATTTGCAGACTCCTATGTTATTATACATGTCCTGTTTCTCGACTGCATTCATATCGGCATCAGCTTCAACTCAGACACCCTTAGTATGGCATCTCTTAGCCCAGGCCCCAAGCTCTAGAGGAGCACATACTTTGTGTGCAGTGGCTGGACACACACTGAGTGTTGTGCTGGTGGAGGTCTCACCATCTGGACGAACTGTTAGGACAAGGCCCTATCTGTCTTCTTGGCTGAATATTAAAGATTCCATGTCACAAGTTGAACGGATACACAGGAACTCTCCTGGCCAATGTGTATCCCTCAGCAATTTCAAATGCAAATTTATTTTGACATTTAGATGTCCATAAATTGACTTCCACTTTTTAAAAACAAAATCATTCTCAGGATTTAAGTAGCACTGGCCATGTTTTGATCAGGTGTGATCTGGCACCAATGGATTTAAGGAAGAGGTGATTGTTCTGCATTAATTTTGGGATAATTGTGTAGGAATGGGGTCTGCATAGTTTTAATCAATCTGTTTGGAATGTCATGATACACGTTGGGCAGATGTGACTTGAACCTGGGTCCTCTAGCTCCAATGTAGGGACATTTCATAGAAACCTATAAAATCTTTACAGGTCTAGACAGGTTCAATCCAGAAAGGATGTTCCCAATGGTAGGTAGTCCAGAACCGAGGGTCATGGTTTAAGGATATGGGGTAAACCTTTTAGGACTGAGATGAAGAGGAATTTCTTCACCCAGAGAGTAGTGAGCCTGTGGAATTCACTAACACAGAAAGCGGTTGAAGCCAAAATATATCTGTTTTCAAGAAGGAGGTAGATGTAGCTCTTGTGGTTAAAGGGATCCAGGAATATTGGGGTTTAGAAGGGATTAGGAGGGATTAGGATATTGATCTCCATGATCAGCCGTGTCATATTGAATGGTGGAGCAGGATTGAGGGTTAGAATGGCCTATTCCTGCTGCTGCCTTCTACGTTTCTATGCTTTTTCTCTTTATTTGTTCACGGGATGAGGGCTTCGCTGGCTAAGTAGCATTTATTGCCCATCCCTAATTGCCCAGAGGGCAGTTAAGAATCAACCACATTGCTGTGGTCTGGAGTCACATTAGTGAACCAGGTGGGTTTTTCTGACAATTCACCATGGATTCATGGTCATCATTAGACTCTTAATTCCAGATAGTTATTGAATTCAAATTCCACTATCTGTCATGGTGGGATTTGAACCTGGGTCCCCAGAACATTATCTGGGTCTCTGGGTTAACAGTTCAGCAATAATACCACTAGGCTATTGACTCCCCTCACTGTACCATTTGGCCCTCCTCACTGGGTGTTGAGGAACAACTAATCAGTGTACTTGGAGTTTTGTGACGTGTAAGGTGAACTAAAACTCTTATTAGAAAAGTCTACACCTGGCTTTTGTCCAAATAACCTTTTAACTTCTGTTTTTATTAGCTAGGTGTACATTCACTACCCATGCCCTCAAGGAGGTAATTGTAAACTGCCTTCTTTAACTGCTGTAGTCCCTGTGGTATATTATGGAGGGAGTTGCAAGATTTTGATGAAATGACAATGAAGGAATTGTCATAAATTTCCAAGTCAGGATGGTGTGTGCTTTGGAAGGGAACTTGCAGGTGCTGGTACTTCCACATTTCTGCAGATCTTGTCCTTCAGGTGGTAGAGGTTCTGGATTGGAACATATTGAGTCTCTCTACATTACCACACTGAAAACATTTCCAAAACTGTGACATACTTTGGGATATTCTGTGCTTGAAAGGAGCTTGACAAGGTTTTTTTTTGATACACACCTTCAGAGAGCAATATTCTTTCCACTCATCTTTTGTGAGACAGACTCCATCCTGATTTCTGCTGGTCCCATCTCGGCAGATATTGTACAACTTCCTGACACATGCCCTTGTTCCTTTAGATACCAGTCGGTGTCTCAAAGCACACGTGCAATGAGAATCAGTAGGCTAAGAAAGATCCAATCATTAATTTATAATGAACACATTGTTCCAGTACAACAACCTTGAGTTTAAGGTGGAAGGCGCCTCAAAGTTCTTCACAGAGGGTGGGGGAATGGAGACAGAACCACAATGATTGAATGACAAAAGCACAGTCAAAATGATGGTCTTTAACAAAATTTTAATAGAGAAGGAGTACAGAAGAAGAGAGGAACACCGAGGAGTTTGAGACAAAGCAGCTGACAGCTGCTCAATTAATGCCAGAGTGCTTGGAAGGCAAGTGTCGAGGTATTGATAGGTGCAAAGGAGGTTGTCAGCAAAGGCATGAGTAGGAAAACCTGTTGCAAGGTCAGGACATGGTGTCATTTTTCTTTCTTTATTACATTGATCATCCTGCAGCCTGGATCTTCACTTTAGTCAGCTTTTGTCCACGGGGCTGCACAGGCCTTAGTTGAGCCTGTGGTTGAAATGAATGGCTCACTCCCTGAACTCCCATCATATCTCACTGGGAAATGACATTGCCTTCCTTTTGCTCGTTCATGGGTTCTGCATGTTTCACTGACAAGACTAGCACTCGTCGTACATCCCTATTTGCCCATAGCCACTTCAGAGGGCAGTAAGGATTCACCCACATTTCTGGGTATCTGGAGTTACATGTAGGCCAGACCATGTAAGGATGGCAGATTGCCTTTCTTAAAGAAAGATCATTAGTGAGCCAGAATGATTTGTTTTGAAACAGCAATCAATGATAGTTTTAGGATCACTGTCACTGAGACAAGCTTTCAATTCCAGATTTATTAATTAGGTTGAAATTGCACCAACTGCTGGGGTGGCCCATGTCTCCAAAGCCTAGATTCTTGGATTACGAGGCCAGCGACATCACCATGACATAACCACCTCCCACGAGGGACAGACAGCCTTACTGTTTAAATTCAGGCAGTTATGTAAAAGCCTGAGGTGGGATCTGTTTTGCATTAGCAGCACAGTGTAACTGGAGGATGGAACGGGTAGTGGAGGCTAAAGTTGGCCATCAGCATTCGAAATGAAGTTTGATTTACATCAAGTGCATTACAAATATCACAAGTTGGAAATTACTAAACACAAGACTGTGATGCATGCTCATGTCATCAATAAAGATGCTGAATAGTTTAAAATGAGAATGCTGATATTTTTACCTGGAAGATTTCCCCTTTCTGATGGCAAATGCAGATGTCCTGTCCTTCTTCAGGCTGTTCAGCCTGGGAGCCACAGGAGAAGTAGGCTCCCTGGCCTGTTAAATGGTTGAAGTAATTTGTGGGACATTTCAAGCAACTGTCAGCACTCACTGCTCTTTCACTCGGATTGTAAGTACCTTTAGGACAAGGGATTGGCTCAGGGCTTGCCGGAGGGCAGTAGTGACCTGCAAACAATTGTGGAGAAAGTAAATTCTTCCAATGAATTATCCATTCTGACAAGTTGTGCCCTTTGGCAAACTCTGTATAGCCTGTTCTGAGCTAATTGTGGCTCCTTGTTTGTGAAGGTTTCAGAGTTTACAGCTTAGCTAGCAGAAAGCAACTGATATAGAGGGGAAATGTTATTTTGGCGTAGTGAGTTTCTGTTCCCTTACACAAGTTTCTGTTAACTGTTAGTTTCCATTTTTGGCTTCAATGCCCCTACAACCCAATTTTGTTAATTTAATGTTTAAAAGAGTACAGGGGCTTGAGAAGGCGCAGGACAACTAAATCCAAGCTGAGGATATTTACAAATGCTGTGTATTGATACAAGTTAAATTTCGCAACCAACAATTAGCTGTGTTGTCAATATTCAAGACAGATTCCCTGAGGAGACAGTGGAGACAACAGATCCATAAAGCAGTGGGATGGAATATTTGGCAGGCCAAATGTCTAAGCATAAGGGGCTGGATACTTTATAAACTTTGAATGAGGTGTAGCCGTATCTCTCTGTTCTGTATATTTCTATGTTTCTAGTTCATCACCAAAATGACAGGAATTAAGTTGAACAATTAGCTTAAATATGCAAGTATCTCGAGTGTATAAGTAGGATCAAAAGTGACTGCAATTAAGTTGTTACACATGATCCTGGGTCAGATGATAGTCGTTTAGTGAAAGAGAAGATATTGCTCTTGAAGCACATGTACCTTTTGGACAGATGTAAGATCTGGCTGCTGCAATCCCATAGTCATTCACGTTTGATGGTGGATCAGTGGTGGTAGCTCCTTGAAGACAGACCACCCCTGCTTGGCATTTGCGGCAGACCTGGCGATTATCGTGGTTCCCATAGTAACCAGCAGGGCAAGGTTCGCAAGTGTTGTTGAAGGTGCTTCTGTTGGATCCATTGTACTCCCTGTATCCCAGGGGGCACTTCACTGGCTTACTGGCACCAATGACTGATAAAGACAAGTTAGTGGTATGTTCGCCTCTTGTAGCCTTGAATTAAGCTGTCATTTCATTTCCACCAGTCTATTGTATTGGCCTTGTCTATTTAAGCCTTATGATAAGATATAGAATGAGTAGAGGCCTTTCAATAATATCCAGAGGCCACCACCATTCTATTCTCACAGACACATGGAATAGTAAAAGCACAGGAGTCAATTTTGTGCAATGAGCCCATGCTGGCTCTTCATCAAGCAATCAGCCCATTTAGTTTATTTCCCACTGCTCCATCCCATACATAGAATCACACAATTTTACAGCACAGAAGGAGGCCATTCAACATATCATGGCTGTACTGGTCCTGAAACAGCTACCCAGCTAATCCTATTCTTCAGGTCTTTCTCTGTAGTCCTCTAAATTCATCACTTTCAATATAAATCCAGCTCTCGTTTGGAACATCATATGGAACCTGCCTTCACCACTCTCACATTCCAAATCCTAAAAACTCTCTGAGTGAAGAAGTTTCTCCTCATCTCACTCCTCGCTGGCTTGCTGACATATTTGCTTCTACCCCCTCAGAGATAGCACTTCTAGCTCATTATCACTTGGTGCATAAAATAAACCTCTCAAATCCCACCTGTATCTCTTGCCTAAAATGTAAATCTGTTTCCCATAAATCCCTCTTACTATCAGCTGAAAGGAACAGCTTTTTATCTGATCACGAACTCTACAAGAGCACTTAATCCTTTGAGTTTCTTTTTCAGTTTAGTTTGAAATAGTTTGTATTTAATTTAATGGCTGACTATAGTTATTTTAACCTTCTTACCCCATCTGGAGCCATCATGGCTGAAAACAGTGTCCTGAGGACAGTAATGACCAACTGGACACTCAACTGGGACCTGGGATCCTGTGGGACAGTAATAACCAGCTGGACTAGGTAACTGAGGTACAGGTATGATGCAGCAGTAACCTGGAACACAGAACAGAGTTTGCAAATGCTTTTCCCATCATTTCAGCTTCTGACAACACATCCTTTCACAGGAAAGTCTTGTTTAAGTCTGTGTGTGAACTCCTCAGCCCAAATTCATGTACACATCACCAGACAATAGAAGGTAAACATTCTTCTGTCGCTAATGTCAGGAGAATGGAATTCTAGCGGGGTTTTAAACATAGGAGCTGAGGGGCCATTTGACTCTCAGCCTTCCTCGTTGTTCAATAATTTCACAGCTGATCTAGTTGAGGTCTCAGTTCCACGTTCCTGTCTGCCCCGAACGTCCCCATAAAAATACTTGATTTCCTTGTAGATCAAAAATTTATTAATTCAGCCTTCAGTCCACCTTCCAGGACTTTCTGGAGAAGAAAAGTCCATATGTTTGGATTGACGCTTTGATAGAAAAATATTCTGCCCCAAAATGGAGATCTCTTACTCTTCAACGATTCCCCTTGTTTTAGTCTTGCCTACAAGAAGATACATTCTCTCAGAACCCACTCAATCCAATCCCTTCCAGATCTTTTGTGTTTCAATATTCTTCTAAACTTCAACTGATATAGGTCTAGCCTGTTCAACCTTTCTTTATAAGATATGCCCTTTATCCTGTGAATGAGTCTGGTTGATCAGATTACCGACCAGGTTGAATCCTATCCATTTTGCTTGTGTATTTGGGGAGGAGGTACTTAGGTGCAACATAAGGGGAAGAAATTTTCTCTTCTACACATAACAAACTTGCCAGTTCATTTATAAAGAATTATTTGCAACTTCTCAAAGTGATTGAAATGGAGAAAATCTCAGTTCATAGAATCATAGAGATACACAGCATGGAAAAAGACCCTTCGGTCCAACTCGTCCATGCCGACCGGATATCCTAAATAAATCTAGTCCCATTTGCCAGCATTTTGCCCACATTCTTCTAAACACTTCCAATTCATATACTCATTCAGATGTCTTTTAAACATTGTAATTGTACCAGCCTCCACCACTACCTCTGGCAGTTAATTCCATTCCATATATGCGCCACCCTCTGCATGAAAAAGTTACCCCTTAGGTCCCTTTTATATTTTTCCCCTCTCAGCTTAAACCTATGCTGTCTAGTTTTGGACTCCCCCAACCCAGGGAAAAGATCTTAGCTACTCACCCTATCCATGCCCATCATGATTTTATAACCTTTTAGGAGATCAACCCTCAGCCTTCAATGCTCCAGGGAAAATAGCCCCAGCATATTCAGCCTCTCCCTATTGTTCAAACCTTCTAACCCTGGCAACATCCTTGCAAATCTTTGCTGAACCCTTTCAAGTTTCACAACATCTTCATTTGCAAGATGACACCTCTTGATAACGTCACAATCCTTCAGTTCAGGGTTGATTTTTGTACTCATGTTCTGGAGTGGGACGTGAACACAGAACCTTGCGATTCAGGTAAGGGTGTTACCAACTTTTGGAACTTTAGAGGATGTGAGTGAGGACTTAATATTTGAGATAACGGAGACTTGGAGCAAATATTTTGATTGTGCTTTCACAATAGAGGACGTAAAACGTGTCTCAGAAATAGTTGAAAAATTAAGAGGCCAAGGAAGGAAGGAGGTTAAAAACAATCACTATCACTTGAGAAAACAGATTAGGAAAATTAATGGATATAAAGGCTGACAAACCTCCTGAACTTATCAGTTTGCATTCCTTGGTCTTAAAAGATGTAGCTACAGTGATAATGAATGTATTGGTTGCAATCTTCCAAACTTTTGTTGATTCTGGAGAGGTTCCACTGGATTGGAAAACAACAAATGTAATAACACTAATAAAGAAGGAAGAGAGACAGAAAACAGGAAACTATAGGTTACTTACCTTAAAACTGTCACTCAGAAAATCCTGGGAACTCATCTGAAGGATGTAGCAGCAGGGCATTTAGGAAGTTGTAACATAATCAGGCCACAGTCTACATGATTTTAAGGAAGGGAAATCATATTTGACAATTTATTAGAGTTTTTCAAGAGATGTAATGAGCAGGATGGCATATGAAACTAAGGAAAACATGATACAACTGCACAAGACATTGGCAACACTGCACCTAGAATACTGCAGACAGATTTGGTCTCCTTTCTTAAAGGGGGACAATATTTGCATTGGAAACCATTCAGAGAAGCTTCACTAGGCTGATTCCTGTAATGAAAGTATTGTCACAAGAGGAAAGGCTAGAGAGGTAGGGTCTATACTCAGTGGCATGTAGAAGAATGAGAGATGACATTATTGAAACACAAGATTCTGAGGGGGCTTACAGGGTAGTTATGAGTGAGTCAGATGCCAGTGAATGAAAGCATTTTCTACAACAGCATTTTCCAGTGATTAATGTACAGGAATCTGTACAACCTATCTCTGCTGATGAGTCCAACGTGTCAGAAACATGTAACATGTTGAAAATTGTGAGCTACTTTAAATATTCAAGGTATAAATTCACCTGGTATGTTGCTGCAAGTCCCAGGAGGGCAGGGATGGAGATTTCTTTCAGGACAGTAAAAGCCAGGAGGATATGTGGCATTGGTGTACGTTTGAAAATTAGCATGACAGTAAAGCCAGCTTCACAAGGCTGGCAACTCTCTTGCCCAGCTGCATCTTGGTCACTTCTCATAGGACAACCTACAGGTGATGCTAACTTTAGAGCCCAATAATGACATGGTGAATAGATTTCTCCAACTTCAGTATGACAGCCTGCAACAGCAAAAACAATAGCATGATGTCAAAGTAACAAGTTTCTCTCACGTCATTTATTTTATAATTTGTACTATGGTCTGCAGTGTTTGCATATTACCCAGTGCGGATATGGTGCCCACATTTTCTCCAGTGTGAATAGAACAAAGGAGGACAAAAATTAATTTCCATTGAACCTTCCAAAACCTCAAAGTTCAAAAGCTCTTTACAGCCAACAGGGTACTTTTTGAAATTTAGTCAATGTAGAAACTGCAACAACTAATTTACACACAGCAAGGTCCCACATGTTCCAATGTGAAACAGGCAGTGATGTTGATTGAGGGACACCAAACAGAACTCATCTAATTCTTCTTCAAAATAGTGCCATGGAATCTGTTACACTTACGTCCAAGGGCAGATATGTTACCACTTTAATGTTTCCTCTAAACAAAGTAGCTCAGTGGTTAGCACTGCTGCCTCACAGGGCCAGAGACCCAGGTTTGATCCCACCCTCAGGCGACTGTCTGTGTGGAGTTTGCACATTCTCCCTGTGTCTGCGTGGGTTTGCTCCGGTTTCCTCCCACAGTCCAAAGATGTGCAGGTTTGGTGGATTGGCCATGCTAAATTGCCCATGTTCAGGGCTGTGTAGCTTAGGTGGGTTATAAGGGGATAGGTCTGGGTGGGATGCACCTAGGGTCAGTGTGGACTTGTTGGGCCGAAAGGCCTGTTTCCACATTGTAGGGATTCTATGAAGTCTATGAAAATTCCCTCAGCACTGTACTGGCATTCAAACCCATGTCTCCAGAACACTAGCCTGGGATTCCAGTTTACCAATCCAATAACGTTACCACATGATACAAGTTATGATTTCTTAGTGCATGATATGAGTCAGGAAAAGTCTTGAGTCAGGTGTTGAGTTTCAATGTTTGCTTTGCTGTTGCTGAAAGGTCACACTAATTTCTTTGTGATTCTCATTTTGTAATTCACAGAAATGTAGGCAGAAAGTCCCAGTCATGTCTGTGCAGATTAATCTGGGTCCAGACTGGACAGAAATTCATGAGAAGAGAGAGGTCAAAAAGGAAAGAAAAACTTCTTTTTTGTTCCACGGGAATGTGGGAACGTGAGATGTTCCAACTTGCGTTCCTTGATGCCTGAAAGGAAGAGAAAAAGTTCCTTGTTAGACAGCTAATGAGCTGGAGGATGAAGTGGAACTGGGTGTGCAGGGCAGTTCTGAGCCACTGTGAGGCAGTGCTGGTGGAGAGAGAGGTCGTGAGTGTGCAAATGATGACACATGGCACTAAGTGTGAATCTCAGGATGCAGTGAGAGCAGCTATCTGCACATACAGAGTGTCGTACATCACGAAGATACCTGTAATCCTGGGAGGACTCAAAACACGAAGGATGGAACTTTGGTCAGAATCCACGTGGGGTGAATCTGAGCTGGGTGCAGTCACTGAGATGCGGCTGCGGAAATGAGTTTAGCAAGGTCTTTGTTAAAAAAACTTTGTCAAAAAGTAACGATGGCAAACAAGAAGAAAGGGTTAGAACTGAAATCCTGTTGGAGAGAGGAGCAGAACTCCTTCAAGGTGGAAGAGATGTGGCAGTGAGTTAAACACTAAAATAAAACAAAGAACTGCAAATGGTGGAGACCTGAAATAAAAACAGAAATTGCTGCAGAAACCTTTCACCAACCCCACACCCAATCCTGTTATGACACAATTTGCTTTTAGCACAGTCAACCATTCTGATGTACTCCTATACCCATTATCAGAGTATATGGGTTGCATTCAGCACAGCTGACCCATTTTATCACTCTTGGCTCTTATTATCTCTTAACCAGCTTTTCTTCTGTGCTGGCCTGCTATCCATTATCTCTATGTTTACCTATTGTAGAGATTGGCCAGGTGGATTGCATGGACTATGAGATCCCTGATTGGGGATGTTAACCTGGGCTAATCAGGGACCCCTGAATCAGGTCCCCAGAACATTATCTGGGTCTCTGGATTAACAGGCCTCTCTGCTCCTATGATGCTGCTTGGCCTGCTGTGTTCATCCAGCCCTGCACCTTGTTGTCTCGGATTCTCCAGCATCTGCAGTTCCTACTATCTCTGGATTAACAGTCCAGCGATAATACCACTAGGCCATTGCCTCCCCTATAGGGATGGGATCCTGGCCTCTGTGCAGTTATTTCAGTGAATGAAGGAAGAAAATTACAGAACATAATTCTGAACAATAGTCTGGGTAGGACGTGTAGGCCATTCAATCTCTTGAGCTTGTTCCACCACTCAATGAGATCATGGTTGATCTGTGGCCTAACTGCACATATTTGCCTTTGGCCCATACTCCTTGTGAAGAAGAAATAAATTTGTAAGAGATGTTAGGAAGCTTGATTTGCTGCATGATTTCTGGGAATTCAGGAAGTGGAGAAAACACAGTGTAGAGCTGGAGGAACACAGCAGGTCCAGCAGCATCAGAGGAACAGGAAAGTTGACGTTTTGGGTTGGGACTGTTATCTCTGATTCCAGCATTCAGGAAGTGGAATTCCTTTATGTTGCAATACATCTCAGCTGGTAAGTGATGCCTTAAAAAAGTGACTGCCCTTTCACTCTCACACTCTCTCTCTCTCCGATCTACTCTCAGTTCTGTTGAAGAGTCACTGGAATTGAAACATTGACTCTGCTTTCCTCCCACAGTTGCTGATAGATCCACTGAGTTTCTCCAGCCACTTCTGTTTTTGCTTCTCATCCCACCGCTTTACCTTCCCCGTAATCCTACACATTTTCTTTTTCTCTTCAGTTGGTTTTCAATTTGTTTTTATTATTTCACAGTTCCCTGCATTAAATTTTATTGGTCTGTCCATTCCACTAGCCTGTCCATATCCTCTTAGTTTTTTTTTTCTACAGTATTCATCCAATAGTTCACTATCTACTCACGACACAGAGGAAGGAATGTTGTAGAGGAGTGTGACAAATGGTGCTTTTTTGATTAATTCACAAGACGTGGGTGTCACTGGCTAGGCCAGCATTTATTGCCTCTAATAATAAGTCAACCACATTATTGTAGGTCTGGAGACATCTGTAGGCCAGTCAATGTAATGATGGCAGTTTTTGTTACTAAAAGACATTGTATGGAAGTATAGGTGTTGGAAATCCAAGTGGTTCACTAATGTCTTTGAGTCAAAATTAGCATGACACCAGGTTATAGTCCAACACGTTTATTTGAAATCACAAGCTTTCGGAGTGCTGCTCCTTCATCACTCTGAAAACTTGTGATTTCAAATAATCCTGTTGAACTATAACCTGGTGTCATGTGACATTTGACTAAAAGACATTAGTGAAGCAGATGGATTTTTCCTGGCAATTAACAGGGTTACATGATCGTCATTGATCTTAATTCCAGATGATTTATTTGATTGGTTTTAAATTCCATCATTTGCCACAATGGAACTTGAACCCAGGGCATTACCTGAGGCTCTAATTTAGACAGAGTAGCAGCAATACCACTAGGCCATCACCTCTTATCCAGCCTGCAGTCTAATCCAGGGCATAACGTATATGGTTCTGAATAACGTCTCACATTACACTGATCAGAGCTGAAAGAATAGAACATGTTCATGAAACAATGACCTGAAATACAGGTTAAATGGCAGAGGGTGGTAAAAGCCACTTACCTGAATTTGCATTCATTTGCTGATTTCAGTCTTATTTGAGGATAATTGAGTTTTTGCCTACTGCCGAATGAGTAGGGGGTCAGTAAGGGAATCAAGGATTAAAGGGAAAGGGCAGGAGATTGGTTGTGAAGAATGTTGGATTAGCCATGATCCTATTGAATGGCAGAATAGGCTCGAGGGGCTGAACAACCTACTCTAATTCTGATTTTTTATGGTCTTGTGAAGTAGTAGACCTAGGAGTACAGAGATAATCTCCTATGACAGCACTTCTGTCTAAATTCCACTTAAATTGAACCCAAATACATTTACCACATATTCATCTGGCAGAAAAAAAAACTGCATCTGGTACCACCTTTACAAAGAGTGTATCTGAGGTAGGCATGTTGCTATTACATCTAACAAAATGGATTTTATTTGAAGGTATTTTATTCAAGCATTAAGGTTATATATTTGATAGTACAAATACTTGAAAGGCTCCTTACCAACAGCACAACAGATGTTTCTCTCACACTCAAAATTCACTCACTGAAAATTGGAAATATCCCAACTTAGAAGTCTGCACAGCTATATTACTCGATACACTTCACTGAATTCAAAAGTTGCTTTACAAGATGCGACATTACCCCCTTGTAGTTGCAGCCAGTAATGCAATCCAATTGGATTCGGACTTGAGCCAATCTGGCATTCCTCATTTTTTTGTTTCATTTTTGCAGTCTTAAGTATTAATAATAGAGTAACTTGAGTATAAATAAATATCTTCACCATTTTGCAGGTCACGACCTGTGAATGGGGACTGATTTGGACTTCTGAAAGAAGCAACAGCTCAGAAAAGAAGAATAGATGAAAGAGGACAGAAAGAAAGACAGAAAGATTTACAAAACTCAACTTGGACAAAGTCACATATAATCAAAAATGGAACTCAACAGGCATGAACCTTCACTTTGTACTTTCATTGCAAGGCAGCAAATGCAGGATATTGGACCTGCTCTCTTGCACCCCATCCCCGTTTTGTTTTCCACTGAAATCATAATGGAATCAAGAATCAACCATTGTGTAAAATGAATAGCCAACCTATATAAATGTCACCTGCAAATTTGAGGAGACTTATACAGAGGGGGATTGGACACCATACAAGTACAAACTGATGAACATATCTTGACTATTTAGGCCAAATAGGCTCGTAAGTCATCAACACTTCACTCAAACCTTCAATCAGTTTCCAATTCCACATGACCTGACACCTCTGATTATGCAGCTCAGCTACTTGTATAATGGTTCTTAACTGACTGCCTCTCAAATCACTCGTCTCTCCACTAATCTCTCAGACATGAAAACGAGAGTTTCTGTGGAGAATAGGATCAAGACGCTTGCTCAGAGGAACACTGAGCAGATGTGCTGGCATCTCAGCCAGGCTCAGCAGCAAAGCATTAATTACGGACATTAATTACCTGAAGGTCATGTCATCCTGGGACTAAATAATGACACAACACGAAAAATTTTCAAAGCAAAATATTGCATAAGGTGAAAATCTGAAATAAAATCTTAAAATGCGGGAAATACTCAGCAGGCCAGGTGAAAAATAGAATTGGAGTTTCATCAGAACTGAACAAAGATACAAACGTGATTTGTTTTGAGCAATCCTTTAGTGAATTTAATTGACCAGCACCATTCATGACTGAAGTGACAGGACCAAAGAGCTTAGATCTGACCTCAGAGATAGTAAAAACTGCCGATGATGGAGTCAGAGATAACACAGTGTGGAGCTGGAGGGACACAGCAGGCCAGGCAGCATCAGAGGAGC
>NC_063363.1:9122465-9136763 GCF_021869965.1 Rhincodon typus
GTCTGGACCCTTCTTCAGAAATCTGAAGAAGGGTCCAGACCCGAAACTTCAGCTTTCCTGCTCCTCTGATGCTGCCTGGCCTGCTGTGTTCATCCAGCTCTACACCTTGTTGTCTCAGACTCCAGCATCAGCAGTTCCTACTATCTCTGAATGAGCCACATGAAGTTGTTTTGTTGCAGGAGCTGACATAAGTATTTTCTCATCAGATATAAACACCCTGCTGGAGGCAAAAGCTCACATAACAATGACAGATCATCATCGCAGCACAGTGGTAAGAAGCAGTGGCTACTTATAAAAGATTCTAAGTTCTCAGTGGCAGACACTTGGAGATTTCACAGAAATACAACAAGGTAACAGCCTGAGACTTCAAAAATTAACAGTTCAAATTTCTAAGGGTAGAGATCTGCAGATTAGAGCTCAGAGCCTTTAGGATTCTATTTGGACAGTACAGTTTCAGATGTTTACCATTTGAGCTGTCAGTAAGTTGGCCAAAATTTAGTTAGGTTTATTGAGAATTTGCAGAGGTTGTTGATGGGCATGGTAGTATTATCACTGGACTATTAATCCAAAGACCAAGGTAATGTTTTGAGGATCTGGGTTTGAAACCCGCCATAGCAGATGGTGGAATTTGAATTCCATAATAATCCGGAAATAAGAGTCTGACGATGACCGTGATACCATTGCCTATTGTCAGGAAAAACCCATCTGGGGTCACAAATGTCCTTTGGGAAAGGAAACTGCTATCCTTACCTGTTCAGGGCTATATATAGCTCCAGACCCACAGAAATGTCGTTGACTCTTATTTGCTCTCTTGGCAATTAGGGATTGCTTCAACAGTAATACTATCATCCTGTGAATTAATTTAAAAATGGTTAAGATAACATAGCCCTGGGTCAGACAAAGCATTGCAGGATTGCCTACTGATGACAGCAGTACAACAACATGGATTAGCATTTGGCTGCACACAGTGCCAGGGCAACATCAACCAGACATTTTAAAAGTCTGTTTACTGTTCCCATCGAAATGGTCATGATCCAGCAGACGGAGGATGTTAAATAAATGTCAATCCCACAAGATAAACAGAATCCATGACATTGCCTCAGATTTTTCAATTTCATTTTGCTATACATTCCCAACTTCGTAGAAAAAATATCTCCATTGAGAGATTTGTTCAAGAAGTGCACCTCTTATAAATGGCATGATGACCGCCGATATGTCTCAAGTTCTCTTGAACAGGTTCTGTCCACAAAAAAAAGTCCACTACAATATTTCGACCCCAACAAGGACATGATTCTCTGGGTGATTGTGTTGCAGAATGTGAGAGGTGTGTCTCTTTTTCAAAATGATAAACCTATTGCTGTTGGGTTTGAAAAGTCTGTTTCCTGCATAAGCAAACTTTTAGAAAAGAGAGCGAAATATTAGCTTGGGGATTGGTTAGCTCAGTTGGCTGGACTGCTGGTTTTCAATGCAGGATAATGGCAACAGTATTGGCTTAATTCCTATTACTTGCTAACGTTACCATAAAGGACTGTTCTCAACTTCTCCCCTCACCAGAGGTATGCTGACACTCAGGCTAGACCACTAGCAATCATCGATCTCTAATGAGAATGTGGGACTATGATGAACTTACCTTTAAACATTTGCTCTAGTATTTGGCATCATGCAGTTTCATACATAATTATTTCAAAGAAATTCACTGTTGAAACAGATCATAATTACTATAAACGATGTGCCATTAATCAAATGAGTCAGAGATCCAAATAGAAACATTGGATACTAGTAAAGGTCTCTGGAATATAGAATCAGCCCAGATCATAGGAAGCCATAACAACCGGAGAACTGCTGTTGCTAGAAACAAAAACAGAAATTGCTGGAAAGTCTCAAACCCCACAACCCGCTGCCACCTTCTCCAGCAACCGTAGAAGGTGTAACACCTGCCTGTTTACTTCCTCCCTCCTCAGTATCCAAGGGCCTAAACAGGTGAAGCAGTGCTTTACCTGGACTTCCCACAATCTAGTCTACTGCATTCGCTTCTCACAATGTGGTATCCTTTACACTGGGGAAACGAATCATAGACTGAGTGACCATTTCGTAGAACACCTACAGTCTGTCCACAAAAAAGATCCTGAGCTTCCAGTTGCCTGTCACTTCAACTCATCACCCTGTTACCTGGCCAACATCACTGTCTCAGGCTTGCTGCGGTGTTCCAGCAAAGCTCAGTGCAAGCTGGAAGAACAACACCTCATTTTCCACTTGGCAAATCTACAGCCTTCTGGACTCAATATTGAGTTCAGCAATTTTAGGGCTTTAGGCACCTTCACATGAGTTTATTCCAAACCCCACACAACATCATTTTGCTAACTACCATCAGTTTTGAGGAAGGGTCACCGGACCTGAAACGTTAACTCTGATTTCTCATCACATGGCCTGCTGTTACACACCACCCATCACTAGCCACCAATTGTGCACTAACAGCTATCCATTCTCCCAGACTGATTGTTATCCACTGCTTTATCCATCTATTCTTCTTTCTCTTTGGGCCCTATCCATGCCTATCCTTTATTCCTTACTCCCCCCCAAACCCCCCCAATGCACCCGCCAACACACACACACACACACACAGACACACACACACACACATACACACAGAGACACACACACACACATACACACAGAGACACACACACACACACCCCCCGCCCCTATCTTCTGCATAAAAACATCCTTTTCGTAACTACCATCAGTTCTAAGGAAGGGTCACCGGACCTGAAACGTTAAGTTTGATTTCTCATCACAGATGCCGCCAGATCTGATGCGCTTTTCTGGTAACTTCTGTTTCTGTGTCATATGAAGTCATTACCGATCTTGGTGCTACATTACAAAGGAACAGAAAGCCAGCTCAGACCAGTATACAACACACCAATCAAGCACAAAGTGAGTGAGGAAGAACGCTCTAACAATGATCATTATGCGATGATGTTGAGTGACAGCAACCAGCAATAAGACAACCAAGTTGACAACCAACAGAAGACAAGGCAACATGCAGCTCTCCAGACAGAAGTGCAATCAACTGATCAGAACAAGTTGTCACATCTCCAAAACTCCAAGAGGTCTTATGGTGCAATGGTAGTGTCCCTACCTTGGAACCAGGAAGTCTGGGTTCAAGTCTCACCTGCTCCAAATGTGTTTAATAACAACTTTAGGGCAGCACGGCGGCTCAGTGGTTAGCCATGCTGCCTCACAGCACCAGGGACCCAGGTTCGATTCCAGCCTCGGGCGACTGTCTGTGTGGAGTTTGCACATTCTCCCTTTGTCTGCGTAGGTTTGCTCCGGTTTCTTCCCACAGTCCAAAGATGTGCAGGGTAAGTAGATTGGCCATGCTATAGTGCCCAGGGCTGTTTGGGTTAGACATGTGAAATCAGGTGTAAGATAATGGGTCCGGGTGAGATGCTCTTCAAAGGGGCAGTGTGGACTTGTTGGGCCAAATAGCCTGTTTCCACACTGTAGGGTTTCTATTCTAAAGAGAAGTAACATTTTTGTGCTGTGTGAGAAGAGGGTCGTGATTGTGTGGTAAGTGGACACTAACTCATGGTGTCATGCAGCATGGAAACAGACCTTTCAGTCTAACCAGTCAATGCTGAACAATCCCAAACTAAACTAGTCCCACCTGCCTGTTCCTGGTCCATATCCCTCCAAATCTTTCCTATTCATGTATCAATCCAAATGTCTTTTAAACGTTATAATTGTACCACTTCCTCAGGCAGTTCATTCCACACACGAACCACCCTCTGTGTAAAAAATTTGCTTTTTAAGTCTCTCTACTCTCACCTTAAAAATGTGCCCCCTAGTCCTAGGGAAAAGACAGCTACCATTAACTCTAGCTATACCTCTCATGATTTTATAAACTTCTATCATGTCGCCTCTCAACCTCCTAAGCTCCAGTGAAAAAAGTTCCAGCCTATCCAGCCTTTCATTATAACTCAAACCTTCCATTTCTGGTAACATCCTGGTAAATCTCTTCTGAACCTTCTCCAGCTTAACAATATCTTTCCTATAACTGAGCGACCAGAACTGTACACGGTATTCCAGAAGAGACCTCACAAATGTCCTGCACAACCTCAACATGATGTCCCAACTCCTATACTCAAAGCACCGAGCAATGAAGGAAGCATGCTAAGCAACTTTTTAGCCACCCTGTCTATATGTGACGCAAACTTCAAAGAATTATGTCCCTGTACCCCTAGGTCCCTATAAGACCATAAGACGTAGGAGCAGAAATTAGGCCATTTGGCCCATCGAGTCTGCTCTGCCATTCAATCGCGCTGATAAGTTCCGCAACTCCATTCTCCCGTTTTCTCCCCGTAACCCTTGATCCCCATAACCCTTGGTCCCTCTGTTCTACAACACTCCCCAAGGCCCTACGATTAATTGTATAAACCCTACCCTTGTTTGTTGTACCAAATGCAATACCTCGCATTTATCCAGGTTGAACTCCATCTGCCATTTTTCGGCCCATTGACCCATGTGATCAAGATCCCTTTGTAGTCTTAGAAACGTTCCTCACTGTCTACTATGCCACCAATTTTGGTGTCATCCACAAACTTACTAACCATGCCTTCTATATTCTCATCCAAATCATTTATATAAATGACAAACAAAAGAGAACCCAGAACCGATCCCTGTGGAAAACCGCTGGTCACAGGCTCCAGTCCGAAAACCAACCCTCAACTATTACTCTCTCCCTTCCACCATTGTGTATCCAATTGGCAAACTCACCCTGAATCCCATTGATCTAACTTTACTAATTAGTCTACCATGTGGTACGTTGTCAAAGTCTTGACTAATATCCAAATAAACAACATCCACTGCTCTGCCATCATCAACTTTTTGGTAACTTCCTTAAAAATCCAATCAAGTTTCTGAGACATGACTTTCCTATTGGGAGTGCCCCAATTTGATGTTAAATGATAGTTAACTGTCAATCTGTGTTCACATTTAAAC
This sequence comes from Rhincodon typus, assembly GCF_021869965.1. Lineage (NCBI taxonomy): Eukaryota > Metazoa > Chordata > Chondrichthyes > Orectolobiformes > Rhincodontidae > Rhincodon > Rhincodon typus. Next base: position 9,127,467 of record NC_063363.1, read on the forward strand.
CAGGCAGATCGATTGTGTTTAGTCAAGGCATTGCCCTGAACCAGTGAATTGCTGTCACCTATTGTGTGACAGTTTTTTTTATTCATTCATGGGATGAGGGACATTGCTGGCTAGGTTAGCATTTATTGCCCGTCCCTAATTACCAGAGAGCAGTTAAGAGTCAGCCACGTTGCTGTGGGTTTGGAGTCACATGTAGGCCAGAGCAGGTAAGGATGACAGTTTCCTTCCCTAAAGGGAATTAGTGAACTAGGTGTTTTTTTCCTGACAATCGACAATGGATTCATGATCATCGTTAGACTCTTAATTGCAGATATTTATTGAATTCAAATTCCACCATCTGCCATGGCAGGATTTGAACCTGGGTTCCCAGAATGTCATCTGGGTCTCTGGCCTAACAGTTCTGTGATAATACCATTAGGCCATCGCCTCCCCCAATACAGATAGTGTGTATGCATATTAATTCTGTCTGCAAAAAGAAGGATCCCGTGTGCCAATATATCAAGCCTCCAGTCCACACAACTACATCACACTGCAAGCCTGACTGGCATCTTAAATTGTTTGTCAGAGTAATTCTTAGTACAATCAGGATTATTTAGCAAACATTGCGCAGCTGCGGAATCACATTGAATTTTCGTACTGTATTTAAAGTGTTGTTTGCCACTAACAGGATGTTGCCTTCAAGAAGTAAAAGGTTGTTCTGCCTATCACACAAATGAGTAATTTAAATGCTGATGTCATACATCCCAAATACTAATAGATCACGCCAAATAGCATGTTCATTTGACTGTTTGCAATAAATAAAGCACTGAACGTGCCCAACAAGCTCAAGCTTGCAAAACTCTAATTACAGTGATTCAAAAACCATTGTATTGTCTAAAGGCATGGAATTAAAAGCTTTTTAGAATTCCTGACAGTCTAACAGTGGTCACTCTTAGGTAAGACAGAGACAGATTCCAAGTAGGGTACAGTGTAGACTGAGCCTCGGTCACATGTAGGCAGAATCAATAAGGACTGATCGAATAAGGGTTGTATCCATGGAGGAAAATCAATCCATGGTGTCAGCTCAAACTACGACCTGTCCTGTGGACAGTTCATCTCAGCTGGACTGAGGAATGGGCTTGGATCAGCGACTGCGCACATCAATAAAATCCAGATGAAAAGACAAAAATATGCAGTCCCATTAATGTTTATCCTACAGTTTGCATATCCAGAGCACGGAGAAAACAAATGATATTGAAATAGTGGTAAATAGTGAGGGAGACAGCTAACAACATCTTTATATCAATCTGCGACATTAATATATGGACATATGAATTCGGAGCATGTGTTAGGCCACTGTATCTTTTAAGACAGCTCCGCCATTCAACATGATCACAACTGATCTGATTATCCCACATTCCTGCCTACCCTTGGTAATTTCTCACCCCTTTGCTTATCTGTTTACTTCTGCCTGAAAAATACTCAAAGACTCTGCCTCTGCTATTCTTTCAGCTAGAGATCTCCAAGGAATAGCAACCCTCTGAGGAAGAAAAATCCCCTCATCTCTTTCTTAAATGGTTGACTTGTTTTTAAGCAAGGGGCTGTTAACTCTAGATTCTCCCACAAGAGGAAACATGGTTTCCACATGTACGCTGTCAAGACTGCCCTAAAGATCTTAAATGTTTCAATCAAGCCCCCCATTACTCTTCTAATTTCCAGCAGGTACAAGCCTAGCCTGTCCAACATTTCTACATCAGAGAAGACTTGATGGGAGTGTCCATTGCTGTAAGAGGTCGGTGTATGGAGCAGACTGGAAAAATACTGTCTTTGGGCGGAGGAGTTGAAAACCACAGGACACCCATTTAAGATGATTAGCAAAAGAGGCAAGTGACATGAAGATAAAAGCTTTAAGCAGTGAGTTATTATGATCCAGAATTCATTGCATGGAGACAGATTCAGTCACGGCATTTCTAAGGGAATTATCTGAATAGAATAAAATTGAAACTATAGGAGAAATTGCAACAAAGGGGGAATTAAGTGATTTGCTCTAGCAGAGAGCCAGTGCAGTCACAATGGGCCTAATGGTTTCTTTCTGTGCTGTTCCATTTTATGATCGTAGCACATGGACTGCAGTTCACTGCTATTTTCTCAAGGGCAACTAGGGATAGGCAATAAACGCTGGCCCAGTCAGTGATGCCCACATCTTGTGAGCACACGCAAAAAAAAATTCTGGATAATAGTCTTTGTTGATTGTAATAGTTACATTTCAACGCATCAGCTTCATTCTCTCCCACCGTTCTAAAACATTGCAATTCCTTGTCTCCCTTCTATCACCCGACCATGATTTTACTCTGTCTTTCCTTCATTTTCAGATTTAGTGATATCTGACAATATTCTGATTACAATACTCTTGGAATGCATTTGTACCCACTCCAAGAGTCTAACAATGTACTATAACTATAAATACCATTGTTTTTCTGACTGATGCCAAATTGTATGAAATGACAGAGGTTAATATTTCAGTATCAGAGGATATTAAATTACAGCAGTGTCAACATCTTTAAAACAAACAAAATTTGTTCCAAGTTGGTAGGCAATCCACCTTTCATTCTTTTAACAGCAATGACTCTCCATACGCCCAAAGCTATTTTCTTTGGAAAGCGTCTTCTCAAATACTAGGAAGTCAAATCCAAGAAAATGACTATTTCATGAATTATTATTGTTCAGCGTTTTATGTCAGCTCTTCAGATAATTTTACAGAAGGATGACTCATCCTCATGTGCATGAAGGAAGGAAAAATGATCTCAGCAAGCTACGGACTAGCGCCTCAGTGAAGCCTGCTTTTTGTTGAAATTGCGTGACTACTTACCCACAGAGTTTTGACATTGATCCAACGTTAAAGAATCTGGGCGCACAACTAAGTGCCTAATTTACATGGTTTTAAGTTTCTAGGAGATAACAGGTGACTGTTATAGGCCATTGTGAATTACATTTGGTTTGTTCAGGCAGTGAGTAGTAGCCTCATAAAATGCAGTAGCATTCACCATCGTGTTCCACAGTGCCACATCCTCACACTGCTCAAGAAAGTGGAGGGCACCAGTTTGCCACTGCTACTGAAGCAGTGGAAATAGAACTAGAATTCCGAGTCATAGAAATGTACAGCATGTAAACTCGTCCATACTGACCAAATGCGGGGGTGACGTGGTATTGTCGTTGGACTGTTAATCCAGAGGCCCAGATAACATTCTGGGGGCCCAGGTTCGAATCCCACCAAGGCAGATGGTGGAATTTGAATTCAATAAAAAAATCTGGAAATTAAGAATGTCATGATGACCGTGAATCCATTGCCAATTGTCAGGAAAAACTCATTTGGTTCACTAATGCTCTTTAAGGAAGGAAACTACCATCCTTACCTGGTCTGGCCTACATGTGACTCCAGACCCACAGCAATGTGGTTGACTCTAAACTGCCTTCTGGGCAATTAGGGATGGGTAATAAATGCTGCCTAGCCACCAACACCCTCATCCTATTATTGAATTTTTAAAAATCCTAAATTAATCTAGTCCCATTTGGCCCATATCCCTCTAAACTCTTCCTATTCATGTACTAATCCCAATGTCTTTTAAATGTTGTAATTGTACCAGCCTCCACCACTTTCTCTGGCAGCTCGTTTCATACGAACACCACTCTTTGTGTGAAAAAACTCGTCCCTTAGGTCCCTTTTAAATCTTCCCCCTCTCACCTTAAACGCATGCTGTCTTGTTTTGGGCTCACCTACCCTGGGAAAAAGACCCTGGCTGTGCACCTTATCCATGCCCCTCATGATTTTATGAACACCTATAAGGTTACCCCTCAGCCTCCGACACTCCAGAGAAAATAGCCCCAGCCTATCCTATAACAGAAACCCTCCAAACCTGGTAACATCTGTTTAAATCTTTACATAGAATACCCACAGTGTGGAAACAGGCCATTTGGCCCAACATGTCCACAGAGATCTTCTGAAGAACGTCCCACCCAGATCCATCCCCCTATCCTATCCCTGCATTTCCCATAGCTAACACACCTGACCTATACATCCCTGGACACTATGGGACAATTTAGCATGGCCAAACCACCAAACCTGCACACCTTTGGGAGAAAACCAGAGCACCCAGCAGAAACCCACACAGATACGGGGAGAACATGCAAACTCCATTCAGATAGTCGCCTGAGACTCGAATCGAACCCAGGTCCCTGGCACTGTGAGGCAGCAGTGCTAACCACTGAACCACCGAACCACCATGCCACCCCAGCTTCCTGAGCCCTTTCAAGTTTCACAACATTGTTCCATAGCAGAGAGACCAGAATTGCACGTAGTATTTCAGAAGTGGCCTAACCATTGTTATGTATAGCCACAACATAACCTCCTAACTCCTATACTGAATGCACTGACCAATAAAGGCAAGCAAGCGTACCAAATGCTTTCTTCACTATCCTGTCTACCTGAGATTCACTTTTAAGGAACTATGAACCTGCACTCCAAGATCTCTTTGTTCAGCAACACTCCCCAGGACCTTAAGTGTAAAGTCCTGCCCTGATATGCCTTTCCTAAATGCAGCATCTCACATTTATCTAAATTAAACTCCATCTGCCACTCCTTGGCTCACTGGCCCATCTGATCAAGGTCTCATTGTACTCTGAGATAACTTTCTTGGCTGTCCACTACACTATTGATTTTGGTGTCATCTGTAAACTTATTAACCATATCTCTGATATTCACATCCAAATCACTTATACAAATGACAAAAAGCAGTGGATCCAGCACCGATCCCTGCAGTGCACCACTGGTCACAGGCCTCCATCTGAAAAGCAACCCTCCACTACCACCCTCTGTCACCTACCTTCGAGCCAATTCTGTATCCAAATGGCTAGTTCTCCCTGTATTCAATGTAATATAACCTTGTTAACCAGTCTACCATGTGGAACTTTGTCAAATGCTTAACTGAAGTCCATATAGACCATGTCCACCGCTCTGCCTTCACCAATCTTCATCACTTCTTCAAAAAACTAAATCAAGTTAGTGAGACACGATTTCCCACACACAAAGCCATATTGGCCATCCTTAATCAATCCTTGTCTTTCCAAATAAATATAAATCCTTCCCCTCAGCATCCCCTCCAACAACTTGCCCACGACTATGTCAGGCTCACCGTTTCATAGTTCCCTGCATTTCCTTACCACCTTTCTTAAATAACGGCACCACATTAGCCAACGTCCAGTCTTCCAACATGTTACTTGTGGCTAGCAATGATACAAATATCTCAGGAAGGGGTCCAGCAATCACTTCGTTGCTTCCCAGTTAGTTCTGAAGTACACCTGATCAGGTTCAGAGGATTTATCCACCTTTATGTGTTTTAAGACATGCAGCACTTCCTCCTCTATGATATGGGCACTTTTCAAGAAATCATTATTTATTTCCTCAACTTCTCCATCTTTCATACCCTTCTCTACCGTAAATACTGACGCACTTCTAATTGATTAAGTAAAACAGCAACAAAAGAGAAGATAATAAATAAAAGCTCCAACCTATGTAATAACACTTTCAAATAATATTAAATATGTTGCAGTTCTTCATCAATGCTCAGCTTAATCAAATTCTGTCACAAAAATAGTTGAGGACCATACCAATAGTCTATCTTTTGGAACAGATTTTCTGTTAGGACTTCAGACATTATTTGATGGCATAGCTGGTCCAACACCTGAGCTCAACTTTTCCTTAATTTCTCAAAAATGGATTCTCTTCTCCTACTTCATTAGCTATAATGCTTGGGATGACCAGTGGTCATGAGGTATGCCATATCAATGCAGTCTTTCAATTTTGGCATCGCTTGACTGATTTAAGTCATTTCTTTTTTATTGTTGGAAACCTGGAGGTACGATTGCTGTTGGCCCTTTACCCAGTTTTTTCAATAGATAGAAGGATTGGAATATATTGTATCAGTAAATACCACTGCAGTTCATGATCAAAGCATTGTAGCTGCTATGGACAAACCCACATCCTCAGCCCTGGCCCAATACTTGCTGATCTAAAGTTAGATGCATTTCAGTTGACTTTACAAGATTGTAAACTGTTTTAGCAACAATTTCAAAACTTCACCAAGAAATGATGAGTTTGGAGATGTACAAAAATTCTGTTCTTTGATCTAAATATATTATTTTGCTGCAATCAATCCAGTCACAGATTGCATATATGTGAGAATACGGATTGTTTCCAGAACACTTCAGGTAGATCAAAGTTGAACAAAACTGGGGTCTTGAACAGCCAGTGAACAGTGACTGCCTTCAATGCAAATTACATTTAAAAAGTCGATGATAATCACATTAATCTTAAAAATATATACTTTCCATACCGCACTATTAAAGTGTTTAGTACTGAATTATAGATGCCTTACTCTGCATAAAACAATAATAAAATCTGTTGTTTTTATTCATTCATGGGATCTGGGAGTCAATAAATGGGGCAGCATTTATTTCTCATTCCTAGTTGCCCAACAGAAGGTGATGTTGATCTGCCTTCTTGACCTGCTGTAGTCAACTTGGTGCGTAGGTAGACTCACAATTCCATTAGGGAGGGAACTCTCGGATTTTGACCCAGAGATACTGAAAGAACTATGGTATATTTCTAATTTCCAATCCATGTGTCCTTGGTGGTTCAGAGAATAAGCTGGCTTATAACGAAGAGATATTACAAATGAAGTATGATAAAGATAAAATCCTGCCAATTTCTGGATTCTCTGCTTATTCGCGAAATCGTTCAACAGCCAACCTTAACTAACATGTAGCACTTAGCAGATGTCACCATCTCCTGTAAGGTACACCTCTGAGCGTGAACAGACAAGTTTTGTGCCAGTCATAAATATGATGTTTGGCTTGTTGAGACCTGGGCACAGAAATGTTCTTCATTGCAGGGACTTGTAGAAACAGATAAACAAGTTCCACAGCAAAATCAGTCACAATGTTCCAGACATAAGGAAAATAGAATCTTGCCCATATTTTTATAAATAAAACCTAATTAAATTCTTAATTAGAGAAAAAGCACTGAAGAAATTCAACAGGTCTAACAGCGTCTTTGAAGACAGGAACAGAGTTAATGTTTTGAGTCTAATGTGATGTTTCCTAAAGTGAATAACTAGAAATCCTATATGCTCAAAGGCTGTAGTCATAGTAAAGGTATCAACATAGAAAGGCAACAGAATTCACTGTGTAGCAAACATTGACGTTTAGAATGGGGCAACACAGGAGAAGGCAGTTTGGCCCATCAACTTTGTGTCTGTTCTTTTGAAGGATAATCCAGCTGGTCCCACTCGTTCATTATTTCACATAATTATTTCTTCCCTTCCAATGTTTACCCAATTCCACTTTGAAAACTATTATTAAATCAGCTTCTGCTGTTCTTTATAGTCACTGATTCCACATCATACCTATTCACTGTGTAAAAAACCAATCAGTCCTCATCTGTTGTTACCAATCATCTTAAATCTGTATTCTGCCTAGCTGTTATGGCAAACCTGTTTTATGGTTTTGAATATTTCTATCAAATCTCACAGAAACATAGAAACTAAGAGCAGGAGTAGGACATTTGGCCTTCAGACCTGCTCTACTCCACCATTCAGTATGATCATGGCTGATCCTCTATCTCAGTGCCTTATTCCCACATTCTCCCCATGTCACTAGAAGTCTTTAAAATTTAAAAATGTATCTGTGTCTTTTTTGTCTGTATTCAGTGATTTGGCCTCTCCAGCCTTCTGTGGTCGAGAATTCCACTATCTTTTCAATGAAGAAATGTTTCCTCATCTCAGTCCTAAATGACCTACCCCTTATCCTGAAACTATATCCCTTGGTTCCAGAGACTTCAACCAGGAGAAACACCTTCCTTGCATCTATTCTGTCCAGCCATCTTAGTCTTTTATACATTTCAATCAGATGTCCTCTCACCCTTCAAAACTCTGGTTTATACAGGCCCAGTCAAACTAATCTCTCCTCATGGGACAATCCTGTTATCCCCACTAACCCTTCGGAGCACTACCTCGATGACATGTCATTTCTTTGATAACGAGGCCAAGTCTGTACAAAATACTCCAGGTGCATTCTCACCAAGGCCTTACACAACTGAAGAAAGACATCCCTAATTCTGAACTACAATCTTCTTACAATGAAGGTCAATATATCATTGCCTTATTAATTGCTTGCTGCACTTGACTATCTACATTCATTGACTGTGCCTGATACTACCTCTCTCACTAACACCTGAAGAAGGAGTGAGGCTCCGAAAGCTTGTGCTTTCAAATGATCCTGTTGGACTATAACCTGGTGTTGTGTGATTTCTGACCTTAACAATATCCAACTAACCTTTGTTGAGACACCTTATCAAAGCCGACTGAAAATTCAAATACACCACATCCACTGATTCTCCCTTATTTGTTCTATTAGTTGAACCCCCAGAAAAAAAAACTGCAGTGGTTTTGTTAAGCAGAATTTGCCTTCCATGAATCCATGCTGGTTTTGTCCAATTCCATTAATGTTTTGCAAATGTTCTGTTATTACATCTTGTATAACAGACTCTAATGTTTTCGCACTATTTATTTAAACTAATTCGTCAATAATTGTATCAGAGATAGCAGGAACTGCAGATGCTGGAGAATCCGAGATAACAAGGTGTGGAGCTGGATGAACACAGCAGGCCAAGCAGCATCAGAGGAGCAGGAAGGCTGATGTTTCAGGCCTAGACCCTTCATCAGAAATGGGGGAGGGGAAAGGGGTTCTGAAATAAATAGGGAGAGAGGGGGAGGCGGATAGAAGATGGATAGAGGAGAGGATAGGTGGAGAGGAAACAGACAGGTCAAAGAGGCGGGGATGGAGCCATTAAAGGTGAGTGCAGTTGGGGAGGTAGGGAGGAGATAGGTCAGTCCAGGGAGGACAGACAGGTCAAGGGGGCGGGATGACGTTAGTAGGTAGGAAATGGGGGTGCGGCTTGAGGTGGGAGGAGGGGATAGGTGGGAGGAAGAACAGGTTAGGGAGGCAGGGACGAGCTGGGCTGGTTTTGGGATGCGGTAGGGGGAGGGGAGATTTTGAAGCTTGTGAAATCCACATTGATACCATTGGGCTGCAGGGTTCCCAAGCGGAATATGAGTTGCTGTTCCTGCAACCTTTGGGTGGCATCGTTGTGGCACTGCAGGAGGCCCAGGATGGACATGTCGTCTGAGGAATGGGAGGGGGAGTTGAAATGGTTTGCGACTGGGAGGTGCAGTTGTTTATTGCGAACCGAGTGTAGGTGTTCTG
>NC_063363.1:9141763-9210918 GCF_021869965.1 Rhincodon typus
AGGGTGGGGAGGGAAAAATGTCTTTGGTGGTGGGGTCGGATTGCAGATGGCGGAAGTGTCGGAGGATGATGCGTGGGATCCGGAGGTTGGTGGGGTGTAACGTGAGTTCGAGGGGGATTCTTTTTTGGTTGTTATTGCGGGGACAGGGTGTGAGGGATGAGTTGCGGGAAATGTTGGAGACACGGTGCAGGACGTTCTCGACCACTGAGGGGGGAAATTGCGGTGCTTGAAAGACAAGGACATCTGAGATGTACGGGAGTGGAATGCCTCATCCTGGGAGCAGATGCGGCGAAGGCGAAGGAATTGGGAATAGGGGATGGCATTTTTGCAGGAAGGTGGGTGGGAGGAGGTGTATTCTAGGTACACTCACCTTTACTGGCTCCATCCCTGCCTCTTTGACCTGTCTGTCTCCTCTCCACCTATCCTCTTCCTCTATCCCTCTTCTATCCGCCTCCCACTCTCTCCCTATTTATTTCAGAACTCCCTTCCCCTCCCCCATTTCTGATGAAGGGTCTAGGCCCGAAATGTCAGCCTTCCTGCTCCTATGATGCTGATTGGCCTGCTGTGTTCATCCAGCTCTACACCTTGTTATCATGGTCAATAATTGTGTTTTTTTCTCTCCCTCCCTTTACAAAGAGTGGGGTGACATTTGTCATCCTCCAATCTGTGGAAATTGCTCTGGAGTGTATAGAACTTTGGAAGATGATCACCAATGCATCTAATATTTCTAGGGCCACTTCATTTACTACTCTGGGGTGTAGAATGTCAGTCAGGCGATTTGTCAGCCTTTGACCCATTACTTTCTTACAACCAGACTTTCTTACAAATAATGATTCCCTTCAATTCCACCCTTTCACTCGACCCTAGGCTTCCCAAAATTTCTGCAAGGTTACTTTGGCCCTGTCTTGTGAAGGCAAAACCAAAATGTCTGTTCAATTCTTCTGCCATTCCCTTGTTCCCCATAATAATTGTCCTGGCTTCTGATTGTAAAGGACTTACATTTGTCTTTACTAATCTTTATTTCTTCACACATTTGAAGAAGGTTTTATGTAAATGTTTCTATGTCCCCGCAATTTTACTCGTGTACTCTACTTTGTCCTTCTTGATTAAACATTTTGTTCTTTTTGGCTGAATCCTAAAATATTCCCCATCCTCAGACTTGCTGGTCTTTCTATACATGTCTTCTTTTTGAATCTAAATTTTTAATTTCATGTCCTTAATTTATTTTGTGAGCCATATCTGAGTCACCTTTCCTCTTTTATTTTCGTGACAGACAGGAAAAAATCAACTTAAGCTTCTCTGATTGAGGATAAAAGCCCAATCTCCTCTAGTCTTTCTCCACATCAACGATGTCCCTTACCACTGGCACCATCATAGCAAATATCTTTTGCATCCATTCTAAAACCTTGACATGCTTCCTCAAGTGTGATGATCAGATATTATCCAAATACTCCAGTTCTGGTCTCACCAATGTTTTATACGACTTCACTGTGCCTGGCTAACATTTACACTCTACTGCCCCCCTTCAGTCCTCTTTAAAACGTGGGCGGGGAAATTTAATTGGACGGGAGGCAAGAATTCAGTATGCCGACTTTGGGTTAAAGTTTTGCAGTTAAGCCCTTCAGGCGGATCAGATTTCCTCAATCTTCCCCAGTGCTGGTAACCTATTCTGGCCTTATTAGCATGTTACAAATGCTCAAAAGGAGCCCAGGCCCCGGGAATTGAATTTGTGGTTGCAACGTTGTTTGCCAAAAACAGGCGATATGTGCATTCACAAACGCGACTATATCTTAAGACAATTTTTTCTTCCTATTCTTATCCATCTGTCCATTTTTTTAAACAGTGGGAGAGAAAGTGAAAAGTAAGTAATATGTCTTCTCTTTGATGCGTATAACTCTCAATTCTATTATTTAAGGTCAGAAATCATATGACACCAGATTATAGTTCAACAGGTTTATTTGAAAACACAAGCTTTCAGAGTCTTTTTCAGGTGTTAGTGAGAGAGGTAGTATCAGATACAGAATTTATAAGTAAAAGATCAAAGGGTCACACCACTGTTGGCGGTATACTAAACAAATCTAAGATGCTGTTAAATCCTTAATCAGTTAGAATGTTTTAATTGCTTAATACATATATGTAAATCCCCAAATTCCTTTGAAGTCACGTGTGTGTGTGTGTGTGTGTGTGTGTGTGTGTGTGTGTGTGCGCGCACGCATTGTGTGACCTAAAATGTCACCGCTTCTTTACACTGATAAAACCTTTAGTTCTCTCAGGACAGGGACTTGAAAGGACTTCAGGGATCTACAAATACATATTAATCAATTAAAGCATTCTGGCTGATTAGGGATTTAATAACGTCTTACGTTTGTTTAGTACACCCTCATCAGTGGTGTGACCCTTTGATCTTTTACTTGTAAATTCTGTGTCTGATACTTCCTCTCTCACTAACACCTGAAGAAGGGGTAAGACTCTGAAAGCTTGTGTTTTCAAATAAACCTGTTGGACTATAACCCGGTGTTGTGTGATTTCTGACCTTGTCTACCCCAGTCCAACACCAGTATGTCCACATCATGGCTATTGTTTAAGGGCTTCTGTTCTTGGAGATAATTATTTCTGTAGCAGGTTATAACATAATTAGCCAGTCCCATAAAAAGAGTACCTGGGTCTTGACTGCCCTGTTGACATTGTCTTTGGAGAATATTAGCATCAGGTCCAGTCATGTGTTTATAGCAGCCATGTTTTGGGCTGTTGATGAAACACATGGGGCTCAATGTAGAAGAGGATCAATAGAAAAGGTGGATAGAAAAGTGGGCTACATTGAGGGGAAAGTCAGTAAATGGAGCTCAGGGGGCATGGTTGTCTGTGAGACTGGAAAGATCTTGGAGGGAGAAAAGTGGGATGGAGAGGGAAGAATAACAGTGATGGGCTGATGGGGAGCAAGGAAGATTGAACCGCTTACTTAGGGTAAAGAACAGAATGGGATGATTGATACAGGAGAATGCAGTGATGGGATTGAATGTCAAGGGATGATGGTTGGTTTCTCTTTTGTGGTGATAATCATTGCCTGGCATTAGTGTGGTGTAAAGGTTAATTGTTGTATCTCGGCCCAAGCCCAGATATTGCTTGCTGCATTTGGACATGGACTGCTTCCGTTCAGAAGATTTACATTCTTCTGAGCTTATTATGTGCATGTGCAGGTAAAACGCTATATTTTATGAATAGGTGGACAGTAAGTTTTGAAGCCTGCAGGGACATTTCAGGCTTCACCATCTGGGTACCTACTTAAAAAGGCACCCAGACAGCATTTCGCCCTCAGCTCATCATCCCCACTCAGCCAAAGAGATGTTGGAGACCTACCAAACAAAACCCATGCTTCAGCTACACCTCCCTAATGGTTCTCCCATTGACCATTCGGGACAGAAGTGGCATCCTCTTTTTCAGGGACAACAACAGGATGCTTACATAATCCCATGTAACTCTATTCTGATGCTCTGGCCAGGAAGTTGAACAGGACGTTATGGTGTCAAGGGAACCTATATGCTTCAGTGCCACAAATGAATATTTCTGAGTGTCTGATGTCAAGGCATAGTCAATTTAGCTGGGTCTGTCTGCCTTGTCTTACCACTACTCCCGCCTCCTCAGAATCTCCATCATCAGCGTTGGCTCCCTCAGCATCTGTCAGACTTGACCCTTGTCTCATTTGATTTGATTTTGATTTATTGTCATTTGTATTTATTATAAATACAGTGAAAATTGTTGCTTACTGTTGTCACTCTCCGGTACCACCTTAAAACACAGAAAATAAAGCAAAACACAAAATATAAAGCTGGAAAAATAAAGCAATAAAGTTCATCTTATAGTCTTATCTCAATGAAGTTAGGTGGTCTTTGGAACTGCTCCCACTTCTAGCTCGCAGCCATGGGCCTGTATCTGGGCTCCTCCATCCTGTTACCTCAAGTCCCTGATGTCAAATAATGATAATGCTGCAACCTGAGCAGACAGGTATCTGGTCTTGATGCTGCCTTAGTATGACGTTTGTTTCCTTTTATCTTGGTATTGTTCTACATGCATGTGGTAATTATCACAAAGTGACTGTTGTGGCCCTACATTATCTCCTGTGATGCAACCCCACAGCCTTGGAATGTACAGCTGGGTTGCCCATGTCCTAAACTTTCATATGCACAGACCCGTGAATGGTCCAGAACAGATGAATGAGCAATACCCCCTCATCCACACCATCAGCACTGCTGGTGATACTTACATTCCTACTTGTCAAGGGCCTATGAATAATAAGATATGGTTGAAAGGTGGCTCTTTGCAGTTTCGGACTATCTGAAATGGATTAGCCTCATACATACGGTGGTTGCAATATCAGTTCAGAGTCTAGGAACTTGCAGCGAGTAACTCACTTCCTGACATCCCAAAACTTGCAGTCCATCTATGAGGCACATGTCAAGAATGTGATAGAATACTCCCCATTTGCCTGGATGGGTATATTCCCAACAATACTCAAAAAGCTTGACACCATCAAGGACGAAGTGGCACCATACCTACAAACATTCACCCCCTCTTTAGTAGCAGTGTGTACCATCTACAAGATGCACTGCAGAAAGTTACCAAGAATCCTTAGACAGCACCTTCCAAACCCATGACCACTTCCATCTTAAAGGATAAGAGCAGTGGCTATATGGGAATATCACCACCTGCAGTCTTCCTCCAAGCCACTCACCAGCCTGACTTGGAAATGTATTAGCATTCCTTCAGTGTTGCTGGGTCAAAATCCTGCAACTCCTTCCTGAACAGCATTTTGGGTTTACCCATAGCACATGGACTGCAGTGGTTCAAGAAGGCAGCTCACCACCACATTCTCAAGGGCAACTCAAAATGAGCAATAAATGCTGGCCTAGCCAATGATGCTCGCATTCCATGAATGAATAAAAAAAAAAACCACACAGGAAAATTCAACCCGACCCAAGCGTATGTCCCTCTTAAATTCTCTGCCCGTCTCCACGCTTAGTCGCAGAAAAAGAAAATTCCTTTGTATATTTCAATAAATAACTGGGATTCCATTCACATTAAGAATGCTCAACATTGCAGTCGTCAAATACAGCATCACCAAGCTGCTTCAGTATCTACTAATGAAATAGCATATTCTTTCAGCAAAACAACACTGTTTGAGAAAATAATTAGGTGGATTTTTACAAATCTCTTTTTCTGCTTATTCTTTGGAGTAATGCTTAACTTTTTAAACTCTGTTTCTCTTACTACTTTGTACCTAAGTTTTTTGTACCTAGGAACCTTAGTATCTAAGGTGGCACCATGTGTGGCGACATTATACACTTTTCACTGTTCTCCTGTACTTGAGTACACATGACGGTAAAATCTGAAGCTAAGTTGGAATCCTTATCAGAATTATTTTGTTTTAAAATCAGCAAGATTTACAACTCATAGTCATTGTTAATCAATTAGAATTTAACATTGCATTAAAACCCAATAGGCAGAGGGAGATATACGTTACAAAAGGTGATAAGATCTTGTGCATGGAGTCTCTTTTGGAATCTGACTTTTGTTAACTGGCAAAAAGGATTCAGTGTATTTTAATGTTTAAATGATAGACATTATACCAGCTTGATGAAACGATCCCATTTGGGACATTATCCCAATGTTTTCTTTTGGGTACTTTGTATTAATTACAATCTTCTGATCTTAATTTAGAGTTCCAGATTTCTTTTTCTTATCATTATACTCAGCTCAAGAATCCATTTTCTGATAAACCTTTTTTTATTCTTTGTGCAAGCGCCTGCTTTAACTTGAAAAAGATGGTTATTTATCACTGGCGTTTGGTGAGTACAATGGAAGAAGTGACAATCAACAATATCCCTCAACTACAGGAAGCTTTATAGCCACTAAATATTATCACAAATTTTTGTACTACAGTATGGAATCCTACATATTTTCAATAGATGTCATTAGCGTCAGGTTTTTCACTGTGAGGCAGAGATTTCTCACCATATCTTACCAAGCTCACCTCATTAATCACATAACCCAGGCTTATAAACGTCCCTCTTGTTCAATTCTAGCCCCACTGTACCACTCTGAACAACTCACTATCAAAGACTATTCATCCAAAGTCCAGCATCCCTGGTTCCCCCACCATCTTTAAACAGCCACTATGCACCCAGACAAATGTTAGCAATTGGTGTTGCTCCTCACCAGCAATGCATCACAGAATCATAAAATCCTTACAGGGTAGAAGCAGGCCATTCAACCCATTGAGTCCAGACTGACCCTCCGAAGAACATTCCACCCAGACCCACTCCCCCACCCTATCGCAGTAGCCCTGCATTTCCCATGGCTAATCCACCTGGCCCGCACATCCCCTGGACACTATGGAGAATTTAGCATGGCCAATCCATGTAATTTTCACAGTTTTGGAGTGTGCGTGGACGCTGGAGCACCTGGAGGAAATCCACACAGACACAGGGAGAATGTGCAAACTCTCTGTAGACAGTCACCTGAGCATGAAATCAAACCCAAGGTCCATGGCGCTGTGAGACAGCAGGGCTAACCACTGAGCCACCATGCCATGTATCAGCGCAGCAGCCACAAATCTTCCCTGAACAGATCCCTACTGACCAACAGCCTGTCTGTGTGTCTGTAAAAAAAAAATCAGCTTAGCTCAGTTCGCTAGGCAGTTGCCTTGCGATGCAGAGTGATGCCAAATATCATCAGTTCAATTCCTACACTGGCCGTTGTGACCATGAAGAACTTTCCTTCTCAAATTCTCCCTTTGCCTGAGGTGTGGTCACGCTCAGTTTAAGCCATCACCAGTTGTCTCTCTCCAATGAACGAGTAGCCCTATGGCCATAGTAGGACTCTGGTAATTTTACCCAGGCTCTGGCTGAAGTGCGAGTAGGAAAGATATGGATGCAGATAGTCAATAAGTTGCCTGGTCAGGATTAAATAGGGTAAGTGGGGATAGTATTAGATGTAAGGAAAGGGCATACAATTTGGCCAAAAAGAGCAGCAGACCTGAATACTGGGAGCATTTTAGATTGCAGCAAAGGAATTAATTCTGATTGAAAACCAAAAGTTATAAAAGTAAGCTTGGCACCAACACAGAAGCTTTTACAATTGGTATAGGAAAAGAAAGAAAGGTTGGCAAAGACAGGTGTAGGTCCCTTACAATCAGATATAGAGGAAGTTATAAAGGGGTACAAAGAGATGGCAGGCCAATTAATACCAAAATGTTTGTCTTCACAAAGGAGGACCCAGTAATGTCCCAGAAATGTTGGGGAACCCATGGTCTAGTGAAAAAGGAATTGATGGAAATTAGTATAAGTAGGGAAATTGTGTGGGGGTAATTGATGTGATTAAAGGCCAACAAACTCCCAGGACACGATAGTCTACATCCAGGCCATCCACTTAAGGAAGTGGGCTGGGAATTACAGGATACATTGGTGGTCACCTTTCATAATTCTATAGACTGGAGTGTGGCAAATATAGTTCCACTATTTAAAAAAAGAGGTGAAAATAAAATGGAATTATGGCCTGATATTGGTCATAGAAAAATGCTAGGGTCCATTATAAAAGAATTAATAGCAGAGCATTTGGGAAACAGTGACAGGATTGGACAAAGTCAGCATGGATTTACAAAAGGGAAATCATGGTTGACAAAAGCTATTGGAATTTTGAGGAGATAGTAAGAACTGCCGATGCTGGAGTCTGAGGTAACACAGTGTGGAGCTGAAGGAACACAGCAGGCCAGGCAGCATCAGAAGAGCAAGAAAGCTGATGTTTCGAGTCAGGGCTCTTCTTCAGAAAATTTTTTCTGAGGAAGGGTCCCGACCTGACACATCAGCTTTCCTGTTCCTCTGATGCTGCCTGGCCTGCTGTGTTCCTCCAGCTCCACACTGTGGAATTTTGAGGATGTAACTGATCGAGTTGATCAAGGGATCCAATGGTTGTGATTTTCTTGGACTTTCAGAGGACATTTGATAAGGTCCCACATAAGAGATTAGCATCTAAAACTGAAACACATGTGATTGGGAGTAGTGTACTGATATGAATAGAGAACTGGCTGGCAGACAGGAAATAAAGAGTAGGAATGAACAAATCATTTTCTGAGTGGCAGCCAATGTCTAGCAAGGTACCACAGGGATCAGTGCTTGGACCTCAGCTATTCACAATATATATTAATAATTTAGATGTGGGAACTAAATCTAAACCTCCAAGTTTGCAGACAGCAGAACGTTGAGTAGGAAGGTGAACCATGAGGAGGATGCAGAGAGACTTCAACGTGATTTGGACAAGCTGAATGAGTGAATAAATGCATGGCTCATGAAGTTGGAGGTGGCAAAATGTGACATTATTAGTAACAAAAAAGAACAAGGCAGACCCAACAATCCCTCAACCCCGACTCCCATCTCCAATTGCCCTCCAGACACCCCCTCCCATTGAACGTTGTGGGCCATTGTGGCTTCCAGCTGCCTGATTCCCAATCCCAACCAAGTCACGGATCAGGAAACTTGTGTGAGTTCCAGATATTTTTGTTCAAAGGATATCTTGTCTATAAAATAGATCATGTCTCTGTTACAGGACTCTATACTTGCTTTCCAGTTCCCCTCCACTGATCACACCCTCATTTTTAAACTTCGGGCCAAATTATTCGCATTAATCATGTTTCACACAACTGATGCATAATTTTCTTGACAGGCAACACAACTAAAAGTCTCTACATACTATCTCTTGCAACAGGATAGTCGTAGCCTGGATGTCAAATGTCACTCAACAATCTCTGCGAGAAGAAACATTAACAGGTAGCTGCCTGTGTAGGATTCAGCTGCCTCATCATACAGAAATCATTAAATACACAATTGCAATCTGTGCATTCATTTCTGACAAGCATCAATCCACATGTCTGAAGTAAATTTCCCTTATGCACAGCCTTGTTTGTTTTAGGTCGTTGCCAGGAACAGAGGTGTTCATAATATTACAGTAGAGTGCATCCAGGATTGGATTTTCAACCTCAACTTTGAATTTACTTTTACAAAAACAGAATTGTGGTTCAACCAGGAGAAAGTTTGCAGGCAGTTTTTCCTCAACCTTCATGAACAAGAGTTTGTCTTTTTTTTAAAAAAAGAGAAAACCTTCCACATGAAAAGAAAGAAAGTGCTTGACAAAGACATATACAGAAAAAAAGGATGCCAGGGCAGTGCAGCATTATACATAACAAAAGAAATCTGAATTAAAGATCTAGATATAGGAGTTCAAATCTTACCATTACAGCAGTGGAATTTTAATTAATTGCAATAAATGAAATAAAATTCTGGAAGCAGTAACAGTTGCCATGAAAACCCTTTCTGGAGGGAGGTCTGCCATTTTAACTGGTTAGAATGAGAAGAAAGTAACATCAAAAATCACCCACACGTCTCTAGACTTTGAACCAATGTAACATAGAAATGGAAGACAACAACCAGAGAACGAATGAAGATGAGGATAGACAGGAGAGGTCTTGTAATCATGGTCGGGGGTGCCTTCTCGTTCTTCCATTATTTGGCTGCAAGAACTGATATGAGGCAAAGTGGCCATATCAATTTGAGCTGTTAAAAAATGTGGAGTAAAGTTATCAATACTCTGACAATGACTGCTGAACATGTGCATAAGTAACTACGTGATAATATCCAAATACTAGAATCTGATGGAAGGAAGCCCTAGCAAACTCTGCTCTGAAGAAGGGTCTAGGCCCGAAACATCAGCCTTTCTGCTCCTCTGATGCTGCTTGGCCTGCTGTGTTCATCCAGCTCTACACCTTGTTATCTCAGATTCTCCAGCATCTGCAGTTCCTACTATCTCTGAAACAATTTTAACCCCACTGCGAAGCCTCTTTTAAGGATGCCTACCCTGAAGAAGTTACCCTTCTCCCTCCGAAAAACCTCAGTGGATCTCTCTCCCACTGCAACTCTCTTGTAATCTCTTCAGCCTTGAAACTGCATTTCTGAAGAAGGGTCTAGGCCCGAAACTTCAGCCTTCCTGCTCCTCTGATGCTGCTTGGCCTGCTGTGTTCACCCAACTCTATACCTTGTTATCTCTGCTCTGTCATACTTTTGTATATAGTTCATAGGCAATAAATATTAGCAATTTGCACTACCCTTGTGTTCAACTCTAGGATGTCTTAAGTCCTGAAAAATCCCAAGTGATATTGCTATGATGAGGAAACGGCAACTGCAGCAAAAAGTGAAAGTTTTGCCTGTAGTATAAACTCACGGTGTGGGATCACTGAAACGACTACATAGAGATATCAACAAGTTTCATCCCACCATCAGACTTACCATGGATTACTCTTCAGAATCAGTCTCATTCTTGGACTTACGTATCTCCATCTAGGACAGACACCTCAACACCTGACTCTACCGCAAGCCCACGGATAACGTCACAATGTTGCACTTCTCTAGCTTCCACCCTAAACATATTAAAGAAGCCATCCCCTACGGACAAGCCTTGTGCATACACAGGATCTGCTCAGATGAAGAGGAACATGACGGACACCTAAAGATTTTGAAGGGCACACCCATAAGAATGGGATATGATACTCAACTCGTCGATTGCCAGTTCCGACGTGCCACTGCGAAAAACTACAACGACCTCCTCAGAAGGCAGGCTCAGAATATGTCCAAAAGAGTACCCTTCATTGTCTAGTATTTCCCCAGAGCGGAGAGACTATGCCATGTTCTTTGCAGCCTTCAACATGTCATCAATGATGACGATGTGCATCTTGCCAAGATTATCCCTACACCTCCACTTCTCACCTTCAAACAACCGCCAAATCTTAAACAGACCATTGCTCGCAGGACATCAACCACCATACCACACAACCCTGCAACGGCAACATCTGCAAGACATGTCAGATCATCAACATGGATACTACCATCACACATGGGAACACCACCCACCACGTGCAGATACTCATGTGGCTCGGTCATTGTTGCCTACCTCAAACGCTGCAGGCAAGGGTGCCCCGAGGCATAGTATGTTGGCAAGACCATGCAGACGCTACGACAACAGATGAATGGATACTGCGCAACAATTGCCAGACAGGAATGTTCCCTCCCAGTCGGGGTACACATCAGCGATCAAGGATATTCAGCCTCCGATCTTTGGGTAAGTGATCTCCAAAGTGGCCTTTGAAATACACAACGACGCAGAACTGCTGAGCAGAAACTGATAGCTAAGTTCCATACTCACGAAGACGGCCTCAACCATGACCTTGGGTTCATGTTGTGCTACATGCGATACCACCACACTGTTCTGTATCTGTAAAATCTTCCTAACTGTTCTGTTTTGTCACCGTCACCTGGATAAATTGTTATGATCTTTTTACTTTAATATGTTTGTACAGTTTTGAATTACTTATGACTTTGGTTAGACCCTCAGCATGAGCCTCTTATACCTATCATGTTATTCCAGTCATTTGGTATGTCTCCGGCACCACCTTATTTTTCATTTTTTGTAATTCTCTCTCTGCATCATTTAATTGGATTATGAGTCATCCCTTCACTTGTTATTGAGTGTTGACACTTTTTTCACACCATCTTACACTTCGGATCACCTGCAGGGACTTATTTGACACTCCATTCACACCATTTGTATGATCTTTTGATCTGTCTGCCCTTGATCTTTCTGCCTATAAATTTTGTGTTCTGTGTGCTTCTCTCTTGGTTCACCTGTTGAAGGGGCTATGCTCTGAAAGCTTGTGATTTTAAGTAAACTTGTTGGACTATAACCTGGTGTCATGTGACTTCTGACACAGTACTAAAAGGATTGTTGCTTGTTTAGTATTTTCTTTGTAAATGGTGCTGAAAATTCTTCTCTGAAAGACAAAGGACTGAAATGTTGCTCTTGGATTTGTCTTAGTTTTCCTTTCTGTTGACAGTTTGAAACAATTATGCCAAGCCAATCATGGGTTCCACTAAGAGTCTGGGAAACTCAATAAAATCTTTCATCAGTTGTGTCCTTACCAGCCAGCGACAACATGTTGCTGATGGACCAGTTTTTCTTCTGAAACTAGTTGAATTCCTTTGGCTACCATAAGGTTAAGTCATCCATGTAGGCTCAAAAGTGAGCAGTTTTGTTTGTGAACCATGTATGCATTTTCAACCCTCTTACAATTTCTGCTCTGCAGGGTTACTTGGCTCATACTTCTACTCTTGGGTGTAATCCCACCAAGAACATGGTCTCAGCTCTGTAGGCTGTAACTTCTGTTTCATCAACTATGTTATTCAGTCTCATAAGACAGTGGCACTCATGCCTATAGAAGCATAAAATTAATGTGATATTCATTGATTTGAACAAGTTCGGTCAAACCTCATGTTAGGTGAGTTACCAAATTCCCCTAGGAATGCTTTCAGTGTCTTTTCCAGTAGGGAAGGTTCTATCTCATTAACACCTTTGTTTGAGTAAGCATTTGGCGTATGGGTGCTCTGAAACCATGTCCCACATCTACACATCTTCAGGAAGTGACCTACACAGTGTTCAAATGGAACAGCTTTTGTCAAATTTGGGCACTTCTTGTGCCTGTGAGGCTTGCCTATTCTATATCATAGACACTGACCCTCAGTATCTACTCTTTGGCCTATTCTTTGTAGTGGCTTGTACTGTTTGCCGACAATTTATGCCTTACAAAGTAGGTAGTTATTTTGCTCTCCTGTGATAGGGTTGTTCTTTTCCTCTCAGGATTTGTCTGTGAGTTGTCCTAGTTTCTGCCTCCAGCACAATCTGAATAACTTGCTTCAAAGTCAAATTTTTGTTTGACTGTAATGAATCTGCCAAAGTCTCATTAATAATCAAAACAACAATTCTGTCTTTTGTGAATTCTGATTTCAAAGCTCTACAGTTCTCCACTAATCTGCAGAGGTCATTAATGAAATTATTTACAAATCTCCAAGATGTCAAACTATTCTCTTAAGTCTTGCCCTCTGAAAAAATTTGTTTTTGCTTAGAATTTGAATTCAATAATTAAAAAAAAAGTCTGGAATTAAGAATCTACTGATCACCATGAAATCATTGCCGATTGTCAGAAAAAACCATCTGGTTCACTAGTATCCTTCAGGGAAGGAAATCTGCCACCCTCACCTGGTCTGGCCTACATGTGACTCCAGACCCACAGCAATGTGGTTGACTCTGAAATGGCCTAGCAAGCCACTCAGTTGTATTAATCGCTACAAAGTCTTAAAGCAATGAAACTGGAGGGATCACCTGGCATCGACCTAGGCGCCGGAAAAGACAACAGCAGAAACAGCCCTGTTGACCCTGCAAAGTCCTCCTCACTAACATTTGGGGGTTAGTGCCAAAATTGGGAGAGCTGTCTCACAGACTAGTCAAGTAACAGCCTGACATAGTCATACTCACAGAATCATACCTTACAGACAATGTCCGAGACACCACCATCACCATCCCTGGATATATCCTGTCTCACCGGCAGGACAGACCCAGCAGAGGGAGTGGCATGGTGGTATACTGCCAGGAGGGTGTTGCTCTAGGAGTCCTCAACATTGACTCCAGATCCCATGAAGTCTCATGGTTTCAGGTTAAACATGGGCAAGGAAACCTCCTGCTGATTACCACACACCATCCTCCCTCAGCTGACGAATCGGTACTCCTCCATGTTTAGCAACACTTAGAGGAAACACTGAGCATGGTAAGGGCACAAAATGTACTCTGGTTGGGGGATTTCAATGTCCACCACCAAGAGTGGCTTGGCAGCAGTACTCCTATCGAGCTGGTTGGGTCCTAAAGGACATAGCTGCTAGGCTGGGTCTGCGGCAGTTGGTGAGGAAACCAACAAAACGGAAAAACATACTTGACCTCATTCTGCCAGTTGCAATTGCATCTGCCCATGACAGTATCGGTAAGACTGACCATTGCACAGTCCTTGAGGAGACGAAGTCCCACCCTCACATTGAGAACAACCTCCAGCGTGTTGTGTGACACTATCACCGTGCTAAATGGGACAGACTTCGCATAGAACTAGCAACTCAAGACTGGGCATCCATGGGGCGCTGTGGGCCATCAACAGCAACAGAATTGTACTCCAGCACAATTTGTAACCTAATGGCCCGGCATATCCCTCACTCAACCATTACCATCAGGCTAGGGGATCAACCCTGGTTCAATGGAGAGTGCAAGAGGGCATGCCAGGAGCAGCACCAGGCATACCTGAAGATGAGGTATCAACTTGATGAAGCCACCATACGGGACTACTTGCATGCCAAACAACGAAAACAGCAAATGATAGACAGAGCTAAACGATCCCACAACCAATGGATTAGATATAAGCTCTGCAGCCCTGTCACATCCAGTCATGAATGGTGGTGGACAATTAAACAACTCACTGGAGGAGGAGGCTCCACAAATATCCCCATCTTCAATGATGGAAGCTCCCAGCACAGCAGTGCAAAAGATAAGGGTGAAACATTCGCAGCAATCTTCAGCCAGAAGTGCCAAGTGGATGCTCAATCTCGGCCTCCTCCAGTGGTCCCCAGCATTACAGGTACCAGTCTTCAGCCAATTCGAATCACTCCACGTGATATCAAGAAATGGTTGGAGACATTGGATACTACAAAGGCTACGGGCCCTGATAACATTCCAGCAATAGTACTGCAGACTTGTGAAAATTGCCCAAGTATGTCCTATACACAAAAAGCAGGACAAATCCAACCTGAGTAATTACTGCCCCACCAGTCTACTCTCGACCTTCAGTAAAGTGATGGAAGGTGTCATCAACAGCGCTATCAAGCAGCACCTGCTCAGCAATAACCTGCTCAGTGAGGCCCAGTTTGGGATCCGCCAGGGCCACTCAGCTCCTGACCTTAATACAGCCTTGGTTCAAACATGGAAAAAAGAGCTGAATTCTAGAGGCGAGGTGAGCGTGACAGTCCTTGACATAAAGGCTGCCACACCAAGTGTGGCATCAAGGAGCCCTAGCAAACCTGGCATCAATGGGTATCAGGGGGCAAACTCTCTGCTGGTTGGAGTCATACCTAACACAGGAAGCTGGTCGTGGTTGTGGGAGGTCAAACATCTCAGCTCCAGTAATGTCTGCAGGAGTTCCTCAGGGTAGTGTCCTCGGCCCAACCATCTTCAGCTGCTTCATCAATGACCTTCCCTCCATCATAAGGTCAGAAGTGGGGGTGTTCACCGATGATTGCACAATGTTCAGTACCATTCGTGACTCCTCAGATCCTGAAGCAGTCCACGTTCACATACAACAAGATCTGGACAATATCCAGGCTTGGGGTGACAAGTGGCAAGTGACATTCGTGCCACACAAATGCCAGGCTATGACCATCACCAATAAGAGAAAATCTAACCACTGCCCCTTGACATTCAATGGTGTTACCATCACTGAGTCTCCCACTATCAATATTCTGGGGATTATCATTGACCAGAAACTCACTGGACTCGCCACATAAATACAGTGGCTACAAAAGCAGGTCAGAGGCTCAGAATACTGCGGTGTGTCATACACCTCCTGACTCCCCAAAGCCTGATCACCATCTACAAAGCATAAGTCCGGATTGTAATGGAACATTCCCCACTTGCCTGGATAAGTGCAGCCCCAACAACACTCATGAAGCTTGACACCATCCAGAACAAAGTAGCCCACTTGCACAAGCATCCATTCCCTCCACCACCAACGCTCAGTAGCAGCAGTGTATACCATCTACAAGATGCACTGCAGAAATTCACCGAAGTTCCTCAGGCAGCACCTTCCAAACCCACGACCAGTTACACCTAGAAGAACAAGGGCAGCAGTTACATGGGAACAACATCACCTTCAAGCCACTCACCATCCTGGCTTGGAAATATATCACTGTTCCTTCACTGTCGATGGGACAAAATCCTGGAATTCCCTCCCTAATAGCATTGTGGGTCAACCCACAGCAGGAGGACTGCAGCAGTTCAAGAAGGCAGTTCACCACCACCTTCTCCAGGGCAACTAGGGATGGGCAAGAAATGCTGGCCAGTAAGCAATGCCCACATCCCACAAATGAATAGAAAAAAAAATTAACATTATTGTCAAAAGCTGTTAGAACTTGTCCATAAAGTATTATTGCCTTCATTTGTATTTTGGTGATTTATAACGGTGACAACCGTAGGTCTGCTGACTATAATAGTGTATTTACTTTAACAGCTTGAAATTTAGCACCTAGATTTGAAGCAATTCTGCATCTTAGGAGCTGTTTTCACTAAAAATGTCAAATCCTATGTTCTCTTTGGTCTATCTCTGATAGTAAATCCTTGAGGCAGAATTATTCATGCTTTCATTTTTCAATGTGGTTATTTATTTTTAATTCTATATTCATCTTTTTACTTTTTTACTGGCTTACACCATCTTTTCTGCACCTCTTACCAACCCAAAGGTGACAGTTTTAACCTATAATACCGCTTTTGCCCTACTTTTCCTTCCAAAAGGACTGCAGTCTACTTTTCCACTTAAACTTTGCAGCTGCTATCTATCTGAATATTCTTAAAGGACTAATGCTCTTAAAGTGTTAATCCCATTTTCTTCTGAAAGTCTTTTTCTGCTGGGTCATATGGATTTTTTCTTTCACTGTTGCTTTTTTCCCCCTAGGTAAAAGCAATCATGAATTTAGCATAAATTGTTAGAAAAACTCAGCAAGCAGCTGTGGAGAGGAATCAAAGTTAACGTTTCGGGTTTGGTGACCCTTCGAACAATCCACCACTGCTAACCATGTTACATTTGCAGAACCAACCACTGGTAGCTTATGTTGGCGTACAGTCCTGTCACCAATCCTCTTTTCTACTCTTCTAAATGATCTACCTTTCATAATTCATCTAAAGACCTATTAGGTCAATAATGACAGAAAATGAGCAACAACTTAGTCTTAACACAAAGAGACATTCGTCTTAACAAGATGATGTCATTTATTGCATGATCATAAAGAGCACTAGTTACAGTGACTAGCTATACATAATTGCTAGGACTAAGGGGAGCCAGAGATGACATTGTTGGGATCTAGAGCTCAATCCCTCACTTCTCTATCCAAGATCATGAGACATCAGATTGCATCAGGCTCCACCCAGTCTCCAACATTAACTCTTTCAGAACCCTTGCTGCAAACAACAGTGGCTACAAATAAGAATGACAACCAATCTTCTTTGGAAACTTGCCTAGCTGTTCCAAGGGAACCTGGGAAACCTTCAGGATCTGGATAACTTCAGAATGGAGTCCAGTTGATAAAGTGATGGTCTGCAATAGAGATACATCAGAAATTTTGGCTCATAGACAATTCTAGTTGGTAGGGAAGTTGGATGCTGCAAAATTTGTCAATGATGCAGCGAGAGCAAGCCTTTCGCATGGCGGTGGCAGGACTTCCTGGGTGTCCTAGCGATTGGAGTGGTACCTGCACCATTGTGGAGGTGGGACTTGGAACACTGAGTTCCAGATTTTTCTTTTCTCTTGGCTCTGTTAAACCTTTTAATCCTGATTTTTTTCAACAAAGTGGGCGCCAATGATTGGCAACTTTGTGCACATTTCACTGTTCTTATGTATTCCTATACTTAGTACACGTGACAAATAAATAAATCTAAATCTAAACAGAAGTTGCTGATGAAAGGCCATTCTGTCTTCACAGATACTGCTGATTTACAAAGTACTTCCAGCATTTTCTCATTTTATTGCAACAGTATGTAAGGATTGCCCTTGTCCCACCAAAATGATTGATACTTTTGAATTTTGTAAGTTGGATTCCTAACACCATTGCCATAACCTAATCACTTTTTGCTAACATTGCAAATGAATTAATTTCCCCTTTACTGTGTTCCTGGCGTGAGCCAGTATCTACACCTGTCGAACACCTGGAATGTACTTCATGGTGACAAGTAGAACTTTGGTCGGGGGTAAGGTCTCTTGTGGCACATTGTAGTATCCCTACCTCTGAGTGAGGAGGCCTGGGTTCAAGTCTCACCTATTCAAGTCTTACCAGAGGTGTGGCATAACATCTCTGCACAAATCGATTAAAAAAATCTGGAACTCTGGTCAAGGTGATAATGTTTCGATCACTGAATTGTACATGTATACACATGACCTTCATTACATTCATCACCAGCCAGAATGAGGTGCTTTCTGCCAAATGCAATCTGTTTCCTTTTAGCTATTCCAACTGCACTTACATCTCTTCATCATGCGTGTGGTGGAAATCCCATTTCCACATGGTTTCCTAGCAAAGTTGTGGCAGAGCTGGAGCAGAGCAAAGGGAATTGCTGCCATAACTATCCTCCACCTTCACCCCCATCCCCATATTAACAGGGTGTGTCACTTGTTTGCAATTTCTATGTTGGGTGGAATTTCAGTTTGTAGCAATTGGAACTAAGACAGTCTGGCCCATTTATATTGCATTTGACAGAAAACACCTCATTATGGCTGGTGATGAATGCAAAGAAGGTCATGTGTACGTGTACAATTCAGTGATCGAATCATTATCACCATGACCAGAGTTCCAGATTTTTAAAATCGATTTGTACAGAGATGTTATGCCCTTTCCAAATCCACAACCATCCAGAAGGACATGGGCAGTAGATACTGAAAGTTCCCCTCCAAGCCACTCGCCATCTTGATTTGGAAATATATCACCGCTCCTTCAGTATCACTGGAATTCCCTCTGACAGTATTGTCAGGGTACCTATGGCACCTACCTGTGTTGCTGCAGCTCAAGAAGGCAGCTCACCACCACCTTCTCAAGGGACAATTAAAGGTAGGTATTAGATGCTGGCCTAGCCGGTGATACCCATATCCCATGAATGAGTTTAAAAAATTGTGGGAGAGGCCTCACTCATTCTAAAGGTGATGGCAAAACCTCACCTAATTATCTCGGAGGGCATAAGGGGCTGACGTAGAGTTCCTGGTCAGCAGTCATAGGATGTCACTCGAGTTTATTCATGATTCAATTGATCCCCATTTTCTTGGCAAACCCAGTGAGATTTCATTGTGACTTAGGGATTAAATGGGAGTCATGCAAGGACAGGCAAGGAAACCAGAGAACAAAGAAAATACTCATAAGGATTGTGACACTTTCTAAGTTGCTCCTCGAATTAGCAAATGCAATTATTCCACTATGTGAAACATAGGCAACTGGGGAGACCAATGGGATGTCAGAAAGCATTTGTAAAAGTGAAGGAAGTACAGACTTGAGTTGTTATTTTCATCCAATAAGATCTCAAGAAAAAAACATGGTTTTAGCATGCAATGCTTCAGCACAGGGGTATATGTGTCACATTATAGCACATATGGAAGACAATGCAGGGAAGCCAGCAACATATACTTCGCATACTTTAACAAATTCAGTGGAGAAATACGCACAAGCTGAGAATGAGGCATCACCAGTTACATATGATGTTATTCAATTTCACAAATACTTGCAGAAAGTTCACATTGATAATTAATCACCGAGCCCTTACAACTTTACTTGCTTCAAAGAATGGAATACCATTCCCAGAAACAGCAATATCTGGTTTTGGGTATTGATTTTGATGGCTTATCAGTGCAATATTAAATTTCACAAGCCAATGGATCAAACAAATACAGATGTTCGTTTGTGATATTCCATGAAGGCAGACTAATTCCTACCCACTGGATCACCTATGAATCACTTTTCTGGCACAGCTAATATGTCAGTGTCTGCCAGAGGAATTGGCGAAGAAACTCACAAGGAAGTGATTCAGTGAAATGGTCACTTATCTTCTCCATCAGGTTAAAGAATGTGATGAAGGGAAATTGAGAGGGTATTTCACATGGATAAATGAAATGAGTGTTAAGGCTATCTCTTACAATCATTATTCCAAAGCTTTAAAGAGAGATGGTCACAGGAACTTCATCAGAAACACACAACACGTCATATGGAAGCTGTTATGAAAAAAAAAATTGCCAGAAAAATGATTTTGAAGAGATAGCAAGCAATGGTGAAATTTGTCCGTTGATGAGAAAGAATCCAACTCAGTTTTCTTTCATTCCATGGTCAAACACATGAAAACCATGAGTAAATGGTGATTTATCTGAAGTGGAAAGGAAAACAATCTTGTTTTGGCCAATAGCTATGGCAAGTGCCCAAATGTTGAGTCTGTGCCCAAGATCAGAAGCGTGAAAATAATGGTGGTTTTGAGAGGTTACCAGAGATGTTAGTCTTAAATACTGGTCTGTAGTTTAGGTCAGAATAGTTTGAATTATTTCTCTGTAAGAATGGAGTAAGGTACACGCTAATACATACAAAACAGAATGGTGCTACAGCATGAGTGTACAGATTGTGAAGATGACTTTGAAGATGTATTTGGTAGGTGACAAACTAGACAGTAATTTCCATGCTTCGTTTCAATAAAAAAAAGGTTGCCATAGTCCTATCAGGCCACAGGCATGCTCTCTCATTAGAGGGAGCTGACAAGTGGTGGTTTAACCTAAGGGTCAGCATGCCTTAGGTGAGGGGAGAGATTGAGAAGGACAGTCCTTCATTGTAACCTCAGCCAGTGAGGTGGGGGAGCACAGCAGGCCAGGCAAGCTGACTTTTCAGGAATGTCCTGACCCAAAACTTCAACTTTCCTGCTCCTCTGAAGCTGCCTGGCCTGCTGTGCTCCTCCAGCTCCACACTGTGTTATCTCTAATTCGACAGTTTTTTATGGGGAAGCAGGCCATTTGGCCCATCAACTCCCACCAACTCTCTGAAAAGCATCCCACCCAGACCCACCCCCTACTCTACCCTATCCTATAACCCTGCTTTCCCATGGCTAATCTACTTAGCCCACACATTCCTGAACACTACGGGCAATTTCCCATGGCCAATTCACTTAAACTGCACATCATTGGATTATGGGATGAAACCAGCTCACCCAGAAGAAACCCGCACAAACACAGGGAGAATGTGCAAACTCCATGCGGATGGGTACCTGAGGGACGAATTGAACCCAGGTCCCTGGCACTGTGAGGCAGCAATGCTAGTCACTGAGCCACCATGACACCCCTATTGCCCTTTAGATGGACTGACTGGGCATCCAAATGGGACCACATATGATTTCAGAGGTCTTCCAGTGGAGTATGACTATAAAAAGTCCCACGGCAGAAGATATTACGCGGGCAAATAATACATTGGAAAACTTAAAAATGAAGCAATATATTTCAATATTTCTACCATTGGGTGATACCATGAAATATATTGTTGATATGGAATTCTCTTCTGCAAATGTCTGATGGACTCTGGAGGGTTTATAATTTTTCTTTTGAGAGAGGGAGGAAATATTGCCCTTCAGTTCAGGAAGCTGAAAAGATCAGAAGAGTAGTAAAAAGTACTTTAGTGGCAGTTGATATTACCCGTTTCTTAGCAAAAATATTGGAAGAAATTCTATAAAGCGATTCAGCACCAAACTCCATTGAAAGCTACATTAATGTTGCAATGAGATAATATACATTTGACGATTACATGAATGAAAAAGACTGAGGATCAATATTGCAGCTGTAAACCTGATAATGGAGAATGGACGAGTCTCCAAATTAATATGGGCAGATAGCAGCAGTCAGCTATGATAGTTTTACAAAGAGAGAATCAAGCTCTAAGAAACTGTTAGAAATGCTGAAAAAAAAAGGACATTTGGAACCGATAAGACACTGGGAAAAAAAGGCAGAATACAATACATTATCATTCTGAACAATATATTGTACTTTTTTTCATTATTATTCATTTATATTAATTCATTGAAAACTGAATTAAAGGGAATCTGTTATTATCCAGTAGGGCCTGGCAGGGGAGGCCTGAAGTCAAATGGAACTAGGGAAGAGGAGAGTTAACTGAAGGGTGATTGGGTGACCACTTGTCTGACTGCATTTATATTTCCAGTTGGAGTTGGCGATGTGTGATCTACAAATGAAACTGACTGGAAATGTATGTAATTTGACTGTCTAAGCAGCATCTTAACCTTTGGTATTTAACGGTTTAGCTGTAAATAAGCCAAGAGATTTTCAAGTAAAAAGAATCCACATCTCTTATTTGTGCTACACAAGGACAGCACAAGATTATTATTTCACCTGCACATGGCAAACAAAAGAGAGAGTTTGATTAAAGGTCATTGATGTGAATTGTTAGCTCTGTTTCTCCTTCTACACATGCTGCCTGAATATTTCTAGTGTTCTCTTTTTATTGCAGATTCACATCATCCAATATCTTCACAAAACAGATAAAACTTTAGTACAAGGAAGTGACTGATACATGGCAATATTGCATGTTGTTGAACCTCTTGCACTCAGTGCAATGTCAACTCCTTCCTCTGAAAATTGGACAGAAGAAGCAAGAGATTAGTTGCCCAATCGTTCTCTCTAGGCTTCATACTGACTTCAGATTTTTTATAAATGTCATGTCACTGTAAACCAATGTTATTATTTGAGATAAGACCACAAAATTACCAAACGTTTTTGCTAAGTGTGCTGGCATGATTATTCTCAGATAAGTTAATCCTTTCTGGGAAAAGGCCAAGAAATGATAGCACAGTTACTAGAATAGAGTTTCCAAAAATTGAACAGTTTTGACTTGTCGTTTTTCTGTAAGCTATATTTTAAAAATCTATTTATCATCATCAGATTGCCTGCCTTGAAAGATTGAAAAATAATGATTCATTCTTTAAAAACCAGACAGTAAGCCAAAGTTATTTGATTGCTAGAGATTAAAGAAAGGCTTAGATAACAAGGTGTAGAAATGGATGAACACAGCAGGCCAAGCAGCATCAGAGGAGCAGGAAGACTGATGTTTCGGGCCTAGACCCTTCTTCAGAAGACCCTTTTTCTGAAGAAGGGTCTAGGCCTGAAACGTCAGCCTTCCTGCTCCTCTGATGCTGCTTGACCTGTTGTGTTCATCCAGCTCTACACTTTGTTATCTCAGATTCTCCAGCATTTGTAGTTCCTACTATCAAAGAAAGGTTTAGTTGTTTTACTGAGAAGTAGTTACAACATACTCATTGTACTAGAAGCTTGCTTGAGGGCACAGCTGGTTCTGGAGCAGAATTCTTCAGTACTATTGCCAGAACATTGTCAGGGCCCATACCCTTTGGAGTTACCAAGGCCTTCATGTGTTCTTTGGTATCAGGTGACGTGAATCAAATTGTTTGAAGACTGACAACTAACATGCAGAGGACCACAGGAAGAAGCCAAGATGAATTGGGCATTCAGCACTTCTGGCTGAAGGTCGATGCAAAATTTTCAACCTTGTTCTTTACATTGAAGCACTGGTCTCCCCCATCATTGAGGATGGGGTTATTTGTGGATCCTCCACCACCAAGTGATTTTTTAAAATTGGCGATGTGGCAAGACTGCACAGCTTAGATCAGAGATAGTAAGAACTGCCGATGCTGGAGTCAGAGACAACACAGTGTGGAGCTGGAGGAGCACAGCAGGCCAGGCAGCATCAAAGGAGCAGGAAAGTTGATGTTTCGGGAGAGTTCCGACCCGAAACATCAACTTTTCTGCTCCTCTGAAGCTGCCTGGCCTGTTGTGCTCCTCCATCTCCATACTTTGTTACAGCTTAAATCAGATCAGGTTGTGGGATTGCATAGCCCTCTTTATTTTGTACTGTATCCGGGGTTTGGCACATAAGTAGTCCTGAATCATGGCATCACCAGGTTGGTACTTCATTCATCAGTACGCTGTTACTGCTCCTGGAATGCCCACCTCTATTTTTCATTGAACCAGGGTTGATGATAATTGTAGAGTTTGGGAAATACCAGGTTACAGATCGTGGTGAATACAATTCTGCTGCTAATGGCTCACAGCATCTCATGAATGCCCAGTTTTGAGTTTGCTAGATCTGTGTAAAGTCTGTTCGATTTAGCACAGTTGTAGAGTCACACATCATGATGGAGGGAATCTTCAAAGTGAGGGTGGGACTTTGTCTCCCGAAGGCTTCCGTGGTAGGTATTCCTCCCAACATTTTCTTTGACAGACTCATATGCAACAGCTAGTTTGATGAGAATGGGATCAGGTGGAATTTAACCCAGTGTTTGTTCCAAACTTTCCTGGCTTAGAAATTCCACAGAATAGAAACCATTTCTGCTGAGGTGACTGATTTCCTTGAACTGAAGAGAAAAGACTTGGTTCTTGGTTGTTAAGTTGAATGCTGTTTTTTTTTTAAACTGATGTACTTAGGTCCAAACTACTTTCTGTTCTGTTTTAAAAAAAGTACTTTCAGAGGTGACTGACATCCATCTATCTCAATGTGGAATTACAATTCCAAAATAATACTCTACAACATTAATCAAACCTGTTGAAAATTACTGGAAGGTATGGTAGAGAAAGGTGGAATTGATTGCAGCCATAGGCACTGGAGAATTGAAGAGAATGCTCTGAAGTTGACTGTGTCTATAATTGTGAAAGTGAATTGCTCAGAGTAGCCACAGCAATTGAGATAAAGGAAGACCTGCATCTCTATAGCACTTTTCACTGTTTCCCATGATATCACCAAAGTGTTTAATACTCTACTGAGCAAACATTCAAGCTGCAGGCAATCTTGTAATGCAGGAAATACAGCAACCAATGTAAGCACAGGAAGAACCCCCAGGTAATGACATGATAATTACTAATCATTCTGCTTTATTAAAAAAAAAACATTTGTAGCACAATCCATAGTAATCCAGACAATTATAAGAATTATCTTACACAATAAATTCACAACTTTCACTCAATGAATCCACAGAATAAGTACACGCTATGGTCATGCAGATTTCTTGATGTGAAATTTTAGATGGGGGACTGGTGCACAGATCTACACAATGAACTAAATGCACTATCAGAGGCATCTGAGGACAAGTTCTAACTTCTGGTTACTTATTCCGCAGGTTAATTAAGAAAAACTTGAGGGAGAGAACAATTGTACAGTAGGTCTCCAGCTTCTCCTAAGTCTGCACTAATCTAAGTATCGCCCAATTTTGGAAATCAAAGCAACACAACTGTTTCTCAGTGACAGCAACAAGAGAACTAAACAACCAAAGCAAAAAGAAAACATTGTTGATTTACTCTGCAGGTATGCTGCAAGTTCCAACGCATTTTGTGTCTAGATCCATCGCACTTTGCTATTCCATACTCTACTATAAACACAAACATCTTTACATCATCAGATAACAAATGGATTTCTCTTATTTATTTAAAGGATTATGATGTTCACGTAGCAAATAGCTCAACATGTCTTGCCAACAAGAAAACAAATCTGCAAATGCTGGAAATCTGAACGAAAGTTACAACATTTAAAAGGCATTTGGATGGATAGATTAATAATAAGTCTTCAGAGGGATATGGGCCAAATGGGACTAGATCAGATTTGGATGCCTGGTCAGCACAGATGAATCGGACTGAAGGGTCTGTTTTCCGTGCTGTATGACTGTCTTAAAGGGGAACTAGATGCAATGGTTAAGGAGACTGGGTCTGTATTCCTGATAGTTTCAAAGAATGAGAAATAATCTAACTGAAATTTACAAAATTATTACGGGGTGTGAAAGGGTGGATATAGATCAGATGTTTTCCTTGGCTGGTGTGCCTAAAACCAATGGACAGAATCTCAAATTAAGGGCAGGCCATTTAAGGCTGAGATGAGGAGGAATTTATTTACTCACTCAGACGGTGGTGAATTTTCAGAATTCTGTCTTGCAGAGTGCTCTGGAAGGTCAACCATTGAGCATGAGGAAGAGAGAAATTGTTAGATTTCTGGGGACTAATGACTACTAGAAATGTGAGATGATGTAGGAAAGTGACATTAATGTCATTGATCAGTTATGATGTGATTGAATGGCAGAATGGGCTGAATGGTTTAACCATGCCCCAATGCTCCTGAATAAAACTTCTTGACCAGTTAAGATTTATCAACTGTAATTCTTTTTTGTTCTTTACTGCTTTTTTCCAATTTCTCCAATTTAACTAAAATGTATTTTTCAGTAATATGCAACTTAGTCATTTATCAATTTTTTTTTAAGCAATCTCTGTTTAGTGTTTAGTCTCATTCCTGGAAGAAGGGGACCCATTTGGACTAATACAAACAAGTACTCCTGGAAGATGGTCATGTTCATTCTTGTTCTGTTTTAACAGGGGAATTGAATTGAATGGAAAACCCTGAATCAAGCTCTATGGTCAC
The DNA here is from genome assembly GCF_021869965.1 of Rhincodon typus. NCBI lineage: Eukaryota > Metazoa > Chordata > Chondrichthyes > Orectolobiformes > Rhincodontidae > Rhincodon > Rhincodon typus. Next base: position 9,167,932 of record NC_063363.1, read on the forward strand.
TTTGGCTAATTTCAATTGTCCAAGGGGTTTGGGGAAAACTTAGCCTAGGTTTTTGATCTGTACTTTATCTCTCCCAGGAGTTCACATGGTTTCAGGTAGGGCATAAAGCAAACATTGCCATGCACAAGGTCACAAACTTTGTTGGACACTTTAAATGGATTAAAGGATCTTGTTTCTATGTGTCATTTTTTTCATATGAAAGGATACACAATGGAAAACCAAGAGGCTATCTTATCCTTACAGACACTGACTGTTCCCAACACTTTTTTGCTTTTATTTCTTGCCAACTGGACAAATCAAAAATAAATACTTCCAGAAATCTAGCTCTTAAACACAAAAGTTTAGCTTGTCATTCCAGTGCATTTCAGAGGGAGAGGTGTTATCCTTAAGATGCTACATTGGACAAAGTCTTGGCTGTTCTCCTCAGTGGACAGAAAAGGATCCCATTTGGAAGAACAGTAGGGGAATTTCCTTCACAGAAACAGAAATTGATGAAGAAACTCAGCAGGTCAAGTCTGGGAGCATCTGTGCACGGAAAGCAGAATTAACATTGAGTTCAGTGAACCTTCTTCAGAATTGATAGTAGCTAGGAAAATGTGGCATTTATGCTGATGACAGAGGGTGGAAGGAGTAAGCAGTAGATGGAGACGGAGCTCAGAGAGAGGCAAAGAGTTGAGTAGACAAAGGGATGGTTGATGGTAAGGTAGGGAGAAAGACAAGCTGAAAATGAGGTCAATGAGTCAGTGCAAATGGATTTGCTGTGCCAGAAGCAGCCCATGTCATGATAGAGAGAGGACAAAGCAGCTGGCTTGATTGCGACCCCATGCATCAGTTTAAACATTCACATTCACATTCACCAACACACAGTGGCAGCAGTGTGTATTGTCACCAGATACACTGCAGCAACTCACCAAGATTCCTTCAACAGTACTATCCACACCCATGATCCCTACCATATTGAAGAACGTCGGTAGCAGATACATGGGAACTTGTAATTTGAACTCCTGCAAGCCACACACCATCCTGACTTGGAAATACGTTGCCATTCCTGCATTGTCAAAATCTTGGAGCTCCTTCTCAAACAGCACTGTGGGCGTACCTGCCTCACATGGACTTGCTTCACAAATGCTTGCCTTGCCAGTGATACCCACATTGCTGGAAATAATGAAGGTAAAGAAAACACAAACTGCAGCAGAACAATTAGAACATAAGAACTAGGAGCAGGAGTAGGCCGTCTGGCCCTTCGAGCCTGCTCCGCCATTCAATAAGATCATGGCTGATCTTTTCATGGACTCAGATCCACTTACCCACGTTCTCCCTGTAACCCTTAATTCCTTTATTGTTCAAAAAAAAATCTACCTTTTTTTAAAAACATTTACTGAAGTAGCGTCAACTACTTCACTGGGCAAGGAATTCCATAGATTAACAACCCTCTGGGTGAAGAAATTCCTTCTCAGTTCAGTCCTAAATCTGCTCCCTCTAATCTTGAGGCTATGCCCTCTTATCCTAGCTTCACCTTCCAGTGGAAACATCCTCACTACTTCTATCTTATCTATTCCCTTCATAATTTTATATGTTTCTATAAGATCCCCCCTCAATCTTCTGAATTCCAATGAATATAATCCCAATCTACTCAGTCTCTCCTCATAAGCCAACCCCCTCAACTCCGGAATCAACCTAGTGAACCTCCTTTGCACCCCCTCCAGTGCCAGTACATCCTTTCTCAAGTAAGTGATTTAGCACCTTCAAGGGCTATTAGGGATGGGCAAGAAATGCTGACCTAGTAAACAATACCCACATCCAATGAATGAATACAAAAAAATAGCAAAGTGAAAGCAGAACTTGCTGAATTTGATCCATCTCAACTATCATTTCAATGCAACTTTATCCTCACATAGAGATAGCAAAACCTGCCAATGCTGGAGTCAGAGATAACACAGTGCAGAGCTGGATGAACACAGCAGGTCAGGCAGCATCAGAGGGGCAGGAAAGCTGATGTTTCGGGTCGGAACCCTTCTTTTTTCTGAAGAAGAGTCCCGGCCCGAAAGTTAACTTTCCTGCTCCTCTGATGCTGCCTGGCCTGCTGTGTTCATCTAGCTCCGCACTGTGTTATCTCTGTATCCTCACATAGTAACATCTGACATAATAAAACTGTCTTGAATATTATAGAGGATGATTGATATGTGAGACAGATCGCAAGGCCCAGACAGTGCAGGCTCAAAGCAGTGATGGCAGTGAGTTGGGGTTTCCAGCAGCTTCTGCATCATTGAGGCGGTCCTAGTGCCAGCTCACGGAGGTGGCAGTGGAGGCAGGTTTGAGCCCAGTAAGCGACCTGGTGGCATCAGCCCCGGCTGCATCCATGAGGGGGGCATGGAGCAGACTCATGGTGGCGGTGGAGTCAAGTTTGGGCCCACGTGATACCTGGCAGCATCAGTGGAGTTTGCATTGATTAGGTCCAGTGAGGATTCAGTGGTGAGGACATCAATAAAGGCGAGATAGCAGTGAAGAGCGGCAATTTTTCATTCCAGTGGTGACAGTGCAATGAAGAGGACTTGTACCTGGCCACCAGCCCATGGCCCATGGCAGAGCAGTTAACAAGAAGGATGTAAAGTTGAAGACTTTAATTTCTTAATTTTTCTGCCTTTATATTCTGTGTTTTGGGTTATTTTTCTGTATTTTATTCTGTATTATATAATGACACTATATAATAATACTTTTCACTGTATTTTGTAACATAATACATGTAACAATAAATCAATCAATAAAATAAAAAAAGGTAGTATCTTAATAATGTGGTGACTTAATAATTGCAAGTTCAATTCCTACACTGGATAAGTAGTGGAATTGATAGCATTAAGTTGGTAATTTGGGGACTGACACAATCACTGTCAGGATATTCTTCACAGTAGGAATAATAGCTGGCCAGCTCTTTGTGACCACGCTCTGTAGTTGGTTGTTTTCTTTGTTGGTTGGTTAGTTGCTTTCTGAAGCAGCTAAGAGCCAAACCCCAAACTTTGTTTGTTTTTCCATATGCTACTGCACAGATCTGTTTAGGTGACTATGATAGTTTTATGAATAAAGTATATTTTTGAAATAAAAACAGCTGAGCAAGTCAGTCATTTGGAAACAATGCCCAGGAATCTCAACAGTAAGAAAGCTGCACCAACCTAGGACCCAGGTATTGTACAAAGATAACGCTGAGGCAATCACAGTCCAGTTAACTTTAAAGGGACCAATGGCCAATTTCAGAATTAGAAAGCTGGTGTTATAACTAGAACTAGGGGGCATTGCATCAAAATGAGGGGGAGCAGATTTTGGACTGATTTGAGGAGAAACTTCTTCACCCAAAGGATTGTGAATCTGTAGAATTCCCTGCCCAGTGAAGCAGTTAAGCTACCTCATTGAATGTTTTTAAGGCAAAGATAGTTAGATTTTCGAACAGTAAAGGAATTAAGGGTTGTGGTGAATGGGTGGGTAAGTGGAGCTGAGTGCCTGAAAAGATCAGCCATGATCTTATTGAATGGCGGAGCAGGCTTGACAGACCAGATGGCCTACTCTTCCTCCTATTTCTTATGTTCTTGTACTAATTTACCTTGGTGAACATTCATTGCAACTCTTCCTGCTCTTCTGCAGTCAGGTTGTCACAAATTCTTGAATAAAAGCACCCTGCGGATGATGGAAATTTGAAACAAACAATAGAATGCTGGAGAAACTCAGCAGCTCTGGCATCATCTGTGGAGGGAGAAATGGAGTTAATGTTGTGAGTCTGGCATGAGTCTTCTGTAGAGTTGATTTTGAAGAGCCACACCAGACTCGAAACATTAACTCCATTTCTCTCTCCATGGATGCTTGCAGACTTGCTGTGTTTCTTCAGCATTCTGTGTTTGTATCACTGATTTACCAGTGGGGGAAGGTTGCTAGTGTTCTCTACCACCAGGAATGAAGTCAATTGTGGTAGAGGCACGGTCAATTAATTGACCACTTAAAGATCACAGTTGGGGGTGGACTAGAATGGCTTCAAGCCCACAACTTATTTTCTGCAGGAGCAGGAAGGCTACAGGAACCTCCAAGACCAACCAGCCAGATTATCTTTCTCTATCACGACATTCAAGAGTTGAAGATCATCTCACAAGTGTTAGAAATGTACAACATGTCACTGAAGGTTGTGCTTCAAAGGAGCAAAGTCAAAAAGAAGCAAAACCATGCACTAGGTTTGGAGAGGCATAGACTTGGAAAGTAATGATGTTGTGCTAATTCTGTGTTGAACTCTAGTTAGGCAGCAGTTCGATGATAGCTTGCAGTTCACATCAGAAAAAAGGATAAAGATGGATTGATGGGGATCTGGAGATGATTTTCAGGAATGCCAGCATCTTTAGTAGGCGAGAAAAAAAATTGGGATGGTGGGTGTGGGTGACAAAAGGAAAAACTATGGTTGAGAAGTGGAGATATTAAAAAACAATAATGATACAGATTAGATAATTCACATCACCAGGGACAGCCTAACCTCAATGGTTAGCACTGCTACCTCACAGTGCTAAGGCCCCAGGTTTATTTCCATTCTCTGACAACTATCTGTGTGGAGTTTGCACATTCTCCCTGTGTCTGAGTGGGTTTCCTTTGGGTGCTCTGGTTTCTTCCCAAAGTCCAAAGAGTGCAGGTTTTGTGGATTGGTCATGGAAAATTGCTCATAGTGTCCAGGATGTGCAGGCTAGGTGGGTTAGCCATTGGAAATGCAGGGTTATGGGAGAGGGTAAGGGGGTGAGTTTGGGTGGATGCTCTTCAGAGGGTTGGTGTGAACTTGATGGACTGAAAAGCATGCTTCCACACTGTAGGGACTCTGTGATTCTAACATGATTTTCCACAGCAGTGGTCCCTCAGGCAGGCTTGACATCACCGATGAGCGCTCAATCATGACAGTCTTCCAACAATGCCAGGAGGAAGTGGTTTAGCCATCCTCTGTACATGACCTCTCAAGCTCCCATTATAATACCATCCTGCCAATGACTAAGAATGTTACAACATTGATGCCCCTGCACAGAATGAAACAGATACAGTTCCACCATGGGCCATAACCTGGCAGCACTGTGTCCATTACAGTATCTTTAACAATCTTGGATGTGAGTGGAGTTTGTCTAGTTGCTCTCGATTGGGGCACTCCTCCACACAGTGAACTTGGTCAAGAATGAAAAATGTACCTGTAAACGAGGCAGCATTCTGACATCTTTGGTATGCCCAAAGATGGGTTTTCAAGACTCTGATGGCGTAGTCTAAGGTGAACATTTGTAGCAGCCCCCTCAAGCCTATCCTAGGAGACTTCAATGTGACAATGAATTTAAATTAATTCCTTCTGTTCTGTATTATACTTGATGTATGTTCCGTCAGAATGTTATGTCAGGACAGTGTCATTTTAAGAGGTGAGTCACGTGACACTTGAGTCATCAAACAGTACTCATAGGTTGTTTGTAGCTTTAGCAAGTGCACAGTTTGTTTGGGGGCTGCAATAAATGGTGAGATTATATGTTCTCCTCTTTAGTTCTGACTGGAGATTCGAAATGGTTCGATCTTTATTTTCACAGATCTTTGCAATTTGTCTTATATACATGGCTTTCAGACACACGTTAGTCCTTTTGTAAAAAGTACATTGATAGCCTCATGTGAATATGTTCAGTGACTGACTACTAGCAACCAAAATTGTATCAATAAAGTTTATAATCTATAAAGCCAAGTGTCACTCTAGAATCTGACCTGACCACTTTTACAACAGCTGAGATTACAACAAAATAGAAAAATGTTTGGAAAATTATTTTATGTTTTCCCTGCAAATAGGAAAAAAACCCCAACACAATTGTGTTACTGGCACTTAATACACTTAATGACTGACATTGTGGGTGAGAGGGGGAATTTGGAAAGTATTAACTAACCTACACAATCAACAAATTTTACAATCAAAAAGGAGTTTAATTATTACTTAGAATCTAGCAGGTAGCAGCTCGTAGAGACCTGACACAGGTATGATGGGCTACATAATCTTCTTCTGAGCTATGTAATTCCATAAGATAGACACGGAGGCAGACACGTATTCAATTTATAAACATACTAAAATTTTTAAAAACTTCTACGAATGTCACACAGAGCCTAAATTGTACACAAAATATTATAAAAATTAGGGCATATTTAAAAACAGATATTTGTCTCGGAACCATTACAAATAGAACCAGCAATATTATCCAGAGTAATTTCCTGTGGCTTGGAGGTACTGCAGACACTAATTGTGCATTAAAATATACATATATATTACTGAATGAAAATTAAACCGATGTTTAACCCTGAAGATAAGCAGGCATAATGAGGAAAGCAGTCTTCTTCTGTCCTGCAAAATTCTGTGAATTACCAAAAGTAGTTCCTGTATTATTAATGAAAGGTGCTGAAGTTAGCAATTTTGACCTAAAAGCAAAGTTAATCCATTTGGGAATTAGTGCTACATGGAACTGTGCCCATGCCAATATCATTTCTGGGTTGTTAGTTTCCTTTCTGCCCAATATATTGTGCATAAAGTTGCCACACATCAGTTTTGGAATGAAAATGGATTTACTCATTTTCTGCATTGTGAATGGATTGAAGTCTTATTTTCAAAACAGATGCCCACTCCCACTTCCCTTTGCATCTTGTGATGTTTTCAATTAAGTTTCAACATCAGAAGAATAACCTTCAGGACTTCAGACAAGATGGTTGCCGAGCCACTCCCAATTTACTGCTGGCTGACAAAATCAACTTACCCTAATTATAGGTTGCACCAACTCTTGTGTTGTCACTGTCAAGCATTTGAGATATTTTAACCATTTGTGTGTTAACTTAAAACATTAAGCGATGTGTCAGCAGACTATAAACAGCCAAATCCCTTGACCAACAGACACACAATAGTATGAAAACTAGAAATAAATTCCTGCCTGTGTCTGGCTCTAAGTCATCCACAAAGAGAATGAATGCAGAAATCATCATTCATGGAGCTTGTACTGTCATCAAACAAACCATAAATGAAAGTGAAATTCGAGATCAGGAAATCAGGCTAAGTATACATAATTATTAATGCTTAACTCCTCACTTAACTTTTACTGGCCACAAAAGAATTTTCATTTCTGTCCACTGACAACATGATGACAGAATGTCAAAGTGCATTGCATAAACCTGTCATATACAAGAAGGATATTCAATTCATTACGACTATACAAACCTTTTGCAAGGACAAGACACAACTCGTTTCTGTTAAACCTAGTTGTACCACACCACTTTCTCCCCAAAGCTACGCTTCTGTTGCTCCACCAGAAATGTCAGACGTCTGAGGTAATAGTAACACATGTCTGGTGCTCTGTGCTAGTGCCAAATTAATCCTATCATTAAGGCAACCTCCAGGAGACTCCTCACTACAGGGAGAAAGCTTGAAAGTCTGCAGCTGCTTTGGAACAACAACGCAAAGGTACTGCAGCTGTGTTGAGTTTGAATAAAGTGTAAACTGCAATAAGCCTGGATCACCAGATGTGCTGTTTGAGGAAAAAGATTAAAGTGATCTGCAAATACAATAATATCTTTGATTGCAGAATCTTGAGGTGCAGAAAGGTTGGCAACATTAAAAAAATCAAAGTTTTACAAAACACAACGAAACAGCATAAACAACACAAAAAGGATTAACAGCATTCTATCTAGACTGTACAAAAATCCTAAACACATGCCAATTTTTTTCTATCTTCAGATTTGTGTGATGTGGGTGAGGTCTCAGAGACAGATGACTGGTGGTGGTTTGATCTGAGGGTCACCATGCTTCAGGCAAGGAGAGAGGTGGAGAAGATCAGTCCTTCAACAGTAACAACTGATACAGGAATTGAACCCAGGCTGTTGATATCACTCTGCATTGTAAACTGGCTGTTCAGCTAACTGGTCCCTCATGAGATGCTGATCTCCTCGAGCGAATATCCTCTTCGCTGTCTCTTCGTTGAGAAGTACAGACTCACGTCTCCAATCAATCAGGAAAATTAGGCATCTCATCTCTGGAACTCCTGATGACAGATCTAGTTCATTGATCTGAAACGTTAACTCAATTTTTCTCTTTTTAAACATTGCCAGACTTGCCGAGCCTTTCAAGGACTTTGTTTTTGCATCGTGTAATTATATCAGATAGATTATCATTGCTGCTTGTCAACAAATTCATGTACCATCTCATACAAAGAACGTGTTAATTGTATATCGATTGGTTAATTTCACGCAGGTGATAGGCATCAACTGTGGTTCACCTGACCCCTTACAAATCAGCACAGGTTGAATCGATAGATTTGGATTTAGAAGGTATTTTCTTGTAATCTGTAACTTCTTTAAATAACTTCTTATAGAGGTGTATGAATATTGACTCCTGTTGCATCCTTCACCAAATTGCAGATTGGATTGCAAGTCAGCTTTAAAAGGAGTGGGGAAAGAGGTCCTACAGCTGAACAATAAATATTTAACAGAAATTACTAGGAAGCGGGTTTGGTGTTGGTTTTGTTAAATACCAATAATTTATCTAAACCTTTAGACAGAGCTGGGAAGTTGGTGTGAACAGAGATGACATTTTTGAAACGATGGTCGAAGGAGTTTCAAAGTAACTTTCAAAACAGAATTTGATTAATGCATGAAGAAGAAATTATTATGGAGTTCCGGGGAAAGGAAAGGGGAGTGGGATATAACACAGTGTAAAGCTGGGAGAACGCAGCAGGCCAGGCAGCATCAGAGGAACAGGAAAGTTGACGTTTCAAGTCAGGGCCCATCTTTAGAAATGGGGAGGAGGAAATGAGATCAGAAATAAATAGAGAGGAGGGGTGGGGGTGGGGCTGGGGCCAGGTAGGTAGGATGGTGATAGGTTAGTGCAGGTAGGGAGTGGTGGGGATTGGTCAGTGGGAAGGGTGGGGCAGATAGGTGGGAGAGAAGATAGACAGGTTGTGTCAGGTTAAGGAGTTGGGGATGAGAGGGAGGGTTGGACATGGGATGAGGCCGGGGGTGGGGAGATTTTAAAACTGATGAATTCTATGTTATGGCCAATGGACTGTAAGCTCCTGAGGAGGAATATGAGGTGCTGCTCCTCCAGTTTACATGTGGCATCATTTGGACACTGGAGGAGGCCCAGGATGGACATGTCACCCAGGGAGTTGGAGGGTGAGTTAAAATGGTTGGTGACCAGAAGTTGTTGTCATTTATTGCATACAGAGCGCAGATGCACTACAAAACGGTCTCCGAGCCTCCGCTTGGTCTCACTAATGTAGAGGAGGTCACGTCATGAACAGCAGATGCAGTAGACCATATTGATGGATGTGCAGGTGAACCTTTGTCTAATGTGGAAGGTTTGTTTTGTGCCTTGAATGCAGGTGAGGGGGCAGGTGCAGCACTTCCTGCGGTTGCAGAGAAAGGTGCGGGGGGTGGGGGGCTAGTAGGGAGTGTGGAGCAGAAGAGGGAGTTGCGGAGAGAGCGGTCCCTATGAAAGGCAGATAGGGGTTGGGGATGGAAATATCTCTTTGGTTGTGGGGTCGGATTGTAGGTGGCAGAAGTGGCGGAGAATGATATGTTGGATGCAGGGGTTGGTGGGGTGGTATGTGAAGACAAGGGGGATTCTGTCTTTATTTTTGTTGGGGGGAGGGGATGTGAGGGCAGAGGTGTGGGAAACGCAAGAGATGCGGTTGAGGGCATTTCCGATCACCGGAGGGCGCAAGTTACTGTCCTTGAAATAGGAGGACATCTGGGATGTTCGGGAGTGGAACACCCCATCTTGGGAGCAGATGTGACGGAGGCAGAGGAATTGGGAGTTGGGGATCGCATTCTTGCAGGAAGGTGGGTGAGAGGAGGAGAGAGGAGGAGGAGAGAGAAACTGACATCTATTTCAAGCTCACCGACTCCCACAGCTATCTGGACTACACCTCCTCTCACCCACCTTCCTGCAAGAATGCGATCCCCTACTCCCAAATCCTCTGCCTCCACCACGTCTGCTCCCAAGATGGGGTGTTCCATTCCCGCACATCCCAGATGTCGTCCACTTTCAAGGACAGTAACTTGCCCCCTCCAGTGGTGGAAAATGCCCTCAACCGCATCTCTTGCATTTCCTGCACCTTTGACCTCACATCCCCTTCCCCCAACAAAAGTAAAGACAGAATCCCCCTTGTCCTCACATATCACCCCACCAACCCTTACATCCAACATGTCATTCTCCGCCACTTCTGCCTCCTACAATCCGACCCCACAACTAAAGAGATATTTCTCTCCCTACCTCTATCAGCCTTTCGTAGGGACCGTTCTCTCGACAACTCCCTTGTCTACTCCCCAGTAGCCCCACCACCCCCGGCACCTTTCCCTACAACTGCAGGAGGTCCTACACCTGTCCCTACACCTCCCCTCTCACCTCCATTCAAGGCACAACACAAACCTTCCACATTAGACAAAGATTAACGTATCCAGTGACCCTTGGATAGGCACATGGATGAAAGCAAAATGAAGGGTATGCAGGTTAGTTTTGATCTTAGAATAGGATAATACGTCGGCACAACATCGTGGGCTGAAGGGCCTGTACTGTGCTGTACTGTTCTATGTTCACCTGCACATCCGTCAATGTGGTCTATTGCATCTGCTGCTCCCGATGTGGCCTCCTCTATATCGGTGAGGCCAAGTGGAGGCTCGGAGACCATTTTGTAGAGCATCTGCGCTCTGTATGCGACAAATGACAACACCCTCTGGTCGCCAACCATTTTAACTCCCCCTCCCACTCCCTGGGTGACACGTCCATCCTGGGCCTCCTCCAGTGTCACAACGATGCCACCTGCAAACTGAGGAGCAGCACCTCATATTCTGCCTTGGGAGCCTACAGCTCAATGGCCTAAACATGGAATTCACCAGCTTTAAAATCTCCCCAACCCTGGCTTCGTCCCACGACCAACTCTCCCTCTCATCCCCACCTCCTTGACCTGACACAAACTGTCTATCTTCTCTCCCACCTATCTGCCCCACCAATCCCACTGACCAATTCCCACCACTGCCTACCTGAACTCACCTATAACCGTCCCACCTATCTTCCCCAGCCCCACCCCTCCTCTCTCTAATTATTTCTGAGCTCCCTTTGCCCTCCACATTCTGAAGAAAGATCCCAATGTGAAACGTCAACTTTCCTGCTCCTCTGGCCTGCTGTGTTTCTCCAGCTCCACACTGTGTTATCTCTGACTCTAGCATTTACAGTTCTTGCTATCTCCAAGGGGAGTGGAATAGTTCTTTCAAAAGCTGGCACAACTGTCATGGGTCAAATATTTGGTCTGTATGCTTTGTTCTATGACTATACTATTTTCTTCATACATGGGATGTGGCCATCTCTGGTTAGGCCAGCATTTATTGTCCATTACTAATTGCCCAAGCCTAACCACATTGCTGGGAGTCTAGAATCACATACAGACCAGACGAGGTAGGAATGACAGAACCTGATTGGTTTTTATTGGCAATTGACAATGGTTTCACAGTGATCATTAGATCCTTAATTCCAGATTTTTTTATTGAATTCAAATTCCACTGTCTGCCATGGTAGGATTTGAACCTGGGTCCCCAGAACATTACCTGGGTCTCTGCATTAACAATCTACCGACAACATCACCAGACCATTGCCTCCTCTTAACTATATAACCCAAAAATGTGAGCTCCTACTTTTTAATTTGTTCATGAGATATGGGCATATTATGGCTTGGCCAATCATTTGCCCATCCCCAATTGCCCAGAGAGCAGTTAAGACTCAAGCACGTGGCTATAGGTCTGTAGTCACATCTACACCAAGCCAGAACAAAGATTTTGCTTCCCTAAAAGCCATTAGTGAACAGAAGCGTTTTCTAACAACAGTGGTTAGGTTAGTGGGCCAGCTCTCTGTTCCAGACATATTACTGAATTCAAATTCATCACCTGCTTCGTTGTGATTTGAACCCATGTCCCCAGAATTTGGTCTGGGATGACCAGATTAAAGTACAGTGCCATTGCCAGCACACCACCTGCCTCTCTTCCTCAGCCTCATTGACCCCCAATAGCTACCCCATGTCTTCTACTGGAATGTCTGGCTGTTGAAGGAAGAGATAGGGAGGAGCTTCGTTTTAACTGTGAGCCACCCACACAATGCAAATCCTGCCAGAACCTCTTACCCAAAGTTATCAATGAAGAACAAGCCTATAATATGTTCTATGTTCTATAAGTTATATAGTGAAGGAAACTGAAGCTGAATTTTCAGACACCACTGGGGCAGCAATGGACGCAGATACTGCATTAACTGGAGTACCCATTCTCATTTTAATTTCCCCTCTCGCTCCCCTGACAACATGTCCATCCTTGGCCTCCTCCACTGTCAGAGTGAGGCCAAATGTAAGCTGGAGGAACAACACCTGATATTTTGCCTTGGAAGCTGACAGCCCAATAACCTTCACATTGATTTCACCAGTTTCAAAATCCCTCCACCTCCAGCCTTATGCCATGTCCAGTCCTCCTGCCATGTCCAGTCCTCCTGCTCCTGACCTGACCTAACACGTCCGTCTTCTTACTCACCTATCGGCTCCACCCTTCACACGGACCAATCACAATAACCCCCTACCTGCATCCACCTATCACCACCTCTCCTACTCCTTCCCACCCCCCCCCCTTTTTTTTTTTGGGGTTCCCCCCCCCCCCCCCCCAGTTCTGATAAAGGGTTTCAGCATGAAACATTGACTTTCTTGCTCCTCTGATGGTGTCTGACCTGCTGTGCTTTTCCAGCTTCACACCTATAGACTCTAGGTACTAAAGGGTGTCTTCAATATGATCATCAGTGCATGAAATCTTCATACTGTAGATGATCACACTTGGACAATGTTCAAAGTGGTTAAGTAATGGGAGGGTATCTAGTGTTTTTCCAAGAACTTTCTTTTAAGTCATTTCACTTCAAAATTTATATTCTTGGTAAGAATAAAGTGACTCAATTTCATTTTCATTCATTAGCATTGCGACAGGTAAGTCAAAGTTGCAAAGGTGTATGAGAGAAGTTTTAACTACCAAATACTTCTGTGATGAAAACGCAATATAAATTAATTCCTAATGTGTTAAGTGTAAAAAGCTTAAATTGTAAAAAATTGGATGCTCTGGGGTTTTGCTTGATTTATTGAAACATTTATTGAAATGCATTTAAGGTGAGGATGGAAAGTTCAAAGGAGATATAAGGGGCAAATTTTTTTGACACAGAGTGGTAGGAGTCAGGAATCCAATGCTGGGGTGGTGATGGAGGCAGATAGAATTGGGACATTTAAAGAGACTTTTAGATAAGCACATGAATATGCAAGGAATGGAGGAATATGGACCAGGGGCAGGCAGAAGGGAATAGTTTAATTTGGCATCATGTTTGGCACAATATTGTGGGCCGAAGTGGTGTATTGTTCTATATTTTATGTTCTATACAAAATCCTGAGAGATCATATAGCTCATGTTCTCCCTCTGGGAGAATCTAGAATGAAGAATTGCTGTTTTAAAAGAAGGGGTCACTTATGTAAAATAGAGATGAGGAGAAGTTGGAACCTTGATGTTTATTCATTCACAAGGTATAGGGCATCAATGTCCAGGCCAGCATTCTATTGCCCCAGAGGGCAGTTAAAAATCAACTGCATTGCTGTGGATCTGGAGTCACATGTAGGCCAGAGCAGGTAAGGATGGCAGATTTCCTTCCCTGAAGGACATCAGACAGTGGATACACAGTCACCATTAGATTAGATTCATATTGCAGATTTTTATTGAGTTTAAATTTTACCATTTGCCATGGTGAGATTTGAGTCTATGTCCCAAGAAAATTAGCCTAGCACTCTGGATTACTAGTTCAGTAACATTTTTGCCCTACCTGTGAAACCCCTCTTCCTCAAAAAGGTGGTTGCAACAGTGTTTTTGAATATCTTTAAAGGAAGAGGTGCACAGATTCTTGATAAGCAAGCGAATGAAATTTTATTATGGGTAGCTGTGAGTGTAGATTTGAGGTTACTATCAGATCAGCCATGATCTTAATGGAAGGTGGAGCAGACTTGAGGGGCCTACTCCTGCTCCTTGTTCAGAGGTTATGTTTGATAGCAAGACAACAACATTTTAGAACATTCCATCAAGATTGCATTAGTATTGTGCTTGGTCAATTCTCTCACAAATATTCCCAAACACTCAAAGGGAAGAATATTGATCAGGACACAGTGAAAGGGACCTGACCCTGCTTTGGACAGTAAAGAGCATCCTGAGTGTTCACCTGCAACTGGTCGACAAAGTTTCAATTTGCCAGTGTTGTACTGTACAACAGAGGTGGAACAGAAAGTGTAAATAATAGATTATTTCGGCAAGTTGTGCAGGTCAACCATAATGGGTCATTTCCTGTTTGCCAGGATGTAACAAGTGTGTGCCACAGACCATTGTTTTTCAACCAGTGTGTCACTAGTGTGACAGGACAAAGTGAGAAGTGTGTGGCGAAAATATTTGGCCAGCAGCACTGCTTCACTCAAGCAGCGAGGCTATGTCTGTGCTTCTAAACTCCACTGGAGCTGGGTGTCTATTATTGCAGGCAGTATCTGCTGACACCAGGCTCTTGACTGACTGTGCAAGCCTCCAGAACCACACCTCAACCATCACATCTGACTTCAATGCCGCACATGTGTGGCGATTTGGCAGTGTGCATGAACGGACATTCAGTGTGTGCTGTGGAATTGTTTGTCTCATTAAGTGTGTGATATTGAAAAGGTTGGGAACCACAGCTGTGTAGATCAATACTGAGGCCTCAACGTTTTGCAATTATATAAATGACTTGGATGAAGGGACTGAAGGGTATTGTAGATAAATTTGCAGACATTAAGGGAGGTAGGAAAATAAGTTGTGAAGAGGATGTAAGGCAGCTACAAAATGATACGCATACATTAAGAACTAACAAATGGAGTACGAGATGTTTATTTTGGCAGGAAGAAATAAAAAAGCACAATGTTACATAACAACACAGTTGGGGCTGGAGGAGTACAGCAGGCCAAGCAGCATCAGAGCAGACAAGTTGACGTTTCAGGTTGGGACCCTTTCTGTTCCTCTGATGTTGCCTAGCCTGCTGTGTTCCTCCAGCCCCATACTGTATTGTCGCTGACTCCAGCATCTGCTAAAAGTGTGAGGTGATTCACTTTGGAAGGAGTAACAGGAATACAGAGTACTGGGCTAATGGTAAGATTCTTGGTAGTGCGGATGAGCAGAGAGATCTCGGTGCCCGCGTGCATAGATCACTGAAAGTTGCCACCCAGGTTGATAGTGTTGTTAAGAAGGCATATGGTGTGTTAGAGATAGTAGAAACTGCAGATGCTGGAGAATCCGAGACAACAAGGTGCAGGGCTGGATGAACACAGCAGGCCAAGCAGCATCATAGGAGCAGAGAGGCTGACGTTTCGGGCCTAGACCCTTCATCAGAAAAGGGGGAGGGGAAGGGGGTTTTGAAATAAATAGGGAGAGAGTGGGAGGCGGATAGAAGAGGGATAGAGGAGAGGATAGGTGGAGAGGAAACAAACAAGGCGGGGATGGAGCCAGTAAAGGTGAGTGTAGGTAGGGAGTTAGGAAGGGGATAGGTCAGTCCAGGGAGGACGGACAGGTCAAGGGGGCGGGATGAGGTTGGTCGGTAGGAGATGGAGGTGCGGCTTGGGGTGGGAGGAGGGGATAGGTGGGAGGAAGAACAGGTTAGGGAGGCAGGGACGAGTTGGACTGGTTTTGGGATGCGGTGGGGGGAGGGGAGATTTTGAAACTTGTGAAATCCACATTGATACCATTGGGCTGCAGGGTTCCCAAGCGCAATATGAGTTGCTGTTCCTGCAAATATGGTGTGTTAGGTTTTATTGGTAGAGGGATTGAGTTTCAGAGCCATGAGGTCATGTTGCAGCTGTGCAAAACTCTGGTGCGGCCGCACTTGGAGTATTGCGTACAGTTCTGGTCACCGCATTATAGGAAGGATGTGGAAGCATTGGAAAGGGTGCAGAGGAGATTTACCAGGATGTTGCCTGGTATGGAGGGAAGGTCTCATGAGGAAAGGCTGAGGGACTTGAGGCTGTTTTCGTTAGAGAGAAGAAGGTTAAGAGGTGACTTGATAGAGACATACAAGATGATCAGAGGATTAGATAGGGTGGACAGTGGGAGCCTTTTTCCTTGGATGGTGATGGCTAGCACGAGGGGACATAGCTTTAAATTGAGGGGTGATAGATATAGGACAGATGTCAGAGGTAGGTTCTTTACTCAGAGTAGTAAGGGCATGGAATGCCCTGCCTGCAAAAGTAGTAGACTCGCCAACTTTAAGGGCATTTAAACAGTCAATGGATAAACATATGGATGATAATGGAATAGTTTAGGTTAGATGTGCTTCAGATTGGTTTCACAGGTCGGCGCAACATCGAGGGCCGAAGGGCCTGTACTGCACTGTAATGTTCTATGTTCTATGCAGTTCTTATTATCTCTCACAACGATACGTAAACTGAGAGGATTTGTAGTGCTGAGATGAGGGACCTTGGTGTCCTGGTGCTCAAACTGCAATATTTTGGCATGCAGGTACAGCAAGCAATTAGGAAATCTAATGGAATATTATTGTTTATTGTGAGGGAAATTGAATACAAAAGTAGAGAAGTTACTTCAGTTATGCAGGACATTGATGAGAAAATACCTGGAGCAGTGTGCTCAATATCGGTCTCCTTAAAGATTGTAAATATATTAGATGCAGTTCAGAGAAGGTTTACTAGACTAATAGCTGGAATGGGCAGGTGCCTTATGTGGAAAGGTTGGCCAGGTTAGGCTTAGATCCAGTGGAGCTTAGAAGAGTAAGAGACAATTAGATTGAAATGTATAAAGTTCTGAGGGGTCTTGACAGGGAAGATAAGAGGATGGTTCATCTTTAAGACAAACCAAAACTAAGGATTATTGTTAAAAGTAAAGGTTGTCAATTTACATGCCAATAGACAAAATAGGAGTAGAAGTCGATCATTCTAATCCAAGGCTGCTCTGATATTCAATAAGATTGTGTGCGATCGGATTACGTTTCAAATTCCATAACCCCATTTATCGAGCAAAAAGTGATTCCTTTGCCTTACAGAAACTCCTTGTCTGTCTTAACAATATTTAATAACCCCACCTCCATTTCGTTTAAGATGGATGCAGAATTTTTTTTCCCTTCAGAGAATTGAGAGCCTTTGTGACCACTCTTGCTCAAAGAGGTGGTCGAGGCTGAATCTTGGACTATTTCAAAGGCAAAGGTGAATACATTCTTGATAAGGGTTTGAACGTTTCAAGGGCAGGTGGGAATGTGAATTGAACAGCTCACCCGTGGATCTTATTGCATGAAGGAACAGGCTTGAGGAGCTGAGTGGCTAGCTGCTTCCGTGAACCATGGAGGCATAATTTGGAACCTGCACCCATTTGACCAGCAGCAAAAATGGTGGACACCATCTAGAGGACTGGACTTGGGCTTCTGAGCCTTTTTCAAAGTGGTAGAGAGATAAAGAGAGAGAGAGAGACAGTGAGTCTGTCAGTCATTGTAAACATTTAAACCATGAATTCTACTCAACCTTGGCAAAGAGGTCAGAAAGATTTGGTTTGATTGCCAGAGATAGATGGAGCACAACTTTGTGAATAAATCTTTACTGACTCCCTTTCTTGAATGCACTACTATACTGTCAGCTAATGAGAATTCATTATGCATACGTTACTTCATTACGAGGCTCGGGTCAGGAATAGATAATCAACTAATTCCTCAGCAGATCTACACTCAGGCCATTTGGCCAGTGATTTGATGTAAATGTTGTCCAGAGTGTGGAAGTGCAGTGAGGGTAGGTCCGTCTACTCTTATTACACTAACACCCACCATTCACTTTATAGAATCTCAATCGTGATGATTAACATCAGCTCAAAATACCTTTGAGAAAATTCCAGCCTGGTTTCAAAAATGTAATGTGCAGTCAACAGATCGCATTATACTGTCAGAAATATAAACAGAAACTGCTGGAGAAACTCAGCAGGTCGAGAAGCATTTATCACAACAGTACGGCTCTTCCACCTCTCCCTTCAGTGCCAAAAGTTTTTAATAATGTAGAAAAGAATTGGGAGGAGAAAAAGGAAGAGAAGGGAAGGTTAGAGGGTGAGGGAGAGCAGAGATTGCCGATGTCACAAAAAGGCAAAGGGAGTAGTAGTGGCTGTAGAGAAGGGAGATAGAACCAGAGTATGTGTGAACGGCAAAATATAGATCAGCTCTGCTGATAGCAAAACCAAGAACACCAGGCATTAGAAGAGTTGTGGGGTAGAGATGGAAACAAGGTGGAGAACAGAGTTCGTGGTCTGAAGTTGAACTCACTGTTGAATCACTTTACGGCCTCTGGACTCAAATGAACACAATGTTGCAGCACTTTACAACTTTTGGATTCAATAGAAAATGAGGGGCATTTGGAACGGAGATGAAACACAAAGGTGTGCACATCCACCCGAATGCAGTTTCACTCTTCCAGAGATTATCTTAGAGAGTCATCATGAACCCTGTTTTCTCCAAGAAAGAAAAAAAATGAAAGAGTAACTCTGGGCTTTGGGACCACTTGGTCTCTTTTTAAAGAAAAAATGTCTCTGCCACAGACTGGAGTTATGCTGCTCATTATAATTTAAGTCTTGTGAGCTTCCAGGTTTTGAAGATTTTCCACATCTCAAGTGTGATTGGGACTTGACTGCCTTTGACACCAATTATAAATTACATAGCAACTTTGGCATAAAAATTAACTGATAAAGCAGTGATGAGGAATACAAACTGATGACTTTTAGTCTATATAGGTGAGGTAAACAACTTTTGACACAATGGAAGGAATGCATTTGTAACTCTTGATCACTCATGGACATATTAAACTTTTGATTGCATT
Organism: Rhincodon typus; assembly: GCF_021869965.1. Taxonomy (NCBI): domain Eukaryota; kingdom Metazoa; phylum Chordata; class Chondrichthyes; order Orectolobiformes; family Rhincodontidae; genus Rhincodon; species Rhincodon typus. The sequence continues at coordinate 9,186,864 of NC_063363.1, forward strand.
TATTTAAGAGACAGAATATTTGACTGAAACAAATAATTGAGAATATAAATTCACAGCAACATAATTCAGTCATAGAATCCCTACAGTGCGGAAAGGGGCCATTTTGGGTCTGCACCAACCCTCTGAAGAGCATCCCAGCCAGACCTAGCCGCCTACCCTCTCGCTGTAACCTCATATTTATCATGGTTAATCCACCAAACCTGCACAACTTTGGACTGTGGGAGGAACCGGAGAACCCAGCAGAAGACGCGAGGAGAATGCCTGTGTGGAGTTTGAACAGTCACCTAGGACTGGGATCAAACCCGAGACCCTGGCACTATAATGCAGCAGTGCTAACCACTCTTACCCCAGTGTGGATTATCCCCAGCTTCGAATGAGACTACAGAACATCACAACTGATGGGGGTCAAGGAAGCTTCAAAAGGGAAGGACCTCAAAAGGTGAAATGCACTACAAACCAAACTGTAATCTTATGAGTTCCCAGTCTGTGAACATAAGGGAAACCAGGGCAGTTGGATGAGAGATATATTTGTGTATTTTGAAAAGGGAAAACAGAGCAACAGGGATTAAAGGCCCCTATCAGTGTTCTAGTGGGCAAAAGTGTGCATACTGTAAGGCTCACACTGGACTAAACTCTTTGTCATCCTGCACTACAGGTAAAGGAAGGAAGTCTCTCTTTGCTGAAGTCAGAAATCAAGTGAAAAGAAAGTGAAAGAAATAGGACAAAGGTCTTTAATCACTTCTGTTAACTTAAGACAGCCTGATTAAATTAACTATGTTTAAAAAACAAATTCATTTGATCTGAGAAAGAGAGAGCCATAAACAAATGGTTTGGTTTTCCTTGTTAGGGAGGAGTAGAGGGTTAATACAATAAGGTGTTAACGTTATGGTGAAATCATTTTACTTTATAAACATCAGAACAGCAGATACTGTATCCGGCTTACGCAGAATCTCAGCAAGCTGTGGGTGCACCACAGTTCAATTTCTAGGAAGAGAAACAAAGAACTGCAGACTTAGGAGCCGTGACTCTGTAAACACTGGGGGGAAAAAAAAATACTAATTAGAAATCCAAATGACAATTGGTAATAAATAATGAGGAAGTGGTTCTAACATACTTGTCCTGATTTCTTAAGGAACACTTTTGTAACGAATGCTGCTTGTCAAGTGAAGCTGAGGTTGAAAGTGAAGTATTAGACTCGCACTTCTTGAATTAATAGGGTTGTGGCTTAAGTCTTGCTGTCTTACTGATATACACATGATCTAGATTTATACAACAGCTCTGCGTTGAGAGAGCGCTGCACTGTTGGAGTTGCAGTATTTCAATTGAGACATTAAACCGAGGCCCTTCTGCTCTCTCAGTTGGACAATTCATTGCAAAATAGACCAACAGCATTGTTAACTATTCGAAGGAAAGGGAAGTTCTCCCAGTGTCCAGGTCAATATTTATTCTTCAGCTGATATCATAAAAAGATTAAAAGCAGCAGGTGCTGGAAATGCTCAGCAGAATTGCTGCGGGAGGAACAGAGTTAATGTTTCAAGAAAAAAATTGACTTCAAAAACCTGTGTACTTATATTTGGCTTGAAATGTTAAGATTTTCTCTCCACAAATGTTGCCAGACCTCCTGAATATTTCCAGAACTTTGTTTTTATTTCATATTTCCAGGATCTGCAGAATTTTATTGTCATTATTAGAAGCAGATTGTCTGATCATTTTTAAAATTTCTCCTTTTCCATTCATGGGGCATGGGCATCTCTGGCTAGACCTGCATTTTATGCCCATTCCAATTGCCCAGTGGGCATTTAAGAGTCAACCACATTGCTGTGAATCTGGGGTCACATGTAGGCCAGACCAGCTGAGATTTCCTTCTTTAAAGAACATTGGTGAATTGAGTCAGATTTTATGACAATTGATTGATGGCTTACAGGTGACTATTGTGTAACTCAGATGGAACGTAACAAAAACCAAAATTGCTGGAAATGCTCAGCAGGTCTTGCAGCATCTGTGGAGAGAAATCAGAGTTAACATTTTGGGTTGAGTGACCCTTCCTTAGGGCTTCCTCAGATGGAATGTAACTAGCTAACAAGTACTATGCAATAAACCAATTCTGTTTATCAGGATTGAACCAGTCTTCCGCTGAAGACTGTAGGTATCCTTTCCCAATTGGGATCAGTAACTTTGACTAATTAACACCAATAAGGAGGACTAGTGGCAGTGAATCTTTTCAAAGTAATTCAGATGACCCGTAGGACACAAGCACAACATATACCATGCTAACAGCAAGATGGATTTAACCACAGACCATCCCCTACTGCATTGCCCACTCTCTATCACCTTACCACCACAGCACCAACAGTGTAAAACTGGGCCCAACATTTTAGTTCTCTATGGAATTTGAGACAAGCAGAAGTGTACTTGGGAATCAACATGGAAAAGATAATGCTTTATGTACTTTAAAAAAAAAATGTTATGCCAAGCCATACACAAATTACTGCTTAATGTTAAATTATCATGAGTGATGGATAGATTTGCAGTGCTAACTGTGAGCCGGATTGAGACAACTCAAAACTCATGTCACTCACAATATTTATTAAATAACTGCATAGAGGCCAGTATCCCATCACCAAGTCACCTTTTATTTACTTGTGCACAGTACACTGACTGTTGCCAGCCAGCTCAGAGTCAGTCCCCTGAACTGAGGAGATTCGAAATCTCCTTTTATGTTGGTCAGTCAGGGCTTTCCTGATTGGTCTAGGTTAACAACTCCAATCAAGGATCTCAGTCAACAAGGTCCACATGGTTCCAATTACTACAGTTCAGCAACTAGCAAACAAAAAAGGCAGGCTTTCATGCAGTCAGTAAAATTAAATCCCAACCAAGGTGGAAGTCAGTGGCAGCAATTAAATCTTGTGACTTTCTGAAATTAACACCATCATCATTAACAGGTGTCAGAAGAGTTGGAGAAGTTGTGAGTGTATGTTGCAGTTACTGCAGTACAAAACTCTCCCCTCTCTGCCTTATAGAGATGTCAATGCAGAGCACAATTGGAAATAATGCATTGCTTTTGTTCCTAAACTACAAAGAAATTCAGAAACCTCTGATGGATACTTCAGGGAAACTCTTCAAGTTTTTCTTCGATATCTTCCTTTGTTTCCTTTTATCTATTCTCTCAGTTTCACTTTCACCCTAACCATAACCCTTGACCAGTTAGACTGGACAGGCCCCTGCAGATTTCGAGGGATCTGTGCTTTAACAGTCTTCCTTTGTTGTTGGAATAGAATGCCGCCACTGTTAAAGGGTTGGGTTAATGAACTACAAATTGAGAAATAGCTATTAAAGAGGTAAAGTCACCATCTTCCTACTGTCTCATTAGAGAAGGACAATTGGTAGTGGTTTAATCTCAGGGTCACTGTGTCTCAAGCAAGGGGAGAGGTTGAGAAGGAGAACCCTTCAAGGTAACCTCAGCCAGCGTAGGAATTGAACCCATATTGTCATTGCCACTCTATATCACAAACCAGTTGCCAGCCAACTGAGCGAACCTTCTAAAATAGACAAGGTTGTCTTCAAAGGACTCTTCTCACTTAATTTCCTCGTTTTGAGGAGTCTACCTGCGAGTCATCAGAAAGGGACAGATTTCCAGATCCACATCTTTGCCTGTGTTGACACAAACGACGAACTGCAGGTGTTGAACAAAAATTGTACTGGACACCAGATGGTGGGAGTTTCTGGCTCCTTTTTCAAAATTGGTATCAATTGAATTCACTGTACATCTGCTCTCCCTAAACCTGATGGCCTGTGCAATCTTTTGTATCCGTGCTCAGGATATCCTCTTGGGTGTTGACATCCCATTGTCATCTTGGCCCACTGCTCCCTGACCTTTATCAGAGAGAAGGAAATTTCTGGCAACTTCCTTGCATTGGCAGCACCTGCACACTTTTGCAGCCTGAGTTTCTAATTCCATTTCCTGCACATCTGAAAAATCTAAAGCTGGAGAATCCTGGATGACTATGGATATTGTTGAGAAAATAAAAGGAAAAGGAGGTATATGATGCAAACCAGAATAATGATACCAATAGAAATCAGGAAGAGTATCTCAAATGCAGGAGACAGCAAAGGCTGGAATAAGGAAGGCTAAGAGAAAGCATGAGGAGAGAATGGCAGGCTGAACTAAAATTAATAGTAAAATTTTCTTCAGACATATTAATTGGAAAAGATGGGTGAAATACAGAGTGGTTCGCATGACCTCCTTTGTACTGTAAAATTCTATGATTCCATGACCATGGCAAAATCTCTCCCAAATTCACTTACAATGATACTGTCAAGCTCTAAACATGTTTGAGTCCCTAGCCTTTTATTCATCACAGTACTTCTATACCCGTCTGATTTATTCCCCTACACATCCTTCCCTTTGCTGAATTTTTTGATGGCTTGGTTCGTAGCAAAAACCTTCTTCTTTCAGAAAAGAGGTCTACAGCTCAGAAAAAGTCTCTTCGGCCCATCGAGTCTGCACCAGTCAAAAGCAAGCACCTAACTATTCCAATCCCATTTGCTGTCATTTGGCCCAGAGCCTTGTGTGCCTTGGCATTATGATTGTCCATCACCTTTTTAAAGCTGTTAGTAGGGTTTCTGCCTCTACCCCTCTTAAAGGCAGTGAGTTCCAGGTTCCCACCATCTTCTGTGTAGATTGTCTTTTCCCTCACATCCCGTCCTGCCCCTTACCTTAAATCCATGCTCCCGGTCATTGATCCTTCCAACAGGAAGAAATGTTCCTTGGTCAGTTCCTCAGATACAGAACAATATTAATTTTTGTTGTTTATGTTATGAGATACCTCCCTGGCAACTGTGACATGAACCAGAACCTCTGACTCAGAGACTGGGACACTGTTGCTGCACAAGAGCCTAAAGCACTAACACTACGAACATCTGCTGTGTGCCTGTTCTCTTAAATCATGTTCTGAATAGGAACTCCTCAGAAATTTAACTAGCACTATGGAGTGCATTCAGATTTGAAAAATCTTGCCTTGTTTGGCCTCAACAGGTTTGTGTTATGGATGGCAGAAGTCAGCAAGCATAGCTTGGCTGGGCAGTTTGTTGCTGTGAGCATAATCTTGCATTCTGCTCTGCTAAACTTAATTGCTATTTCCATCACTGTTGATTGAAAAATCCAGCGAGGATGCACTTTCTAAAATAAATAGGCTCATGTCCAGAAAGAAGTTGTCAATAGCTAATGCAAGATTACAGATTGAGAACAGAGTGTGCACATTCCTGAAACCTCTGTTCTGTTCACAGATGCTGCTCACTTGCTGCTGCTTTTCTGTGGTTTTATTCTAAAACTTATGATGGATCCTGCTACGTGCAGCAGATAGCCACCTAGCATGATGTTTTTAAGTGAGGGAGGGGATGAAGAAACTTTTAAACTAAATCCTTAGGGAAGTAGTTCATGGGTGTCAATTTTTCAGTCTGCCGCAATGTAATTGGACTGTGTCACAATTCCAGCACAGAGGCTTTATTTTTACTACAAGAACAGAAATTGTTGGAAAAGCTCAGCAGGTCCGGCAGCACCTGTGGAGAGAAATCAGAGTTAACTTTTCAGGTCCAGTGACCTTCCCCCAGAACTTTATTTCTTGCCCTATGAAAACTGATCAAATTGCAAGGACTATGGTAGCGGCAAATGCAAGAAAGACTTGCATTTGCATGGCACCTTTCAGAATCTAAGAACTTCCTAAACACTTTATAGCAAATCAAGTTGTTTATTTGAAGTGTAGACAGCATTGGAACGTAGGAAAGATGATAAAAGTCAACAATCCCAAGAATCGATAACTCTCACCATAATGTTGGAGAAATTTAAAAGGGATGCAGTCACCCAAAGCTATGTGATCATATTGCTGGGGCATAATAGAGTTACAAATTGCTTAATAATGCTTGAATATTTGTCAGCTTTTCCAAAAGCAGATTTGAAGTGGCAGCCAAGATAGCTGAGTAAGTGAAGATTACTCATGATCTCTTGACCTATGTTCTTGGCATATTTGTAAATTTGCACTGTAGCATACAGAATGCAACCAGCTAGAAATCACACAAAAAGTTCTACACCCCACTTTCCCAATCCTGTGTGCCCTCTATCTCATGAGTACAGCCAATATTAATTATATGCTTTCTCCCCTCCAATAATCTTCAGTATGCAGACGATAGACAATGAATCAAGATTATGTGAGCTAAAAGTAAAGCCACAGCGTATCCTGCTGAATTCATGAGTTTTAGGAATTTTTGTCAGAAAGGCATTTATATTATACAGTACATGAACTCAGGACAAAGTTCTTTAAGTACTATTAGAGTACAGACATTGTATTAATGTAAAAAATGCAACAGCCAAACTGTTAACAGCAAAATCCTACTAACACAGAAAATAACAGAATTATGAGTAAACCATGTTTTGGCGCAGATAATCTCAGTTCAGATATGAGAGAGAAAGCATCACAGAGTTATTATTTCAGATCTTCCTCACAAAGTGCTGAAGTGACACTTAAACCTTTTGCTAGGCACTTAGAGTCATAGAGATACACAGCACGGAAACAGACCCTTTGGTCCAACTCATCTATGCCGACCAGATATCCTACATAAATCTAGTCTCATTTGCCAGCGTTTGGCCTATATCCCTGTAACCCTTCCTATTCATGTATCCATCCAGAAGCCTTTTAAATGTTGTAATTGTACCAGCCTTCACCACTTCCTCTGGCAGCTCATTCCATACATGAATCACCTTTTGCATGAAAAACTTGCCCCTTAGGTGCCTTTTGTATCTTTCCCCTCTCACCTTAAACCTATGCCCTCTAGTTTTGGACTCCCCCACCCCAGGGAAAAGACTTCAGCCACTTTGTCCATTCTCCAGCTGAGTATGTGTCTATATGTATTGCAGTTTCCGGGAGGACAAAACAAAGAAGATGGCAATAGAAGTAAATGTTTTAGAGGTCAAAAATGGTCAGGTGAGCAATTGAAGCAGATAGATAGGAAGAAAAAAAAAAAAAAAAAAACAATATTTTTGAATTGGGGTAATTGCAGCCATGGCATGGGATATGTAACATGCTTGGATGCTGTAATCCCAATAGCTAGGTGGTGAAGGAAAAACCAGAGCCAGTCTGTATTTGGTTCACTAATGTCTTTTCAGGAAGGAAATCTACCACCCTTCCCTGGTCTGGTCTACGTGTGACTCCACATCCACAGCAATGTGGCTCATTCTTGATTGAATTTATAGATATTGCCCCGCATTAAGTGCTGGCCTCCCCAGCAATGCCAACATCCCACAGAAAAATATGAAACATAATGGGTATATATCAGTAAGTGTCTTCTGCCAGCTAATGGAACAAATTAAACAATGAAATTTCAATGTGTAATTATGAAATTTTAATCAACTAACTTACTCATGGCCCATACTCCCACAGGACCACAAAACACTTTGGAATCATGAAACAATTCATGAATTTGTGTGTAATCCTAGCTCAGGGATCACACTAATCTTCTCTGTTTCATTCCAATTTTAGTAACTGCATTACCAAAGCAAGCACAGAATGTTCCTTTAAACATATTTTTCCCCCCACCACCCCAAATCAACTCATTCAGAGGCATGGTTATATACCTGTGGAGCAAATGGAACTTGAACCCAGATCTTCTGGTCCAAAGGTAGAAATAATACTACCACTGCACCATCCAGAGTCCCCTGAGAATGAGTTGAGTAGGAAGTGTCTCTTTATATTTGCTCAAGTAGCTAATGTTTTCCACCTGTATGCACTTAATGTTAATTAAGGCTGTTAATCTTGACAGTATGACTTTAGACCTTGGTTTCCCAAGGTTCTCCATGGCTAGGATTTTCTTTGTATCATGTCTGGATCTGCTGCAAATAAATTGTTAGAGACTGATTGCTATAATTGGTCAACAACTCCAGTATGGTTGCATTTATGACAGTCAGATGGCAGAAGACAAATCAGAACTCATTTCTTGTCTAACAATTCCTAGAAAATACCTAATCTTTTATATGAAGATCTGAAAGAGTTAATGCTGAGGAGTGCATTGAGAACCTCGCAAGATGATGAAGTCACATCAGTATGGGTGGGAAGGAATAAGACCCAATACCTTGGTCTCCCTCAGTCTCAGTGATGTGTTTATCATGTCAATGTAACTTGTGTCTAGTTGCTATCATGCAATAAATGACATTCTCTTTAAGATGTAGGCCTCTTCTCATTAAATTATCAGTTCTTTTCCTCTACGACACTAGAAAAAAACAGGCTGTCTACTAGGATAGAGAATGATGGCAGGAAGGGGCTCTTGTGGTGCAGCGGTAGTGTCCCTACCTCTGAGCCAGGTGGTCCAGGCTCAATTGCCACCTGTTCCAGCAGTATCTGATAGCAACTCTGAACAGGTTGATTAGATAGGAAGGTGACAGCTAAGATATCATATGGATCTTACACTACAATAAGCTGGAGTGAGGATTCATCTCAGAACATAGTCCTCCTATCAAAACAGTTTCATACTGTTGAGTTTAAAATTCATTCCCAGGTTTTCTAAGATTCTCAAATCATCATTCGTCACCTTGCTAAGTCTTTCACTCAACTTAATGTCACATGATTTTAAAGTCCAACTTCTTCATCACCTACTACTGTTTTATGATTTTTAACTTTTATCATCCTTCTTAGTATCCCAAGGTCCCTGGCTTGCTCGTTGGTTGCCTAATGTCATGTTACTATGTTGACAGAATCAGCAAACTACACTGACAGATCCATTGCAGTGTAAGACCATTATCTTCGATGCCAACTTTACAAGGTCTCAGATTACAACAATATTGAAGTTAAATTCCATAGCAATGTTAATTGGCTTAATAGAAGTGACAGCAAACCATGAACAAAATCCTACATCTTCCTGACTCGGAATCATAATACTAATTCCTTCATTGTCACTGAGCCAAAATCCTGCTTATGTCTTCCTAACAGCACTGTGGGTATATCTTCAGTCACTACAGCTGGGAATACTGTGGTGAGTAACTCACCTCCTGACTCCCCAAAGCTCTGTCCACCATCTACAAGACACAAGTCAGGAGTGTGATGGAATGCTCCCCACTTGCCTGGATGAGTGCACCTCCAACAATACTCAAGGATCTTGATACTATCCAGGACAAAGCAGCCCGTTTGATTGGTAGCACACCTACAAACATCCACTCCCTCCCCCATTCATGCAAAGTAACAGCAATGTGTGCTACCTACAAAATGCACTTCCAGAAATTCACCAAATCTCCTTTGACAGCTCTTTCCAAACCCACGAGTTCTTCATCTAGAAAGACAAGGGCAGCAGATACAGGGGAACATCACCACCTGCAAGTTCTCACCAAGTAACTCACCAATCTGACGTGGAAATATATTGTCATTCCTTCAGTGTCACTGGGTCAAAGTTGGAACTCTCTCCTCAACAGCATTATGGGTCTACCTTCAGGACATGGACTGCAGAGCTTTAAGAAGGCAGCTCACCACCACCTTCTCAAAACTTGAGCTTGAACAATAAATGCCAGTGTGATGACACTATGGTTTTAAGAGGTGTAGTTTGTCCTGTTTTTTTTAGTGAAGAGAGGTTGAGACAGATGTGCCAATCGGTCTACTCAGACCCAATAAAGTAAACACTTTGTGAGGCCTTAGGGTTTGTTTTAAGCTGGAACAATAGAAGTAGCCTGAATGGGTGGAGTCAAGCTCCCGCAGAACCAGGATTTTTATTTTAGTTTTCAGTAGCATTTGCTGTTGGGGTCTTGAAATTGGACGTGGAAGCTGTTCTTCCTCTTCATGTTATAGCTAAAAGCTTCCAGCTGCTAGAATTGTAAGTGAAACAATCTATTTCACTGAAACTTGCCTACACCAAGGGAATTTTACTATTTGGGATTTTACGATATTGGAACAGTTACAGCTTAGTAGTTAAATAATCCATTATTCTATTCAGTTTTCCAATAGAGTTGTTATTCCAATTCTTTCATTTGTCATTTTTAACTATAGTGTATGAATAAAGTGTGTTTTGCTTTAAGAGTGATAGCTTGACCAATCAAGATTGTATCTGGAATGCAATGCTTGGTACTTACCTCTAAAATAAGAAAAAGTTAGGGTCCAGGCTATCTTCTTAATATATTTTGAGGAGGTCTGGTCTGGTCCATAACACTAGTGCTGCCCACTTCCCACGAGTGAATTAAAAAAAACTTGCACCACCTACAGGACAGGAAGAGCAGGGGCATGGAAGCACCACTATATGCAAATTTCCCTACGCGTCACACACCATCCTGACTTGGATAAGTCTCACTGTTCCTGCACAATCACTGGGTCAAAACCTTGGAACTCTCTTTCTAACAGTGATGTGGGTGTCCCTACACCCAAACACTGCAACACTTCCAGAAGGCAGCCTACCACCACCTTTCCAAGAACAACTGGAAACACATTATAAAGGTTAGCCTTGCCAACAACACTCCATTCCCACATCTTTAAGTCAAAAAGACAGGTTACAACAGCGGTGGAGAGCAAAACAAAGTTATTTTCTTTGGATCAATGATTCCAAAGTGCTGATGGGAAAAGTAAGTAGGTAAAAGAAGTAAATTGTACAAAGTAGAGACATTACCATGAGACATTAAGAAATAGGAATACAAGAAACCATTCGTCTCCTTGACCCTGCTTGGCCATTCAATAGGATGGATCATGGCTGATCTGACATTCCTCATGTCCACTTTCCAGCATTCTCCCCATAAACCATGATTCCCCACTGATCAAAAATCTATGTCTCAGCCTAAATTTTACACAAGGACTTTGCTCCCACAGGTCTCTGTGGCCAGGAGTTCCAAAGACTTACCACCTGCTGAAAGCAGAAGTTCCACCTCATCTCAATCTTAAATTGTGACCAGTTTATTCTGAGACTATGCCATAAGGGGAAACATTCTTTCAGCTTTTACCCTGTCAAACTCCTATGTGTTTCAATGAGCACATTACAGCATTTGTTATCTGAGAAAAATGGATTGTGGTTATGATGTGATGCTGTTGAAGTTTGCAAAATGTCAATCAGTAAATAAGATTGCGTTCTGATTTTCTGTTGAATTTCAATGGGGCAGTGAACGAGTTGCAGGACAGAGTGGGAGTCTGATTGAGAATTAAAGTGGTAAGCTAGCAGAAACTCAGAGGCACACTTGTGGACTATAAAGAGGTGCTCAGCAAAGTAACTAGTGTATACACTGGCCTTACTTAGAAATGGACAGGAAACTACACCAAATAAATTCCATGAATTTCTGCAACTGCGGTGTGACAGACTGTGAAAATCAATGCTCAAACAGTATACAGTCTGTAAATGATGAAATACCACTATGTGCTGTTAAAATAAAACAAATAATTGCAGATGCTAGAGATCTGAAACAGCATGTTTATGTGCTGTTAAATTAGGCATGTATTTACAGGTCACTCACTGATATTTGGCTCCTTATTACAAATCTGTGTGTGCAATGTCTTCATGGCAATAAAGATACTTTGATCATTATGAAACATGATTACTATCACAGAAACCTGATGTGAGGCAAAAATTTTGAACCTTTGCTTCAAGGAATTCAGTCCAACACTGTAAGCATCTGGGCTGCTTTGGGGAAAATGAGTTGCCGTAAAGACAAACTTAGCATCTCTCTCTGGGCCATTTTCTGCAAAAATATCACAGAAATCTATATAGTACAAGTCATCATTTCAGCTGATTTCCACCAGAACTTACATTCAATCTCTTTTACTTATGTCGTACATCTAGACTCTCAGTAGTGAACCTCTCAGAAAGCACACCACAATCTGCTTTTTCCTTTCCAAATAAAATCCCCAACTTGACTGTAAAGTAGCACTCTCTGGTGGGGTATTTGACATCTCGACCAGTATATGGTCCTGGGTAGGGGCTGTTTGAGGTAGTTTGCTGTTAAAAATCTCCATTGTCTTTGCTTTGCAGAGTTAAAATATAAGATAGTACTTGTTTACCTGCTGGATTGGCACTGCATCATTCTGGCACACCAGCAGTGCATCTGTTCACCTATTATTAGGTATTCTTTGACTCTTGTATTGAGATTAGATAAGAAAAATTAGCTTCAGCATTCAAAATATTTTCCCAGGAAATACACTTGACCTGTGTTGTACAAAAAAAAATTCTTCACATTGCATGTAATATAAGAAAATTGTACACTTCATTATCTGTATAATATGTGATGATGGATAACTGCACAGGGCACATGATATTGTAGAACCATGCTAATCTTGTTGACCGGTTTATTTTCTGCCACTAACAGAAAGCGGTCCTTGAAATTGCAAGAGCAAACGGAACTTGAAAAAGTGACATCCAGCACAGAAAAATGTTCTTATTTCAGCTGTTTGATGAGAGCTGAAAGAGCACTGAGATTTCTTCTAGTGGGCAGGTAGGAGAGTGGCAGAAAAACACATTCAACCCAGGAGAAACTGGGAGAGAGATGTCACAAAGTGATTGCAGATGAACTACAGTGGCTGTGCAAGTTTGGACTGATACAAATGAGTGTGACAAATTGACAACAAATCTCCTGGCAAGTGAAGCTACAAGTAGCAGTAAACTTTCACAAAAAGTTTCAACAAGTTGCCCTGTAATGTTAGGATTCTTATATTATTTAACATCAGATTTAGGCTCTATTTGTGAAAGAACATCTAAAGGTAGTCACCATAGTCTTACCAGACCACAAGGCTGCTCTCTCATTAGAGAGAGATGACTGGCGGTGGGTTAACCTGAGGGCTTTGGGTGAGGTTGAAAAGGAGAGTCCCTCACGGTAACCTCAGTGGTGTGGGAATTGAACTATTGCTGTTAATATCACTAACCAGCTGACCTCCTAAACAAGCGCAAGGGATACATTTGAAGCGATTGAAGTCTTTGACAACTATTTCAATCCTGGAACGAATAAAATCCTTAGAAGAGCAATAGTTAACAGAGGAAAACAGCATCCAGGGAATCCACAGACAGTTTCATTAATGATCTCAGGCTACCGGAGAGATGTGACTATGGTGACTTAAAGTAAGAGTTTATAAAAGAACAAATTATTGTAGGTATTACTGATAATGAGATTATTTTTATCATATTTATTATTGTCCAAAGAAGACCTAACCCTTAAGAAAGACATTTAGATTGAGAGTTCCAGAAACAACACAGTTTAATCCTAAAAAGAATAGATTAAACTGACACAGGAGATCATAAGATTGCATTCAATTTTTAAGGAACAGAATCGCAAAACACATATGTGACAGGACAATGAGTAGAATGCCCAGACACTAAAAGTCCTTGCCAACATTTTGGAGCAAAGAAACCATGCAAGTGCAAACTAATCCCAGTTATTAAAACTGATTGGTATAATTGTAAAACAACTGGTCACTTTCAGAAAATGTACTGAAGCTGATGTAGTCATGGAAAAGTGAATGATCAAAAAAATACCCTCACAAAGAGGTAAAAGAGGAGAATGATGTGCAGAAAAAGACAAACACTTTTTTTTTAGGGAGAACAGACGAAACAAACCTAGCATTTTAGCAAGCTGGTATTTATGTCAATGGGCATCTTCTGAAATTCAGCTTAGATCCTTGAGTAAGTGTCACAATATTAGCACATAGCAAGTTGTGGTTAAGAAAACACTGCCTGAAGCTGACAGAAGTTCAATTACACAGTCCAGAGGGCATTACATTTAATATTAATTAATGTAGGTATGCTACAAGCACTGGAGAATGGTGACTTTGTACACTTTCCTCCTGTATCACTGTGCTTGAGTACACATGACAATAACACTTAATTCTAAGTAAAAAGTCTACCTACTTCACAAATCTACAGGTGAATGGAGAACAAAAATCCACAATCACAGTTTGAGATTGTGGAACATACAATCCCATCAAAGCTACCATTAAGAACCAGCAAGGACTGTGAGGAAATAAAGCAAAGACAGAGCCCGTATAGAGTACATTCCACATAATCATTGAAGATTTTTAACTGAATTGAATCAGATTGCAACATAGTTTGGTGAACAACTTGTAATGACAGATTCAAGTCTGACAGTAGGTACTGAGGGGACTCCTGGAGCCTCTGTGTTTACATGACTAGTCCAGTTCAGTTTCTGGTCAATGATAATTTCGGTGGTGCCACAATAAATTCTTCTATTTAGACCAGAAAGTGGTTATCCTCATCGACACTGGACCACATTTAGCCATGAAGAAATTATTTCAAGAAGGATCAGTAACTGTATTACAGTCGTGTTAAGGATGATGTCCTGAAAGGCTAAAAAAAAATCATATTCTGTTCTGACACTTTCAGCAGCTACAAAAATAGCAAACTAAACAACGTTATCTTTATGTCAGTCCTTCTTGCTTCACTCAATCTTTATAATACCACAACTACACAAACATAAATGTAAAAAACAAACAGGCATGCAAAGTCTGCCTCAGGTTGATGGAGCTGAAAGATCATGCAAGACTTGTTTGACATAATTCCAGAGACGGGAGCTGAAGAAAGGAAAGTTTTCCATGGGTGGAAACTTTTGAGCTCTTGGTGATGTCAAGATTAGATGTTCTTAAGTCAATTAATTTGGCAGAGTGGATGAATACCTAAATTCTGCTACATTCCTGCCTCCATCAGAATTAATTTCTGTGCAGGAAGGGCCAAGGTCAAACTCCCCTCTCTGCACCAATCAAGGACCATTTAAGGGCCTCAATTCACCAAAGGTGGGATTAACTGAGCTGCAGGCAGCATGTGACCGAACAACAAAGCCCTGACCTGCTACTCTGCAAGTGGCTTGTTATCTTGGGAAGAAGAGGGGATGTGAAGAGGGTGCCTTGAGTGAAGGAAATCTGTGTGTGAGCAAGAACTGGAGTTTGGGCAGCGCATTGCCTCTTGAGAACCATCTCTATCCCCTTGCTACTGACGCTCTGCCCCCTTCTACCCATGGTCTTCAACCTGAGAAACACCCCCATCCCTCTCCCATTGCTTACCTTGATCCTGGGCCCTCTGTGATTCTGGGCTGGCTGGGGTGGGGACAGGAGGCTTTGTTTTTGATGGTTTTGTCCATCAGTAATTAACACCCCATCAGCAGCATGGCTCAACACAAGAGCTGTGGCCTCTGATTGGAGGCAGCTCTTGGCGGATGGGACTCCTACCCTAAGGTCTTGGTACCAGGGGATAGTCCACTGGTAGCAAACATGGAACAAGGTTCGGCAAAATCAGGGGAAATCTCTCCTCTGGTTGGAGTCAAACGTAACTCAAAGGAAGATGGTTGTTGGAGGTCAAACCGCTCAATCATGGGACGTCTCTGCTGTACATCCTCGAGGTAGTATCCTTGGCCCAACCATCATCAGTTGCTTCATTAATGAGCTTCCCTCCATCATTAGGACAGGAATGAGATGTTTGCTGGTGACAGCACTATTCATGACTCCTTTTGTACTGAAAATGTCCAAATATAGAGAAATCTGGACAATATCCAGGCTTGGGCTGACAAATGGCAAGTAACATTCACACCACACAAGTGCCAGGCAATGACCATCTCCAACTTGATAGAATCTAATCATTGCCTTTGAATGGGACTTGGCAGCAGTTAAACTACATGTAGCAGAAATTACCTGCTCTCAAGTTTATGGAAAGGTGGACCATGGGTGAATTCAGAAACATTGAAGGCATGTCTGAGGATTCTGGTAGCAGATGATCTGAGACAGAACAGACTTGGATGATGTTACAGGTCAGTTAACCTAACTTTAGCAGTCAGATAGTTATTGGTAGAAAAGTTTGGTGCAACTGTCCTAATCATCATTTATAAAGGCCAGAATTGACCAAAAACAGTCAGGATGGATTTGTAAAGGGAAGGTCATTTCTGACAAACTTGGTTGAATGTTTTCAGAAAGTAATGGAAGATCAATAAAAGAAGCACAAGCAATGCATTCTACATGCTGGAGCAGATAGGGAGAAAGGTAGCCTAGACTAGAATTCTCCACATAAAAACAGAAAAAAATTACAAAAAAAATTAGGTATTGGGGCAGTATATTTGCCTCAGCTGAATCATAAAAGTGTCAGTATATCTTGCCGTATTTATATTAACTACAATTATCTTGTTCTAAGCAGCATCTATTGCCAACATTGTTCAGTCATTGCTGTCATGTTAATCCAGCTAATACCTGGGATGAAGTTAATGGCAGATCTCTCTTTGCAAACAGCTCTGTGTAATGGTGGTGATTATCAGGAAATCAAATATAGAACCAGGATACATGCATCGTCAGTCATCATAGCTAAAAAGTGGACAGCAATTAGGAAGTGCATCAGGAACATAATCTTCAAAACCTAATTTCAGTTTTGGACAGGGAGCATTAAACTGTAAAATTTATAACTCCTGTACCTCTCATAATTGGTTCATTAATCAAAAACTCTAGTTTTCTTTTGAATTTTCCAAAACTGCTAATCTCTGCTATCGCCCTGGGCAGACTGTTCCATAATTACTCTTTCCACTACGTAGTTTGCTTCAAATTGTTTGTTCTCTCTTCTAGCTGAGATCTTGCGGTTACGATGAACAATATACCTAGGCTTGATTTCTTTGTGTTAATTTGAACATTGCTCACTTTGATAAGATCTCTACTATACTTTTCTTTGACATAAGCATTCCCACAGTCTCCTTTAGGCTCATATCCAACATAATTTTAGTCACTTCTTCTGTACATTTCCTTAAAACCAAGATGGGCCCATTATAGAACAGGAACCAAGTTATTCAATACTTTCAGTCTGCAAACATGCGGGGGTGGGGTGGGGAGCTAAATTCAAGAGCCACCAGTTCTAGGCATGAAGCTCAAGATGCACAATTAATCTTTGCTTGTTGAGTGGAAGGCAGGAAGCTCAACAATGTTTTGCTTATCAGTGACAGTGTAAATGGAAGCTAAGGGACCACCAGTCCATGTGGAATTTCATTTCCACTTTCCTTATTTCACTTTGATAAGATTGTCATGGAAAGTTCTATATTTCCTGTGTTGCTGCTCCTCTCTTCCTGTTCATATTGTAAGCTGCTTGCAACATAACTGATGGCAGGGGCTATCCCCTCATAATGGTGAAGTCATGTAGCATGCAGCAGACTTCATTGAATCTTGACATCCCCTCTATAGAATGCTGCAGAACTATCCAGGTATAGGAAGAGTTTCAGCTGACCGAGAATCTGCTCTGCCACATTTTACATTGAAGGATGGTTCCCATTGTGAGGGTCTGGGGTGAATACCAGAGTTATCAGCCACATGGTCAGCAGATAACCCTTATCACCCAGTAACTACCACTTGGGTGGTTAATACAGCAGACTAATGCAGAATTAAAGCACCATAATACTGGACATTGATCTGCATGTTTCTCTCCATTTGGTGGCACACCAGGTGGACATTGATGAAACCTCTTTCTGTCACAGTAGAGGACAGAATCCACCAATGCCACTGTAAATCATAGGAAGACCAATACGATAGCAAAGCAATGGGCTCATTGCATCAGCTCCTCTGTTGTGAGTACAGGGTGGCACAGTGGTTAGCACTGCTGCCTCACAGCACCAGGACATTGATTCAATTCCAGCCTTAGATGACTATCTGTGTGGTGTTTACATATTCTTCACACGTCTGCGTGGGTTTGGTCTGGTTTCCACCCACAGTACAAAGATATGCAGGTGAGATGGATTGGTCATGCTAGACATTGCCTCATAGTGTGCAGGGATGAGCAGGTTAGGTGGGTTTGTTATATAGTGAAGGTTAAACTTCCTCTGAGAACTAAAACTGAGACACCCAAAGAGGAGACAACAAGGTGCAGGGCTGGATGAACACAGCAGGCCAAGCAGCATCATAGGAGCAGAAAGGCTTTTTGACGTTTCAGGCCTAGACCCTTCATCAGAAAAGGGGGAGGGGAAGGGGTATCTGAAATAAATAGGGAGAGAGTGGGAGGTGGATAGAAGATGGATAGAGGAGAGGATAGGTGGAGAGGAAACAAACAGGTCAAAGAGGCAGGGATGGAGCCAGTAAAGGTGAGTGTGGGTGGGGAGTTAGGGAGGGGATAGGTCAGTCCAGGGAGGACGGACAGGTCAAGGGGGCGGGATGAGGTTAGTTGGTAGGAGATGGGGGTGCGGCTTGATGTGGGAGGAGGGGATAGGTGGGAGGAAGAACAGGTTAGGGAGGTAGGGACGAGCTGGACTGGTTTTGGGATGCGGTAAGGGGAGGGGAGATTTTGAAGTAGTGAAAGCCTTTCTGCTCCTATGATGCTGCTTGGCCTGCTGTGTTCATCCAGCCCTGCACATTGTTGTCTCAGATTCTCCAGCATCTGCAGTTCCTACTATCTCACACCCAAAGAGGAGCTCTTCACTCTATACTCTGTAAAAGAAGTGTGAAAAGTGGTGTAACCTGTCTTTCAGCAACTTCTAGTGGTTAAATAAAATAAACCCCGACACTCACTTTACAGTGAAGTAGGAACAATTTATTTATCTAACTCTAACAGTGAACAAATTGACTAAACTATTAACAAACTGAATAAATCCCTTCTAACTACTAATCATTCCCAAATAAAACAAGATTCTAATGTTATGCTGTTCCAATAAATACAAATCCCACTTACATTAAATGAAATTTAAAAAAAATAGAATTTAGTTTGTCAAAATTACAGCTAGGTTACATGTCTTCGGGAATTTTCTGTGCCATTTCCATTGATTCTGCTGTCAGGAATATTCACTAGTTGTGCTATTGGTACCTTTGTTCTTTAGATGGTGCTTTCTCTGAGACATAGAGGAGTCTGTGAGTGCCAGGGATTCTTTCTTGAGAGCTGAGGGTTGTTAACTCTGGCAGATGGCAGTTAGCTCTCCTGCCTTTGCCCAACTGCTCCTTCTTTTATACCTTCGATGACGTATCAATTTCTTATAATAGGATTGCTCCTATGTTATCAAAACCATCAGATTTAAATTTAATTGGTCTTTGGCATCTAAGTGCCTGATTCAAATTGATTGGCTAAATTCAAAAACTTGTTGTCTTGGTAAAAACTGCTGCTTGGCCTGCTAGCTGTATGGCCTTTGATACAAATGTTTCAATTCAGGTGCTCTCTGTGCGCTTACAAACTTTCAAGCTGCTGCTCAAAGACTTTTCTTAAAATCTCTCAGCAAAAAACACACAATCTTTTAAAGGGACCACGCAATGCTTTCCCCTCCTATTTGCAATTTGCAAACACCAAATTCTAACTTCCTGCCTTCCAATCCACAAGTACTTTACCAACTTTGCAACACCTCCTTGCTTAAGAAAAAAATGAACCATCATTATGAAAAGATGGCTTTTTTTTCTTTTAAAACTAAAACTCCATTATATTACTAGATCCACAGATCATTAATCTAGAGTTACACATTTTATGCTAATTCTATATATATACAACATTGAACACTAACGTTTCTATCTTATATAAACATTTTTCTTTTAAACTCTCAATAAATGATCTGCAATAATATATTCATGACTCGCAACACATACAATCTGTAAATTAAATGCTTGTAACATGAGATTCCAATGAAATAATCTGGTCTTCTTGTCCTTGAATCCTTCCAGAAATGTCAAAAATTGTGATCGGTATACACAATCGTCTCCGATTGCAACATAAATATTAAAATGTTGTAAGGCGAGTACCAAATGCAGTAATGCTTTTTCAATCATTGAATAATTTCTCTCGTTGGTATTGAGTTTCTTTCAAAAATAACCAATTGGCCTTTCAATTCCACAATCATCCTTCTGTAACAACATAGCTCCAACTCCGACATCATTTGCGTCATTAGCGACTTTAAAGGCTTTCAAAAAATTTGGCATGGCTAAAACTGGTGCGGTGGTTAACACTGCTTTACAATTCTCAAATGCCTCCTGGCCTCGGTCTGTCCAACAAAATTTTGTGCTCTTTTTTAACAAAACTGTCAATGGTGCCACCACACTACTAAAGTTAGGCACAAATTTCCTGTAGAATTTGTTCAATCAGAAATATCATCACACTTCCTTCTTCGAGGATGGCCTTGAAAATTCCTCAATGGCCTTCACCCTCACATTCCTTGGTGTCACCCTTCCGTTTCCGATGGTGTGCCCTAAGAATGTCACTTCCACCTTCTCAACTTCTGTCTTTGCCAAGTTTATGATCAACTTTGCCTACCGTAGTCTTCAAAGAGCTCTGCCAAATGCTCCATGTGATCTTTCCATGATTAAATGACTAAAGATTGTTAAGTCATCTATGTAGATGGCACAATTAGTTAATCTTGCAACAACTCTGTTCATAAGCCTTTGAAAGGTGGCTGGTGCATTTTTCATTCCAAAGAGCATTACTTTAAATTGATAAAACCCATTTGTGGTTAAAAAAGCAGAAACTTCTTTCACTCTGTCCGACAAAGTTACTTGCGAGTAACTGTGAAGTAAGTCCAACTTTGTGATGTAACTGGCTTGTCCTACTTTTTCCACACAGTCCTCCAGTCTTGGAACTGGTGATGAGTCAGATTTGGTCACAGTATTGGCCTTCCAATAATCTACGCAGAATCGTTGAGTACATCAGGTTTGGAAACCAACACGATCAGCGAACTCCACTCACTTTGATTCGGCTCTATGATGTCTTCTTGGAGCATCGCTTCTACTTCCTTCTGAACCTGTGCTGCTTCAAGACGAGTAAGCCTCTAGGGGCCTTGTTTTATTAGAACAACATTCCCTACATCAACCTCATGCACTATTGCGTTAGTCCTCCCCATTCTATTTCTACATATGTCCCCATAGCACTGCAACATGTCTTTCAATTCAGTTCTCTGTCCCAAAGACAGATAGCTCACTACCCTATCCCATTCCTTAAGGACTTACTCATTATTCAATTTATTCTGAGGCACATCACCTGGATTTGATTCCTCTCTCTGAGTGGCAGTAACTAATACTTCTTTCTCCAGTTCCCTTTCCCTGTCATGTTTCAACATGTTGACATGACATACCTGATAATTTTTTTTCCTTTCTGGCATCTTTACCAGATAATGCACCTGACTTAACTTCTTCTCAATCTGATAGGGACCACTAAACCTTGCTTTGAAAGGATCTCTTATCATTGGAACACCAATACTTTATCCCCATGGACAAATATACGACTTTTAGATTTCTTATCTGCTTCTTGCTTAATTAAGTGTTGTGCCATCTTCAAATGTTGTCTAGCTAATTCACCTACACTGTTTAATCTTTCTCTCACCTCAGATACATAGTCCAACTGGGAATCTCTGACTTCAGACCTATCAACGTTTCTTTAATTAATTTTAAAGGCCCAATACTGAGTCAATTCATTTGGAGCATCTTTAATAGCCAATTCCAATCATTTGGGTAATCCTGGCAATAAGCCCTCAACATGATCTTTAAGGTTTGAAGACACCTTTCCAATGTTCCCTGGGATTCAGGATAGTACCCACTTGATTTAAAGTGTTTGATGTCTAAACTATCCATGACTTCCCCAAATAATTTAGCAGTAAAATTGGACCCTTGGTCTGACTGAATCTCCCTGGGTTGTCCATAATGGATAAAGAAAGCAAGTAACTCTCCCGCAACCTTTTTTGCCCTGACATTCTGTAATGGAATTGCCTCTGGAAATCTGGTAGTCACATCCATTATGGTCAGCAAATACTGGTTCCCACTTTTGGTTTTAGGGAGGAGACCTACACAATCAATCATGACCAGTGTGAAAAGCTCTTCAAATGTGGGAATTGGCATCAAAGGCTCTGGTTTTATTACTGCCTGTGGCTTTCTTACCATTTGATACATATGACAGGTATGGAAAAATTCAACCACATCTTAGCCTGAGTCTCCCTCACTCCCAGATGACCTCCTACAGGTAATTTGTGTGCTGCCCACAATACTTCCTGTCTGTTTGCCACTGGCAACACAATCTGGTGAACTTCCACCCATTTCTCATCTGCATTAACCTGCCAAGGCCTCCATTTCCACCTTAAGATTTTATCCTGAAGATAATAGCAATCTGGAATACACTCTGATTCCTTTTCCGAAGAGGCTTTATGATATAAATCCTTGATCGTCTCATCTTGTAGAAATCAGGCACTATCTTACTATCCAGCCCATGACTAGGCTGTGCACTCTCCTGCAGCTCCTTGACTTCTCTTGGGATTTCCTTCACTACCTCAACTAATCCTATTGGTTTAGCCTCTTTTACCACATCCTTTGTCTCAGAGCCTTTCTTAACCCACCAGCACTGTGACTTTGTGTATACTACCTTACTGCAGTGAAAACACCTGCGGTCTCTCACCTCTTTTCTACCCTCTCAGGTTTCTTTTTTGACATGTGGTAAACTGTTCCCAATGTGATCTACTTATTGTTTTTCATTGAAAGATCTCCCTCCTTCCCAATTTCTATCCGTCACGGAATGAAATTGCTGTCAGAAGCTAGATTTCGAGTTATGCACTAATGCATATTCATCTGCCATCTCTGCAGCTCTTCTTGCTGTTTTAACTTTCAGTTCCTCAACATGTGTTCTTATCACTTCTGGAAGTGAGTTTTTATACTCCTCCTGCAGAATAATATCTCTGAGATCCTCATATGTCTTTTCTTTCTTTAATGATCTCATACATCTATCGAAGTTGTTCTGTTTAATTCTTTCAAACTTGATATAAGTCTGACCTAGTTCCTTTCTTACTTTTCTGAACCATTATCCATATGCTCCAGGTACCAATTCGCAGGCACTCAAAATAGCCTGTTTTACTTCTTCATATTCTCTTGACACCTCCTCTGACAGCACTGCAAACACCTCACTAGCCCTGCCTACCAACCTGGTCTGAACTAACATTACCCTTATAGTCTCTATCCAGTTCATCCATTTAGCCAATTTCTCAAAGGAAATGAAAAAGGCTTCTACATTTTTTCATCAAATTTTGATAATGTTTTGACATGTTTGTATGTGTCCCTATCAGGCCTTTGGCTACTATGGGTTTGCTCATCATCACTCTGCTCCTCACTAAGTTTACCTTCTACCTTCATCTCCATCCTTTTAAATTGACTTTCCTGCCTAATTGTCAACTTCCAAGATTCAAACTGCCTCTCTTGTCCTTTTCCATTCTCAAGCTGCTACATCTTTTCCAACTCGAACATTCTTTCCCTTTCTTTCTCTTCTGCCATGGCTATCCTTCCTTTTTCTTTCTCTTCTGCCATGGCTATCCTTTCTTTTATCTTTCCTTTTCTTTTTCTTCTGCTTTTAGCCGTAATTCAAATTGTTTCGGTTCCCTTTCTTTCTCTAACTTCTGCCTTAGAAGTTCACTTTCTAACTCCAATTGTCTCATTTGTAATGTCATTTTTTCTAATTCCACTGCACTTAACTGTTTCTCTGACATACTTAAATGCTTGACTAACTCAATTACAATTTCAGCTTTCTCTTTATCCTTAGTTAAGCCCAATTTTAGCCTGTCTGCTAATTCTAAAAGTGTCCCCCTTTCCTGTCTTTCTAAACTTTCTTGGCAAATTTGGGAAACATCTTTGACCCTCAAAACCTCTTTAGCAATGTTAAGAGCCATTTCCCCACTTTTGATTGAACTAACAACAAGCAAATGAAATGAAACAGATTTTCCACTTCTCACTTAAGTTTTATTTAAAGATCTAGGACACTAATCCACAAATCTGTTTAAATCTGTTTGGAACTTTCAGATCTTAAATCTGTTCAAATCTGTCCAAGTTTATTCTAATCCGTTCAGATCTGTCCAAATCCTGGACCTGAGCCCCCAGTCTATTATAAAGTGGAGGTTAATCCTCTTCTGAGAACTAAAACTGAAACACCCAAAGAGGAGCACCTTGCCCTATAATCTGTAAAAGGAGTGTGAAAAGTGGTGTAACCTGCCTTTCAGCAACTTCTAGTTGTTAAATAAAATAAACCCTGACACTCACTTTATAGTCAACAAGTTACAATTTATTTATCTAACTCTAACAGTGGATATATTAACTAAACTATTAATAAACTGAATAAATCCCATCTAACTACTATGATATGTTGTTCCAATAATTACAAG
>NC_063363.1:9215918-9302302 GCF_021869965.1 Rhincodon typus
CTTCCTGCTCCTCTGATGCTGCTTGGCCTGCTGTGTTCATCCAGCTCCACACCTTGTTATCACAGCTTGTTCTGATGTTGTTTTTCATCCTCAGAAGTCATAGGTGAAGGCTGTAGAAGTAAATGATTGGTTCGGCACCATTTCAAGGGCGTTGGGGTCTGGTCAACATGTATCCCTCAGTCAATACAAGTTTCAAACAGATTGAGCAGCATTAGCTCATTTGGCTGGATGGCTGGTTTTGCAGCCTTGGGTAATGCCAACAGTATGGGTTCAATTCTTGTACCTGCTGCAGTTGATGTGATGCTCTCTCCTTCTCAAGCTTAACCTTTTTCTGAGGTGTGGTGACCATCAGCTTACACCATCAGCTTCCGCTTGGGAACCCTGCAGCCCAATGGTATCAATGTGGACTTCACAAGCTTCAAAATCTCCCCTCCCCCTACCGCATCCCAAAACCAGCCCAGCTCGTCCCCGCTTCCCTAACCTGTCCTTCCTCCCAGCTATCCCCTCCTCCCACCCCAAGCCCCACCCCCATCTCCTACCTACTAACCTCATCCCGCCCCCTTCACCTGTCCGTCCTCCCTGCACTGACCTATCTCCTCCCTACCTCCCCACCTACACTCACCTTTACTGGCTCCATTCCCGCCTCTTTGACCTGTCTGTCTCCTCTCCACCTATCTTCTCCTTTATCCATCTTCTATCCGCCTCCACCTCTCTCCCTATTTATTTCAGAACCCCCTTCCCCTCTCCCATTTATGAAGAAGGGTCTAGGCCTGAAACGTCAGCTTTCCTGCTCCTCTGATGCTGCTTGGCCTACTGTGTTCATCCAGCTCTACACCTTGTTATCTCAGATTTTCCAGCATCTGCAGTTCCTGCTATCTCTGAAACAGATTCTATAAATTGGAGGGTGACCCACAGCCCCAGTTATGACCCAGACAGTGAAGGTCAAAATCTATCCAAACATGCTCCATGCAGATCAACTTTCCCTATCTGAAATAACATTAATTTATTTAATCTATTTTTCCGATCAACCTGTTCAGAGATGTTATTACACACCTCTGGAGCAGGTGTGACTTGAACCCAAATCTCTCAGTCCAGGGGTAGGGCACTACCTCTGCACCACAAGAGGACCCCCTGAAGCAACACTTCAGAGGCCAGCAGCACATCACCAATCACCCTTGATTTACAAAGGTATACCATTTGACAAAAACACTAAGTCAGGTTTTCAGGCAATCCAGTATCCCCGGCACTGAACATTTTTATGTGAGCCAGGGCTCCCTAATTGGACCAGACTAACAGCCCCAAACAGGGAACTCATATTCTATAAGGTCCAGCTGGCTGACCTTGTTACAATCACTACACCATCAATGCACCCATGTGCTAATAGAGGAAAAGGGAAGCTCTGTGGTAGTTAGTAGTTAATGCTTGCATTCATGCCACCCTCCCCCACCACTAATTAACCTCACTTAGAAATATGCAAAGATCTTCAGCTGCTTCATCAATGACCTTCTCTCCTTCATAAGATCAGAAGTGGGGATGTTCACCAATGATTGCACAATGTTCAGCAACTCCTCAGATACTGAAGCAGTCCATGTCCAAATGCAATAGGACCTGGACAATATCCAGGCTTGGGCTGAAAAGTGGCAAGTAACATTCACATCACACAATACAGACAAAGACTATCTCCAATAACAGACATTCTAACCACTGTCCTTTGACATTCAATGGCATTACCAAAAACTGGATACTCCCACAAACAACACCCTGGAAATCATTGGTGAACGGATACTGAACTGGACTAGCCATATAAACGCTGCAGCTGCAAGAGCAGATCAGAGACTGGGAATCCTGCAGTGACTCACTTTCTGACTCCCCAAAGCCTATCCACCATCTACAAGGCATAATTAGGAGTGTAATGTAATACTCCCCACTTATCTGGATAGGTGTAGTTCCAAAAACACTCAAGAAGCTTGACACCATGCAGGAGAAAGCAGCTCACTTGTTTGGCATCACATCCACAAGCATCCACTCCCTCCACCACCAACGCTCAGTAGCAGCAGTGTGTACAATCTACAAGATGCACTGCAGTAACTCAAAGATCCTTAGACAGCACCTTCCAAACCCATGAGCACTTCCATCCAGAAGGACGTGGGCAGCCAATACATGGGAACACCACGCCCTTCAAGTTCCTGTCTGAGCCACTCACCATCCTGACTTGGAAACTTATCACCGTTCCTCCACTGTCACTGGGTCAAAGTCCTGGAAATCCTTCTCTAATAGTGGGTCAGCCTACAGCACATGGTTCAAGAAGACAACTCATCACCACCTTCTTAGGGGTGATTAGGGATAGGCAACAAAAGCTGGCCCAGCCAGCGACACCCACATTTCACAAGCGAATCAAAAGAATACATCTTTGCATGGGACTGTTGTGATGCAGTGGTAACGTTTCTCCATCTGGGTCAGAAAGTTCAGGTTGAGGTCCCACTGACCACAGTGGTGTGTCATAACATGCCTGAATATGTTGATTATACAAATTATATTTATATCTTAGTGAACAAATAAACTACTGGAGTTAATTTGCATGCATAAAAAAGAGGCCACTTATGTGACCAGCAACTAGGACACATGACATAGCCAGTACTGAGATACTCAAAACCCATTTAAGCTGAAATTCATTGGTATGCTACCTACTGACTAATCTTGACTAACCCTTTGACGCTTGGAGTAATGAAATTATAAAGCAGTTTGTTAAAAGAACGAAGTTGCATAATAATTATGGAACGCACTGCCTGGAAGTGTGGTGGAGGCAGACACAACTGAAACATTCAGGACAGCATTGGATGGTGATGTGGTTAGAAACAATGTGTATGGGTATGGGGAAAATGTAGGAAATTAGCAGTAGTTAATGATTGCTCACATGAAGAGCTAGTGCAGACATAATGGGCCAAAGGTTCCCCTTTTTGACTGAAACATGTCTGTGACCCTCTCAGGAAACCTATCTCACAGGGCTGAAAATTTCAGTGAAGTTTGAAAGATGGTTTGTGAGTGGGCTGTCAATGCAGCATCAATGAAACTGCTTTACAAGCATGGAGACGTACAAATTAGGAACTGACATAGGGCATCCTGCACTCTCATCTGCTCTGCCACTGAAAGAAACAAAGCTGATCCAATGGACTGTTGGCCTTGATTTCAATGGTAATGGTGTACAAAAGTAGGGAGGTTTCGCCGAAACTATGCAAGCCCTTGCTTTGAAAGATTGAGCCATTTGAACAGATTAAAAATGTCAGCAATAGTCACAACTTGTATTAGTCAGACAGGTTTACTGTGATTGCAGATTATTAAACTCAAAAGCTCTTTCTAAGATTCTGCTGCAGGTAACCACATGATTTAATGTGAAACAATAATTTTTCAAGTCCTGCACTTATTTCTCAACGTGTCTTAATTTGCAAACTGCTGTGAGTTGGTTTACAGGTCTGGACTCACAAAATTCACAGCTGCATTTAACAGAGGATTTAATGCAGTTTTCATTGGTCTAGAAGCAAAGGATTAAAGATGTAATCGATATGATTACCCTGTTCGTTTGCTGATCTTACCCTTGTAGCACAAGCACTCCTATTGCTTGTCATAATAGCAGCACTATTGTCTGTGCAAAGTGAGACTCTCCTGTCACTTCAGGTGTTCTTAATCCATGAAATTATTGAGTGACGTGAGTATTTCTTCATCTATTCTTATTTCTTGTAATAGCTGATGAAAATCAAATCTTCTAAAACTTACAACAGCCAAACAGTGATTTTAAACAAATAATTGTGCTGTAACCAGCATTTGGTCTCATTGAGCTGAACTGCAATTTGCTCACATTCATAACCGCTTTCAATTGGATGGTTATTTCTCTTAAAAGTTCTTCAATTCTTCTATTGCTTTGGAAAGTGCAACGGTTTTCAAGTTTTGTGCTCTATCTTCACAACATTATTTGACACATTTTCAAAGCAGGGTCAGCTTCTCTCCAATAACATGGATTTTCTCGCTTTTACCTGTTAGGCTGCTTTCAGCTCTTTTCTGGAAGTGATTTATCTGGTTTGCAAGATTTCTGTTAACTGTATTCCTCTTTGTTTTATTCAAATACATCTTCGGTTTATCTTTATATTCTGCACGCTTAACTGGGCTTTTGCAGGCTTCAACATATCATTTGGTAAAATTCATAACCACATGCCACATTGCATTGCCCAGAGAATTCTGAATATCTAAGTTCGATGTTTCTGTTCCTCAGTTGTTCTTTACTATTGCAGTCAGCACTGCACGTGGTTTCAGCTGAAGTAATTGTAATGGCAGCATGAAATAATTTAAATCTGTTTTGTTCTAAAGTAATGCATTTCATGCAATAACACTAGTCAACATTAAGGTTGTCGACCTTATATAGAAGCATACAGTTCCAAGAGTAACAAAACATGAAAGTGTACTAAAGGTAAGCAGATATTTGGATGTATTTTCTTTACATGGCAAATGCATATTTCTACTGTGTGCTGTTGTAGAGATTTCGGGCACTCTGTATAGGAAATATTATTTATAGTATTGCTCATTAACAGAATCAGCTGTAAGAAAAATGGCACTCTGTATAAAATTGTATTTGGCCTTTTCATTGCCTTAAGCTTGTAGTGTTGTACATTTGCCATCTTGGATCTTCATATATCTTGGATCTCTGCTGAGATAGCTCTAGTTTCTATGGGTTTAAAATTAACAGATTTTTGGCTGTGAGTCAAGTTTTGTCAAATTTCATGGAGGATTTCCCTCCACAAGGCCTAGTGAGTTTACTTGCCACATCTCATCATATTCACTTCTTTAACTTCCTAGCCATCCCTATCATACCCATCTGGTATGATTCCAGTCCTATTCTACCATTGCCTTACCTGGAACAACACACCACTGCTGGGATATGCCGGAGTGAACATGCATCCCTGGCACTGGTGCCACTTTTAAAATGCCAATGTGTATCTGGACAAACACTCTGGGTCCTGAGCTGCCTTGCATAATTCCTGACATTTTCACTGAATGTGGCAGACAAGAGAAAATTGGCATCAAGCATTGCTGGCAGGGACCTGGAAGCCCTGGTGGATGGGGGCTGGTGCAGACACAGGATGTGCCCTTCCTCTGAGGACCAGGAGAGGAGCTACAGTACCAGACCATGCCACCTGACCCAGGTTGCTACCTCAGTGCAGTCTCAGCTATCTGGAGGAATGCCCAGCAATGTAGGAAGATGATCTTCTGCACATCCTCCTTCCAAAACCTCACATTCACTCTATCTCTTCTACTGTACCCATCTCCCACCAAGGATCATGCTGTACAGCTCTCACTATTGCCTGAAAAATCTTCTCTCACTCAATGTCGTCCACCCCAGTCCCCAACAATATTAAACCTGCCTACCCTCTGGACTATGGTAGGATGGGAAGCTGTGTATGAACGTCCTGAGATGTGCAGTTAACAAGCAAGAATGCCTTTAATGGGATACTTGCTGCTGCCTGGTGAGACTGTCTCAACACCCAGAACTGAGTTTAAAGATAAACCGAGTTACTCCAAAGGCAAGATGAGAGCCGTTGGATTTCTCATGTGACTCAGCCACATTCCTCACTAGAGCCCATCTCACTCAGGCCCTACAAGATTCTGGCCACTGTACGGAACAGATCTTGTTTCTGCAGTGCTCTAAAACATCGACTCCACACTGTGTAACGCCAACAGCCTGTGTTCAATTCTCGCACTGGCTGAAGCTACCATGAAGATCCTGCCTTCTCAACATCTCCCCTTGCCTGAGGTGTGATGACTCCCAGGTTAAACCACCACCACTAGTCACCTCTCTCCAAGGAGGGAGCATCTCCATTGGACTGTGGTGACTTTACCTTTACTTATTGCAAGCCTTTGCTGCGTGGAAGCTGTTTCCTCTAAATCATACTTCATAAAGGTACTTCAAATTGGTTGTAAGGTTCATTAAGAGCTCCTGACATTGTTACTGAATTAAAAGGCACACTGTGCTGCCTCATCAGGTAGCTTTCCTCCTGACATTGCAGACAAAACAAATCCTTTCCTTTACATCTGACAGGCGAGTGAGAATACAAGAGGCTTTAGTCACCATTATGTTCGGCAGTGGTCTAAACAATCAAATGAATAACTAAGATGCATTTCTCACCTCTCCACCTACAAATTTAGATCCACTGCAGTCAGCAGATTTCGCCTTACCTTTTTGTATCTGATATATCCTCTTCAGGCATTCTTCCAGTCGAAACTGTGGGCCTGTACATGAATGACCTATTGGGCAAGGCAAACATTCTTTACTCATGCCTGTAGAATTTCTATGAATTGATTTGAAAAGGGATGAATGGACAAAAGAGCTGCCAGAGTGTGTTCTTTTCCTGGAAGTCGCACCTTCAGAAACCTGGAAATGAGGAAGGAGACTTTACATGGAAAATAAAAAAGGTTGCTAATAAAAACTCATCAGTTTTATCCGATTACTCTACAGGCATTGACAGGATGGGGAAGCTACCTGACGGGGCAACACAGTGTGCCTTTTAATTCAGTAACAATTAATTGCAACATACAAAGAATCGTTATTAAATGATTCTCTCTTCAAAGGAAAGTTAAAGCATTTCTCCAGCTTTTATCTGTTGCAGCTTTAGAGGAACATACTGGGATAGAAGTTACAGTGACCAATATATTTGTAGAGAATGAGCCACAGTGTTAAAAGTCGTTCCAAAGTGCTCATTTAATATATAAAAGAGGGCCCTTTTAAATGGATTCTAAAAGAAGCATGTTCACTGGAGTGCATGTTTTGTGGCACTGCAAATTTCCATACAGGCTACACTTTGGAGCTATATATAGTCAAGGCTCCAACTTGCTTTCCATTGCATGGTGATCAGGAATCTCTCCAGCTCTTATTGCCCACCATTGGTGTGCATTGGAGGGGATTTGCTTTTGATAATCAACCTGTTTTGGCCAACTGATGAACATTCCTTCCATGACCAACAAGTCCTGGAGTGGGGCTCAAAGCCACAGTTTCTGTCTCAAAGGCAGAGAGGCCTACATCACAAGATCTCAAATGAAGTGGAGAACTGTTTGATTTTTTTAAAAATCTAAACAAAACATCTGAGAAAAATAGATAGAGCCATAGAGTCATTCAGCACGGGAACAGACCCTCTGGTCCAACTCTTCCATCCCAACCAGACATCTTAAACTAAATTAGTCCCACTTGCCTGAGCTTGGCCCATATCCCTCTAAACCCTTCCCATTCATGCATCTGTCCAAATGTCTTTTAACTTCTGTAACTGTAGCTGCATCTACCACTTCCTCAGGTAGTTCATTCCACATATGCACCACACTCTTTGAAAAAGTTGCCCCTCAAGTCCCTTTTAAATCATGTCCCTCTCACCTTAAAAGTATGCCCTCTTGTTTTGAACTCCCTACCCTGGGGAAAAGACCTTGGTTATTTGCCTTGTCTATGCCCCTCATTATTTCGTAAACCTCTATAAGGTCTCCCCTCAACCTCCTATGCTCCAGGGGAAAAAAGGTCCCAGCCTATTCAGTCTCTCCTTATATTCAGTCTCTCATTGGGGATGACACGGTGGCTCAGTGGTTAGCACTGCTGCCTCACAGTGCCAGGTTCAATTCCAGCCTTGGGCGACTGTCTGTGTGGAGTTTGCACTTTCTCCCCGCGTCTGCGTGGGTTTCCTTCGGGTGCTCCGGTTTCCTCCCACAGTCCAAAGATGTGCAGGCTAAGTGGATTGGCCATGCTAAATTTCCCATAGTGTTCAGGGGTGTGTGGGTTATAGGGGGATGGGTCTGGGTGGGATGCTCCAAGGGTCAGTGTGGACTTGTTGGGCCAAAGGGCCTTTTTCCACACTGTAGGGATTCTATAATTCTATAAAGTCAAACCCTCTATTCCCGGAAACATCCTTGTAAATCTTTTCTGCACTCATTCCAATTTAATAATATCCTTCCTACAACCATGTGATGTGTACATAGTAGTCCAAAAGTGGCCTCATCAATGCCTTGCACAGCGCAACATGACTTCCAAACCACAATACTCAATGAAGGCAAGCATGCCAGATGCCTTCTTCACCAACCTGTCAATACATCTTGTAAATTAAATCAAGTAGAATGTCTTAAGAACTTATAAAATTATACAGCACCTTTCACAATTTGAGGATGCTTCCTCATGAATCCAAAGAGATCCAAAATTCCAAAATTTCACTGGATATAATAATAACAAAAAATACCTACAAAATGAACTAATTCTAAGCTATTCTATTTATTACATCTTCTGAATGGGCGTTTGCACTGTTAGAGCAGAAATTTAGAACATTCAGTTGAATGATATGAGTTACTGACAAAAGTGTCAGACAATAGATTTCTTTTCAGCTCCTGACTCACTCACTTACTGCTCATGTTATAACGAAACTTACAGGCCTGTTGTACAAGGGCTCACTTCCCATCTCAGATTGCTTAATTGCAGAAGGACAAGGAATATTTCCATTCGCAGACGCCGGGCAACTATGAAAATTAAATAAGATTAGGTAATCATCATATATTAATAGTCAATATTCCTAATATGGCAAAGACAAGGCTGAATTGATTCATCGTGAAATCACTGGATGATAACATAATGACAGACGTCAAGATAAGGTCACATTTAAAGACGTACTGGTTAAATCATTACTCCATACAAACCTTAAGGTTAGTGGCAATTGATGTGATTTAAGTTAATCTCAGCCACTGCAGCCTTACAGAATATTACCAACCCACTGCACCCAACATCCATGGGTGGGTCCCAGCACCGGAAACTTTAGTAGCAGTATGTAATGAAATTAGATTCATAGAGATGTACAACACAGAAACAGACCCTTCAGTCCAACACATCCATGCTGACCAGTTATCTTAAATTAATCCAGTCCCATTTGCCAGCATTTAGCCCATATCCCTATGAAACTTTCCTATTCACGTACTGGGTGGGTGGTGGGTGCGAGGAATGCTTTGCCGTCGGTGGCAGTGGAGTTAGATACATTAGGGACATTCAAGCGACTCTTGGATAGGCACATGGCTGATAGTAAAATGAAGGGTATGTAGGGTAGTTTGATCTTAGAGTAGGATAATAGGTCGGCACAACATCGTGGGCTGAAGGGCCTGTACTGTGCTGTACTGTTTCTATGTTCCATATACTCATCCTAATGCCTTTTAAATGTTGTCATTTTACTAACCTCTACCACTTCCTCTGACAGCTTGTTTCATACCTGCACCATCCTCTGTGTGAAAAGGTTGCCCTTTACGTCCTTCTTAAATCTTTCCCCTCTCACCTTAAACC
The DNA here is from genome assembly GCF_021869965.1 of Rhincodon typus. Taxonomy (NCBI): domain Eukaryota; kingdom Metazoa; phylum Chordata; class Chondrichthyes; order Orectolobiformes; family Rhincodontidae; genus Rhincodon; species Rhincodon typus. The sequence continues at coordinate 9,225,256 of NC_063363.1, forward strand.
TACGCCCTCTAGTTTTGGACTTCTCCACCCCGGTGAAAAGACTTTGGCTATTCACCCTATCCATGCCCCTCATGAGTTTATAGAACTGTATAAGGTCACCCCTTTGCCTCTGATGCTCCAGGGAAAATAACCTCAGCCTATTCAGTCACTCCCTATAGCTCATAACCTCCAACCCAGCAACATCCTTGTAAACCTTTTCAGAACTCTTTCAAGCTTCGCAACATCCTTCCTATAGCAGGAAGACCAAAATTGCACACAGTATTCCAAACATGGCCTAAGCAATATCCTGTACAGCTGCAACATAAATTCCCAACTCTTATGCTCAATGCACTGACCAATAAAGGCAAGCGTACCAAACACCTTCTTCACTATCCTGTCTACCTGGGACTTCACTTTCAAGGAATTATGAACCTGTACTCCAATGTATCCTTGTTCAGCAACACTTCCCAGGACCTTACTACTAAGTGTATAAATCCTGCCCTGATTTGCTTTCTTAAATGCAGCACCTCACATTTATCTAAATTAAACTCCATCTGCCACTCCTTGGCCCATCAACCCATCTGATCAAGGTCCTGTTGTACTCCGAGGTAATCTTCTTGGCTGTCCACTACACTACCAATTTTGGTGTCATGTGCAAACTTACTAACCATACCTCCTATGTTCACATCCAAATCATTTATATAAATGACAAAAAGCAATGGACCCAGCACCAATCCTTGTGGCACATTGCTGGTCACAGGCCTCAAGTCTGAAAAACAACCCTCCACCACCTCCCTCTGTATCCTACCTTTAAGCCAGTTCTGTATCCAAATGGCTAGCTCTCTCTCTATTCCATGTGATCTAACCTTGCTAATCAGTCTACCATCTGGAACGCTGTTGAATGCTGTACTGAAGTCCATATATGTCACATCCACCACTCTGCCCTCATTGATCTTCTTTGTTACTTCTTCAAAAAAACTCAGTCAATATGTGGTAGCTTAGTAGTTAGCACTGCCGCCTCACAGTGCCAGGGACCCAGGTTTGATTCCACTCTTGGGTGACTGTCTGTGTGGAGTATGCACATTCTCCCTGCGTCTATGTGGGTTTCCTCTGGGTGCTCTGGTTTCCTCCCACAATCCAAAGGTGTGCAGGCTAGAGGGATTGGCCATGCTAAATTGCCCATAGCGTCTGGGGATGGGTCTGGGTGGGATACTGTGAGGGCCGGTGTGGTCGTGTTGGGCCGAAGGGCCTGTTCCCATATAGTAGGGATTCTATGAATCCTATGAATTTGGTGAGACACTATTTCCCACACACAAAACCATGTTGACTATCCCTAATCAGTTCTTGCCTTTCCAAAAACATAATTCCTATCCGTCAGGAACACCTCCAACAACTTGCCCACCACTGATGTCAGGCTCACTGGTCTATAGTTCCCTGGCTTTTCCTTACCACCATTCTTAAATGGTGGCACCGCATTAGCCATCCTCTAATCTTCCGGCCCTTCACTTGTGGCTATCGATGATACAAGTATCTCAGGAAGGGGTCCAACAATCATTTCCCGAGCTTCTCACAAAGTTCTAGGATATACTTGCATGAATTTATCCATGTTTATGCATTTTAAGACGTCCAGCACCTCCTCCTCTGTAATATGGGCATTTTTCAAGATGCCACTGTTTATTTCCCCAAATTCTCTAGCTTCCATATTCTTCTCCACGGTGAACACTGATGCAAAATATTCATTTAATATCCAATCCCAATGTCCTGTGGCTCCAAACATAGGTGGCCTTGCAGATCTTTATGGGGCTCTAGCCTCTCCCTAGTTACCCTTTTATCTTTACTGTGTTTGCAGAATCCCTTTGGATTCTCCTTAACCCTATTTGCCAACGCTGTCTCATGTCTCCCTTTTGCCCTCCTGATTTCCCTCTTAAATATACTCTATTGTTTTTATACTTTTGTAGGGATTCATTCGATCCATGCTGTCCATACCTGACCCATGCTTCCTTCTTTATCTTGACCAAAACCTCAATTTATCTAGTCACCCAGCATTCCCTACACCTACCAGCCTTGCCCTTCATCCTAGCAGGAACATACTGTCTCTGGACTCTCGTTATCTCATTTTTGAAGGCTTCCCACTTTCCAGGTATCCCTTTACCCGCGAATGTCATTCCCCAATCAACTCTTGAAAGTTCTTGCCGAATACCATTAATATTGCCCTTCCTCCAATTTAAAACTTTAACTTTTAGATCCAGTCTATCCTCTTGCAGCACTATTTTAAAACTACTAGAATTATAGTCACTAGCCCCAAAGTGCTCCCCCACTGACACCTGAGTCATCTCCTCTTCCTTATTTCCCAAGAGTAGGTCAAGTTTCGCAACTTCTCTAGTAGGTACATCCACATAGTGAATTAGAAACTTTTCTTGTACACACTTAACAAATTCCTCTCCATGCAAGCCCTAAACACTATAGCAATCCCAGTCTATGTTTGGAAAGTTAAAGTCCCCCACCATTACCATTCTATTATTCTCACAAATAACTGAGATCTCCTTACAAATTTGCTTCTCAATTTCCTGCTGACCATTGTGGTGTCGATAGTACAATCCCAATAAGGTGGTCACCCCTTTCTTATTTCTCAGTTCCACCCAGGTACCTTCCCTGGGCGTATTTCCAGGAATATCCTCCCTAAGTACAGCCGTAATATTATCCCTAATCAAAAATGCCATTCCCCCTCCTCTCTTGACCCCTTTCTATCCTTCCTATATCGTCTGTACCCTGGAACATTAAGCTGCCAGTCCTTTCCATCCCTGAGCCACATTTCTGTAATAGCTATGATGTCCAAGTCCCATGCTCCCAACCATGCCCTGAGTTCATCTGCCTTACCTGTTAGGCCTTGGGAAAAGCTTCTAATTCAATAATTCACTCATTATGATTGTTGCAGTTGCAATTACAAACCATATTCTACACAACTGATGATCTTTCTCTAACTGCTCTCCCACTTCGGGTTAATACAACCACCCTGGGCAGTTGATGGCTGCACTCTGCTCCTGTCCCTGGATTGCCTCTAGATGTTCCTCAGGTATTTTGCAAACTACCTGGGAGTCTGTAGTTCACAGCTTCGGAATTGCCGATGTGAAAAACCAGTGTCTCAATATGCTTGTGACTGTACTATATGTCAAGCAGTACCCTTGTCTGATTTCCCTTTTAACCATTATGGCATTCCATGGAGAAATACCAAATGTGCATTTTTGAAATAAATCATTTCTAGGATGGGGGCGTCACTGACTAGGCAGCGTTTATTGCCCATCCCAAATTGCTCAGAGGGCAGTGAAGCATCAACCACATCGCTGAGTCTGGAGTCACATGTAGGCCAGACCAGGTAAGGACAGCAGTTTCCTTCCCTAAAGGTCATCACTCACAAGATGGGCTTTTCCTGACTATCAGCAACTGTTTCATGGACATCAATAGACACTTATTTCCATATTTACAGATTTTTAAAAATTGAATTCAAATTCCACTGTCTGCCATAGCATGATTTGAACCTGGGTCCCCAGAATATTACCTGGGCCTCTGGATTAATAGTCTAGCAATAATGCAGCTGGGCCATTGCCTCGTCTACGCTTACCTCCTTACTGTTTTGTCACACTTGTTGGCATAATCAACATTTATTGTGAGGAAAGCCTGATGGTTAAAAAAAAAACTTGAAGAAATTATACTTGAGTTTCCAACAAGTAGGTTCCCAGTCCTTAGGATCTAGCTGATGCCAAATTTCCTTGTTGAACAGAAGGCTATATTGACTGAGAAAATGGCCCATACACAATAAAAGTACTTGGTAAAGTTAAGCAGCTGACTATGCCTGAAGAGTAGGTTGATTGTGAATTTGGCAACAGCAGAAAGGTCTGGCATATTCACTATGAAGGCAGATTGAGCTTTTATGACTGGATTTGCTTCCTTGGACTTGTTAGGAAATTCTTCTTCAGTGTCTTAAAGCTGCCTGTCTGATTTATAAACAGGACTTCAAAATTAGAGGAAGGAAAGAACTTGGAGTAATATATGGCTTTCCACAAGCCTAGACAATCCATGCAAAGGAAGGCCCTACAAATAGCAATAAAAGAATGACTAAATAGTCGGCTCTGATGATGTTGATTGAGGGAGACAGAGTGGCCAGACTACTGGGAGAATTACCCTATTATTCTTTGGGATCTTTTACATCCACCTGCACGCCAAGTAAACTTTGGCAATGTATCTCATCTGGAAGATAACATCTCTAACAATGCAGCAACTTCCTTGGCTCTGCGCTGCAATGCCAGACTACTGTATGGGTTTAAACTTTTGGTGTCAGATAAACTGTGTATGTAACTGTAGACATATATAACTAGCAAATGGTATTCAGTGTATTTGTTAGTCAGAGATAGTAGGAACTGCAGATGCTGGAGAATCTGAGATAACAAGGTGTAGAGCTGGATGAACACAGCAGGCCAAGCAGCATCAGAGGAGCAGGAAGGCTGACGTTTCGGGCCTAAACCCTTCTTCAGAAATGGGGGAGGGGAAGGGGATTCTGAAATAAATAGGGAGAGAGGGGGAGGCGGATAGAAGATGGATAAAGGAGAAGATAGGTGGAGAGGAGACAGACAGGCCAAAGAGGTGGGGGTGGAGCCAGTAAAGGTGAGTGTAGGTGGGGAGTTAGGGAGGGGATAGGTCAGTCCAGGGAGGACGGACAGGTCAAGGGGGCGGGATGAGGCTAGTAGGTAGGAGATGGGGGTGGGGCTTGAGGTGGGAGGAGGGGATAGGTGGGAGGAAGGACAGGTTAGGGAGGCGGGGACGAGCTGGGCTGGTTTTAGGATGCGGTAGGGGGAGGGGAGATTTTGAAGCTTGTGAAGTCCACATTGATACCATTGGGCTGCAGGGTTCCCAAGCGAAATATGAAGTGCTGTTCCTGCAACCTTCGGGTGGCATCGTTGTGGCACTGCAGGAGGCCCAGGATGGACATGTCATCTGAGGAATGGGAGGGGGAGTTGAAATGGTTCGCTACTGGGAGGTGCAGTTGTTTGTTGCGAACCGAGTGTAGGTGTTCTGCAAAGCGGTCCCCAAGCCTCCGCTTGGTTTCCCCGATGTAGAGGAGGCCACAATGGGAACAGCGGATATAGTATACCACATTAGCAGATGTGCAGGTGAACATCTGCTTGATGTGGAAGATCTTCTTGGGGCCTAGGATGGGGGTGAGGGGGGGGGTAGGTGTAGGCGCAGGTGTAGCACTTCCTGCGGTTGCAGGGAAAAGTGCCAGGTGTGGTGGGGCTGGAGGGGAGTGTGGAGCGGACAAGGGAGTCACGGAGAGAGTGGTCCCTCCGGAAAGCAGATAAAGGTGGGGAGGAAAAAATGTCTTTGGTGGTGGGGTCGGATTGCAGATGGCGGAAGTGTCGGAGGATGATGTGTTGGATCTGGAGTTTGGTGGGGTGGTACGTGAGGACGAGGGGGATTCTGTCTTGGTTGTTATTGCGGGGAGGGGGTGTGAGGAATAAGTTGCGGGAAATGCGGGAGACACGGTCGAGGGCGTTCTTGACCACTAAGTGGGGGATGTTGCGGTCCTTGAAAAACAAGGATATCTGAGATGTACGGGAGTGGAATGCCTCATCCTGGGAGCAGATGCGGCGGAGGCGAAGGAATTGGGAATAGGGGATAGCATTTTTGCAGGAAGGTGGGTGGGAGGAAGAGTATTCTAGGTAGCTGTGGGAGTCAGTGGGCTTGAAATGAATATCGGTTTCGAGGTGGTTGCCTGATATGGAGACAGAGAGGTCCAGGAAGGGGAGAGAGGTGTTAGAGATGGTCCAGGTAAACTTAAGGTACAGTTTAGTCCCTGGAGATGAGGTTAAAGTACAAGACTATGTGCAGTCGGGGAAGCAATCTGTGGCAGAATGGCTTTTAGGGGAGTTCCAAAATTAGTGAATCTCAATTAATTTGTAATGCTAGCTTTACCATTTTGACAGAAACATCAGACTATTATCGTTCCAGACCAGACTGCCAAACTTATGTCATGATCTGACTAGAGACCAGTAACATGTTTTTAAAGCCAATAAAATGTGAGATCCAAGTACTTGCTAAGAAATGTAAAGTCACCAGTTTCCAGGGTTTTGAACAAACAACAATAAACCTTACTGCACAAAGTTACAAAGGTAAAGTAAAATCCCAGAAGGAAACTCTGGTAAAACTTGTGAATTATACATACTGGTCCAACTGGTGTGCCACAAAATGGAGCTCCAAAATGATCAGCATGTTAATTACCAAGTACAGTATTACTGTTTTTATTTCCCTATTGGCTCTACAATTTCTATACAACTTGTATTCTAATACCCAGAATAAGCATGAGGAAAATTCTGGTAGCAGACAAACTGCAGTCAAACAGCCCAAAATAAATAAGAAATTCAGTTGCAACAGATCCAACAAATTTCTCAACCACTACCCCCTCCCCTAAGCTGGTGGTACTGTGGTTTATCATATTTCAGTTAAACTTTATAAGGGATTCCAATTTCTTTCAAAGACTTATAGTTTTGGAACTCCCCTAAAAGCCACTCTGTCACAAATTGCTTTACCTTCTGCTTATGGTCTGGTACTTTAACCTCATTCCTCAGGACTGCACTTCCCTGGACTCTTGAAATTGTATACCCACACCACTCACAGGCACGATCACTTTTTATTTGCAGACAGACAACTTAACCAAGCTAGTACGGCCCCTGCATTTTCCAAACCTGAGCATATGTCAGTTGCACGAAACAAATACCCGCTCGTGGAATTCCTTCAGCCTTGCTGTCAAGCTCCACTGAATTATTAATGGAACTTAGATTCTTCTGAACCCTCATATTTCCCAGGACCTATCCTAAGTGCTGACTCCAACATTTAGTGACACCTTACTTGATTTCCAGACTTTTCCTGAGTCCCAACTGCTTACAGCTTACTTTCTTTGAATGGAGCCTCTATTCCCTGTTCACAAGTACTTAACCAACCACCAGCCTGAAGGTGTCAATTTTGTCCTCCGTCCTCACCCATCCAACTGACTAAAATTGACTGTTTACCAACCCTTGAACTATTCTGAGTCACCTATCATGAAAAATCTCGCAACAGGGTAAATTGAATGTACAATGAATGAACAGTTGAATATAACAACAATTTGAATACCTATATTGTTAAAACATTCACAAGTTGCTGGCTTACACAATACAAATGGATGCAAAACTTAGCTTCCATCACAGGATAAATTAGGAAAATCACTAGAAGATTCATATCAGATGAAGGTAAATTACTTATGCATTTCAATGTTTCAAAATTATTTTATTCCCTTTCTTCCCTTCAATTTCTGCATAACACAGAGATATTCAAATAAGTAAAACAAGAAAACTCCAGGTGTTGGAAATCTGGAACAAAAACAAAAATTGCTTGAGAAACCCAGCCAGCCTGGCAGCATCTTTCTCTCCACAGATGCTGCCAGACCTGTTGCGTGTCTCAGCAGTTTCTGTTTTTGTTGCAGAAATATTCAAGCTACCTGGGTTTGGACCATATTCGTTTGTTTCAGCATCTACCACTCTGATTATTGCGCACATTTTTGCATTATATCAGCTGCCATCAGCAATATCACTCAAGTTTTATAGGCACATATAATAAAGTGCTAAGACCAGCTAACTGCAGGGGCAAAGACAGTCTATAAACACACCCAGCATGAGAGTCAGTTTCCCCAAACTACAACATATGTAAAGCTAGGAGAGTGGTGAACCAGTAACATTTTTCTATGTCTATGCACAAACAACTCAATTATCATCAGGAACGTTATCATATCATCCAATTTACCCTGCCTGCTGGTAAACATATCTTCACCATTTTCACACAAGTTAGAATTGTACCTATCTATAACTGCTAATCAGTTAGGGTAATTTCACAATAACATCAAAACATGCATTAATTTCGAGGGTGCTGTCAATCAGGCATTGGAGGCATGTGCCAGGGAAAATGCCAAAGTCTTGTGTGAGGCATCAGCATGCATCTACGCAAAAATAAAATGCTGTAGATCATGTTGTTATGTTCTAGCTCTTATTCACTATACCACAATTTTATCACCAAATCAAATTAACTAGTCTATCTTAATATAGTCTTAATAGATCTTAATAATAATTATATATCTTAATAATAGGCTATCTTGGTCTACCTTAAACTGGGATGTCTTCTGCAGCACAGTTTAAAATGGAAAAAGCTTATTGGTACTTGGAAGAACTATAATCTCTCCAGTCCAGACGACTATTGGTCCAGAAATTTTCTGAGCAAACACAAGTGGCACACAGTATGATTTTGGCACAGTACTTTGCGAGCAGAAAAATAAGTTAGATAAGTAAAATGTTTTTGTTACAGGTTTTGTACATACTTCTAGGCTTACTTCTCTTAGAGAGTGCAGAGTGTTTAAAACACAAGATTGTTTTGGTTTCTATGTTCCCAATGGCTATCTGACAGAATGCATTTTAGCCAGTATTCCATGTAGGTCTGGTACTTTCAACCAACTCTGATATATTTCAGGTTACTTCTTTTAATCGTGCTTGGTTCAGAACGCCTAATGAGTTTAATTAAATTGCTTGAATACACAAAATGAAAATCCTCAAATATCAAATTATAGAATAATAGGAGGCAATCTTGCAGCTCATTGAGTCTTGTTATAAGCGATCCAATTAATCTAACTTTTCCAGTCCCCATGTTCTTGTAAGTTTTTTTTTACTCTTTCAACCCATTTCCCTTTTGAAGGCTAATATTGAATCTGCCTTCAGCACCTCATCAGGCAGTGCATTTCAAATTCTAATCATTCATTGATGAAAAGGATTTTCCTCATGTTCCCTTTGTTGTCTTTTAAACAATTACTTTAAATGTGTGACCTCTGTTATCGAAACTTCAGCCAGTGAAAACCGTTTATTTACTCTATCTAAAGGCTTACTGATTTTGAACATCTTCTGCAAGTCCCTTTTCAAACTTCTCTGCTATAACAGCAACAACTTAGACTGCCTCAGACTATTCACATACCTGTAATCCCTTGTCCCTGCAATCATTCTACACGGGGAAGGTGAAGGCCTATCGCAGGACTGTTAATCCAGAGACCCAGATAATGTTCTGGGCACCTGGGTATGAATCATCCTTAAAAAAGAGCTGGAATTAAGAGTCTAATGATGACCATGAATCCATGACCATGACCACGACCATGAAAGTTCTCAGGAAGGGTCACTGGACCCGAGACATTAACTCTGTTTTTTCCTTCACAGATGCTGCCAGATCTGCTGAGCTTTTCCAGCAACTTTGTTTTTGTTCCTGATTTACAACATCTGCAGTTCTTTCGGTTGTTACCATGAATGCATTGCCGATTGTCGGAAAATCCCACCTGGTTTACTAACATCCTTGAGGGAAGGAAACTGCCATCCTCACATGTGACTCCAGACCCACAGCAATGTGGTTGACTCTTAACTGCCCTCTAGGCATTTAGGGATGGACAATAAATGCTGCCTAGTCAGCAATGTCCTCATCCCGTGAATGAATAAAGGATTCTAGTTCATCTCTTTTGTACCTGCTCCAAAGAATTCATGAGCTTCCAAAAGTGTACAGCCCAGAATTGGAACCTATTCTGCAGCTAGTGGCAAATTCATGCTTTATATTGGTTTTGTGCAACTTAAATTCCTAGCCTTTATCTTCCACCCAATCTGTTTAGAAAGCTCATGATCCAATGTTATTGATTGACCTTCTAAGATTTGTCTATAAGCATTGTCAGATCTCCATTCTCACAGCCCACATAAAATTGTACCACTTAGTATTTCCCTGTCCATCCTACCAAATGGATGACCTTACACTTCTCTGTGTTGAATTTCATATGTGGATCTTAGTGCAAATAATTAAATTTGCAATAATGCACTGCAGCTACTTATTTCCAATCAAACTTTGCAATGTTGGTGTTGTGAAGTACTGTGATGGGATTCCAACACTCCATGCACACACTGATGTGCGATCCATATTCAGGAGGCTTATTTCATTTTGCTCCACTTTTGTATATTAAGTAACCAGCTCAACCTTATATGTTTTAAATATTAAAGCTATAAAATGAAAGAGGATCAATGAGCCATTGGAAATGCCCTGGATTCCATTTTATATTTAACAGATTAAAATATGTATTCATGTTGTCATTTTCTCCCATGACAAAATTTAACTTTGCCAATAAGGTTAGGTCTAGGTTTAGAGTTAGAATCAGGGTTAACAGGCCATAGAAAATATACATTCATCAGCCATTTTTCATCTAAATTCCATTCAGTCCTATATGCTTAACTCAAGTTTGCAATTTGAAATGACCATTGTTAAGAATAAATTTCAACTTGCTGTTATTGGCACCAGATTACATGAAGCAAAAAGGCTCAACAATTGATTAATTGGAAACTGTCTATTTCACTTTACATTCTTCCCCCATGTGTGGGTACACATCTAATGTGTTCTTGCCTTTTAAGTTCTTTGGGACTATGAACTTTCAAAAAATGAGTGTAGGTAAGTTGGAAAGACTTTCTATGAATCATCTCCTGTTCTTTGTGCAATCTTAGACATTACACCTCAGCAATTCTAGGAAGGAGAAAAAGACAGCACACTGCAAATGCAGGGGAAACATAAGCTGCATCATGATTCATTCTCCTTGATTCATTTAAAATCATTTGAAATCTACAGATGTACTTCTTTCACATTTTATTTTCTCATTGTTTTGCGAAAGACTGAAATTGCAATAGGTGTGATTTTACCCCACCTGGAGGTTTTGGGAAGGGAAAACAGTTGGATAAGTGTAGACTTATGTTTTCTCTTCAACAGACGTAAGTAGACAGTAAAGGAAATATCCAAGTCTCTCTCCTGAAATTCTATTTTTAGCAGGACTTTCTGGGAGCCCAATAAGGTTTCCAAATGTCAGTATCTGATTAACTTGTTAAAGCTGAAAACCTGGAATGTGACAACATTCCAAAGACTTGGATACAGGTTGCTTGCAATCAGAACCAAAGTTCATCCAAGTCTATGCCTCTTAACAATTTGATTTAATCAACAGGAAACCCAGTGGACCGTGAGAAGTTATTACAAGTCATTGTGTTTTCAGATTCCCAGCCAACGTATGGTAGTCCTTTCTGAACCTAGGATTCTGGGTAATCCAAGATAGAGGAGGGGAAAAATTGAGGCTCTAAGAGCTGCTCCTTTTTGAGGTATTTTGAGTGTTGGAGCTGATTTCCTTGAATTATAGGAGCAGTAATTACTGTTTTATAAGCTGTTGCATTGTTTTGGAATTTTGGGGAAAAAAAATTAAAACAACAGAACTTTAAAGAGGAGGAAGACAGACAAAAGCAGTGACCACATCGCATGTAATTCAAACGGAGGAAGAATCCGACACCGCTGTCTGACCCAGCAGTCAGTCTGCACAGCTACTGCCTTTGCTGTTTGATTCTAAGTATCTCTGGGCATTGGAGTTCATCTAAGAACAATTAACAAACAGCGAAATTTACAGCTCACCTTTGAGAAACGTGTGTGGGAGAGTTCACAGTAGGAGAGCAGCTAAGTTTTTAAGTGTAACCTTACGGTTCATTTTTTGTAAGCCTACAATAGTGAGTAAAATGCATTCTTTTTTGATTATATGTTTTATTGAGATCTGTCTCTTGATAAAATAGAGGTACTAATTTAGCCTGGAGCAGTGTTTGTTAGAACAGTAAGACTGTGCTATTTTCTGGGTCTGTAGATTGTTAAGGTGCAAAGATGGCCTTTGGTAGAGTGATGTGCTCTTCCTGTCGGATGTGGGAGACGAGGGAGAGTTTCCATGTTACTGATGATTCCATCTGCAGGAAGTATGTTTGGTTGCGAATTCTATCAGATCACATGGATCAGTTAGAGCAGCAGTTAGAGGCAATGAGGAATTTACAGGAGCTAGGAGGTGTGATGGATGGCAGTTGCAGGGAGGAAGAAAAACTGCAGATATAGTCAGGTAGATGGGTTACCTCCGGGAAAGGTAGGAGAGGGAGGCAGGTCATGCAGGAGTATCCTGTGGCTATCCACATCTCAAACAAATATGCTATTTTGGAAAATGTAGAGGGTGACGCATTCACAGGGGAATGTGGCACTGACAGACAGATTTCTGGTACCAGAGACTGGTTCTAATGTAACGTGGGGTACGTCAGGTTCCAAGCAATCGATTGTGATAGGGGACTCTCTAGTCAGAGGTACAGACAGACATTTCTGCGGCCAACAGCGAGAAATCAGAATGTTGTGTTGCCTCTCTGGTGCCAGGATCAAGGATACCTTGGACAGGGTGCAGAATATTCTCAAAGGGGAGAAGGACCAGCAGAAGGTCATTGTACACATTGGAACTAATTATTTAGGAAGAGAAAAGGATCGGATTCCAGGGAGAGACTATAGGAAGTTAGGCAGGAATTTAAAAAGGAGGTCCTCAAGAGTAGTAATATCTGGATCACTCCTGATGCCAAGAACTCGGAATAGGAGGATACAGCAGATGAATTCATCGCTGAGAAGCTGGTGCAGGGGAGAAACATTCACATTTTTGGATCATTGGAATCTCTTCTGGGTAATGTTGTTTGGGGGCAGATTCTTGCGGGTAAAGGCATACCTGGAAAGTGGGAAGCCTTCAAAAATGAGACAACGAGAGTCCAGAGACAGTATGTTCCTGTTAGGGTGAAGAGTAAGGCTGGTAAGTGTAGGGAATGCTGGATGACTAGAGAAATTGGGGTTTTGGACAAGAAAAAGAAGGAAGCATGTGTCAAGTATAGACAGCAGAGATTGAATGAATCCTTAGAAGACTATAAAGGCAGTAGGAATATAATTAAGAAGGAAATCAGGAGGGCAAAAAGGGGACATGCGATAGCTTTGGCAAATGGGATTAAGAAGAATCCAAAGGGATTTTATAAATACATTAAGGACAAAAGAGTATCTAGGGAGAGAATAGGGCCCCTTAAAAATCAGCAAGGCTGCCTTTGTGTGGAACCACAAGAGATGGGGGAGATACTAAACGAGTATTTTGCATCAGTGCCTACTGTGGAGAAGGATATGGAAGACATAGAATGTGGGGAAATAAATAGTGAAATCTTGAAAATGTCCATATCACAGAGGAGGAGGTGCTGGACGTCTTAAAACGCATCAAGGTGGATAAATCTCCAGGACCTTATCAGATGTGCCCTAGAACTCTGTGGGAAGCTAGGGAAGTGATTGCTGGGCCCCTTCCTGAGATATTTGTATCATCGATCGTCACAGGTGAGGTGCTGGAAGACTGGAGGTTGGCTAATGTGGTGCCACTATTTTAGAAAGGTGCTAAGGAAAATCCAGGGAACTATAAACTGCTGAGCCTGACATTGGTGGCGGGAAAGTTGTTAGAGGGGAATCTGAGGGACAAGATTTACATGTATTTGGAAAGGCAAGGACTGATTAGGGATAGTCAACATGGCTTTGTGCGTGGGAAATCATGTCTCACTAACTTGATTGAGTTTTCTGAAGAAGTAATAAACAGGGTCGACGAAGGTAGAGTGGTGGATGTGATCTATATGGACTGCAGTACTGTGTTTGACAGGGTTCCTCACAGTAGATGGGCTAGCAAGGTTAGATCACTCGGAATACAGGCAGAACTAGCCATTTGAATACAGAACTGTGCTCGAAGGTAGAAGACAGACAATGGTGGTGGAGGGTTGCTGTTCAGACTGGAGGCCTGTGACCAGTAGTGTGCCACAAGTTTCGGTGCTAGGCCCATTGCTTTTTGTCCTTTATATAAATGATTTGCATGTGAATATAGGAGGTATGTTTGATAAGTTTTCAGATGACACCAAAGTTGGAGGTGTAGTGGACAGCGAAGAAGTTTACCTCAGAGTACAATGGGACCTTGATCAGATGGGCCGGTGGGCCGAGGAGTGGCAGATGGAGTTTAATTTAGATAAATGTGAGGTGCTGCATTTTGGAAAGGCAAATCAGGGCAAGACTTATACACTTAATGGTGAGGTGCTGAGGTGTGTTGTCGAACAAAGACACCTTGGAGTACGGGTTCATATTCCTTGAAAGTGGAGTTGCAGGTAAACAGGATAGTGAAGAAGGTGTTTGGCACGCTTGCCTTTATTGGTCAGTGCATTGAGTCAAGGATTTGGGAGTTTATGTTATGGGTGTACAGGACATTGGTTAGGCCACCTTTGGAATACTGCGTTTAATTCTGGTCTCCCTGCTATAGGAAGGATGTTGCGAAACTTGAAAGGGTTCCGAAAAGATTTAAAAGGATGTTACCAGGGTTGGAGGGTTTGACCTCTGAGGAGAGGCTGAATAGGCTGGGGCTATTTTCCCTGGAGGGCAGAGGCTGAAGGGTGACCTTATAGTGGTTTATAAAATCATGATATGCATGGATATGGTAAATAGATAAGGTGTTTTCCCCAGGGTGGGTGAGTCCAAAACTGGAAGGCATAGGTTTAAGCTGAGAGGGGAAAGATTTAAAAGGGACCCAAGGGGCAACTTTTTCACGCAGAGGGTGGTGCGTGTATGGAATGAGCTGCCAGAGGAAGTGATGGAGGCAGGTACAATTACAACACTTAAAAAGCATCTGGATGGGTATATGAATAAAAAGAGTTTAAAGTGATATGGGCCAAATGCTGGCAAATGGGACTAGATTAATTTAGGATATCTAGTCGGCATGGATGAGTTGGACCGAAGGGTCTGTTTCCATGCTATGTTTCTCTATGACTCAATGGCTGTATGCCTTCTGAGGTTGTTGGTCTTTTGGGTTGTGTGAATATATTTGTCTTTGTGATTAAAGAAGTGCGCTTTTAATTCCAGGTTATAACTTATTTATTGACCAGTGTTTGAAACTCGTTTAGAACATGAGATATGTTTTATAATTATTTTGAGTTAATTAATGAAACTTGGTGAAAGTCTCTTTTATTCTGGCTGGTATCACAAAGAAAAAGCTATTGGCTATTTGGATAATTAAATCCACACATTTGTACCAGTGATATGAGTGGTGAAGCAACAAGGCTTGATTAGTGGCACAATTCCACCCAGCAGAGTCATAGCAAAAGTTACTTGAAACTTTTTTCTCTCTCTTCATGTAACTCCCCTTAAAATAAAACATACTCAACTCTTCTGTCCTTTCAAACTGTTCATCATTTGTTATAATAGATATTGGAATGATTCAGTGTTGAAATAACTATAGGATTGCTACTTACCAGTACCCACAGCTGTAGTCCTGGTATCCTTTGTGATCCCAGTTTTTCCATGATTAGAAATGCCTGTTGGGATAATACGGATTTATTTTATGATTTGACTTGATTTAATTTATTATTGTCACATGTACCTAAGTACAGTAAAATGTTTTGTTTTGTTTTGTGTGCAGTACAGGCATATCATACCATACAAGATCTTAGGATGTTAGATCAGAAGCAAGGAATACAAAGTTACGGCTGCAAAGAAAGTACACAAAAAGCAAGGTCAGCGTTAGATTTGAAATTTGACAGGCAGGGAAGAAGCTGTTCTTGAACTTGTTGGTACGTGTGATTAAGCTTTTGTATCTTCTGCCTGATGGAAGATGTTGCTAGGTCTGTTTAAAATATTGCCAAAGTATTCAAGAGGAAACTGACTTGGTTATTGTTGGATATTCCAAATATTCTGCACCTTGAACATTTATGTCTCTCGTGCATCTCTTCATGACTACCTTCAATTCTTTCAGATTAAAACAGACTGGCATGCTTCAATAGTTCAACTCAGTTCGTTGGCGGAGTGGTTTGTAACACACAGCGAAACCAACAGCATGGGTTCAATTCCTGCCACTACCTGAGGTTACCATGAAGAATTCTCCTTCTCAACCTCTCCCCTCACCTGAGGCACGGTGACCCTCGAGTAAAACCCCAGTCAACTATTTCTTTCTAATGTGAGAGTAGCTGTGAGATCTCCTAGTGACTTTACCTTTCCGTTTCTAAATATACAAAGACTATTCAGTAATCTATAACACAGTTAATGAAGCAAAATAACGCATTGGAGCTTTGAAAAAAAAGATACTAAGTTTCTTAAGGAGATGATAATGCTGATTTCCAGAATCACACGGTTAAAATATAACTTTTAAAGAACATCTTAGAGATGAAATGGGAGGTAGAAAATTGGAGAGATATAGGGAGGGAGTCCCAATGCTTCGGGCATTTAAAGCTGAAGATATGATGGGAAATAGTAGAATGATTAAAATCAGGAATGCACAGAAATTTCTGAGGATTGTAGAGCTCTAGGAGGTTACAGAGATGCAAGGCTATGGAGGATTTGAAAGCAAGGATGAGAATTTTAAAATTCAGACATTGCAAGACTCTTAACCAATGTAAATTAGCAAACACAGGAACAATAGAAGCAAAAATTGGCTGGTAACCAGCATAACAATCATCCATAGTAATCATTAGAATCTTGTGGGAAAATATGCCAATACAAATAACAAAAAGCATGACAAAAATAACTAAAGGCGTTGAAAAGATGCCTAGAAACAGAGACTAGTAATTCCTTGCATTTTTATTCGATATTGCTATGTTTCCCATAGTTAAGTAAAGACAGCTTCTTCTGACCGAGAAATGTCTGGAACATTTTATTTATTTCTTTGTGAATATAGCTAGGCTAACATTTATTGGCTATCACTAATTACCCTTGAGGAGGTGGTGGTGAGCTGCCTTCTTGAACTGATGCAGTCTATGTGGTGCAGGGTCACCTACAATGCTCTCGGAGAAAGAGTTCCAGGATTTTGACCCAGCAATACTAAAAGAACAATGATATAGTTCCAAAACGGGATGGTGTGAGTTTTGGAGGGGAACATATGGGTTGTTGTTCTACCATATGCCTGCTGCCCTTGTCCTCCTAGGTGGTAGTGGTCGTGGATTTGGAAAGTGTTGTCAAAGGAGCCTTGATGAGTGCATCTTGTAGATAGTACAAATTGTTCCAAAGTGCGTTGATTGTGAATGGAGTGAATGTTGAAAGTTGTGGAAGGGATGCTGAACAAGTGGGCTGTTTCTTTTGGCAGTGATGAAATGATTGGCCTCCAATAATCAGAACTATCTTCTGTTGTGCTAGGTATGACAACAAAGAGCAGAGGGTTTTCCTTCTGATTTTCGTTGACTCCAGTTTTGCAAAGAGATATATTGTTATAGTGAAGAGGTTGACACCCCCTCTGAGATCTCAAACTGAAACAGTCAAATAGGAGCACCTCGTCCTGTATTCTGTAAAAGGAGTGGGAAAATTGGTGTAAACTCCTTTTCAGCAATTCCAGTGGTTAAATAAAACAAACCCCGACACTCACTTTAAAATCAACAAGTAACAATTTATTTATCTAACTCTAACAGTGAACAAACTATTAACAAACCGAATCAATCCCTTCTAACTACTAACTTCCCGATTAAAGCAAGATTCTAATGGTATGTTGTTCCAAAAAATACAAGTTCCATTTGTATGTATAAAAATATAGAATTTAGTCTCTTGAAATTGCAGCCAGGTTACATGTCTTCCAGAATGTTCTGTGCCTTCTCTGTCGAGTCTTCTGCCAGGAATGCCTACTCTATTGATTCTTTTGTCAGGAATATTAACTAGTCGTGCCATTGGTACCGTTATTATCTAGATGGTACTTTCTCTAAGACATAGAGGAGGTTGTGAAAGTCAATGATTGTCTCTTGAGAGCTGAGGGCCGTTAGCTTTGGCGGATGGCAGCTAGCTCTGGGGATTTGTCCAATTACCCCTTTCTTTTTATACCCTTGAGACATATCAATATTTTTTACAATAGAATTGGTCCTATGTTGTCAAAACCACCAGATTTAAATTTAAGATAACAAGGCGTAGAGCTGGATGAACACAGCAGGCCAAGCAGCATCAGAGGAGCAGGAAGGCTGACGTTTCGGGCCTAGACCATTTAATAGGTTTTTAGTATCTAAGTGCCTGGTTCAAATTGATTAGCTAAATTCAAAAACTTGTCATCTTGATAAAAACTGCTGCTTGGCCTGCTAACTGTATGGCCTTTTGATACAAATGTTTCAATCTGGGTGCTTTCTGTGTACTTGCAAACTTTCAAGCTGCTGCTCAGAGACATCCATTTTAAATCTCTAAGCATAGAAAAAGCACATGATCTTCTAAAGAGACCACGCAATGCTTTCCCATCAGCATTATATAAACACCAAATTCTAACTTCCTGCCTCCCAATCCACAAGTACTCTACCAACTTCACAACTGTATAATGTGTGTGCGTATATACTATATATATATGTATAACCATAGTCAAATGTTACCTTGTTGTCAAGGACAGTTTCTCTAAACTCACCTCTGGAGTTCTGATCTTTTGCTATTTGAGGATCAAATGTGTAATAAGGTCAGGAGCTGAATGGCTCTGGCAAAATCCAAACTTAGCATCATATTTTTGATTGCCACTTGATAACACTGTAGATGACCTCATCCATCGCTTTGCAGATGATTGAGTGTAGACTGAAAGGTCAGCAATTGGGCGGGTTGGGCATCCTACCTTTTGTGGATAGGATGTATCTCAGACTATTTCCACATTGCTGTGTAGATGCCAGCATTGTAACTGTGCTGGGACAGCTCAGCATAGCTAGTTCTGGAGTGCAGAGATTCATTACCATTGTCAGAATGTTACCAGGGCTGACAGACATTGCAGTGTCTAATGCTAAACCGCTTTTGGATATTGAGTGGGGAGAATTGAATTGATGCTGGGTATCTCGGGAAGAGAGCAAAATGGGTCATTCACCTGGTATATCTGGCTGAAGGAGGTTGCAAGTGATTAAGTCTTATCTTTTGCATTGACATTTCTGGGCTCCCCATTTAGCACAGTGGTAGTGTCACACACCAGAATGAAGTGCATCTTCAATGTGAAAATGTTGCTTCATCTCCAAAAGCACTGTGCGTTGTCACTCCTACCAAAGTGGAAGGTAAAAGGGGGTAAGTTTAAAGGAGATGTGAGAGGCAGGTTTTTACACAGAGGGTAGTAAGTGCCTGGAACGCGCTGCCAGAGATAGTGGTGGAGGCGGATACAATATGCACAGTTAAGACACATTTTGATAGACATGTGAATAGGTAGGAAATAGAGGGATACAAATCACGTATGGGCAAAAGGCTTTTAGTTTAGGAAGAAAAACAAAAAACAAAATTGCTGGAAAAGCCCAGCAGGTCTGGCAGCATCTGTGAAGGAAAAAACAGAGTTAACGTTTTGGGTCCAGTAACCCTTCCTCAGAGCTGGATCCGCAGTTCTTTCATTTTTTTTAGTGTAATAAGTTTAGTTTAAATGTGTCGGCACAGTCTTGGTGGGCTGAAGGGGGTGTTCCTGTGCTGTACTGTTCATTGTTCTAATACAGCCAGGGACAGATGCATCTACAATAGGAAGTTTGGTGAGGATAATGCCAAGTAAGTTTTTCGCTGTCGTTAGTTCCCTCATCACCTGCTGCAGGCCAATTCTAAACACTTTGACCTCTTGGACCCAAAATTGGAAATTGCTGGAAAAACACAGTCTGTCTGGCAGCATCTGTAGACAGAGAAACAGAGTTAATGTTTTGGGTCCAGTGACCCTTCTTCAGAACCTTGTTCAGAACTACTAAAGAAGGGCCTCTGGACCTGAAATGCTAATTCTATTTCTCTCTTCACATCTGTTGAATTTTTCCAGCAATTTCCGATTTGGTTTCTGATTGCCAGGATCAGCAGTTCTTTGTTTTTTTTTTGTCTGGACCCACCATTTATGGTGCTACCTTGGTTATGGATGCTGAAGCCTTCACACTGAATGCATCCTGTGCTGTTTTCACCCTACATGTTTCTTCCAATTAATATTTATTGGGTTAGACTCAGTGGTGAGAGGTTCTGGGACAATTCCCTTCAAACTGTATACCACTGAGCCATCACCTCTGCAGGGTCTGTCCTGCTGGTAGTGGTGTCTGGGACACTGTCTGCAACATATGATTCTCTGAGTATGACTATGCTTCCATTGCCAAAGTCAATGCCAGATGGTTCACCTAGTTTCATTCTATTCTTTAGGTTTGTAGTGGTTTGATACATTTGAGTGGCTCGCTAGACCATTTCAGAGGCCAGTTAAAAGTTGACCACATTGCAGTGTGTCTGGAGTCACACATAGGCTAGGCCAGGTACAGGTGGCAGATTTCTTTCCCTATGGAATGAGTGAATAAGGTTGTTATATAACTTGACAATGTTTCATGGTCACCATTAAACTAGATTTTAGTCAATCAATTTTAAATTTTAATGCTCTGAGGTGGGATTTGAACGTGTACCCCCAGAGGATTAGCCAGACTTTCTGGATTATTCATGCTGAGATATTGCCATTATACCACTGTCTCTGCTGCAGTAGCAGCTGTGTGTAGCTTAATAAAACAACTCAGGTGAATATACACCTCATGGTGGAACAAGTAAGTACTTTTAATCTGCAACAAGCTAGAACTTACTGACATATGTCCGAGGTTTTCTTAAAGTATTGTTCATACTTTCCCTTCTAATCAAGATCAGGTCAAACAAAAAAAAATCACCTCAGAAGGCAATCAAAAGATTTGAAAGATTGTTGTTTTTCAGGACAATGCCTCTAATTTAGGATAAAATAAAGCAGGTCATGTGACCTGTTTTGCAGTCAGCCTAACACCGGGCCTGGTTGATGTGGCTGTAAAAGAAGCTCCAGATCATTTTGCCAGGAAACAGCAACAAGGTTTCACACCTGTAGACAATGGCAGCAGGAACTGTGTTTATGATGGTGAGACTGCCAACCTCCAAAATCTCACAAAGATGTGGAGATTATCAGTCTATAAATGTTTATATTTTAAACTGCTTTTACTTTCAATATGGAATGGAGTTGGAGTCTGAAAAGCAGCCAGTCAGCATTTCTGTCTGAATACAAGGCCCACGTGGTTCACATAGCCATAGCAATGGGCTTTGAGAGGAGAAGGTTTTCTAAGATTCTCTTGATACAGTCTGGAAGGATCAGGAGAAATAAAGGACTGAAAATCTTAATTGTTCACCATGTGAATGCACATGAGAACTCAAACTCAGATTGAAAAGAGCAACTTTGTGAGAATTTGGACCTGGAAATGTAAAATCTTGTGCCGGCTTTTCAGTTACATACTGAAAGTTCGACTTCAATTAAAGTGATTAATCTCGATGGGAATTATAACAATTAATACTCCAATATTGAGATTGCCAGAATTTACAGGGGCTAAAAGAGCTAACATGAATTTTCTACCACATGTAAACAGTCCAAAACTAAAAATGTGAACATGTATTTATAACTATTCCGAATATATCTAATCATGCGTTATTGGTTATGTATGTGAGTCACCGCTGGCCGCTTTTCTTGCAGGTAACTAACTCTCACATCTTTGGAAAAACTCCATATTCCAGCATTTTTGTTAAACAAGTCAATAATCTCAGTAAAAATGAATCTCTGGCACCCAGATAGGGTGAATTATAGAATATCTGTAGCACAGAAGGACACCATTAGTGTGTTTGTGCCCATGCCAACTCTCAGCTACAGTATCTGCTCTCGTACCACTCCCATGCATTTTCCCTATAGCCTTACAATTTTCTTTTTTGTACATGTCATATATTCAAAAAACAAGTCATTGTGTGAAGCTTGTTAAGAATGCATGTGCACTGAGAACTGTGACGACCCAAGGATGCCCCAAAACACTTTAATGTCAGTGATCAGTCCATTATATTTCCAATTTTTGTTTTGTAGGAAAATGTTACTCAACAAATACAGAGGCAGGCAAAGGGTTAAAGATGGAACTGAATTTATATGACACCGTTCATAACCTCAGAACATCACAAAGTGTTTAACAACCAATTAAGCAATTTTGAAACTTTTTCTTATTCTTCCACAAGATGTGGGCATCACCAGCAAAGACACAATTTATTGCACAGCCATAATTGGTCTTGAGCAGAGTGCTTGTTAGCCCATGTTAGATGGCAGCTTAGAGTCAACTACATTTCTATGTGACTGACGTAGGCCAGACCAGGTAAGAATGGCAGATTTCAAATGGAGTTGAGGAACTTATCAGTCATGATTGAATGGTGGAGCAGACTCAATGGGCCGAATGGACTAATTTCTGCTCCTGTGTCTTACGGTCTTATGGTCTTATGGTCTTATTTCTTTTCCTAAAGGACACTAGAGAACCAGATGGGTTTTTATGTCAATCGTTTCATGGTTACCATGAGCTGGTCTTTTTTAAATTCCAGATCTATTAATTGAAATCAAATTCCACCATCTGCTGTGAGAATCCCACATCCCCAGTGCATTGGCCTGGGTCTCTAGATTATTAATCCAGAGGCAATACCATTGCTGCTTAACAGTGTCTTCACTCTTGTAATAAAGGAAATTTTACTTTCGATACACAATTAAAAACCTGCTGGATTTGAAAATGAATTATGCTAACTACATTTGAATCTTGTTAAAACATGTTTTCAACTCCTTTAAACGCAAGGGGAGAGAGATGCAAAAGGGTTCAGGTTGTTTGAAACGGGCTGCAGAGGTAGTGCTGGAAGTGAGTACAATTTCATCATTTAAGAACCATTTAGACAGGTACATGGATGGGACAGGTATGGAGGGATACGGACCAAATGCAGGCAAATAGGGCTAGTTTAATTATTAAAACTGGGCGGCCTGGGAGAGTTGGGCCGAAGGGCTGTTTCCACGTTGTAGACCTCTATGACTCTTTGTGTACAACAAACAATATGATTCTTCACTCCAGACTCCAGATCCACAGCAATGTGATTGATACTTAAGTGCCGTCCAGGTCATTTAGGGACGGGCAATAAATGTTGACCCAGCCGGTTACACCCTCATCCTGTGAATGAATTAAAAATGCTGTTGTCCCTTGTGAGCTGTCAATGAATTAGTAATGAATTAGTAGCAGCATCTTGTCTGCGTTGTTTGGCCCTCTATTTGTGTTGTCTTGTCCCCGGTACCTTTGTTTTAATTTTGATTCATCCAGGAACTCTTCCTCAGACCAGCTGCCAGCAAACTTAACTAAGCAGGTCACACATCACTTCCAGGAGGCACCCACCTTCGCTGAGTTTAGACTTATTCGGAGTTGAACCTTTCTTTCCCTGGAACGAGCAAATGAACAATACAGTGTGACCTACACAATTGCGTTTAATCGGCTTTGTTACCTATTCATTCCACCTTGGTGTCAAATAGCAAACTGTTCAGGGTCAGTTAGCCCTTCCATTAGGAATATCAGGTTATCAGCTGCTGAATTATTTTACAGTGACTTGCACTAATTGAGAAAATATCAATGACATCTATATTGCACAATATTCTAATATGGTCTGATAATATGAAATTTGAATACAAATGAGACCACATTGTGGCATAATGAAGTTGTAATCTGGAAGTCCAGGTTCACATTCTGAATTCATGGGTTCACATCCTATTATGTTTCAGAGGTGTGTCATAGCATTATTTTTGTTTTCCTTTATTCTTAACGGGACGAGGGCATCGCTGGCCAGGCAGCATTTATTGCTCATCCCTAATTGCTCAGAGTCAACCACATTGCTGTGGGTCTGGAGTCACATGTAGGCCAGACCAGGTAAGGATGGCAGTTTCCTTCCCCAAAGGACATCAGTGAACCAGATGGGTTTTCCCCCAACAATCGACAATGGATTTACCGTCATCGTTAGACACATAATTCCAGATATTTTATTGAATTCAAATTTCGCCACCTGCCATGGAGGGATTTGAACATGGGTCCCCAGAACATTACCTGGGTCTCAGGATTAACAGTCCAGCGATAATACCAGTAGGCCATCGCCTGCCCTAAATGATCTAGATCATTAATGTATGGGGAAAAAAAAGTATAAAACTTGTCTCAGTTTTTGAAAAATGATCATCGTTTGTTGTAAAAACCTATCTGGTTAATTAATACTGTTTAAGAAATAGAAATCTGCTGACTTTGACAAACTAGCATGTGATTCCAGGGCCACAACAATATGGTTGACTCTTAACTGCCCTTTGAAGTGGCCTAGAGAGCTACTCAATAGATGGGCTATTAGAGATGGGCAACAAATGTTGATCTTGCTAATAGTGCTCACATCTCATGAAAGATTTTTTTAAAAAGTACAACAAGGAGCCAAATAAAAGAAGTTGGAGGTTCGAGTGGTGAAATAACAGTAGGGAATCATAAAACCAGCAATATTCTCTTCTTTATGAGCTCTGAATCAGTGTGATAAAATCATCATTTTGAATAATATTGACTGAGTTCCAGGAAGTCAATAGCTGCTGCGGGTCCAACACCCACCCAAGGCACAGGATCATGAGTGGAGCTAGTCACAGTTGAGTAATAGTAGGGGAGGGGTGTTTAAACCAGAGGGGCAGAGGGTCAGCAAAAAGGGCAGGGGCCCACATCTTCCTGATGCTGGGTCCCTCTATCAGGCACTGAGCGCCTTAAACAAGGGACTGTTCCCACCACCTTCCCACCTGATTAATAGTACCCTGTCCACCACCAAACCCACCACAGAGGAGGACATAAAATATCACAGAGTGTCTTTGGAAGTACACAAGCCAGATAACAACAATGTAACTGTGTGTACATAATTAATAAAAGTGTAGGATTTAACTACATGGTAAATTATTAATTTGGTGAAAGTAAGACAGAAGAAAATAAATTCTGATCGAATGACCATTGTGCTTTACTACATTCTATGGTGCCCAGAATCTCCCATATCTTAAGCTTTGCCTGCAATATTTAACAATCATACAATATTGCTTCTCCTCCCTTTCCTTTTTAAACTGAAATACTTACCTTTCAGTTCACACAAAGGTAACAATTCACAGCAGAGCATGCAAGCTACACTTCTACATTACTCCAGAGTTCTCATGTTATAAAGATCCACACAACTGATATGGATCAAGTATATCAGTGATATCATTTAGCTTGAGAAACTCATGGGCACAATGCAACCTTATTCCATCAAATTGAGTTCTTCGTGTTAGAAGTACTTAAGTATACCATAGAAAGAGGAAATTTGACATTATAGAAACTACTTTCGCAGTCTCAATATACAATGAAGTACTTTTGACGAGTGTCGTCCCTCTTGTACTATAGGATAACATAACAGCCAACTGTGGCAAGATCCCAAAAAATGTAATTCTCCCCACTTGCCTGGATTAGCGCAGCTCCAACAACACTCAAAAAGCTTGACACCACCCAGGACAAAGCAGCCCGCTTGATTGGCACTACATCCACAAGCATCCAGTCCCTCCACCAACAACACTCAGTAGTGGCAGTGTGTACCATCTACAAGATGCACTGCAGAAATTCACCAAAGATCTTTACACAGTACCTTCCAAACTCATGATTACTACAATCTAGAAGGACAAGGGCAGCAGGTACATAGGAACACCATCACCTGCAAGTTCCTCTCCAAGCTACTCACCATCCTGACTTGGAAATATGTTGCTGGTCCTTCAGTGTCACTGGGTCATAATCCTGAATTCCCTTCCTAAAGGCATTGTGGGTCTACCTACAACATATGGACTGCAGTAGATTATGAATGCAGCTCACTGCAACCTCAGGGATGGGCAATAAATGCTGGCCCCGCCAGTAATGCCTACACCCCTCGAATGAATTAAAAAGAGTAACAAGATAAATGATCAGGTAACCAGTTTTGGTAATGTTTTTGAGGCATGAAGAAATTTCCTTATCTTTTTTGAACAGTTCATTGCATCCTTTCCATCCAACTGACTGAGCAAAATGGCCTTGTGTTTACGACCTGATCGAAAAGACAACAGCTCTGACAGCACTCACTCATTACGCTTTCCAGTCCCTGGTAAGCAGATTAGAACCCATATTTTCTAACTGAGAAGTGAGAACACTAATACTGAGCAAAGGGACTGTCCATTCAGAGCAAATCTGCCTATATCACTGCCCTGCAATCCCAAACAGTCAGGAAGAAATGAAAAGCACTTAATGAGATCAAAAGAATGATGTACATGAATAGCACTCTTCAATGTTTGCACAGATTAAGCAACAATAAGTCAGTTATCAATAAACAGTCACTTTTTTAAATAGAACATTGGCGAAAGGCAAATTAATTTCCATCTACTTTCATTGAGACCCAGGTGATCCTAGTCACAGGATCTATTTGGTAAGTCTTTTAGGCGTTTTCAAATCATCCTGTTCAGAGACGTTATTCCACATCCCTGAAGCAGGTGGGACTTGAACCCAGGCTTCCTAGCTCAGAAGTAGGAACACTTACCACTGCACCTCAAGAGACAGTTTGTAGATAATTTCTAATCAATTTGTTCAGAGATGTCATTACACACCACTGAAGTGGGTGGGAGTCAAGTCAGTGCATACCTTTTAGATAGAGATAGCTAGGTTCTTGACTTGTAAGGGAGTGAAGGGTTATTGGAAAAGGGCACGAGAATGGTGTTGAGACACTTATCAATCACGATTGAACAGCGGGGCAGACTTGACGGGCCGAATGGCCTAATTCTGCTCCTATATCTAATGAACTTGAATTCAGGACTTCTGGCTCAGGGGTGGGAAAACTGTCACTGTACTACAAGAGACCCAATCAAGTAAGTCTTTTATACTTTATTATTAATTAGTGCTACAAGTGCTATCAACAGATTTGTAGAACACAAACAGCAATAAGCTAGGACAAATTAATTTAAAATTTCTCCCAGGGAATCAATATTTTACTCCATGTAGCCAGAGTGGTTTAGCGGGCTGCTCTTCTTCCTCTGATCCAGAATGCCTTACATTCAAGTTCTACTCCTGGTCTTGTTGGCTATGAAAGAACTGAGCCACAGGTCCAGGCAACCAGTATGTGTATATGCAGATCCCAAGCCCAGATAAGGGTGGATAACAATACATTTGATTCTTTGAAAGAGATGTTTTTTACCTAATGATATCCCAGGATCTGTGCTCAGTGATGCAACCAAAATGGAATGTCTTTGAGTCATGTTCTTTTTCTGAGCTTATTGGGTATCAACATGCCCTGTTCAGCTCCACAGTGTTTCCCAAATGCCAGGCCTCCTAGCTTTATCTTTCTGAAATTCTCACAATCTCTTTTGTGAGGTGGTGTAGAGCTCTGTTCAGCTAAGCAAGCCAAAAGTTTTGTTTCATCATGACTAGATTGAAGCATTATTCTAGTTGGTCTGGTAAGATCTCATTACAATTTGACAGTGCAGTGAAAGCAGGTTTAATCAAAGCATTTGGGGGAAATTGGATTATTACCTAAAAAAATGAAAATATGCTGGGTTACAGGGAAACATAGGGCGAAGGATTAAGTGAGATAGTAAGTGAGATAGTTCTGAAGAGGGTCCCAACCCATCAGCTTTCCTGCTCCTCTGATGCTGCTTGGCCTGCTGTGTTCCTCCAGCTCCATCCCACCTACCTTCCCCAGCCCCACCCCTCCTCTCTCTATTTATTTCAGAGCCCCCTTCCCCATTTCTGAAGATGGGTCCCGACCCGAAACGTCAGCTTTCCTACTCCTCTGACGCTGCCTGGCCTGCTGTGTTCCTCCAGCTCTACACTGTGTTATGAAGGATTAAGTGAGTTGCTTTTGCACAGCGTGCACAGACACAATGGGACTAATGACCTCCTTCAGTACCATAACCAATCTACAATTCTATAAAAACTTGCTTTTTCTTTTAGCTACCCCTAAGTTTAGATATCAGAATTCATGTGCTATAATGATCTTGAACTTTGCAGATACGTTAATTCTGTTCAATGAAACAGTTCACTATAATACCCTTATTTCCTAAGGAGAAGGGGTATGATTTTTTTGGACAAATCTGTCATTTGGAAATGACATGAATAATTAACCCTTTAAACTGGTCATATGCTACTAGTGATAAAATGCCCAACCCGTTCCCCATGTAACGATGCTGTGAATTTGAGAGGTTATTTTGTCTTTTTTTTTGAAAGAGAGAGATTGGGGGACAGGTGACGAGCATTCTACGAGAACATAAACAACTTGTGAGGCCTTGGGGCATTTTTAAAGTTGGAACAATAGAAGCAGCCTGAATGGGTGTGGTCAAGCTCCCAAAGATCCAGGAGCAAATTACTGCAGATGCTGGAAAACAACAAATGTTGGAGATCACAATGAGTCAGACAGTCAGACAGTATCCATGGAGAGAGACCAAGCTAACATTTTGAGTCTGGGTGGCTCTCCATCTGATGAAGAGTCATCTGGACTCGAAATGTTAGCTTACTGTTTCACCATGGATGATGCCTGACTCATTTGATCTCCAGAATATGTTGTTTCCCACAGATCCAGGATTTCTAGTTAGCTTTCAGCAGTTGCTGTTAGAGTTTTAAAGAAGTTTTTCCCTCTCTTGATTGCAGCCACAAGCTGGGGTTCTCTTCCTCGGCTTCTGGATTGAATGAGAGACAAAATCTGTTTTCTGCATTTGCATTTTTGCCAAAGCTGTGCTTATGGGATGTTGCTACATTAGAACAGTTAATTAGTAATAGTTACTGTATGTATTATTCTGTTAAGTTGTCCAATAGAGTTAAGTTATTCCAAGTTCTTCTTTCTTTTGTTGTATTTTAACTACAGTGTTGGAATAAATTGTGTTTTGTTTAATGTCAAATAGTTTTGACCAATCAAATTGCATCTGGAACACAGCACCTCACATTTACCTTTGAAATAAAACAAAGTTAGGGTCTGGTCTTGTTCATAACACCAATACAGTGCAGGTCTCTGCATTTGATGCAGAAAATAAGGTGCACGCGTCCAATGCAGATGAATTTTTATAACAAATAAAGTTGACAGAAATGGAAGTCAGAAAGCATCTGGCAAACCTCAGCATGCATGGTCTCTCCTTTAACCTTCCTTCTTATTTAGGCTTGATTACCAATGTGAAGTTCCATCAGGCGTTTGCTACCTTAATGATCCTACACATTTTTATGATACGTTGGTCACAGTCCATCGTTATTCCGATTCTCTCGAAATACATAGCACAAAAATGCTGTCAATCTCAGCCATAGAATTGAACATCTGAATTCTTCAACATAATCAGATCCAGTATTTGACACAAAAATCAGAGATGCACTGGTGAAAATGTACAATGCTTGGCATTTCCAGTGAGGCTTTATGCATTATTTTAGAAAGTGCTTACAGCAATAGAAACAACAAAGTACATTTATAAAACACTTTTAGCACAGTATAATTTCTCAAAGCACTTTGCAAGACAAATTTGGCACTGAGACAAATACAGCAACACTAATGAAGATGGACAGAACCTTGACCAATGAGATGCATTTTAAGACTTGTCGTAAAGGCATAAACAGAGGCACAGAAGTGGACAGCTTGAGAGAAGGAATTGCAGAATCATAGAAACCCTACAGTGTGGAAGCAGGCCAATCAGTCCATCTGGTCCACACTGACCTTCTGAAGATCATCCAACCCTGCATTTCCATGGCTAATCCACATAGACAACACATCCTTGGACACTACAGGGCAATTTAGCATGGCCAATCCACCTAACCTGTACATCTTCAGACTGTGGGAGGAAACCGGAGCACCTAGAGGAAGCCCATGAAGACATGGGGAGAACGTGCAAACTCCAAACAGACAGTTGCCCAACGGTGGAATCAAACTCGGGTCCTTGACGCTGTGAGGCAGCAGTGCCAACCACTGAGCTACTGTGCCACCCAGAACTTTAGGCATTGGCAGCTGAAGCCACTGGCAAAGGTAAGAGCAATTAACAGAGGAATATGCAAGAGGCCAAAGTTGTAGGATGCTGATATCTCAGTGGGCTGCAGGGTTAGATGTGCTTATAATAACTGCGAAGGGAAAGGAGTTTAAAAACCAGGATGCGATCCATAGCATCAAGGTATTCCTTGACTGGACGTCAATCTAGGTCCGTGAACACAGAAGTTATGGCTGAATGCACTTGGTGCAGGTTAGGACGTGGATAGCAGAGTTTTAGACAACATCAAGTCTACGGGGATGGAAGATGGGAGGTCAGCCTCAAGTGTCTCACAATCATCAAGCAGATGGACAGGATTTTCAGCCGCAGGGGAACAGAGGAAGGAAAAAAATCGGATGATTTTACAGTTTCATTTCAAGTATACTAACACATGCCTGACCTCACGCTGATCAGAGGGATTCCTGCACTTTGTTAAATGATGATAACAAGTAAATAAACTGAATAAAAGAGAAGAATAATGATATATTTTGGAATAAAAATTCCAGATTAAGGTTAAGTAAGTAATCAAGTATAAAGCTTCCATAAAATTTCAAGCTTTCAAGTGTCAAGACTAGCAATGGAGCTTGTGGGCTCTTAGCCCAGGAGCCCAGAGCTCATCTACTCCATCCACTTTTTACATTTTTTCTCTCTGCTTTTTTTTAATGTTTATCATCTTTTAACGGCTTTGGTGAAAGGCGTTTTCTACAGGCCCGGGCCCAGTGATGAGGAGGCATCCAGCCCCATGGGGTGGTCTTGGTCCAGCGTGAAGGCCTCGTGCCGGAGGGGCAGTCTCGGTTTGTCATGGCAGTCTCCAGGTTCGGCAGTCTTGTGCCGGGTGGAGGTCTTGTAAAACTTTGAGGTCTTCTTCAGCGGCAACTTCCGGGCATTCCAGATCCGGGCTTGGTGAATTCAGGCTCAAACATGGCAGTCCTAGTCTTGACCTGGAAGTCTCATCCCAGCATGGTGGTCTTGTCCCAATGTGGTGGTCTTGTCCCAGTGTGATGGTCCTGTCCCGATGTGGTGGTCTTGTCCCGGTGTGATGGTCTGGTTCCGGTGTGATGGTCTTGTCCTGGTGTGGTGGTCCTGTCCCAGTGAGATGGTCCTGTCCCGGTGTGGTGGTCCTGTCCCGGTGTGGTGGTCCTGTCCCGGTGTGGTGGTGGTGGTCTTGTCCCGGTGTGGTGGTCCTGTCCTGGTGTGGTGGTGGTGGTCCTGTCCCGGTGTGATGGTCCTGTCCCAGTGTGGTGGTGGTGGTCCTGTCCCGGTGTGGTGGTCCTGTCCCGGTGTGGTGGTCTTGTCTCGGTGTGGTGGTCTTCTTTGGCAGTGGCTTCCATTTATTTCAGCATTTGTCATTTTAATCGGCTTTCCCCAAACCGAAATCGATCCGAGATGAAATTTTCCTTCATTTTTACTTTTATGCTTATTGTCTATGACTTATGTCATTAATGCGGTTGTCATGTTATGGCGACTTATACAAGGTTTCACTGTATTTTTTTTAGTAAAAATACACATGACAACAAATTCCTTTTCTATTTTAGCTTATTTATGCCAAGTTTACTCATAACACAGGGGATACTTTACGTGGTTACTTCCTTAACAGTCAGGATGAGGTAAGCCACTCTAACGTTAAAAAGGTTATGGACTACCAAACTATCTATAAAAACATTTATAGCAATTATCTATATTTCTGATTCTGCAAAAATTAGAGCTTTACATTGTAATTTATTAACATATACTATATGCTGATAAGTCACAGTTACTTATAATATATATATATTCATGCATGTAATTGATAGGATCATGAAATTCAGGGAAAATTAAGGTAAACGCCATAAAAATAACTTTTTACTAGCCATGATTTGATCACTTAGCCTCTTGCGAAACCTTCTGTTGTTTGTTTTAGAAAAACTTTATTAATGTTTTAACAAACTTTTGGAAAGATTTGACCGACATTTTCCTTTTTTAAAAAAATGTTCATTGTGGTTTCTGGGTGCTGCTAGCTGGGCCGGCATTCATTGCCCATCCCTAGTTGCATTGACAAGGTGGTAGTGAGCTACCTTCTTGAATCACGGTGATCTATTTGATGTATTACACCCACGATGGGGGTAGGGAGGGAATTCCAGGATATTTTTCCTGCAACACTGGAGGAACAGCAATATATTTCCAAGTCAGGATAGTAAGTGGCTTGGAGGGGAGTTTGGAGGTGGACGTGGTCCCGTGTATCTGTTGCCCTTGTCCTTCCAGTTGGTACAGCTCACTGGTTTCTGTCACAGGAAGCTTTGATAAATTGCTGAAGTGCATCTTGTAGATGGCAGAGCTACTACTACTGTGTTGGGAGATAGCAAGAACTGCAAATGCTAGAATCAGAGCTAATACAGTGTAGAGCTGGAGGAACTCAGCAGGTCAGGCAGCATCAGAGGAGCAGAAGGGTCGACGATTCAGGTCCTGATGAAGGGTCCAGACCCAAAACGTCGACTCCCCTGCTCCTCTGATGCTGCCTGGCCTGCTGTGTTCCTCCAGCTCCACACTGTGTTGACTGCTACTGTGTGTTGATGGTCGAGTAGTTGTATGTTGAAGTAGGTAGAAGGGGTGCCGATAAAGCAACTATCTTTGTTGCTGTCCGACCAAGTTTAAGGACAGCAATGCTTTCACCATGACGACAACGAGCCCTCTGAATCCATTGTGAAGGTAGGGTTTTGGTTGTTAAGGGGAAATCTTGTTTCTAACAAAGGAAAGTTATCAATTCCAGTGCCCCATATGGATATCATAATCATAAAAGTTAGAAAGCATCTGCTTGAATAAATAAAATATTTGGACAGCCTTCCTGCTTTAAAAGAGAGAATAAAATGTATTTTACATAAATGTTTATTTTCTTTCATGTAAGGAGACAATCTTGCTCAATCTGTTCAGTAACTGTTTAAAAAATATTAAAGTGCTCATAGAGATGCCACAGCTGAAGGAATAAACTTTTCTACCATTATCCTCAGGTTCAGGTGAATTATAGATCAGATACAGAGTAAAACTCCTGCTTTTAACCATTTCAGGGAGATGTGATTAACTCCATGCTGAACAAGATCATCTTTCCTGCATAGTTCTGGCCTCCCTGCTATGTGATAGATGTTGTTAACTTGAAAGGGTTCAAAAACGTTTACAAGGATGTTGGCAGGGTTGCAGGGTTTGATCTATAAGGAGAGGCTGGATAGGCTGGGGGTATTTTCCTTGGAGTGTCAAAGGCTGAGGGGTGATGTTATAGAGGTTTATAAAATCATGAGGGACATGGATACGGTGAATAGCCGAGGTCTTTTCCCCAGAGAGGGGGAGTATAAAATTAGAGTGCATTGGTTTAAGATGAGAGGAGCAAGATTTAAAAGAGACCTAAATGGTAACATGCAGTGCATGGTGTGTGTATGAAACAAGCTGCCAGAGGAGGTGATGGAGGCTGGTATGATTACAATATTTAAAAGGCATCTGGATGGGTATATGAATAGGAAGGGTTGAGAGGGATATGGGCCAAATGCTGGCAAATGGGACTAGATGAGTCTAGGATATCTGGTCAGCATGGATCAGTTGGACTGAAGGGTCTATTTCCCTGCTGTACAACTCTATGACCCTATGACTCTAAGAGATACAAACCTCAAATACCAGAAGTTGAAAATACAGTGACACTACACTCCTGGTGTTCTTTCTAAATATCTACTCCTGAAAACTGTCCCACTGCTACAAGAACTTCACCTGACTTTCCATGTTAATTCATCTTCAAGGGCCTTAATGGTACAGTGATAGTGTCTCCATCTCTGACCCAGGATACCGGGGTTCAAGTCTCATCTGCTCTATATGTATGTAATAATATCTCTGAACAGCTTTGCTGAGAGAAAATATCTACTCCTGAACATTGTACAACCACTACAGGGGAGAAAGGGAGTTGTGTAACTGTACAAAATGTTAATAATGAATTGCAATCCCCAAATTAACTTCCAGCCCCTAAGTTACAATAGAAATTTCATTAAATGTCTAAATGTGCTCACTGGATTTAAATCTGCCAGAAGGTGATTGAGGATAACAGGTCCTGATGTTTTCCAGTACTTTATCAAATGGAGTTGTCATTAAGATAACCCAGAACATGTAGGGAGAAAACAGGGAATGAAAACATTTAATTTAAATAATTGTTATGTTTGGAAATATGCATAACTGCAAGATAATGAACCAATATTGTTGTTCAATTATAAAACCACAGTATATTGTCTTGCAACAATTTTATAGTTATTCAAAATGGACATTTTAAACATTTATATCAAAAACCAGTCATTGCCCCCAAATACACAGTGTCATATCCCGCAAGATAATATCAGTCCTTGGATCTTAATTCTCAATCCAAGAATATGCTAAACTAACAAAGGAACAAACAAGTAACACGTGCACACAGTTTTTAAAGAAACGCAATAAAATCTTAGCAGCCAAGAAATGAAAGGAATGATCAGATGTACGTTTTTGTAACTCAAATAAAATGCACAATATAGTCTGCTAAACAATGCAGCCAACAATGGAAGTTTCACAGAAACCAGCTAATTGCAACTATGGGTTTCCATATGATTATAAGTCCTACAGCAGAAGCTAATGTTGAAATTCTTTACATTACTGGTTAGCAATGGAGGTAGAAGAGATTCCTTTTAAAGTATTTTTGGAATGAGTTTCATTTCCCATCAATTAGTAACAATTTGGTGGATATTTAATCTTGTGCCTGACCAGCAGGTGAATGACAAATTCTGATTGCCACTAAATTCATCATGATTTAGTTTGGAAAGGCAAAAATACCAGGACTTAACATTTGCATTCCTTGGGGACCCAAAACATCTATAAATATCTGCTGTATGCTGCTTCTGCATTATAATATATCTAATCCAGATTATTTGATTTATTTTGTTCACATGTTTTTGAAAATAACGAGATAATTCCAACATTTAGATTGCTCTATGGCTCTTTGAAATGTTACATTTCTCTGCTGCCAATTTGGTAAGACTCATTACCCTCATTGCCTTTCACTAACAGCCTGATCTGTGCTGAAGCAAGGAACAACCTTGTCATAATTTCCTTGTTGTTCCTCAGCAGTAAACTGAATTTTTCATAAGAAAAAACTCAAATGTGTTTTGAGTTGCTCAAGTGTTGGGAGATAGATAGGTTCACATTTTATTTTATTTATTTAACTAAACGTCATTCATTAAGTGATAACATTTTGGCTGTTATTGCAACAGATTGCTGAAATTAATTTGGAGAGCTCCAAGTATTGTTGTGCGATTAGTCCGTAAAAGACTTGGATGTATACATTTTTAAAATTATGTGTAATTAGGTTTACAAACTCTGCATTCAACTTCAGCTCAGACTTCACAACTCCCGGACTTTTACTTGTCAATTTCTGGGATGTCTCACTGACAACCCACTGTCGAGTCTCTTATCAAGCTCCTGGATGAAAATAAAAGAAGGAAATGTATTTTAATATGTTGGAGAACACAAACACAAATGTTTTAAATTTTAAACGTGGTTACAATAATTTAAATTGTGTTTTCCAGGATTTCTGTTGCCTTTGATCAAATGTTGTCTTCAGGAATATATCCAGCCCAATGTAATTTTTAACCTACCTCACAGTACATCCTGGTCTGCAGGAAAATGTCACAAGGAAGCTTTTCTGGAGCCAGTTCTTGTGAATTAGCTTTTTGATCCATCACATTGAATACTCCACATGGTGAAAATTCCTTTTGGATTACAAAAATATATTTAAAATCTCACTGACTTAAACACATTTTGTTTTTAGATGCCTATAAATAAATATGGTTTAAAACCTAGACCTCCGGTAAAAATTCAGAAACATAATTAAGAGTTTATTAATTTGAAAGCTACAAGAAATATTTTTCAGAATAAAAAGCCTGCATTTAAATAAAAAGGTTTAGTTTCCTTTTGTGTGTAAAGTTTTATGTAAAAAAAGTTAGACTTGGGACTAAAACATGCAGGAAATGTATAACAGATGTTTTTTTTTTATTATCCATACTATCTTAATCTCAGGCATTTTGCAAAATAGCCAAAAAGAGTTTCTTTCATTAGGGGCTTCTGATTATTTATTGAACAACAACCAAGAAAAAGATTGGGGAGGAGCAAATTACTGCAGTTGCTGGAATCTGTAGTGAAAACAAAAAGTGCTGGAAATAACAGCGGGTCAGGCAGCATCCATGGAGAGAGAGCGAGCTAATGTTTTGAGTGTAATGAGGAGCCATCTAGATTCAAAACGTTAGCTTGCTTTTTCTCCATGGATGCTGCCTGGCCCACTGTGATCATAAAAAAAAGATTATCCAGTCACCTTTATGACTTGAAGCTCTCAGTCTAGCATTTAAAGCATAGATTATTATAAGTCATGGTTTCCATGTCCTAACTTTTCTTTTTTGAAGTGGTGCCTTGGCATATTGAAAACTCTTGTAAAATCAATGGCTGAATAAGAAATTATTCAGCAGTTAAGTGGCTTGAGAAGAAATTTCAAAAGGCCATTAGTGCAGGGGCATTGTGATGGCCTGGATTACTTCTGCTTTGCCTTTAGAGATTGAGTGTACCTTTGTTTTAATCTGGTTCATTAAAATCTTGGAAAACAATACTACCATTGAAAGAAAAGTGAAAATGTAGCTCTCAGTATATTTAGGAAAATAAAAGATCTGTGTTTGTATCACGATACTGTCTGTTGAAAATGCTTCCAATCTTATTCAACATTTTAGAAAACTACAAGTCATATCTTGGAATGATTTAAACAACGTTGCTCATACATAAATAATCAAAAGCTGTGTTAGTTAACCAATACATTTGTTATTTGCTGGGCCATGGGGAGAGGACAGGGGAGCAGGCTAAGTGGATTGCTGTTCCAACGGACCAGCATTGCCACAATGGGCTAAATAAGTATCCCTTTCTAGATATTTTCTAATCAACCTGTTCAGAGATGTTATTACACATCTCTGGAGCAGGTAGGACTTGAATCCAGCACCCCATCCCCCTCTGGTCCATGGCTAGGGACACTACCACTGTGCCACAAGAGCCCAGGCATCTCCTTCTATAGGATGCTTTGGCACCCGAGTGCCATCTTTCTCTGTGAATTTCATTTTTAAATTTTGACCATAAGAGCAAATAAAATTATACCCAACTAAAACAAAACACCTCTGTATATGATGAGAACGATTGCAATTTTACTTTTTTGGGATCAAAAGAAATTCTCACTAAAATGAAGACATGAAATTGTACCTAGTGCTGGTTGATTGATTTGATTGAATGAAATGTACCTTGTGATGGGCATTTTTCTTTCCGTCAAGATGGCCATAAAAGAAATTCAGAACTTCAGTGTCATTTAGTTCCTCTGCAAGGTCGATGGCATTTCGGCCAATCAGATCCTTTAAGGAAGGAACAGATCTTGTCACACATCAATTGAGATATTCCTCAACCTTCTCCCTTTTACTCTCCCCTTCTTTACTAAAACTGCTGATGGAAGCTGTTTAAGTATCTCTGATTCTTAAACATGTTGCTCACAAAATCTGTTTTCCTGTGCCCAGGCTAGGCATTGTGCTGGCAGATTTTCTGATTTTTGGCTTCTAAACTCTGGTTTTTCAAACCCAACCCTTGCCCAATATCATACATGCACACTTTCCAGTAAAGGTTCCTAGATCTGATCTGTTCTTGTCATTTGGTTTTTATCACTTGAGTTTTTTTTAATTTCAATCATATTTGACACATTACTGTGATTCACAAATTGCTTAGTGGGGAATTAAAATAGTACATGAAGTATGATGCATTGAATACTGCTGTGATGCTAACGTTTAAAGTCAAAGAACAGCTCTTCCACATTCTCATCACAGTGAACTATAACTCACTCCACCAAGTCTAACCTCTTGCACTTGCCGAACTTCCACAGCTCTGACCTTACCTGTGTTTCTTTTCATCTTTATAGGTCTTACATTCTGGAATTCTATCCCACCCCTCTGCCTCTGCACTTCTACCTTCACCTCTAAGTTTTGTTTCAAAACCCACTTCCTCGACCACATTTTTAATCATTTCTTTATGTGGCTCAGTGTCAGATTTTTGCTCATGTGAAGCACCTTGGGCTGTTATTTTATATTAGAATACGTGATATAAATATACTTTGTCATTGCTGTTGTACTGAGCCTACAAACATAAATTGGAAAATGCACACATATGGCACTCTCTAACATATCACTTATATCAGTCATAATAAAGGATTTGATCTTAAAAAAGATTCAGTTTGAATCCAATACTTATTCAGCGATGAACTGCTCTCCCAGCTTCCAACGAACGAGAACTATGAACACAATCGGTGTAGGGCTGAAGTAACCACCATACCTGTGTGCAGAGAGATGATCCCATCCTCAGCAAACATCTCATTCCATCCAGTAGCTGTTCCTTCCTCAACACAAGGAACTTCTTTATGTCATAGTTCATGTCTGAATTCTCAAACTGTTTCATTGTCGTGGCATGAGCCAACACCATACAATGTAATGGAGTCAGATCTTTAGAATAAAAATAGATGATTATTATTCACATCTGCTGGAAGCCACAAAGATCAAAGACGTGAGTAAGATTCATAACAAAAGCAATGCGTGTTTGTGTTCCAGACTAACTGGAAAATATAGTCACTGAAGATGGTGTAATGTACATGGTGTTCATAAAATTTTTGTGCAATTTTAATAATTTGGAATGTGTATACAGTGAGAACGAGTGCTAATTAGCATACAAAAATATAATTCATTAAAGTGCTCATCACTGTTCAAGTTTCAACGTAATCACTAACATTTGAAATATCTTTTTCAGTCAGATTTTCCAGTTTATTGAAAATATTTTGCAGCTGCTGCTTTATGCAATGATACACTATAGTTTTGATCCTGACCCTGTAAATGTTTCTGTAAAACATTCTGAGTTGTCTTCGTATGCTCGTCAGAGTTTTCTCTTATCACATATACATCCAAAGTTCAGTTGTAAAGTTCCACATGCAGCTTAAAAATGTAATAAAAACTGAAAGAACTGTGGATGCTGTAAATCAGGAACAAAAACAGAAATTACTGGAAAAGCTCAGCAGGTCTGGCAGCATCTGTGAAGAAAAGAACAGAAATGTTACCTCTGTTTTCTTCTTCACAGATGCTGCCAGACCTGCTGAGCTTTTCCAGCACTTTGTTTTTGTTTCAGCTTAAAAATGTGCTGTACTCATATAAATAATTAACATCACAATATGTCAATAAAACAAGAATTATTTTGAGCCTCAGAAAGAATGCTCACTAAGGTTTTGGAGTAGATCTGTAGCTTGGGTTGTGGGTGTTGAGGTTGGTTGGCTCGCCGAGCTGTTTTGTTGTTCCGCAGACGTTTCGTTACCGTGCTGGGTAACATCCTCAGTGCAGCCTCTGATGAAGCGTCGGTGTGTTTTCCCGCCTGGTTTTTAAACTCTGGGGTCCGTTGCGATGGATTGCCTCACTTCTGGTTTCCTCCGTAGTGGAATGTATATGGGGTCGAGTTCAATGTGTTTATTAATAGCCTGCTTCGTGGAGTTTTGAACACATTGAACTCGACCCCATATACATTCCATTACGGAGGAAATCCGGAAGTGAGGCAATCCATCGCAACGGACCCCAGGGTTTAAAAAACAGGCGGGAAAACACACCGACGCTTCATCAGAGGCTGCACTGAGGATGTTACCCAGCACGGTAACGAAACGTCTACGGAACAACAAAACAGCTCGGCGAGCCAACCAACCTCAACAAAAAGAATACTTACGATTATTGTCCATGGCATCAATTACGACATCCATTCCATTCATCATTGTTTTCTCTATTACCTGAACGCAATTGATAACGATATTATTGGTGGATAAATACGGCAGGAATGGTAATTACTCATAATCTGAGATGCTCAGATTAACCAGAAGTGGCACTGAGCTCCTTTACTTACATGCAAAACACAAAGAAATCCATTTTCTGCACACAAATGTATTGGGGTTTTTCCAAAATAATCTCTCTCATTGATTTGAGCGCCAAATGAAATGAGGTCATTGACCATCAGGTGCTGATTTCTTTCAGCAGCTAAGTGCAATGCAGTCTGTGGAACCAAATATATTGATATCATTATACAGTACCTTAATGTTCCAATTGATCTGCATAAAAATAATCTCTTTTTCATAACTTTGAAGAATGTGATCTTAGCTTTTAAGAAGTATTATTATTGTACTGTATATCTTTTTAAGTGAATATTTTTACAACTTAATGAACATATTGGCAGGCATTGTTGCAAATAGAACAAGTTAAATGTTACAATTATAGTTAATGTCTGTTTTTATAAAATGGACATAATCTCTCATGTTGTCTTACAAGAGATTTTATTTTGGCTTTGTAAAAAATGACCAACACTTTTTAAACTGATTGTGTCTTGAAGCAGAGCATTGTAATCATCGAATCTAACAATCAATGTAAATTACATGAGTTACTGCAGTTACTCAGCAAAGAACAAATATTTTCTAAAATCCATAACAATAGTTGAGAGTAAATCCAATTGTTATGCATTAGTTAACTTTTGGAAACATTTTGTCATGTTGAAGTCATCGTTAATACAAGGAAGTCCGGGAAAAAAAAATGAGAAAAGTAAAGAACAAAAAAAACCCAGCAACCTTCTTCAAAGTCTTCTCAATACTTACTCGGCCTCTGGCATCCTTTGCATCAATTGTGCCAATGTTTGCCATCCTTAAGGCCAGGCTATACGCCAAAGCTCTCTTTCCCTGAATAACAGCATTATGTAGCATTCTGTTGGAATTTTTAAAAAACATGCTCTGTTACTAATAATTAAACAAGGGAACAAAGCAAAAAAACAAAAATAGATAATGCAAAGCTCTAAATGAAGCTCCTGCTTCTAACTAAAATCTGTGCTATTTTGAGCAATTTAGTCATAATGCAGTTGAAAGTATTTTACTTTTATTTTAAAAGCATTAAATTAATCTCAATTGTGGGTGATTCACTTTTGGATGATTCATTCGAAAAGTATTAAATTGTAGGTGATTTTAATCAGAACCATTATACCTCCTTCTACATCCAATGTTTAAAGGTCAAATACACAAAAGTACAGAAGTATGTTGCATTTCATCGACAGAAATGGCATTCACCTAACGTGCGTTCATTTATAAAGCTCTGAAACACACCTATCACTTGGAAAATCACACAATACCCAGGTTTTTCACCAGCAATACTCGTTTTAAAAAAAGTACTCATTGAAGAAAATGTTTGAACTTTACAAGAAAAAAGGATTGTTTTTGGTGTTGCACATTTATCTGTTAAAGTGTATCGGGACCGGCAACTTCCCTGAAGTTGTTGCTCGTCAATTTCTAATCTGTTCGGATGGATTCTGAATCATCAACATATAGTGCAGCAATGACTGTAATAATTCAGACCATGCCTCTTACCTAGAAATGGCAACAAACATTTCTCAACTGAGAAGCCAGCGGAAGCAAATTTCATTCTAAAACTAAATGATAAGGTGGCTGACCGTTTCCTAAATTTGAAAATAACAGTGGAGTTTTGAAAGCTACGGATGACTGGTTATGGTTAACAATTTTTTACTAACTGTCTCACAACAGCACTGATATAGCATACAGAGCTAAAAGAGCTAAGCAGGTACAGGCATATTAAGATGACATTTGTTAAATGAACTTTTGCACTAGGCTGCATTGCTTGATGATTAGCTGTGTTCTTATCATTTACACTTGTTAAAGTTAATTATTTTTGCTACCAAGAGTGGGATTACGCAGTTGTTCATTCAAAGAGTTGGCACAGGTTGAGTGGGTGATCTCTTGGCATTTTGGATTTCTACCAACAAGGAATGCAGGTGTTGCACTTACGTGTTGCCACTCTCATCCACAGAAAGCAGTTCCTGAGTCGATACATTGCAAAGGCTACCCTCTACATGCTGCAGTTGAAACTGGAAGAAAGAGAAGGCTGCTCCGTCCAGAGTGTGTTGCTGTTGAGAGGTGACTGGAAGGGACTTGCTTTCATTGTGAGAAGATTTGCAATTCTGAATATTGTTCAGTTCAGCTTGGATGAACCATTCTTCCCCAGATGACGGGGAACAAGGTGGAGATTGTTTCTCGACAGTTTGGGAATAGCAGGGCTGACATCTGAAAGTCCCATCTTCTTCAGAGGTGTTTACACAGTGTCGGTATGTGAAAGCCACTGACTGGGTAGGTGAGCTATTCCAACCCTCCGATCTAAAGTGTGAATAAGGTTTAGGAGATACAGATCCCAGATCAGGAAGAGCCACATCATACTCAGAGGAACAACTCCAACCGTTTAGTAAGTTTCCTTGGCTTGTTTGCAGCTGTTGGTTGCCATAGTGTGAACCCCAGAAACTGACAGGGCTGCTGGTGTAGGGGTCCTCCTGCCAATCCATGTTCTGTATTGTTTGATATGGGCATGCTTCATTTTGCTTCAAATCAGTCTCCAAGACTTCTACCAAATCTTCCAGGAGTTCTTCAAAATTCCTTGGTGGGAACGCATTTGATTTTTTTATCTGGATAAAGGAAAACAAAAACAGCAAGTTGTGAAGAGTTTTCATCAATTTGTAGAAATCTGTAACAATCACCTACTAATTTCAAGTTGCCCTTAACATCCTTAAAATCAGCAACTTAAGCAAATTATGTTATAAATATGGATCTGGAAGCTACGCTACGCAATTCCATTACATGAAAAGTAGAATAAGCTGAGTCTAGTATTCCATTCAAATAGCAACTATAGCAGCTAGTTCCACCACAGGAATTCAAGTATTTTGTTTTAGCTTAACAGCAATTGGGGTTTAAAGTCGGTGCTAATTTTTCAAAAAGAAACCACAAAACTGTTGAATTGTCACCAAAACCCAACTGATTCGTCAATAGCCTTTAGGGACAGAAACCTGTTGGCCTTACTGAGTCAGGTCGATGTATGACTTGAGTCCAACATCAATGTGGTCATCCATTGACTGCCCTTCAAAGTGATCCATCAAGTCCCTCAACTGTGTCAGACCCTTAAGGAGAAGCAAACCTACCACTACCTCCCCAGGGCAACCAGGGAGAGGCTTTCAATGCTGGTCTTGCTCTCATTTCCAAATGGTAAATTATAGGAGCCTAACAGTGCTTACCCGTGAGCTCCACTTAGTCGCATATCCAGTCTCTCGGACCACCCGTCTTCTCACTATAACAGAGCCATCAACAAACATGTAATGCACAATGCTTGATATATTAAAGAAAGGACATTTCAATGTAATATATAATTTTGCGAAACTTACAATTATTTGATTTGAAGGGCACATCCACCTGTCAAAAAAAAACAAAACATCTTAAAAATCCTCACATCAAACCAGCTTTACAATGAAGATTAAAGACTGAATTTCCGGGTTTGTCAGTCAACCACACTTTTCCTATAGAGTCCAATCTGATTATGCAATTTGCCTCAACCCTCGGAATAATTTATTTCACACTGAGGTTAATCATTCAAGGACTAAACATTGGTATTTTGTCTGTTGAGAAAAGGACCTGCCGTGCAGATGTAGAGGGCTTATTCCTCATACCTGGTCAATATCTGGATCTTTTCCTCTGGCTATGCGATAATTACGAAGGAGATCTCGAACTGGGCGGCGGACTCTTACTCCCAAGTATTTCTTCTGACACTTTGTATTCATGTGATTTTTCGAGCCTAAGTAAAATAAAGTTTGATTAAAAACTGGTTCTAGAATTTTGGTACAACTTTTACTTCAACTTCCCGCACCTAGGGTACGTGAGGCAGGCAATGGTGCTTATGTTTGGTGCTGTAGCTGTTTTTCTCCTGGAACATGCCACTACCCAGAAGCTAGGGCTGCAGCTTGAGGCTGACAAGGACACTTGCATTTTCAAAGGGTGTGCAGGTCAATAATCAAACTGGCCAATTTCTTTGGCCATCAAGATCCGAAATAGAACTCAAATATGAAGTTTCTGGATCAACCACAGAGACACTACCCACTGCAGCGCAATACCTCCAGTTCAGTTAATGTTAGCAGTCTGTTGCATCAACTGGAAAGTCATAATCATTTGTATTAATGCTAAAGTTGACAATTTTGGCATTTTAAGAACTATTTCTAGCAGAAACAGCCACATTATCTATTAGTTTGAAACTGTTGAGCTACAAGGAATGTAAAATAAAATAACCATTCCCATAACTTTTATAATACAAATTGCATTTGCAAGTAAATTTTCCCAGGTAAAATAATGCAGTAGCTAAAATGTCTAAGGACAGATTCTTAATCTATAAATCAATCAAATAATCTCCAAAAGGATTCCGAAAAGATGACAACCCTATTGATAATGTTTGTATAAATTCTTCCAGATCTATCTGACCTAATACAGGTGGCATGGCAGCACCGGAGTTAGCACTAATGCCTCATAGCACTAGGGACCTGGGTTTGAATCCAGGCTTGAGCGACTGTGTGTGTGGCATTTGCACATTCTCCCTGTGTCTGCATGGATTTCCATCGGGTGCTCTGGTTTCTTCCCACAGTCCAAAGATGCGCAGGTTAGGTGGAGTGGCCATGCTAAATTGCGCCACAGTAACCAGAAATTTGCAGGCTAGATGGATTAGACATGGTAAATGCAGGGTTATGGGAAGAGGTGGGTCTGGGTGGGATGCTGTTTGGAGGGTCGGTGCAGATTTGATGGGTTGAATGGTCTCTATCGACATGTAAGGATTCTATGAATTAAGCAGCATGATTTCAAAAAGATCTGGGCCTTTTCCAAACTTTTTGCAGGGTTTCTGAGTTCCACAGTTTATGAAGTGCAGCACCTTGTGTTAGTCCAACTTGCTCTGTGATTGCCGATACTGGACATTTCAGTGATATTGATATCCTGGTTATTTCTGATCAATTCGAAGCAAATAGACACCTACACTATTTCAAACAACGAAGCAAAATCTATCTAAAACTCTGATCTCAGGTACAAGCAGAAAGAGTGTGCATTTATACAGCACTGCTCATGACTTCAGCAGTTCCCAAATTGCTTTACAGTCAATGAAGTACTGTTTTCAAATGTTTGCACTTTTACAGTGTAGGGAATGTAACAGTCTTGTTGACCACTGTAAGATCTCACAAACAGCCATGAAATAAATGACCCAACAACCTGTGCTTTTTGTGATGTTGGACAGATTACTGATTTATCGAAAAATCCTCTTGGCAGCAGCTGCTGAACTGTGCTGACAGTACAAATAAAGTAAGTAACCATAA
Source organism: Rhincodon typus (assembly GCF_021869965.1). Classification (NCBI taxonomy): domain Eukaryota; kingdom Metazoa; phylum Chordata; class Chondrichthyes; order Orectolobiformes; family Rhincodontidae; genus Rhincodon; species Rhincodon typus. The sequence goes on from NC_063363.1 coordinate 9,270,236, forward strand.
TATATAACATACAGACAACCATTAAGCGGTAAAGTTCAGGGCATTGAACTATTATCTACTCAATTTAGTATTTATTCTGGTTTCAGTTGTTAATTTTGTTGTGTATGCAAATATTACAATAAGTTGCTTTCGAATCAGTTCCTGTCAGTTTACACATTTGCAATTTTCACTCCAGAATGCTAAAATCAGATTAAAGCCTACCCTGATCTATTATGCTTCGGAAAACAGAATATTCAGCACCACGTTTCGGTTGATTGCCAAACATTCAACTTTAAGAATGTTTATTGCTCGCATTGTAAATCATGTTTGAATTTGCCACGAATGCGTTAGGAGCCTGCAGTGCCAATCTGAGCAGGAATCTTACCAGTGGGTGCCTCCTTTGCAGCTTCAGGGCTATTTTTGCTGTGCTTCAGGGGTCCAGAGGTACTCGGGCTCGGCTGTGAACAGTCCGCCTCTGTCTTGGCGACCCTCCCGGCTATGGGGGACCGGTTGCTCTTTCGGTAGTAATCATCAAAGTCACTGTCATTGCTGCTGTGATCGTGAAGGCTGTCCGAACTGAGCACTTTGTACAGCATGTTGTGTTCTGGCGCATCCAGTGAGGGGCAATGCCCAGATGTGGCACTGCAAAGACTTGGGCAGCTAAATGCACTTCCCTGCAGTAACCCACGGGTACAGGGAAATTGGAAGCTCTGAGACAGTAACTGATGAGTAACTACTTTTCTTATATACATGAGAAACGGCTCGCTGAAGAGGCGGGATCGTTGACACTAGCACCTGCGTCAATTTCCTGATCATTTCTATACCTGCCTTCAATTTCACCAGTTGACGCAGCTCTGTACACAGGAATTTCAGAACCTCGCCTACTTTCCACGAAAGGAGCTCAAAAGTTACGCACCTGGCTTTGTTTTGGAAATTGGATATAAGAAGATTCTGAATGCACCGTTTCCTTTACCACATTTTTCAATCCAATTTAATAATCACTAAATCCAGAATTCCTTGGCGGTAAAATCTCAACATCATAAAAGTTCCAATAAATCTGTTTATTGACCCTCAGGTTAAAGGTCTCTACCATAAGAGAGCAGTCCTATAGTCTGGTAAGACTTGGCCTTACTTTTTATCGACTATTATTTTCACCCTGATAACTTTTTATTGCAGACTATAGGAATATGTCAGTGTTGACTCAGCAGCTTCTTCCTCCTTCACTCTCGGAATGGGAACATCACCGACGAGACCACCATCCCTAATTGCCCTTGAGAAAGTGGTGGGGAGCTACAGCGGTGTGTACCCACGGCAAGTTCATCATCTGATATTTCCACTCAAGGTATTTTTTTTATGTTGCACGACTAGTCTTGTCTGTGTGGAGTTTGCACATTCTCCCTGTGTCTGTGCGGGTTTCCGCCGGGTGCTCCAGTTCGCTTCCAAACCCCAAAGATGTGAAGGTTAGGTGGATTGGCCATGCGAAATTGTCCCACAGTGTCCAGGGTTGCGTAGGCTAGGTGGATTAACCATGGTTAATGCGGGTTGATGGGCATAGGGTGTGAGAAGTGGATGTGGGTGGGATGCTCTTCAGAGGGTCGGTGCAGACTTGATGGGCCAAATGACCTTCATCTGTACTGTAGGGATTCTATGATTATATGAAGGGTTGGGATATATTCCTTGCTGTGTCTGAGGTGCTCTGGTCTATGCGTAAAGAGTGAATTCAAATAAAATCCTGGAAAACCTCTGTAGGTCAGACAACATCTGTGGAAAGGGATAACAAGGTGGAGAGCTGGATGAACACAGCAGGCCAAGCAGCATCAGAGGAGTAGGAAGGCTGACATTTCTGGCCTAGACCCTTCTTCAGAAATGGGGGAGGGGAAGGGGGTTTTGAAATAAATAGGGAGAGAGGGGGAGGCGGATAGAAGATGGATAGAGGAGAAGATGGGTGGAGAGGAGACAGACTGGTCAAAGAGGCGGGGATGGAGCCAGTAAAGCTGAGTGTAGGTGGGGAGGTAGGGAGGAGATAGGTCAGTCCAGGGAGGACGGAGAGGTCAAGGGGGCGGGATGAGGTTAGTAGGTAGGAGATGGGGGTGGGGATAGGTGGGAGGAAGGACAGGTAAGGGAGGCGGGGACTAGCTGGGCTGGCTTTGGGATGCAGTAGGGGGAGGGGAGATTTTGAAGCTTGTGAAATCCACATTGATACCATTGGGCTGCAGGGTTCCCAAGCGGAATATGAGTTGCTGTTCCTGCAACCTTCGGGTAGCATCATTGTGGCACTGCAGGAGGCCCAGGATGGACATGTTGTCTGCGGAATGGGAGGGGGAGTTGAAATGGTTCGCGACTGGGAGGTGCAGTTGTTTAGTGCGAACTGAGCGTAGGTGTTCTGCAAGGCGGTCCCCAAGCCTCCGCATGGTTTCCCCGTTGTAGAGGAGGCCACAGGCAATACTGGATTTAGTGTAGTGCAATGAGGCAGACTTGATAAAGGAGCTTAAGGTAAAGGAACCCTTAGGAGGCAGTGGTCATAAGATGATAGAATTTACTCTGCAATTTGAGAGGGAGAAGATAGAATCAGAGGTAACGGTATTACAGCTGAATAAAGGCAACTACAGAGGTATGAGGGAGGAGCTGGGGAGAATTGACTGGAAGAGGAGCCTAGCAGGAAAGACGGTGGAACAGCAATGGCAGGAGTTTCTGGGAGTAATTCAGGAGACACAGCAAAAATTCATCCCAAGGGAAAAGAAGCATGGTACAGGGAGGATGCAGCAACCATGGCTGACTAAGGAAGTCAGGGATAGCATAAAAGCAAAAGAGAAAGCATATAATGTGACGAAGGGCAGTGGGAAACCAGAGGACTGGGAAGCTTTCAAAGACCAACAGAGGGCAACAAAAAAAAAAGTAAGGAGGGAGAAGATTAAATATGAGGGTAAGCTAGCCAGTAATATAAATGAAGGCTGTAAGAGTTTCTTTAGATATATAAATGGGAAAAGAGAGGCAAAAGTGGACATTGGACCACTGGAAAATGATGCTGGAGATATAGTAGTGGGGAACAAGGAAATGGCTGAGGAACTGAATAATTACTTCATGTCAGTCTTCACAGTGGAAGACACAAGTAATCTCCCAAAAATTCAAGAGAGTCAGGGGATAGAGCTGAGTACGGTGGCCATCACCAAGGAGAAGGTGCTAGAAAAACTAATTGGCCTGAAGGTGGATAAATCACCTGGACCAGATGGACTACACCCCAGAGTTCTAAAGGAGATAGCTGAAGAGATAGTGGAAGCATTAGTGGTGATCTTTCAGGAATCGCTAGAGTCAGGGAGGGTCCCAGAGGACTGGAAAATCACTAACGTGACACCCCTGTTTAAAAAGGGAGTAAGGCAAAAGACGGAAAATTACAGGCCGATTAGCCTAACCTCGGTCGTGGGTAAGATTTTGGAGTCCATTGTAAAGGATGAGATTTCTGAATATTTGGAAGTGTATGGTAAAGTAAGGCAAAGTCAGCACGGTTTCATCAAGGGGAGGTCATGCCTGACAAAGCTGCTAGAATTCTCTGAGGAAGTAATGAGCAGGTTAGACCAAGGAGAGCCAATGGATATTATCTACCTGGACTTCAAGAAGGCCTTTGATAAGGTGCCGCACAGGAGGCTGCTGAGTAAGATAAGGATCCATGGTGTTAGAGGCAAGGTGCTAGCATGGATAGAAGATTGGCTGTCTGGCAGAAAGCAGAGAGTGGGGATAAAGGGGTCTTTCTCAGGATGGCAGCTAGTGACAAGTGGTGTTCTACAAGGGTCAGTGTTGGACCGCAACTTTTCACTTTATACATTAATGATCTAGATGAAGGAATGGTGGGCATTCTGGCTACGTTTGCAGGCGATACAAAGGTAGGTGGAGGGACAGGTAGTATTGAGGAGCCGGGAAGGCTGCAGAAGGATTTGGACAGGTTAGGAGAGTGGGCAAAGAAATTGCAGATGGTGTACAACGTGGGATAGTGTGAGGTCATGCACTTTGGTAAGAAGAATAGAAGCATGGACTATTTTCTAAATGGGGAGAAAATTCAGAAGTCTGAAGTGCAAAGTGACTTAGAGAGTCAGGATTCTCGCAAGGTAAACTTGCAGGTTGAGTCAGTAGTCAGGAAGGCAAATGCAATGTTGGCATTTATTTTGAGAGGACTTGAATATAAAAGCAGGGATGTACTCCTGAGGCTTTTTAAGGCTCTGATCAGGCCACATTTGGAGTATTGTGTGCAGTTTTGGGCCCCATATCTCAGGAAGGATGTACTGGCCCTGAAGCGGGTTCAGAGGAGGTTCACGAGAATCGTCCCAGGAATGAAAAGCTTAACATATGAGGAACGTTTGAGGACTCTGGGACTATATTCCTTGGAGTTTAGAAGGATGAGGGGGGATCTAATTGAAACTTACAGAATACAGAATGGCCTGGACAGAGTGGATGTTGGGAAGATGCTTCCATTGGTAGGAGAGACTAGGACCCAAGGCACAGCCTTAGAGTAAAGGTAAGACCTTTTAGAACGGAGATAAGGAGAAACTTCTTCAGCCAGAGAGTGGTGAATCTATGGAATTCACTGCCACACAAGGCCGTGGAGGCCAGGTCATTGAGTACGTTTAAGACTGAGATAGATAGGTTTTTGATTATCGAGGGGATCAAGGATTACGAGGAGAAAATGGGAGAATGGGGTTGAGGAACTTATCAGCCGTGATTGAATGGCGGAGCTGATTTGATGGGCCGAATGGCCTAATTTCTGCTCCTATGTCTTAAGGTTTTATGAAAATGTTTCGAATCCCATATGAATCTTCTTCATTTCTGAAAAGTCATACCGGACTTGAAATATTAAGAACAAAAGTGTTGCTGAAGTTGCTGAAAAAGCTCAGCAGGTCTGGCAGCATCTGTGAAGAAAAAAATCAGAGTTAATGTTTCGGGTCTGGTGACCCTTCCTCAAATATTAACTCTGTTTACCTCTCCACAGATATTGCTAGACCTGCTGAGATTATTCAGCATTCTGTGTTTGTTTCAGAATTGCACCATCTGCAATATTTTGACTTGATTCTCTTCTTCTTCAGCTCACTGATTATTCGCAGAACCAAAGTAAAGTGCCATGAAGGTTAACTAGGGGTAAGCTGCAGAGACAGTTGTTGAATCTGTATCTGCTGGAATAGAGATTAAACATCTCCCCTCCCCCTACCGTATCCCAAAACCAGTCCAGCTGGTCCCCGCCTCCCTAACCTGTTCTCCCTCCCACCTATCCCCTCCTCCCACCTCAAGCCGCACCCCCATCTCCTACCTACTAACCTCATCCCGCCCCCTTGACCTGTCCGTCCTCCCTGGACTGACCTATCCCCTCCCTAACTCCCCACCTACACTCACCTTTACTGGCTCCATCCCCGCCTCTTCGACCTGTCTGTTTCCTCTCCACCTATCTTCTCCTCTATCCATCTTCTATCCACTTCCCCCTCTCTCCCTATTTATTTCAGAACCCCCTTCCCCTCCCCCATTTCTGATGAAGGGTCTAGGCCCGAAACGTCAGCTTTCCTGCTCCTCTGATGCGCTTGGCCTGCTGTGTTCATCCAGCTCTACACCTTGTTATCTCTTAAACACTGTGCTGTTGGCTTTAATCAGTTCCACCCACTAGCTATTCAGCCAACTGCGTAACCACACCCTCTCCCAACCCCCGCCTCACCCCACAAAAAGGCACAGTATTAGCATATTATTGAAATACTGCATTAGGATGGTGGAGGGGATTTTTTTAAAAAATAATTTTGCTCCTTACTGTCATTGACCTAAACTACAAACACTAAAAACACAGACAGGAAATAAAGTAAAAACATCTACTTACATGGTGTTGGAAATTCTACTTAACATGCTTAGGTATAGAATAAAGCTCACGTTATTCTGCCACATCAACATTCCTTGAATAACAGTCAGAAAAAAAAACATTCTTCAGTGCAGTAAGGCATCATTTCTGTTCCCAACAACAGCCAACCTCTTAGGTGAGATTAGCAAATAATTTCAAATTATAGTTGATTGCTTACCACAGAGACACACCTTAGAGTGAACACACTGAAATTGCCAATGGCCATTTCATGAAATAGTTTTGCAGCCAACTCTACAGGAGAAACTTTATTGTGGTTATCATGTATTAAATAGTAAGTGCGAGGCTGCCTGCATGAGCCAAAGTTTTAAAATCTGTCCCCTGAACTTTAGTCCAAGAAAATGCTTCCTCAGAAGGACTGCAATGGAAGAAGACACAATCCATCAAAGGACTGAAATAACAAAATGATAGGTACAACAAAAGAGATAATGTAAAGGTTCTCAGTTCAGAGTTAAAATGGATAATAAGTACAAATTGGAGCATTAACTTCACCAACTTTTTTTTGTTTACTGTGGTTTTGTGTCCCTAATTAATGCAGAATGATTTTGCACACACTGACTCGCACCTAAATGCATTATGTTGAATTCAACTGTATTTCTTTTTTTTAAAGAAAAGGAGTATTCTATGGCCAACACCTTCTTCTATGGATTGTAAATCACTGCCGATGCTGGAGTCAGAGATAACACAGTGTGGAGCTGGAGGAACACAGCAGGCCAGGCAGCATCAGAGGAACAGGAAAGCTGATGTTTCGGGTCGGGATCCTTCTTCAGAAATGGAGAGAGGAAAGGGAGCTGGGAAATAAATAGAGAGAGGAGGGGTGAGGCTGTGGAAGGTAGGTGGGACGGTGATAGGTGAGTGCAGGTAGGCAATGGTGGGGATTGGTCAGTGAGGTGGGAGTAGCGGATAGGTGGGCGAGAAGATGGACAGGTTGTGCCAGATCAAGGAGTTTTGGATGAGAGGCTGACAATGATGCCGCCTGAAAACTGGAGGAGCAGTACCTCATATTCTGCCTCTGGAGCCGACAGCTCGATGGCCTAAACGTAGAATTCACCAGTTTTAAAATCTCCCACCCCCCGGTCTCATTCCATGTCCAACCCTCCCTTTCATCCCCGCCTCCTTGACCTGACTCACCCTGTCACTCTTCTCTCCCACCTATCCAACCCTCCCATCCTACTGACCAATTCCCACCACTCCCTACTGCACTCACCTATCACAGTCCCATCTACCTTCCCCAGCCCCTCACCTCCTCTATTTATTTCTGAGCTCCCTTTCCCCTCCCCATTTCTGAAGTAGGGTCCTGATCTGAAACATCAACTTTCCTGCTTCTCTGATGCTGCCTGGCCTGCTGTGTGCCTCCAGCTCCACACTGTGTTATCTTCATTGGATTGCCTTTGGTCACAGTAGCAATCAGCCAATGATGTGATATACTTGACATTTGATAGTAATGAATACTGCGACCCCTGCTGTTTGCAATGTTGAATATTGCATAACTGTTACATGACTGAAGAATCTGAAATATGCAGGTTAAGTAATCACAAAATGGTGTACATCTATTTGTGTTTCATTGGAACGATTAACTACTGATAACTTCCAAATTTACTAATACGACAGAATCATGACAGTACACGCTAACAACATGCTTTTGGAGAATAGCCACTTTGTATATCATAATCAAATATATGAGCTAGTGAATAATCATAGAATAACATAACATAAATTACAAACCGGTTTTATAGAAATAATTGATGAAAGGAAAAATTCTACAACTCCCATTCTTGCCTCCCAGCACAAGTGCAAAAGCCTCATGGATTCCTTCCTCTCCATCTAATTGCAGTCATGACTTAGAAATTCCTAATGTCCTTGCAGCTCTCCACTCTGGTGTATCTGAATATAAACAACACTTTGCCAGCAATGATATTTTAAAATTTGTTCATGGATGTTGTTGGCTATGCAAGCATTTATTACTTATCCCTAGTTTCCCTCGAGAAGGTGGTAGTGAGCTGACTTACTGAACTGCTTGCACTCCTTGGGGTATAGGTAGGCCCACAATGCTGTTAGGGAGGGAATTCCAGGAATTATGATGCAATAACACAATGAAGGAATGACAATATAGTTCCAAGTCAGGATCTTGTATGGTTTGGAAGGAACTTGCAAATGGTGGCATTCCCATAAGTCTGCCTCTCTCCTCCTAGGTGGTAGAGATCGCAGATTGGCAAAGTGTTGATAATGGTGTGTTGGTGAGTTGCTACTATGGTCCCTGCAACGTCACCTTCAGACAAAGTTGCCTAGAATATGGATGCCATTCCTCTAAATCAATTTCACTCATGGCCATATATGTTGAAGTCAGTATTACCTAACCTCTACCCTTCTCAACTCTATAACTATGCTTCGCAAGTTTGTGCCCATTATAAATGCCACTCCCCCTCTACTGACTGTATCCTCTCATTCCCAACTATTATCTCAAGCTCTACATGCCAATCATCGCCAACACTATCCATTTCCACCTCAAGAACATTACCCACTTTTGTCTCACCCCAAACCTTCTGACTTGAAACAAAAACAAAGTTGCTGGAAAAGCTCAGCAGGTCTGGCAGCATCTGTGAAGGAGAAAACAGAGTTAATGTTTCGGGTCCAGTGACCCTTCCTCAGAACTGGTTTGAAAGTTCTATTCACACTTTCGGTACCTCCAAACTCAACTGTCATAAATGTTGCAGATCTACTCTCTCCCAAAACAAGCTTCGTATAGCAGAGATTTGTATTATACTCTGTACAGCATCCCACACACCCAGATTGATCTATGTTACTTTTCTGTTGCCCAACATATTGAATTTAGAAACATAAAACAGAATTTTCCACATTGGCAGGGCCAATGACAAGAAATTTAGGAAAATATGATGAGAATGGAAAAATAAGATTCCTGAAATCCTGTTTTACCCCTTAAGGTTTAAATGCTGACTTCAAATTCTCACTAAGGAGTGGAGATTACTTTTTCCAAGCATTTGTATCTCATTATTAGCTAATCTCACCTAATTTCTATGGAATTGTCAATCTTTTCCCTTCCTCCAAGAAGTTAGACGGTGCCAATTCCTGGCATGACTGTCAGAATGGTTCTCTGGAAGTAGCTTCTTGCCAATTGCTTTTCTGGCCCATTATTCCAGGTTCAATGTCACCCAGCATGCTCCATGGACGCTACCCTCTTCTATCCTTCAGCCAATTAGACATGCCCAAGCCATCAGGCTCAGCACATCATTCTGGAAGCTTTCAGACTGACTCGCAACCACCTCAGCCTTTCAGGGCCACAATCATGCCTTGCATCCTCTGGCAGATCTTGCTGCACACAGGAGCATGCACATCTCATGCATTGGATGCATCTTATGACTTTTAGCTCACTTTCTTAGCACTCACTCACTTTGTGCTAACTTCAAGGCTGCCAGCCTCCCTGGATAGCATTGTGTTTTAACTTGGGAAGAGGCAAGCAGCTTGTCACAGTTGAGAGCATAGTCAAGGGGGGGACAGGTTGCGCTTATGTCAATGTCACACCTACAGCAAGTGCCAGTAGCTTCAACCAAATGGCCACTTCTGAAAATCAAAGGGGATCAATCTTTGGTGGGGTGAATGGGGACTGTGGTCAGTCAGGGAATGTTACCACACTCAGTGAAGGGATTTGTCCAATCTCAGTCCAGCAGCTGGCCACAGTCTGTCAGGCATTTGGTCCAACTGGAGTCTCGGGCCACAGCGAGTATGAGAAGACTTATTCAATCTGCTGGCATTAAAGGGTACATCAGTCATAGAATCCTAGAATCCACAACAATGTGGAAACAGACCATTCAGCCCATCAAGTCCACACCGATCCTCCGAACAGCATCTCACCAATACCACCCTTCTACCTTATCCCTGTAACCCTGCATTTCTCATGGCTAATCTACCTAGACTGCACAGCCCTGGACACTATGGGCAATTTAGCATAGTCAATCCAGCTAACCTGCACGTCTTTGGACTGTGGGAGGAAACCACAGCACCTAGAGGAAACCCACACAGATGTAAGGAAAACATGCTAACATAGCACAGACAGTCACCTGAGGCTGGAATCGAACCTCGGTCCTTGACACTGTGAGGCAGCAGTGCTAACCACGGAGCCACTGTGATGCCCAGTCAGGGAGCTGAGGAGACAATCTTGGGGGAGTAGGGGGGTGCAATTTGCCATCCCCAGGTGCAGGTCACAGTCAGTCCTGGGGGGTTTGATTACTAATCGTCAGGGAACCTATCGGGTTGGTCCGTAGAAAAGTGAAGAAAATGGGAAAACTCAAGCTTGTGGTAGGAGTTCATTAGACTGAGTCGCTGAGGGAATGATTAAAGTGAAAGGCATAATTCAAGATGACAGCACAGGGTCTCAAGAGCAGAGGAAGAGATGGGAAGATTTCATAAGTCAGAATCACTCTGAATATGGCCAAAAGGAATGTGACAATTTGCAAAGCCATCGGCTCAGTGGATAAATGGAGGACATTAGTAGTAATAGAAAAGGGTTGAGCAGTCGTCGGGGATACAGGGACAGCATCACAAAAGGGGAGGGTCATTGTTATTTTTAGCATAAATGTAAATATGAAAGATAGGGTGGGGGTGATGTGATTGTTACTTGTCTCAGACAGACTCTGCATTGATGAGGATATGGAGCGCAAACCTCTCCACCTTTGCACCGAGCTCAATTGTGCAATAGTGACACATGAAAGTATGGGTGCAGAATGTAGCTGTTTCATGTTTGGGGTGGAGTACAGTTCTTTGTACAAGAGTTCTGCATACGTTCACTATGCGTCCGTTGATTGTCTAATTCCACTGATCTGCCATCATATCGAATTGACAGGTAATCCTTTTTGCAAGAGTTACGATTAAAAGGAATGGTCTCAAGCAACCATGACGTTACATTGCATTAATTGGCTACCTGGTCATGTCAGGTCTGCAAATCCATGCAACTTTACAAGTCTTACCTGGGTTTGCCAGTTCTGCATCACTTTGGTACCTGAAAAGTAAAGTCAACTGCAACATTCTTACCACTGTAACCCTGTAATGACATGGTCTGTGATAGAGTCATACAGCACAGAAACAGACCATGCCAACCATGTTCCCAAACTAAACTAGTTCCATTTGTCTGCTCTTGGTTGTGAAAGTTGAAAGGGTTCAGAAAAGATTTACAAGGATGTTGCCAGGGCTGGAGGGTTTGAGCTATAGGCAGAGGCTGAATAGGCTGGGGCTATTTTCCCTGGAGTGCAGAAGCTGAGGGATGACCTTTTTGAGGCTAATAATATCATGAGGAATGTGGATAGGGTAAGTAAGCAAGGTCTTATCCCTGGGGTGGGGGAATCCAAAACCGGATGCTGTGGGTTTAAGGTGAGAGGGGAAAGATAAAGAAGAGACCTAAGAGGCAACATTTTCATGCAGAGGGTGGTGCATGTATAGAATGAGGTGCCAGAGGAAGTGGTGGAGGCTGATACAATTACAACATTTAAAAGGCATCTGGATCAGTATATAAATAAGAAGGGTTTAGAGGGATATGGGCCAAATACTGGCAAATGGGTCTAGATTTATATAGAATATCTGGTCAGCATGGACGAGTTGGATCGAAAGGTCTGTTCTCATGCTGTATATCTCTATGAATATATCCCTCCAAACCTTTCTTGTTCATAAACTTATCTAAACGTCTTTCAAATGTTGTCAGTGCACCAACATTCTCACCACTTCTTCTGGAAATTCATTCCACACACAAACCACTCTCAGTGTAAAAAAATATTGCCCCTCATATCTTTTTAAAATCTTTCTTCTCTCACCTTACAGATATGCCCCACTCTTGAAATCACCCACCCTAGGGAAAAGGCACCTGCCATTCACCTTATCTATACTCACATGATTTTATAAAGCTCGATAAGTTCATCCCTCAGCCTCCTATGCTCCAGTGAAACAAATCCCAACCTATCTGGCCTCACTTTATAACTCAAACCCTTCATTCCTGGCAATGTCCTGGTAAATCTCTTCTGAACCCTCTCTAGCTTAATAATATTGATGTTAATAATAGTGGTGTTCAAGGGTGGCCTGTTTTTTTGGAGAGTGGATGCTATCATGGTCGATAATTGCCTGTAATTCACTCTCCCATTGCACCATTAGAACTTTGGATATGCAACATACATCTGGAGCACCATATTATGGTATAGTATTGGCCTCCCTGCAGATATTCCATGCCAGACAGTGTCAGTGCATAGCATCCAGCTTCACTATGACCAATGTGAGGCTGATATGCCATTTCTGACATTCCCCACAGATTTTTGGCTCTCACATCTGAGAAGGAACCTGCACTTGAAGAAATCCTTGTGGCCTTGATGAATGTGTGTAAACAGCATCAAAGCAAGCCACCCATCATTATGTTTTGAGTGAGCCCAGCCAGAACAGCAACCTCAAGCCGCTGCAACACATCCTCCAGAGGGAGAAGCAGAAGCTGAAGATGCTCCCAAGGAGATGGAGGAGAATAACCAGACCCTAAATCTACTGGCCTCACTGCCATTATCTACACGTTTTGGAAAACCAGCGCAGTCACAGACTAAGGATGTTCTGACCCTTGTCACTGGACTGTGTCATCTGCTAGAGTAGGACTTGTGCTCAGATGAATGGATAGTCATCCCATCCTGGTGCCCTGATCTTTTATTTTTGACAGTGGCTTGGTCCAATGAGTAACTGGGGACCTGTGTGGCATCTCCCAATTCTCAGTCCATAAATACACTTGATGTCACTGATGCTATCTTCTCTGAATTGCACCAGTTTATGTCCTTCCCTAGTGTCAAAGAGAGTTAAATAGTTTGGACAGTGGATTCTCCACCATCACTGGCTTCCCCCAGCTGCAGGGAGCTGTAGACTGCACCCACTTTGCTTTGGGACCACCTATTGTCAACAGCTTGTCAACAGAAAAGGCCTCCACTCAATTGATGTCCAGTTCAGCTGTGATAATCTTCTGAAGATGTGAATGAGAATCAGCACGCTGACCAGAAGGGAGATCCAAGAGACATGTTAGAACAATGCAACAGATCAGACTGAACCTAATTGAAATCTAGGATGACTGAGCTGGATTTTGACTTCCTTTTATTGTGTCACTTTCTGTTGGCCATATGGCGAGCAGACCCTGGTCGGTCTATTGTACATGTGGACCTGGTTATTTCTGCATCTTTTCCAGAAAAAAATAAATCAGTGCAACATGGGGTGGAGAGGGAAAGAGTTGTGGAGGATTGGGGGTGTGGGGGAGTTGTTATGGAGAAGGGGGTAGCTGTCCAGTAAATTTATCTGCTTTTTAAGCAATGCGTCTACGAGAGATGCCTTTTAGCTAACTGGTGTTTCTACAGAATGGAAGGGGGAAGGAGGATTTACTGTTTTGCTATCCATTGGACTTCTACATCACAGAATGGAACCCTTTATAACAGGATGGTATGAATTAGACACACCGACAGAAGTTGACAATTTTATTAGATGTAACACTAATCCATGAATATCATACAATTGATTCATTGCAGTTGGTTGTTTCCATGTAAATCCAAGCTTTAGCAAAGGTCGGCAGTGTTACAAAAGGCTAAATCTTTCCAAACAATTGGCAATGGACTTGGAGGACAATGGAAACATTTGTCACCCTTTTGGGTCATAGAGCATTGAAGACCGTAGAAAAAATGCCCTTCGGCCCAGTCATCATCAAACAACTCTTTGCTCTACTCCAATTTTCCAGCACCTGGCCCATAGCCTTACCTGCTATGGCATTTTCAAGTGCTCATCCAAATCCATAAATATTTTGATGGTTCCAGCCCCTACCACCTTGTTAGACAGTGAATTGCAGATACCTGCCACCCTCTGGGTGAAAAATGTTTTCCTCAGATCTCCTCTACATCTACCTTAACACTGTGTGCCATGGTTATCGACCTCTCCATTAATGGCAGATGGTCGTCTCCATCTAAGCCCCTCGGAACTTTGAACACCCCAATCAGGCTCTGCCCTTAGCCATCTCTGCTCTAAGGAAAATAACCCCAGCCAATCTAATCTCTTTAGACCCAAATAGCAGAACTTCACTGACACCCAGAAAATTCAGCCCTGGGATTGATACTATTAAGTATTTCTTTTCCAAATTATACCATTCCAACAAGAGTGTCATGGGCATTAAAATAGTTGATTGATCATTACCACCGAGAGAAATACACCATATATCAGAAAACCCTTCTGAAGAAGGGTCTAGGCTCGAAACGTTAGCCTTCCTGCTCCTCTGATTCTGCTTGGCCTGCTGTGTTCATCCAGCTCTACACCGTGTTATCTCAGATTCTGCAGCATCTGCAGTTCCTACTATCTCTGAAACATATATCAGGAGTATGTGACTCAGTCAGTCATCATCTAAACAAAGATCGTCCTTACATAGAAACATAGAAAATGTCTTCTCCGCCATTCAATATGATCATGTTCCTATTTTCACTCCATACTCTTTGATCCCTTTAGACCTGAGCACTGTATCTAATTTCTTCTTGTAAACATTCAATGTTTTGGCCTCAACTATTTTCTGTGGAACAGAATTCCACAGGCACCCCGCTCTCTGGGTGAAGAAATTTCTCCTCATTCCAGACCTAAATGGCTTACCATGTAGTCTTAGACTGTGAGCCCTGCATCTGAATTCCCCAATCAACGGGCACATCCTTCCTGTGCTTATTCTGTCTAATCCTCTTAGAATTTTTTAGGTTTCTATGAGACCCTCCTCATTCCTCTAAACTTCAGCGAATATAATCCTAACTGATCCAGTTTCTCTTCATACGTCAATCCTGCCATCCCAGGAATCAGTCTGATAAATCTTTCTTGTACGCCTTCCATTACCAGAACATTCTTCCTCAGATAAGAAAACCAAAACTGCACATAATACTCCAGGTGTGGGTCTCATCAGGGCCCTGTACAATTGCAGTAAGACATCGCTGCTCCTAAACTCGAATCCTGTCACAATGAAGGCCAACATATCATTTGCTTTCTTCAAAGCCTTCTGCACCTGCACATTCACTTTCAGCAATGGTGGATGAGGACAGTCAAGTCCCATTGAACCTCCCTCTTTCCCAATGTAACACTGTTTAGGTAAGAGTCTGCCTTGCTTTTTTAGCTCCAAAATGGTTAATATCACATTTATCCACATTATACAGCATCTGCCATGCATTCAACTAGTCACTCAACTTGTCCAAAAACACTCTGAAACGTCTCTACATTCTCCTCAGTGCATTCTTTCTCAACCATTATAAGGGGATGAGTCAGGACCAAGAATTACCACTTGTAGAAATCAGATAACACTGAAAATGCATTAATCAGCAAACCACAGCTGTGAACTATTAGCTGCATACTGTACATGAATTTGTGTTAAGTACATAAGGTTTCCCATGACCATTGGGCGTACAGGTAGTTAATGTAAATATTTCAGATATATATTTGGCAGGTTGAGATAAAATCTAAAACAAACTGAGAATGCCTTAAAGAGAAGACCTGAAATGTTTTTGGGTGGGGCCTTTTGGCAAGAGGGATAATTTCTCTAGCCATCCTGCTGAGGGTTTGTGTTTCTGTCAACAGGATGCAAAACACCCAAAGCACAAAATATTTAATCCACACAAGGACAAAAATGTAGAACATAGCACACTAAATTTGAAAAACAAAAGGCAAAACTATAAAACTCATTGGTTTTCGAGTTGGATTAGCTGTAAGATTCGTACAGCAATTTGAACTTCTCAACGTGTTTCCCTAAAGGTCAATATAGAAGGCTAATTCAGGTGGTGAAGTGGATCAGGGAATGTATTTACTTATGTACTACTTACTATTTTTCTCCAACACAAATACTGCTGCATTGTTTGTTTGACTTTCATCAGAGTATTTCTTTCATATTAACATCAAGAATGGGTGCTGTAGTGATTGTAACGAGGCCAGCCTGGTGGATCTTATAGAATATGGGTTCCCTGATTGGGGCTGTTAACCTGGCCCAATCATGGAGCCCTGGCTGACAGATAGAAACAGGAGTGTCAGGGGTTCTTTTCTCTCTGAGAGCCACCTCTCAGCTAGTTGGGTCAGTGTCATGTACTATGCACATGTAAATAAAGGGTGACGTGGTGATGGCATACCAGTCTTTGTGGAGTTATTTCAGTGGTGATGAGAGTGGGATTAATGATGAGACCATGCAAAATCGCCTACTAGTTGAAGCCCAACTGGACTTCAAATAGGCATCACAAATCACTTTGTCATTTGGAAATGTGGCTGTATCAGTGATTGTGGAACCAGTCTTTACTAAAATTCACCCTGGACTCCAACCTTTAAATTTGTGTAAGACCTCAGCAAGGCTAAGAACCTATACTGGGGAACTCTGCAGTTTAAGGGGCAACTTTGGTTCCAGTCTGTTATGAGAAGGAGCTGATTCAGTGAACAGTGATTGTACTAAAAGGCTCAGTCCCAACTTGATGGGGCAAAATTGGTTGAGAAAGATTCAACTTGATTGGCTCAACATTTTTCGATTTAAAAACGGCTGCCTGAAGTACTAATTAAGTAACCAGATGTTTTTCAGGAAAGACTAGGGACTATCAATGGGGCCAGGCCCACCTTACATGTTGACCAGGAAGCAATTCTGTGATTCTGCAAAGCCTGTCCAGTGCCACTTGCATTATGGGCAAAAGTAGAGTCAGAAATCAGGAGGCTGGAAAGTGAAGGAATCATCAAACCAGTCCAGTTTGCAGAATGGATAGCGCCAATCAGACCGACTATGAAGCCCAATGGGTTGATTTGCCTTCGTGGGAATTTTAAACAAATGGTAAATCGCTTTTCACAGCTGGATAATTACGCAGTCCCAGAGTGGGGCTGGGGTGTGGTGTGGTGGGGAGGGGTGTCCTTCATGAAGCTGGACATGAGCCACGCCTACTGCAATGTAACCAGTCGAGGAGTCCCAGAAGGATGCTACAGTGCTACAATTAGCACCCATAAAGGTTTGTACCAATATACAAGACTGCCTTTTGGGGTATCATCCAGCGGATGATAGAGAACATTTTACAGGATCTACCCTGGTTGCTATTTATCTGGATGACATGCTAATAACTGGGAAGACCATTAAAGGGCATTTAGAGAACTTGGACGTAGTGCTTAAATGTTTCTCCAAGGTGGATGTATGCCTAAGGAGGGAAAAGTATGTGTTCCAGGCACCCCAAGTGACCTATTTGGATTAAAGACTCGACACGACAGGGTTACAACTGTTGAAAGATAAAGTCAGGGTGATCGAAGGTGCCCCGACTCCCACATCTGTACCGAAGCTTAGGTCTTTCCTTGGATCGGTAAATTATTATGGAAAATTCCTTCGTAACCTTGTCTCCATCCTGGCATGCTTACACCTGCTATTGAAAAAGGGTCAGCCTTGAAAATGGTCTCATTGCCAAGATGTAGCCTTTAGGGAAATGAAAAAGCAGCTATTGTCATCAAAGATGTTGGCACACTATGACCCCAAGCAAGAGGTGGTGCTGACATGCAATGCTTCCCCATAAGGTATTGAGTAGTGTTGACTCACTGGTGACCCAGTGGAGAGTAACACCTGATAGTGTATGTTTGTATGATGCAGAATGCAAATACGCCCCGTTAGACAAGGAAGGCTTGGCGGTCATATTTGTTGTGAGAAGGTTCCTCCAATCCCTTTACGAAGGGGAATTTGTATTCATAACACACTACAAACCCCTGCTATGGTTATGTAAAGAGGACAAGGCTGTGCCATCCGTAGCTTCAGGTCAAATTCATAAGTGGACACTGTTCTGAGTGTGTACAATTACAAGTTGGAACACCATCCAAGAGGCCAAGTGGCTAATGCAGATGCCTTCAGTCACCTCTCACTGGTGGATGGAGCACTGGTGGTGCTGCCACAAGAAGAGTCCGTTCTGGTTTTAAATTTTCTGGACACCCTTCCGATCACTGCTGACGATATCAGACTGTGGGAACGAAGAGATCTGGTCCTGGCAAAACTGGAACAACTGATAGTGGTGAGGGGGGACCAAAAGGGCCTTCACAACTAGAATTGAATCTTTCTGAACCTGGCAAGACCAGATCACCAAAGAAGATGGTATATTATTATAGGGAGAAAAGGACGCCGCCATATACTGGCTGAACTTCACCAGGGTCATCCAGGGGTTTGCAAAATGAAGATGTTGGTGAGAAATTATGTTTGGTGTTCAGGACTGGATGCAGACGCATGCAGACAACTTTAACCATATAATATGACATGAACGTAAAATGCCATTAAAATTACATTTCCATTAAGTAACCTGACTGCAAAAGTAGGGAAAGACATGCAGTTGTATACTACCTTTCACAACCACAGAAATGCTTTAAAAGCATTTTATAGCCAGATGAGAACTGTTAAGGTGTAGTCACTATTGCAGTGTAAGAACCACAACAGTCACTTTGTACCTGCAAAGTCCCATAAGTATCAAATGTAATAATAACATGATAATCTGTTTTAAAGCTATTGGTCAAAGAATAATCAATGCTGGAAAGACATTGGCCAGGGAGAGCCCTTCCTCTTTAAATAGGATCTTCTGAGCCTATCTGGGATGGCAAGTTTGGGAATTGGTTTACCAACTTATCTGAAAGACAGCCTCTTCCACAGTGAAGCACTCCCTCAGTACTGGACTGGAGCATCAGGCCTCATTTTGCCTCTAGAGTGGAACAATGACCCACAGCCTTCTGACTCAAAGATGTAAGTGCTACCTCCCAGGCATAATTAACACTAGTAAATGGATACTCTTCAAATTAGAGAACAGTAAGAGTCAATCCCATAGCATTTCACTGGAATTTTCTTAAGACTAAGCCATCATCTAATGAGGTAGCATATGTTCCTTTTTCTGAAGAAAGGACATGTTTCTGAACTAGTTCATTATTATGGCAATCTAGAAGCTTGCATGATCATTTGTTTTTGGTAGGCTCCTACAAGTTATTGAATGCAACAAATTACCAACTATAACACAAGGCTCATGTGTGCAGTATAAACTCCAGGATTGGGCACGTGGGCTGAATGGCCTGTTTTTGTGCTGGAAATTCAATGAGATTCTATGGATTCAATTTCAACTGTCGTAAGAATTTAACCTGTCATTTGGGTGTGTGACTTAAAATGCCTTAATATTAGTTATTATTGATAATTTTGAATTTTAGTGATGTATGTTTTTTCTGTGTGTCAGATTAGGTTTAACTATTAAGAACATTGAACACAGAACTGTACAGCACAGGAACAGGCCCTTCGGCCCATGACAATGTAAGTATTTCTGCAGCCACAATGATTTCTTTAAATACCGTTGGAGTGAGAGAGCCTCCAATAACTAGTGACATTTTGTTTACAATGGGAGCACTTATGAGCAAACAAAGGATAGAGTACGGTACATTAGGCTTCCTAAGAGAAGATGCTTGATGTTTTTTTAAGCCTAGGCAGAAACATTCATTGCTTATTAAGTTAAAGGGGTTGTTTGAATCTGAGAAAGTTTAAGCTGAAAGATCGAAAAAGAGGCTATTAGATTCTCCAGACTGGGAGTTGTAATCACAGTTTAGTTCAGCCTATGGAGGTGACTGAGAAAATGATTCACCATGGTGTGAGTTCTGTAATGGGCTTTCAGGATCTGTAAAGGAGTGCTTTTTTGGGATTGATAGGATTATATTTTTACCATATGTTTTGAAATCTTAAAGGTATGTTATATGTATGTTCTGATGAGTAGTCACTGGACTCAAAATGTTAACTCTGCTTTCTTGTCACAGATGCTGCCAGACCTGCTGAGTTTCTCCAGCAATTTCTGTTTTTGTTTCATATTTCCAGCATCCACATTTTTTTAAATTTTACTTATATATAGTTGGATGTGTTGTATCTTAACTTCATTTCTTTTGCAAAATAAACTTCTGTATTATTGCCAGAACCAAATATGCAATATTGCATGCTCATGTTTTAGGGAGAGAACATCTTATTACAATCAAAAAGAAGAAACAAAATAGGATATACCAAACCAGATTTCAATTTGGGATCTGACTTGTCCAGTAAGACAATCAGCTGCAATTATAATAAACCCAAGACCCTAGACTTGCTATTCAGTACCAAATTTGTTACACCATACAGTGCAGACACGAAATATTTCAGAAAATAGTCACTGCACACTGCTGTGCAATTTTTGATCTGTTTAAACTTGTTGACTGTATAGTCAACAATGTGTTTGATTATATCTATTCTTGGTAAAAGATATTTTGTGAATAACGTAGGAGAGGCATTTAACTCTGAATTAGG
The DNA here is from genome assembly GCF_021869965.1 of Rhincodon typus. Lineage (NCBI taxonomy): Eukaryota > Metazoa > Chordata > Chondrichthyes > Orectolobiformes > Rhincodontidae > Rhincodon > Rhincodon typus. Next base: position 9,290,410 of record NC_063363.1, read on the forward strand.
TGATTGAGGTATGTTGCAAAATTTTAGATGAGTTAGAATGCATAGTTTATATAGGATACTCCCAGTTCTTCCAAGCATGACTTGTGGACACCTTTTACATTACACACAAATAATAAATTTACTGTTCAAAAAACTGCAAACATGCTAAATTGTAGGTACAACATTTTTATTTAAAATGAGCAGCAGCTGTTTAACTCAAATTGAGAAAATTGTATGCCTGTATCATTGCTAGTGCAGATCCAATCATGGCCTCTTGTAAAAGTGATAAGTTGTCACCATATTCCTAGACCATTAGAAGCACTCCCTTTCAGATTAAGAAGGTACATCTAATCAGCAAAGAAGTACAGGCCATATTTTAACGACAACACCAAAAAAATGAAGTCCTTTTCCTAGAATGAGTGTCAAAGCACTTGAAGTTGGGTAGCATGGTGGCACAGTGGTTAACACTGCTACCTCAGTGCCACAGACCTGGGTTCAGATCCAGCCTTGGGTGAGACTGTCTGTGTGGAGTTTGCAAGTTCTCCCCATGTCTGTACGGGTTGCTATGGTTTCCTGCCACAATCCGTAGATGTGCAGGCTAGGTGGATTGGCCATGGTAAATGTATGGTTGTGGGGATGGAGCTGGGTTGGGTGGGATTGTGTTCAGAGGGTCTGTGTAGACTTGATGGGCTGAATAGCCTCTTTCAACACTGTAGGATTCTATGAACTCACCTTCAGTAAGGTATTCGAATCAGTGTGAGAAATGGAGTCCAAAGCTTAAAAAAAAAATACTACTGGAAAACAACAATGGTCTATCCCATCCTGCAGGCCTTCTTGATGTTTCGGTCCTTTTGCAGCAAATAAACAAGCATATAATGTTAGTTTTAGTCTATAGTTGGTATGTCAATTGTGACAGCTGACTTTTGGCACTCAATCCATTTTAATAAAGGAGTTTTGATTTTAAATTGCCAGAACTATCAAGGTGCCATGTGAAATGGATTGGCAGGAACAGCCCTCAGCCCTCACTTTGCATAATGAATTTCCATAGCCATCCTTCAACGCTCTGAATGTAAATCCATTCTTTAGCAATTTTTGCTGCGGGATTCAATTTGTAATTTGCTTGGCATTTTAAGTGGCTTGCCTGTCCAGTAAAATCTGCAGCCATTTTAAAACAGGATTTTGGCTCATCTAAAGGCGTTTTGAATCACCAGACTGATTCCAGGGATGAAAGGGCTGTCGTATGAGGAGCAATTGAACAGCCCGAGCTTGTACTCGATGGAGTTCAGAAGAATGAGGGGGGGGATCTGATTGAGCTATATAAAACGCTAAAAGGATTGATTAAGGTGGACGTTGAACAGATGCTCCCCTTTGTGGGACAGTCTAGGAAAAGAGGTCACAGATGTAGAGCGAGAGGAGGTAGGTACAAAACTGAGATGAGGCGAAAATACTTCTGTCAGAGGGTTGTGTATCTGTGGAACTCACTGCCCCTGAGTAGAGTGGAGGCAGAATCAATCAAGAAAAACAAAGGTCTGTTTCTGATGAAAAATGGGATAAATGGCCATGGGGAGCAGACAGGAGAGTGGAGTTAAGACCAGGATGAGATCAGCTATGATCATGTTAAATGGTGGAATGGGTTTGAAGGGCTAAATTGCTTCCTCCCGCTCCTCAATCCTATGTTTTCTTTCAAATGAAAGACCAGGTAGGACATCTTTGACAAACACAATAATAGGAAATGATCAAACAGTGTATCCACAAGCATCATTATTAACCATATGCTAAAATGCATAACAACCCTCTTCAAAGACATTTAAAGAATCAAACTTGACTCATACATTGACATTCTTACCAAGAATGGAAATAATGCAAAATACCTAAGAATCAAAATGTTCTGTCTAGAGTAAGGAGAATGCCCTATTAAAATTATTCCTTATTGCGATTTATTGTGCACACAAATTGTCTTGTAACATTGGAAGATGTACAAACATATGAGATAAGAGCAGAATTAGGCCATTCTGTCCATTTGAGCCTGTCCCACCATTCCACCAAGTTCATGGCTGATCTAATTATGGCCTCAACTCCCCTTTGCTCCCATTCCCAAAATGGTTTGAGTTTCTTGTTAGTCAAGAGTCAGTCAGCTCTTTTGACAGATCGCAGCCGTTAAATAGACTTAATTTATTATTGTTGCCAGTAAAGCAGGGTTATGGACATGAAATTACATTTTGTTTCTTTACAGGAACAATTATTAGAGAGTGGGTGCATCCTATCAACACAAAATTATCACATAACCTAATTCCAAAAAACAGCCCCCATGACTGATAAAGATTTGAGATAATCTGTTGGCAGACAGCAAAGCTAACAAAAATTGGAGGGTTCTGAAGTGTTGCAAGTTTAGTAGGTTGAGACTTTTTCCAGTCTGTCATTTTTCTTGCATTCTGATGTAGGATGATTCATGAGGAAACAGAATTATTTATGCTGCTTAAAAGGTTATACTGGGGAGGCTAGTTTTATGATGTACTTCAGCTGGGAATAAGTTTGTGTTTTGCACTGTGGTTTTTTTTTAACATTGCTTATGGCAATTATTTGGAACCATAATCTAGATATTTGTTATCTTTGGATGTTGTAACCGAATAAACTTGTTCTTGGCAATCAATAAATCAAATTCATTTCAAACACCAAAATGGGGAAACTTAACTTAAAAAGCACTTGAAAAAACTTGGGAGAGAAGTTTGGACATTTTCAGTAGCATATGTGTGAAGTAGTGTTTCCTGATAAAATCCCTAAACAGTAAACTCCTCACCAAACAGAATAGTTTCCATCTACTCTCTTTGATCAACTTAAACACTCAATTAGATCATCCTTAATCTTTGATCTTTAAAGGGATAGAGGACAAGTGTATTCTGCAGACCTGCATAACCTGCCCTCATAATTTAACCATCCTAGCCCATCTATCAATTATAAATATGTGCTGTAAAGAGCAATAAGACACCCGCCTGTGTATTTTGTACAGTTGAAGCAACAACTTCAAACATTGACCTCATGTTCCTGGCAATGTGCTTTCACATTCTGTTCCACTGATGAATCGACTCACCAAATTATTGAATGACTTTTGAAGATTTACTTGTAACCACACCCTGTTTGGTGCTTGCTTCACCTTCACAACTACGCTGCCTTTATCATCTACAATGACCATCAAGCTGGATCAATTACCCTGATCCAATGAAGAGTGCAGGAGGACGTGCAAGAAGTAGCAGCAAAAAAATGAGGTGTCAACCTGGTGAAGCTACAAAACGGGACTACTTGCATGCCAAACAGCGGAAACAGCACGCAATAAACAGGGCTAAGTGACTCCACAACCTTTGGATCAGACTGAATCTCTGCAGTCCTGTCACATCCAGCCACAAATGCTGGGGAGTCAATTCAAAAACTAACAGGATGTGGAGGCTTCATAAATATCTCCATACTCGATGGTATGGGAACCCTGCACACAAGTGCAAAAGGTAAAGACAAAAAAATTGCATCTATTTTCAGCCAGAAGTGCTGAGTTGGTGATCCATCTCGGCCTCCTCCAGCAGCACAGATGTCAGTCTTCAACCAATTAGATTCACTCCATGTGATGTCAAGAAACGGCTCAAAATATTGCATACTGCAAAGGATTTGGGCCCTGACAACAATAAAGCAACAGTTATGGATACTAATTCTCCAGAACCAGCTGCAGTCTTAGCCAAGATAACAAGCTGCAGAGCTGGATGAACACAGCAGGCCAAGCAGCATCAGAGGAGCAGGAAGGCTGACGTTTCGGGCCTGGACCCTTCTTCAGAAATGGGGGAGGGGAAGGGGGTTCTGAAATAAATAGGGAGAGAGGGGGAGGCGGATAGAAGATGGATAAAGGAGCAGATAGGTGGAGAGGAGACAGAGGTCAAAGAGGTGGGCATGGAGCCAGTAAAGGTGAGTGTAGGTGGGGAGGTAGCGAGGGGATAGGTCAGTCCAGGGAGGACGGACAGGTCAAGGGGGCGGGATGAGGTTAGTAGGTAGGAGATGGGGGTGGGTCTTGAGGTGGGAGGAAGGACAGGTTAGGGAGGCGGGGACAAGCCGGGCTGGTTTTGGGATGTGGTAGGGGGAGGGGAGATTTTGAAGCTTGTGAAGTCCACATTGATACCATTGGGCTGCAGGGTTCCCAAGCGGAATATGAGATGCTGTTCCTGCAACCTTCGGGTGGCATCGTTGTGGCACTGCAGGAGGCCCAGGATGGACATGTCATCTGAGGAATGGGAGGGGCAGTTGAAATGGTTCGCGACTGGGAGGTGCAGTTGTTTGGTGCGAACCGCGCATAGGTGTTCTGCAAAGCGGTCCCCAAGCCTCCACTTGGTTTCCCCGATTGTAGAGGAGGCCACAACAAGTACAGCGGATGCAGCCGACGACATTAGCAGATGTGCAGGTGAACATCTGCTTGATGTGGAAAGTCTTCTTTGGGGCCTGGGATGGGGGTGAGGGGGCAGGTGTAGCACTTCCTGCGGTTGCAGGGAAAAGTGCCGGGTGTGGTGGGGCTGGAGGGGAGTGTGGAGCCGAAAGGGAGTCACGGAGAGAGTGGTCCCTCCGGAAAGCAGATAAGGGTGGGGAGGGAAAAATGTCTTTGATAGTGGGGTTGGATTGCAGATGGCGGAAGTGTCGGAGGATGATGCGTTGGATCCGGAGGTTGGTTGGGTGGTACATGAGGACGAGGGGTATTCTGTTTTGGTTGTTATTGCGGGGAGCGGGTGTGAGGGATGAGTTGTGGGAAATGCGGGAGACACGGTCGAGGGCGTACTCGACCACTGAGGGGGGGATGTTGCGGTCCTTGAAAAAGGAGGACTTCTGAGATGTACGGGAGTGGAATGCCTCATCCTGGGAGCACATGCGGCGGCGGCGAAGGAATTGGGAATTCCGCATTTTTGCAGGAAGGTGGGTGGGAGGAAGAGTATTCTAGGTAGCTGTGGGAGTCGGTGGGCTTGAAATGGATATCTGTTTCTAGGTGGTTGCCACGGATGGAAACAGAGAGGTCCAGGAAGGAGCGAGAGGTATCAGAGATGGTCCAGGTGAACTTAAGGTTGGAGTGGAAGGTGTTGGTGAAGTGGATGAACTGTTCGAGCTCCTCGTGGGAGCACGAGGCGGCGCTGATACAGTCATCAATGTAATGGAGGCAGAGGTGTGGATTAGGGCCAGTTTAGCTACAGAAGAGGGATTGTTCCACGTAACCTGCAAAGAGGCAGGCATAGCTTGGGCCCATGCGGGTACCCATGGCCACCTCCTTTGTCTGTAGGAAGTGGGAGGAATTGAAAGAGAAGTTGTTGAGGGTGAGGACGAGTTTGGCTAAGCGGATGAGGGTGTCAGTGGAGGGGGACTGGTCGGGCCTGCGGGACAGGAAGAAGTGGAAGGCCTTTAGGCCATCTGCAGGGGGAATGCAGGTGTATAGGGACTGGACATCCATGGTAAAGATGAGGTGTTGGGGACCAGGGAATTGGAAGTTTTGGAGGAGGTGGAGGGCGTGGGTGGTGTCACGGATGTAGGTAGGGAGTTCCTGGACCAAAGGGGAGAAAATGGAGTTGAGATAGGTGGAGATAAGTTCGGTGGGGCAGGAGCAGGCGGAGACAATGGGTCGACCAGGGCAGTCAGGTTTGTGGATGTTGGGAAGGAGATAGAAGCAGGCGGGGCGGGATTGGGGAACGATGAGGTTGGAGGCTGCGTGTGGGAGGTCACCTGAGGTGATGAGGTTGTGGATGGTTTGGGAGATGATGGTTTGGTGGTCGGGGGTGGGGTCATGATCAAGGGGGCGGTAGGAGGAGGTGTCGGAGAGTTGGCACCTGGGCTCGGCGATGCCATGCTACAACTGCGCCTCCCTTGTCCGCGGGTTTTTATGGTGAGGTTGGGATTGGAGCGGAGGGCTGCATGTTCTGCGGGGGAAAGGTTGGAGTGGGTGAGAGGGGTGGAGAGGTTGAGGCGATTGATGTCTCGATGGCAGTTGGAGATGAAGAGGTTGAGGGAGGGTAGGAGGCCTTGGGGTGGTGTCCAGGAGGAGGGGGTGTGTTGGAGGCGGGAGAAGGGGTCAGTAAGGGGAGGCTTAGCCTCACGATTAAAGAAGTAAGCTCAGAGGCAGAGGTGGCGGAATAACTGCTCAATGTCCAAACGTGAGTGGTATTCGTTGATGTGTGGGTTGAGGGGGACAAAGATGAGCCGTTTAGTGAGGACTGACCGTTCGTCCTCAGTGAGGGGGAGGTCTGGGGGGATGGTGAAGACTCGGCAGGGCTGGATGTTGCTGTCTCCTCCGGAGCTGCTGGCTGTGGAGGCGGTGGGCAGAGCGACGTCGGTGGTGGGCGGAGTTGCATTGGCGCTGAGCGGAGTTGTGTCGGCGGTGGGTGGAGCGGCGTCGGCGGTGGGCGGAGCAGGGTAGGCGGTGGCAGCAGCGGTGACGGTAGGTGTGTCATCAGTGTCTGTGGTGTTGGTCTCGGAAATGGAGGCGGTGGCATCAACAGCGGTGTCGATGGCGTTCGCTGTACCGGGAGTGGTGGACATGGCGACGGCGGATGTGAAGTGATCTGTGGGTGCTCTGAAAGTGGCCACATGGCCGATGGCAGCGGGCACATTTGTGGGGAAGGTCCTGGGTAGGGTTGGGGATTTGGGAGGTGGAGGAAGCCTGTTTTAGGTGGTAGGCACCCAGTTTACTGTATTTACGGTTTTTAGTGTCCAATAAAGCCGAGTAGAATTGTGAGATCAGGTTGTGGATCCTACGAAGAATTAAAAACAGGAGAGGTCCTTTGCACATCTGGGAGAGGGAGGCTCTGAGCTGGGGTAGGCTTGATTGTAGTGCCAGAAGATGCCGGCGCATCGCTGCGAGTGTGTGTTTCAGGAGTCGCAGGGAGAAACGTTTTTGAAGGATCTCAATGTTCTGAATGTAGACATTGTCACGGTTGGGGCCAAATTGGGAAAGCCCGAATGTGGACTGTAGTCCATTGGGGATGATCTGGTTCCGTAGGCAGGTACTAAGAAAGGTGATGTGGCTGTAGTACCTGATTTGCTTCAGGACGTGGTTGAGCAGTTTCAAGGCCGAAGAGATTACGAGAGAGTTGCAGTGGGAGAGAGATCCACTGAGGTTTTTCCGGAGGGAGGAGGGTAACTTCTTCAAGGTAGGCATCCTTAGAAGAGGCTTCGCAGTGGGGTTAAAATTGTTTCAGAGATAGTAGGAACTGCAGATGCTGGAGAATCTGAGATAACAAGGTGGAGAGCTGGATGAACACAGCAGGCCTAGCAGCATCAGAGGAGCAGGAAGGCTGACGTTTCAGGCCTAGACCCTTCTTCAGAAATGGGGGAGGGGAAGGGGGTTCTGAAATAAATAGGGACAGAGGGGGAGGTGGAAAGAAGATGGATAGAGGAGAAATTAGGTGGAGAGGAGACAGACAGGTCAAAGAGGCGGGGATGGAGCCAGTAAAGGTGAGTGTAGGTGGGGAGTTAGGGAGGAGATAGGTCAGTCCAGGGAGGACGGACAGGTCAAGGGGGTGGGAACCCCCTTCCCCATTTCTGAAAAAGGTCTAGGCCTGAAACATCAGCCTTCCTGCTCCTCTGATGCTGCTTGGCCTGCTGTGTTCATCCAGCTCTACACCTTGTTATCTCAGATTCTCCAGCATCTGCAGTTCCTACTAATTCTGCAATCTTAGCCAAATTGTTTCAATGCAACTGCAACATTGGCATCTACCTGCCAATGTGGAAAATTGTCCAGGTATCCCCTGTGCACAAAAAGAAGGAAAAGTCCAATTCGACCAATTACCATCCATTAGTCTACTCCATCATTAGCAAAGTAATGGAAGGAGTCATTGGTGGATCTATTAAGTGGCACCTGCTGAGGATTAATTGACACTGAAACTCAGTTTGGGTTTCACCAGGGCCACTCGACTCCTGATCTCATTATAGCCTTGGTCTAGACAAGGATGAAAGAGCTGAACTACAGAGATGAGGTGAGAGTGGCTGTCCTTGGCATTAAGGCAGCATTTAACCAAATGTCACATCAATGAGCTCAAGCAATACTGGAATCATTGGGAATCGGGGGGAAACTCTCTGCTGGTTGGTGTCAAAACTACAACCAAGCAATTATTTACAAAGAAATATCATTGTAAATAATTGCTTGGTGGTACACAACTTAAACACTGACAAAAAGAGAAGTTGAAGTTTTTTTGACTTGCACCAACTTTGTTGGATTTCCATAAAGGTGATATTCTGCTTGGTCATATATATATGATGGGTTTCATCTTCCTGGCTTACTGTTCCTTGCATTATGAGCTACCAAAGACACAAAAATAAATCCCTTTATGTCCTATTCCATTATGATTGACCCTATGCAACATGAATTAGCCAAATGGCTATGTGAGTTGTTGCAATAGTCTTATATGAGATTTTCACATACACTGTGAAGGATTCCTTCATGTCCACTAAGACAATGTAAGACCTGCATATTAAGATGGCATGTCCCTGTGCCTTTTCAACATTGCCAGCTTATTTACCAATTTATTTCTTAAAGAAGACATTGGCATTTGCATAATGTTACCATACAACAGTAATCTAGGTATGTCACTTGTGTCTAAATCTGTGCTCATCAAACTCATGAACTTAGCATCTTGTGCAGCTGAGTTCGGGTTCACTGACACCACACGTAGATAGCATTGTCATGGGATCCCTCTGGAGCCAGCCCTTGCTAATATCTTTGTTGGTTACCATGAGAGGTGCATGTTCAACGGAAAGACCACTAGAATCTGACTGAGTGAGTATTTCCAATATGTAGATAGCACATTGCAATATTTGAATTCACAGCTGAATCAAATAATTCCTTTATGCAGCTTAATAAACTTCATCCTGATCTCAAATTTACCAATGAAACAGAGTAATCAAATGAGGTCCCCTTCCTCGGTGAGCTCGTTTAGAAATCCGACAATGGTTTCTTAATGATGGACTACTGAAAGTGTGCATTCCCTTGTCCCTATACATGTTTGGATTCCTACAATCCCAAATGCTACAAAGTCAATCTTATTGGCAATTGTGTGCATGGGGACCTAACAATTTGCTCACTGTAAGCTTGATGCTGAGATTGGCCATATCAAAACTATCAGGAGTAACGACAGATCATATCATCACTCATTGTATGTCATGAAAACTCATGGAAGGCTCTACGTCCAGCACTGTCATTTCTGATTGGTGCCCAATCCACCTCAGAATACTCTGGAAGGTGTCTCAGAAATTTAACCAGCAGGCGAAGCAATCTGCGAACACTGCTATTATGCAGTAAATCTACAAGTGTTTTCTCTTCACTAATAAGATGCTGCCATCAAATCAAAAAGATTCTTGCCTACCACAGTAATGAATAATGTGATATTTGAGTTTCAGGGCTGGTGTAATGCCACGTTCGTTGGCTATACATCCTAGCAATGGCAGCCTGGATCAAACATCACATCCTGTTGACAATTTACAGTCGGACGCATGCCATTGATACTCAACTGACCCGTGCCTGCAAGCCTCAGAAAAGTTTATTGTCCGTTAGATGCAACACTGAGAGGACAATTCAATCAGCATGTACAGTGCTGTTAGATGAGCAGAATTTGGTGAGGAGTATGATACAAGAAACAGAACTTCTGGCAACTGATTTGCAGAGGCTGAAGGATAGGAAGCTGACAAGGAGAAATTTGGAAGTCAAGTAAGACCATAAGATGTGGGAGCAGAGTAGGCCATTCAGCCCATCCAGTCTTCTCCACCATTCAAAGAGATCATGGCTGATCTGATAATCTTCAACTCCACTTTCTTGTCTTTTCCTCTTAACCCTTGATTCCCTTTGTGATTAAAGATCTGTCTATCCGATCCTTGAATATATTTCACCTCCTAGTCGCATCAGCCCTCTTTGGAATTCACAACCATCTGAGAGAAGAAAGTCCTACTCATCTCTGTCTTAAACATGCAAGCCCTTATTCTGAGACTATGCCCTCTGATATGAGTCTCTCCCACAAGAGGAAACACCTTTTCATTTCTCTGTCAAGTTCTGAACAATCTTGTATGTTTCATTAATGTTGCCTCTCCTTTTTCTAAATTCCAATGAACACAGAACCCACCTGCTCAACCACACCTCAAAAGGCAGTTCCTCTACATCTGGTATTAGTCTAGTGAACATTGTCTGGACTGCCTCCAATGCCGGTGTTTCCTTCCTCAGATAAGAGGCCAAAACTATTCGCAGTATTCAATCTGTGGTCTGAATAGTGTCTTGTATAATTTTAGCAAACCTCTTATTTGTCTACTTCATTCCCTTTGAAATAAAGACTAGCATTCCATTTTCCGTCCTTACTACAAAATGAACTTGGATGCTAGTTTTTGTGACTCATGGTCAAGAACTTGCAAACCTCTCTGCTCTATAGCTTTCTGCAGTCTTTCTCCATTTAACTAACATTCAGCCCCCTTATTCTTCTTGCCAAAGTGTATAACCTTGGATCTTCCCACATTATATTCCATCTGCCAAGTTCTATCCAATTAACTTAAGCTGTCTATATCCTTCTGCATACTGTTTGGGACATCCACACTATTTGCCTTCCCACCTATTTTTGTGTCATTCACAAACTTGGATATAGTCCATTCACTTTCCTCATCCAGGTTAGTAATATATATTGTAAATAATTGTGGCACACCACTAGTTAAAGGTTGCCTTTATGAAATGCCCCAAGTACCCCAACTCCCTGTCTTCTATTAGTTAACCAAACCCCTATCAATCCTACTACAGTACCCCCAACATCATGGGCTCTATCTTATTGAGTAGCCTTATGTGTGGTACCTAATCAAATGCTTTCTGAAAGTCCAAATATATTACATCCACTGCTTTCCCTGATCTATCCTGTCGTTTTTTTTACCACCCCAAACAAATCTAGTAAATTGGTCAGGCACGATGTCCCTATCATGAGGCTGTACTGTCTTTGCTTGATCAGATTAATTTAAATAAGTGTGAGGTGTTGCATTTTGATAAGACAAACCACGGCAGGACTTACACAGTTAATGGTAGGGCTCTGGGGAATGTTATAGAACATAGAGAGATCTAGGTATGTAAATACTTAGCTCCTTGAAAATGGCATCACAGGTAGACAGGGTGGTGAAGAACGTGTTTGGCATGTTTGCCTTCATTGGTCAGAGCATTAAATACAGCTGTACAAGACATTAGTAAGGACACATTTGGAGTAGTGCATACAATTCTGGTTGCCCTGCTATAAGAAGGATGTTATTAAACTGGAAAGGGTGCAAAAAAGATTTACAAGAATGTTACCAAGACGAGAGGACTGGAGTTATTAGGAGAGGCTAGATAGGCTTGGACTTTTTTCTCTAGAGTGTGGAAGGCTGATGGGTGACCTTATAAAATCATGAAGGGCATGGGTAGGGTGAATAGCCAAGATTTTTTTTGGCCCAGGGTAGGGGAGTCCAAAACTAGAGGGCATAGGTTTGAGGTGAGAGGGGAAAGACTTAAAAGGGACCTGAGGGGCAATTTTTTCACACAGAGAGTGGTGCATGTATGGAACGAGCTGTAAGAGAAAGTGGTACACAATTACAACATTGAACAGATATTTGGACAGGTATTTGAATAGGAAAGGTTTAGAGGGATATGGGCCAAATGTAGGCAAATGGGATTAGTTCAGTTTAGGAATGATGATCGGCACGGACGAAGTGGGCTGAAGGGTCTATTTCCATGCTGTATGACTCTATGACTCTGTACACTGTATTTCTAAATGCTCTACAATTATATCCTTTATAACAGATTACATCATTTCCCAATAGCAGATATTAGGCTAACTGGCCTATAATTACCTGTTTTTATTTTGTCTCCATCCCTTTCTAAATAAAGATATTACGTTCAAAAACAAAGCTGCTGGAA
>NC_063363.1:9307302-9320145 GCF_021869965.1 Rhincodon typus
GCTTTTGTTCCTGATTTACAGCATCCATAGTTCTTTCAGTTTTTAAAGATATTACATTAACAGTTTTCCACTCCTCTGGGGCTTGTTCAGAATCTAAGGATTCCTTGAAGATGAAAGTCTTTTCAACAACAGTTGGATTGAATCGAGGTGTATGATCATACACAATGGAATTTCTAGTTAATCTGTAATCTGAGTTGTTCACATGTACAAGATTGCGTGAGACATAATTTGACATCCATAAAACAAATGACTCTCAATCCCCATTTTGCCTTCTTAGTGAACTTTAAAGGTTTCCCAGGAATTTATCAGTGAAAAAGAGATTATTGCACTCTACTGAGAGACACCAAGAACTGCAGATACTGGAGTCAGAGACAACACAGTGTGGAGCTGGAGGAGCACAGCAGGCCTGGCAGCATCAGAGGGGCAGGAAAGCTGACGTTTCGGGTCAGGACCCTTCTTCAAAAATGGGGAGGGGGATGGGAGCTGGGAGATCAATAGAGGGAGGAGAATTTGGGCTGGGGAAAGGTAGGTGGGGAGGTGATAGGTGGATGCAGGTAGGGGGTAGTGGGGATTGGTCGGTGGGAAGGGTAGGGAGATAGGGAGGAAGAAGATGGACACATTGTGTCAGGTCAAGGAGGCGAGGATGAGAGGGAGGTTTGGACATGGGATAAGGCTGGGGGTGGGGAGATTTTAAAACTGGTGAATTCTATATTTTGGCCATTGGGCTGTCAGCTCCTGAGGTAGAATATGAGGTGTTGCTCCTCCAATTTGTGTGTGGCATCATTGTGACACTGGAGGAGGCCCAGGATGGACATGTCACCCAGGGAGTGGGAGGGGGAGTTAAAATGGTTAGCGACCGGAAGGCGTTGTTGATTATTGTGTACGGAGCGCAGATTCTCCATGAAACAGTCCCCGAGTCTGCGCTTGGTCTCACCGATGTAAAAGAGGCCACATCGGGACCAACGGATACAGTAGACAAGGTTGGAGTATGTACAGGTGAACCCCTGTCGGATATGGAAAATTTCTTTGGTCCTTAGATGGAGGTGAGAGGGGAGGTATAGGGGCAGGAATAGCGCTTCCAGAGTTTGCAGGGAAAGGTACCGGGGGTGATGGAGTTAGTGGGGAGTGTGGAGTGGGTGAGGGAGTCGTGGAGAGAGTGGTCCCAACAAAAGGCAGATAGGGGTGGGGAGGGAAATATCTCTTTGGTTGTAGGGTCGGATTGTAGGTGGCAGAAGTGGCAGAGAATGATATGCTGGATGCAGACGTTGATGGATGGTATGTGAGGACCAGGGGGTCTCTGTCTTTATTTTTGTTGAGGTAAGGGGGTTTGAGGGCAGAAGACCGGGAAATGCAAGAGATGCATTGCGGCCCTTGAAATAGGAGGACATCTGGGATGTTCGGGAGTAGAACGCTCCATCTTGGGAGCAGACGCAGCAGAGGCAGAGGAATTGGGAGTAAGGAATTGCATTCTTGCAGGAGGGTGGGTGAGAGAAGGTGTAGTCCAGGCAGCTATGGGAGTCGAAGGGTTTGAAATTCATAGATTCACCAGTTTTAAAATCTCCCCACCCCCGGCCTCATCCCACGTCCAAACTTCCTTCTCATCCCCGCCTCCTGGACCTGATTCAACCCGTCCATCTTCTTCCTCACCTATCCGCCCCTCCCTTCCCGCTGATCAATCCCCACTATCCTCTACCATCCATCTATCACCACCCCACCTACCTTCCCCAGCCCCATTCCTCCTCTCCCTAGATATTTCTTAGGTCCCTTCTCCTTCCCCATTTCTGAAGAAGGGTCCCTACCTGAAACGTCAACTTTCCTGCTCCTCTGATGCTGCTGGTCTGCTGTGTTCCTCCAGCTCCACACTGTGTTGCTATTGCACTCTACTGTCCAATTTTGAAATGTCTGCTGTGCACTATGTTCTGTGTTGGTCAGCAGATGAGGTCCCAGCTGATTTTCCAGAATAAAGAATATTGGAAGAGATTCATGTGAACTATAAACATTGGCCCAACATTCTGTGCTAAGAAAAATGATTCAGTGTAATTCTCCCATGATCCATTCCAAACAGATTTATACTTGAAAAAGGTTGCTGAGAATAACATTAAAGAAATTACACCCACAGGTTAGGAGTGTCCAAATGTGTTAGCTTCACGGGTCAGTTATTATATGATATCACAGGCTCGGTAGGAATTTTGATCTCTGTTTCATTAATTTTCGGAAGTTTAAAAATACACACACACTCATTTTTGCTGTGATGATTTAGAATATATCCACCAATGAGGCAACAAGACCTTTGATAGAATCTTAGAGCACAAGAGGGAGTCCATGCAACCCATCAACTGTTTGAAAGTGCTCTGTAATCAATCCCACTCCCCAGCAGCATTCCCCCAGTCCTGTAAATTTGCCTTTCAAATTTATCAAATTCCCCTTTGAAAGAATTGATTGAATCTGTTTCCACTATCCTTCCAGATCATGATATAAAACAAAATTCTCTACATGTCTCATTGTAGTTGTTTTGCTAAATATCTTACACCCAAGTCCTCTGTGTTGCCACTTCAAACACCAAAGAACAAGAAATTCAAATCTCAAGTTCTGTGATGTTTTAAAAAGCGCAAACGGGTGAGTCAAAAGGACTACGCCAATCAAACTTGAATTGTCCATTTTTCATGTGTTGGATTGAGTTTTCCAGCCATGTACAACCTACAGACTAGAGTTTAGCCGCATCCAGATTAGCTTCTTAATGGGCTAAGCAAGCATCTTTGAGTCAAGTGGAAGTATTTGCTTTGAATTCTTAGAGAAAACTTTATTCAACTTTCCTTCCTGAGCACAAACAGGTGAGCAGTTGATGAAAATACAAGTCTGACTATTTTGCATTCTGAAGAAATTAATGTTGTATTAAAAAATTACATGTTAAACAATTAAACCAAGGAAGGCTTTCATCTACATAGCACCGGGCCTAAGAGGTTGCTCATTTAAGACAGAGATAAGGAAGAATTTCTTCACTCACAGCGTCACAATTTGGTGGAATTCTTCACCACAGAGGGCTGTAGAGGCTGCATCATTAAGTATATTCAAGGCTGAGATAGAAAGATTTTTAATCATGAAGGGAATCGAGGTAAGTGGCATGAGCCATCATCTCATTGAATGGCAATGCAGACCCAAAGGGCCAAATGACCTACTTCTGCTCCTATCTCTCATGGTCTTTCACAGGCAGTTGACATTCTATCATGTTTACATAGAAACATAGAAAATAGGTGCAGGAATAGGCCATTCGGCCCTTCAAGCCTGCACCACCATTCAGTATGATCATGGTTGATCATCCAATTTCAGTATCCCGTTCCAGCTTTCTCTCCATACCCCTTGATGTCTTTAGTCACAAGGGACATGTCCAGCTCCCATTTTAATATATCTAATGACCTGGCCCCAACAACTTTCTGCAGTAGAGAATTCCACAGGTTCTTCCTGGACTCAGTTCTGAATGGCTTACCCCTTAGATTGTGATCCTGAGTTCTAGACTCCGGCAAATTTGGGAATATTTTTCCTGCATCTAGCACGTCCAGTCCATTAGGATTTTATATGTGGGACACCCCCTCATTCTTCTAAATTCCAGTGAGTACAAGCGAGTCAATCCAGCCTTTCTTCATATGTCAGTCCTGCCATCCCAGGAATCAGTCTGGTGAACCTTCACTGGACTCCCTCAATAGCAAGAATCTCCTTCCTCAGACTAGGAGACCAAAAATGCACACAATACTCAAGGTGTGGCCTTACCAAGGCACTGTATAACTGCAGCAACTTACATCTAAGTATCTTTTCATATTTTTCATGGGATATAGCCATTGTTGTCTGGGCCAGCATTTATTACCCTTCCCTAAATGGCCTCGAAGGTGATGGTGAGCCAAATTTTTGAATCATTGCCATTGATAATGGTACAGGTACATCACAGCTCTGTTCCAAAGGCAAATACAGGATTATGATTTGGCGCAACAGACAACGAGTAGTAATTTATTCTCCAGGTCCGGTGATGTGGTTTAAATGATAACTTTCAGGTGGTAGTTTTTCCATCCATCTGCACCCTTTATCTTCAGCTGGTAGAGGTCATGGGTTTGGAAGATGTGGTCTAAGAATTTTTGGTGAATTTCTGCAGTGGATCTCGTAGATATTACACACTGCTGCTACTGAGCATCAGTGGTGGAGGGAATGGATGCTTGTGGATATTGTGCTAATCAAACCAGCTGCTTTGTCCTGGATAGTGTCAAGCTTCTTGAGTGTTGTTGGAGCTGCACTCATCCTGGCAAGTGGGGAGTATTCCATCACACTCCTGACTTGTGCCTTGTAGATGATGGACAGACTTTGGGGAGTCAGGAGGTGATTTACTTCATAGAATCACAGAATCCCTACAATGTGGAAACAGGCCCTTCGGCCCAACAAATCCACACAGACCCATCCCCCGTAACCCACCTAGCCTACACATCCCTGAACACTATGGGCAATTTAGCATGGCCAATCCACCTAACCTGCACATCTTTGGACTGTGGGAGGAAACCGGAGCACCCGGAGGAAACCCACTCAGACACGGGGAGACAGTCGCCTGAGGGTGGGATCAAACCCACCTGGCGCTGTGAGGCAGCAGTGCTAACCACTGAGCCACCGTGCCACCCTTTCTTTTACATTTTTGTTGCAGCGTTCCTAGTCTCTGACCTGCTCTTGTAGTCACTGTGTTTATATGGTGAATTCAGTTGAGTTTTTGGTCGATGGTAACCCCCAGGATGTTAATAGTGGGGTATGTAGTGATTAATGCCATTGAACATCAAGAGGAGCTAGGTGGATTCTCTATTGTTGAAGTATGGTCACGGTTGTAATATGGGAAACACAGCAGCAATTTTTTTTCTTATTGCCGGAACTCATGATTAGTGAAGTGGTACTGACTAGATTATCAGTTTTTAATGATGTTGACTGAGATATTACTATGGCAACTGAGGAACTGCCTGTACTCCATTAAAACTTGTTACGGGAAACATTGCATTCATCTGAGAGAACAGAAAGGGCCTGGGCTTCATGCCTCATCTGAAAGCTAAGACTACAAATGGTGCTGCACACCCTTAGTACTGCGCAGGAGGGTCAGCCTTGAACTAACATCCTCTAAATCTCGAGTCTGATATGAACCTACATGCACAGAGGCGACCACAGATGACGTTATCGGAAAAGGGAATTCTACTTGTACTTTTGAATGGAATTCCAGCAAAACCAGTTTTTGGTTGTGATTGAGAGATGGAGAGAACTTGAAATGTCAGCTAGGGAACCTGTATATGAATCTTTATTTTCAGAGGCACCACCTGCGTGAATATTTTAATGCGAGCCTGATAGTTAGTTTGTTGTTTGTAGATTACACTGAATATTTGGTGGTTGATTAGATTCAGAATGTGGCACAAAGAGAGACTGTAAAAATTTGTTGTACTCTTAGAAAATAGTCATGTGTTTCAAGCTCCTTTGACATAATAGAGAATAATGCAGTTGTGTCAATGCAGCAAAAGCAGACGTTCCATGTTTACTTACAGCTGAAGGAGGCACCCTCTCTGAAAAACTGTCAATTTCTGAGAAACTGAACTTTGATGCCATCTTGTGTCTAAAGACTAAGTTGCATCTAACGGAACTGTCAAGAGAATCCTTCAATCATTAAATTTATCTCACAAATAATACTATTTTCAGCTACTCTCATGATGTGAACATTTCCAGCAAGGACAGCATTCATTGGCTATCCCAGCCTGTGGCCTCCACTCGTAGTTACGGTAATTATGTGATTACATTGTTTTCTGATCTGGTGCAGACTTTCTCAATGCCTGCCCAACTTTGGATGAGAATGTTCCTTAATCCTTTCTGAAAAGGAAAGTCTGCTTTGTTTTTCTTTTGTAAATCGTGATATGTTTTATTCAGTTGGCAGGGCACGTGCTGAGAAGATGTTTCCCTTGGCAGAGGAGTCAAAAACAAGTGGCTGTAAGTATAAGAAAGTCATTGCTGAATCCAGTAGTGGACTCAGGACAAACCACTTTCCTTAGAGAATAGTTGAAATGTGGAATTTGCTACCACAGAGAGCAATTGAGATGAATAGTCTGAATGCTTTAAAGGAGAAGTTGGACATATGAGGGAGAAGGGAATAGAAGGCTGTGCATTTGAGGTGAAATGAAACAGAATGGGCAAAGCTTCATATGGAGCATAGACACCAGTATGAGGCTAGTTGGGCCTGATGGAATGATCCTGTGCTGTAAATTCTATGTAATTTTGACCATTATACTTGTCCTACAACAGCCGCATCTGAATAAAGTAAAATGAAGGAGGAAAAAGAACAAAGTTGCTGGAAAAGCTCAGCAGGTCTGGCAGCATCTGTAAAGGAAAAAACAGAGTTAACGTTTCAGGTCCGGTGACCCTTCCTCAGAACCGTTCATGGAGTAACCTGAGCAGCACATTGCATCCATTGAGTGAAAGGCTTATTGTAGTTTTTAACTGCAGTTTCTTTATTAACAAAAGTGTGCATTTATAATGTTTTGCAGTTACACATACTCTACCTGCTAAACTAGATAAAATTGTTTGTTTGATTCAGAAGATGCATTTAGTGGTGGCACTATGTAAGCCACATATACTGCATCACCAAAAGAGATATCTCTTAATTTATTTCCTCCTTTTTTGGCAGTTTTTAGTGGCTATCTGTATTTGCAGCCCAATGATTGTATACTGCATTCAGGTTGATATTTTGTCCAGCTGAAATGTTTTCTGAAGAAGGGTCCCGACCCAAAACATCAGCTTTGCTCCTCCTCTGATGCTGCCTGTCCTGCTGTGTTCATTCAGTTCCACACCTTGTTAATTTGATTCAAGTTGCCCAAATGATCTATTTCTAATCTCTTTTTGGATTTACACTTAATCACATTAATGAGGCTAAATCCATGCTCACTGGCAGCACATGATGTCTGAAGTGTGGTGCAAATGTCCAGGAGAACAGACATTCCTTGAAACTGGTCATCCTTTATAGCATATTCCATCAAACTGTTGAAGGTCTGAATAGAAAACATCTTTATTTTATCCACAACCACAGACATGAAACGGGAGTATTCCTTACATATCTTTGAGGACACACTTTTGTCATAGTTTGACATAAAAGAGTGGAATATTTCACATGATACTGTCTTTTCCAAAATCATAATCAGTGATTGTAGCCATAAATGAATATCAGTCTTATAATTCCTCTTCTGGAAATCAGCTTTCCAGTTGGCCACATAACTGTTGAATAAGTTGAAGGATTATGGGAGTGTCCACATCACTGTCAAGAACAGCCAGAACCTTCTTAACCTCATCATTCCAATGAACATGTTCACCTAGATACTGAGTCTTCAATTTATTGAGCTTGGCCTTTGTAAATTGCAAAGCTTCGATTGTTGTCAAACTGCTTCTCAGAACAAGTTTACACAGTGATACCAGTTCGCCAAGAACATTATTCAGAGCTGTCAATTCTGCATGACATTGTGGCTTTGTGAGATTGTCAGGCAAATGTTTGTTCATTGGGATTGTTGCACTTATTCACTTGCCCTGTGCAGTATTCAATCAAGACATTGTAGTTTTGCATTAGTGCACTCACTAAAGTGTTGGGACAGACACCGCACTTCACCCAGAGGGTGAACTGCCATTGTATCACATTCTGTGACTTTGGGGAAAAAAAAATCTTCAAATTGTTTTTTCTTCACAGTTGACCTGCCTAACATTGTATGTACCTGAAATTGCATTATTGACATCTCAAACCAAGCATCATCCGTTACCAGATTTTCTCTGTCATCAGCGTAATGCTGTTCCGACAAATGTTTGATTTTGTATTGCAAGATTGTAGCTACTTCATTTTTCTTCCCCAGCATAACAGAAGTTTCTGTCTGAAGTTAACATCGCTATCTTCTGTAAATCAAGGTCAATGTTAACACAAAAAGCTTGATTGCTGTCAAACTGTCACGTGGAATCTGTTTTAAAATTCCTACAAAGACAGACTTGTATGCAAGTTCAGATTCTGGGCCAAAACTTAATGTATAGGGTCATACAGCATAGTTTACAGTCTCCCTTAATAGAATTAGCAAATCTTCCCACCAGGATATTGGCCCCTTTCCAGTACAGGTGAAACCCATACTTTTTGAACAGACCTTTTCTATAGAGATCCCAATGATCCAAGAAGATGAATCCCTGAATATTTCACTACCTCTACAGTCATTGATTTATTTCCTTTATCTTTTTATTCTTTTCCTCATTCGAGCTTGGCAGCGGGAGTAAACAGAGATTAATACTTTTGAGATTCTGTTTTTTAATCTTCTACCCAACCTCTTATATTCAGTCTGTAAAGCCTTACTCTTTTCCCTAACTATGTCATTCCTGCCAATGTGTACAATAACTTCTGGTTTCTTACTCTCCCCTTTAACGAGACGCTTTAAACATTTTGAGATGTCGTTAATCCTGGCACAAGGAAAACTCATGCTCACTGCCTGTGCCTCTGACAGGGCAGTCCCCTATAACAATTATTCTTTGTCAAACCCAGCTTGACATAAGATCTATTCTTAGTGCCCAAGATTTGATTGTGTCTTCCATTTTCCTCTGATAGACAATCCTTTTCAACAGTACCCAAAACTGAGTATCAGTTTCAGAGGGGAATACCTTCTTGCCTTTCCTGACTCATCCTGTTGTATAACCAGTTTTCTAAATCTACTATCCAACTAACCCTGTGTCTCTTGTATGTCCTCAATGTCATTAAGCCTAACAAGCAGTTTACAATAGCTCCTTATATATAAACTATCTTTCTTTGCCCAAAGAGTTAATATTAAGCATGCAAAAAATAAAAAAACAATAAAAAGTATAAACTTAAATAAAATCAATCACTTAGCTGAACGGTCAAATTAAAAAATGACTCCAGCTCAAAAGGCCCAGCAGACAGCTTTCAATCTTCTGATAACAAATATCTCACTGCAGAGCCATCCATGTGTAGCCCTTTCCAAAAACTTCATAAATACAAATCCACTTAGTAAAAGTAAAGTTCCTCTGCAATTTAAAAAAAATCACCTTAGGGATTTTGAAAAAATCTGTCTTCTATACGTATAATTTTATAGAAAAAAAACTGTGCAATCCATGTATAGGCCTCTCCAAAAGGTCTGTTAACAGAACATGATTTGAAAAGAAACACGCACTTTTTTTGGGTTTTTTTTTGCATTTTTGACTATGAAAGAACTAAAAATGAACCAAAATAAAAATCTTATACTACTGAAGTGTAATAACTCTAAGAAATCTGGAATTAAACCTAGAAATAAGCCTGAATCTCAGGAGCAGCTGCAAGATCCAGGCTACTATAAAATCAACAATTCTTTGTACGGAAATGTCCGTACTCTTCGGTTACCAAGGTATGAAAGTGTGATTTACGCAATTCATCTAGAAACTGTCTCTGTATGACAGAGCCAATACACTCTACAAATTCGAAAGTGTAATTTATGCTGTGCCAGCTCTCTGTAACTGATGTGTACTTTGCAAAGCATACATGGATGCATTCATCTTTACTAAAAGTATGACATTATCAATAAGAACTTTCAACATAGCAAAATTGGTCTTTTTGTATTCTGTACACTCTACCATTGG
Organism: Rhincodon typus; assembly: GCF_021869965.1. NCBI lineage: Eukaryota > Metazoa > Chordata > Chondrichthyes > Orectolobiformes > Rhincodontidae > Rhincodon > Rhincodon typus. The sequence goes on from NC_063363.1 coordinate 9,316,945, forward strand.
CTCACAAACTCCTAGTGTTTCAGAGATCATTTGTGAAATTCCATCTTTGTTTTAGTCTCATAAACAAAGAATGGTTTCCATTTGCACTTTTTGGCTCAAATACCACTTGAGGTCATCCAATTTCCAAACCTGCCACTTTTTCCCCAGTGCTGAATGCAGCTCCAGCATTTGCTTTAGATCAATTAGTGTACAGGACATCATCTGTTACACAATGAGTGAAGACCTCACCTATTTGTACCTTGTGTTTCTACACTGAAGACGGCAATTCAGTTTTGATGACCTCGGAATGTCACTCCTTTTCAATATGTGCACAGGATTTGTTTTTATTTTAAGAAACTCAAACACTCATTTGTGTTGCTTTTAGGCATATTTTAAACTTATCAAGGAAACAAAACTTTAAAATTTAAAAGAGAAACACAACTTGCGTCACTTCCTTCTGGAACGGCTGCCTGTTTCTTAGACCTTGTCACACACTATAAACTCACCAGGATTCTGGATGTTGTTCCTATAGCTTTCAGCTTGATTCTCTGACTGGAGGTGATGTGGTCTGGCTTCTTCCCCTTCCTAGAGCATGCTTTGACAATCACGAGTTTTTACAATTTGTCTGGAGCTGGACGCAGCTGTGTGGCTAAGTAGGTTTTTCGTAGAATCCCTGAACTGTGGAAGCAGGCCATTCAGACCTTTGAGTCCATGCTGCCCCTCCAAAAAGCATCCCACCCAGATTCACCCCCTGCATTATCCTTGTAACCCCACATTTCCTGTGGCTAATCCACCTAGCCTGTGCATCCCTGGACAGTAGTGGCAATTTAGTGTGGCCAATCCACCTAACCCTCACATCTTTGGACTGTGGAAGGAAACCAGGGCACCCACACAGACACAGGGAGAACATGCAAACTCCACACAGACAGTCAACTGAGGGTGGAATTGAACCTGGGTCCTTAGTGCTGTGAGACAGTTGTGCTAACCACTGAGCCACCATGCCATCCCAGTGAGTCATGAGGTCAGAAGACCTGGGTTTTGTTCTGACACATGGAGGATCCTGGGATTCACAGGCTATCCCTATGAGTTTGTTGGGAAGGTGCAGTGTGGAGGTCTGGTGAGGATTCATTTCTTGCTGATCTGTGTGTGACCATCCAGTGTGCGGACAGTTAGAGGGCATGTGCGGGTATTTCCCGGTCTGAATCCTATCGCACACACACAGCTTATGGGGCATATTGCTTCTGAATGTATACTGCAATAAAAATAACTGGCATGAACACTGCTTTGCTTTGTACTTTCAACCAGTAATACAACCTGCATATTGAGATGCTAGTCTGGAGTCTGTGGCTTTCTGCATATACACAGTCTATGAGGCTGGTTGCTACTTAAGACTGAGTAAGGCTGTCATGTATTGCAACAGTGCTTTCTTTACACTTGAGCATAGTATGTTCTCAACTACTGGTCTTTAGTATAGTGCCTAAGACTTCTCTCTTCACATGCTCATTCCAGATTTGTATCTTCTCTCTTACTGATGTCTGACTCTCTTACTCATGTGATCAGTTACATCATCATCATTTACATGAATCACATTTTACCAAAACTACAGTTATGAATCAAATGTAATTTTAAGTTGTGGTGTTGAATATTTGCACACTTACATTCCAGCCTAGAGATCGCTAAGTTTTACCATACATTTCACACGCCTCGTAATGTCAAAGGTTCAATGCTGTGCTGAGCTAATCTAAACCATCTAGTGAAGGCACTGCTTGGTTTTACAGTTATACATATGAAATAAGTTCATGGAAAAACAAATGCCTTCACAGTCGTTATTTCTTTTCTTGAGCTTCTCGTTTGTATGGAACAAATTTGTTTTTTAAATTCATTGTGGGTGAATTTAAATATTCAATCACGCCAGTTTTCCTCCACTCGGGTTTATTTGCCATTGGGATCAAAGACCCATCTTCTCTAATCAGTCATTACGATAAGAATTTCTTTAAAATTCATTAAAGAGAAGCGGCAATCGTTGGTTTGACAAGCATTTATTGCCATTCTCCTGTTCGTCCTGAAGATGGTAATGGTGAGCTATTTTCTTGAACTGCTGCAGCCTAGAGGTTGAAAGAAGAGTTGCAATGCTGTCAGGGAGGGGTTCCAGGATTTTGGTCCAGTGACACCGAAAAAGCAGTGATATATTTCCAAGTCAGGATGGTGAGTGGCTAGGAGAAGAATCTACAGGTGATGGCAGTCCCATAAGAATATCTTACAAGACTTTTATTTGTCACTCCCAACTTTGCAGGGGTTGGAAGCCGAGTGTATCAGGTGATCTAAAAGCTGCTCCCTGTTCTCAGATCTATACTGACAGAGTGAGTGATGGCCAGGAATAGAGTCACAAAGTTTCCAGTTGTACTGTTTTAACGTGCCATTCTAAAGCATATCTTCCTCAATGGGATCGCCGTCAGTCACTTGATCAAAAGCCAATCCCTTTGTTCCTATTTTCTGAGTTATGAAGAGGAGCCATGGAAGCTACAAAAAGGTGCAGAGAGGTTAATTGAGAGGTCAAAGATCTGGCAAAAAGTGTAAAAACTGTGAAAATGTGAAATTGACTACTTTGGCTGAAACAACAAATAATAAACTTTTTTATCTAAATGATGAGACATTGTAGAGCTCTAAGATGCAGAGGGATTTGGATGACCTGGCACATAAATCACAAAAGTTAGTAAGCAGATACAGCAAGTAAGCAGGCAAGTTAATAGAATGCTATCATTTATTGCAAGGAAATTGAATACAAACCTAGGGAAGTTGGGCTTCATTTATTCAAGGTAACAGTGAGATCACATCTGGAGTACTGTTTACCACATTTGTCACTGTATTTCAGGAAGGATATAAATGCATGGAAGTGGTTCAGAGAAGCTTTATGAGATTAATTCCTGAAATGAATGGGTTATCTTATGAGCTTTTACACACAAGTGTTTGCTGAAGATAAAACATTTAATTGAGCTTCCTGAACTTATGACAGGATCAAAAAAAAAAGAATCATTTCAGACGAGGCATGTTGACTTAAGATATGTGCTTCACATAGTTGAAACTCACTAGGGGCCAGCAAGGCAAAATAAGCTCAAGCAAATTGGCCAGAAAAAAAACACTGACTGAGAATCTGTTATCATTTACCAGTGATAGTAGGAACTGCAGATGCTGGAGAATCCGAGACAACAAGGTGCAGAGCTG
>NC_063363.1:9320545-9347285 GCF_021869965.1 Rhincodon typus
GCTGCTTGGCCTGCTGTGTTCATTCAGCTCTGCACCTTGTCATCATTTACCAGTATTTTTTTTTTTGAGGGATAAAAACCAAAAGAACTGCGGATGCTGGTAAATCAGGAACAAAAACAAAGTTGCTGGAAAAGCACAGCAGGTCTGGCAGCATCTGTGAAGGAAAAGAAAGACTTAATGTTCGGGTCCAGTGACCCTTCCTCAGAGCAGAGTATTTTTTTTTGAGGGATAGACAGGCCATAAGTCCAGTGTTTTGATTGAGAACACTAACTTTGAGCACTACTGACATTTCATACTCAGATGACTTACAACAGAAGATTAGTTGTTTCAGATAGGACACAACAGAGAAACATAGGAAGCTTGGCAGTTCAATATTCCTGGTTATATGATATTCAGATGAGATAAAGAAGGAGGATAGAAGGGGATAAACTGATATCTATTTCAAGCCCACTGATTCCCACAGCTACCTAGACTATACCTCCTCTCACCCATCCTCCTGAAAGAATGCCATCCCCTATTCCCAATTCCTCTGCCTCTGCCGCATCTGCTCCCAAGATGAGGAGTTCCACTCCTGGACATCCCAGAAGTCCTCGTTTCTCAAGGACCGCAATTTCCCCTCCACAGTGGTCGAAAACACCCTCGACCGCATCTCTCGCGTTTCCTGCACCTCAGCCCTCACACCCTCTCCCCGCAATAACAACAAAAATAGGATTCCCCTTGTCCTCACGTATCACCTCATCAACCTCCGGATTCAACGATCATTTTCCGCCACTTCCGCCACCTGCAATCTGACCCCACTACCAAGGATATGTTTCCCTCCCCACCCTTATCTGCCTTCCGGAGGGACCGCTCTCTCCATGACTCCTTCGTCAGCTCCACACTCCCCTCCAGCCCCACCATCCCCGGCACTTTTCCCTGCAACCGCAGGAAGTGCTACACCTGCCCCTATACCACCCCCCTCACCCCCATCCCAGGCCCCAAGAAAACATTCCACATTAAACAGATGTTCACCTGCACATCTGCTAATGTGGTATATTGTATCTGCTGTTCCCGATGTGGCCTCCTCTACATCGGGGAGACCAAGCGGAGGCTTGGAGACCGCTTTGTGGAGCACCTACGCTCAGTTCGCAACATACGACAACACCTCCCAGTTGTGAACCACTTCAACTCCCCCTCCCACTCCTTGGACGACATGTCCATCCTGGACCTCCTCCAGTGCCACAACGATGCCACCCGAAGGCTGGAGGAACAGCATCTCATATTCCACTTGCGAACCCTGCAGCCCAATGGTCTCAATGTGGACTTCACAAGATTCAAAATCTCCCCACCCCGATATCATCCCAAGACCAGCCCATCTCGTCCCCACCTCCATGACCTGTCCGTCTTTTCTCCCACCTATCCGCTCCTCCCACCTCACTGACTAACACCCCCACCCCCACTTCCTGCCTACTAGCCTCATCCCCGCCTCCTTGACCTGTCCGCCTTCCCTCCCACCTACCCGCCCCTCCCTCCTCACTGACCAACCCCCATCCCAACTCCCTACCTACACTCACCTTTACTGGCTTCATCCCCGCCTCCTTGACCTGTTTGTCTTCTCTCCACTATCTGCTCCTCTATCTACCTTCTGTCATCACCTCCCCCTCTCTCTATTTATTTCAGAGCCCCCTTCCCCTCCCCCATTTCTGAAGAAGGGTCCAGACCCAAAACGTCAGCTTTCCTGCTCCTCTGATGCTGCTTGGCCTGCTGTGTTCATCCAGCTCTACACCTTGTTATCTCAGATTCTCCAGCATCGGCAGTTCCTACTATCTCTCAGGATAGAAGGGGAAGTGGGGTTGCAATATTGATCATGGAATCAATTATAGCAATGGGGAAGGGATCATCAAATGAGGCCGAATGAGTAGAAGTGAAAAAAGGTTGTGTACAATAGGATCCCAAACAGTCAGGGAGAGAAAGAGGATCATAAACGTAATCCAATTTTAGGGAAGGTTAAGATTAAAAGCAAAATAATGAAAAAATAATACATCAGGGATTCTAACAATTAACTGGGATAGTTCAAGATAATGAGGAAACAAAATTCTGAAATTGTATCCAGGAGAACTTTTTTAGCCAGTACGTAGGGAGCCTACAAGGAGTGGGGTAGTTCTGGACACAATATTCAGAAATTAGCCCAGCCAGGTGGAAGATGTGTCAGTAGGGTAGCATTTTGGAGAAAGTGATCATAACTTGGATTTAGGGTAGTTATGGAAAAGGACAAGGAAGAGCTAGGAATTAATGTTCTAAACTAGGGAAAGATTAATTTTACTAAGATGGAATACAATTCACCCAAACTGGACTGGGAGCAGCTATTTGCAGATAAAACTCTGCATTCAAAGGGAAAACAGCAAGAGTAAAAAGCAAATTTATTCCTGCAAAGACAAAGGATGGAGCCAAGACCAGAGAACACCGGTCACCGACTAGAGAACATCAACGGACATAAAGGTTAGGCCTAATAAAAAAAAAGAAAAGTTTATGGCTAATACCAAGGGCTCAATATAACAGAGTCCCTAGAGGAGTATAAAAAGTATGTGTGTTGGGGGGGTGCTTATAAATGAAATTGGGAGCATCAAGAGAGTACATGAGAAAGCATTAGCGAGTAGAATAGAGGAGAGCCCAAAGGAGTTTTTAAAAAAATATATTTAGTGCAAGAAACTAGCTAGGGGCCACTAGGGACCATAATACTAATTTTTATGAGGACACAGAAGATCTGGGTACTGTCCAAATTGAATACTTTGCGTCAGTCTTCATAATGAAAAAGGACATGGGGGTTTAGTCATCAAGATGGAGGACTGTAAATTATCAGAAGAAATTAACATTTAGAGAGGAGATACTAATGGGTTTAGCAGCCTTACAAGCTTCAGGGTCAGGTCAGAATATCACTGTGCATCTACCATTGCAGCCAGCAAGTGGCATTACAATCCCATATTTTGTCTGATGGGCACTTGGCACACACAGAACAGAGAGATAACTTAGTACCAGTCAGCTGCTACCTGGGTGGCATTTAAACTCCCACTGGTGGTCGCCTGTGGGGATGATTTGAGAGGCACCTACGGCTCACTGTGGTACATTGGAAGTGGTGTGATATCAATACAGATAGTAATGTAAGTAGTAAGGGCTTGAAGTTTAATTTGAACATAAAAAATAGGAACAGGATTATGCCATTCAGCCCCTCAAACACCCCCTACCATTCTATAAGACCATATTTAGTCTGCCCCAGGCCTTAGCTCCTCTTTTGTGCCAGCTCCTCATAGCTCTTAATCCTTGATGTTTCATAAATCTATTTACCTCCTTTTAACCACTTTCTCTAGAATCTACATCTCTCTGGGGGAGAAAATTCCAGACATCCAAACAGCTCAGTTTGTTGTGTGATTGGAGTTAACATTGAGGCTGCAAAATTTGGGAAGATGCTAAATGCTGATTTTGAGTACAAACTGGTTGCCTGTTTTCTTTATTTAATGACTGACCCGTGGTAAATAGATTTGAGTCCAGGAGCTTTGGATTGGTTGTGAATATATTCTGTCGTTTCCACATTCTGACTGTCATTTGTGAAAGATGCTGATTTAGTTTTGAACTTTAAAGGGGAAGATTATTGCTTGGCATAAATGTCAGTGGGTGTTTTTCAGTGGACATCAACTGGCATAACACCAAAAAACTTTTTAACTTATGCAACTGACTAAACACAGGGCTCATTGAGAGGAATTGTTTCTATCTATCATGGGTAGATAAACTGTATTCATTGTATTATCGTTTTTTTTGTTTTCTCTGAAGAAATTTGGTCTATGGTTTTCAGCCTAAACTACACTTTAGAGTATTGTGTACTGTTCTGCTTGCCTTGCTATAGAAACGATATTATTAATTTGTAAAGGGTATAGAAACAATTTACAAGGATGTTACCTGGACTGGAGGATTTGAGTTACAAGGAGAGGCTAGATACACTGGGACTTTTGTCACTGGAGTGTAGGAGGTTGAGGTTATAGAGGTACCTTATAGAGGTTGATAAGATCATGAGAGGTATACATAAGATGAATAACCAAGGCTTTTTTCCCAGGGTAAGGGAGCCCAAAACCAGAGGGCGTAGGTTTAAGGTGAGAGGGGCAAGATTTAAAAGAGAACTGAGGGGCATTTTGTTCACACAGAGGGTGGTTTGTATGTGGAATGAACTGCCAGAGGAAGTGGTAGATGCAGGTAAAGTTATAACATTTATAAAACATTTAGACAGGTGCGTGAATAGGGTGATATGGGCCCAACGCTGGCAGATTGGTCTAGTTTAGTTTGGGAAACCTGATCAAAGAACAAAGAAAATTACAGCACAGGAACAGGCCCTTCGGCCCTCCAAGCCTGCGCCGATCCAGATCCTATATCTAAACCTGTTGCCTATTTTCCAAGGATCTGTATCCCTCTGCTCCCTGCCCATTCATTTATCTGTCTAGATACATCTTATATGACGCTATCCTGCCCGCCTCTACCACCTCCGCAACGCGTTCCAGGCACCCACCACCCTCTGCGTAAAGAACTTTCCACGCATATCTCCCTTAAACTTTTCCCCTCTCACCTTGAAATCATGACCCCTAGTAATTGAGTCCCCCCCTTTGTGAAAAAGCTTCTTGCTATCCACCTTGTCTATACCTCTCATGATTTTGTAGACTTCAATCAGGTCCCCCCTCAACCTCCGTCTTTCTAATGTAAATAATCCTAATCTACTCAGCCTCTCTTCATAGCTAGCGCCCTCCATACCAGGCAACATCCTGGTGAACCTCCTCTGCACCCTCTCCAAAGCATCCACATCCTTTTGGTAATGTGGCGACCAGAACTGTACGCAGTATTCCAAATGTGGTAGAACCAAAATCCTATACAACTGTAACATGACCTGCCAACTCTTGTACTCAATATCCCGTCTGATAAATGAAAGCATACTGTATGCCTTCTTGACCACTCTATCGACCTGCGTAGCGACCTTCAGGGTACAATGGACCTGAACACCCAGATCTCTCTGTGCATCAATTTTCCTTAGGGCTTTTCCATTTACCATATAGTTCGCTCTTGAATTGGATCTTCCAAAATGCATCACCTCGCATTTGCCTGGATTGAACTCCATCTGCCACTTCTTCACCCAACTCTCCAATCTATCTATATTCTGCAGCATTCTCCGACAGTCCCCTTCACTATCTGCTACTCCACAAATCTTAGTGTCATCTGCAAACTTGCTAATCAGACCATCTATACCTTCCTCCCGATCATTTATGTATATCACAAACAACAGTGGTCCCAACATGGAACCCTATGGAATGCCACTGGTCACAGTTCTCCATTTTGGGAAACTCCCTTCCACTACAACTCTCTGTCTCCTGTTGCCCAGCCAGTTCTCTATCCATCTAGCTAGTACACCCTGGACCCCATGCGACTTCACTTTCTCCATCAGCCTACCATGGGGAACCTTATCAATATGAACCTTATCAGTATGAACAAGTTGGACCGAAAGATCTGTTTCCACGCTATATGTCTCTGACTCTGACTCTATAATTCTGCCACTCTCTAAAGTTTAATCTCTTATGCAACATAGCCACAAAGTTAATTGCAACATTTTAATTCCACTGCTCACCACACCACCAGATATTTTGCTTATAAAAGGGGTTTACTCACAGCAGTGTTTTTTGCCTCTGAACATGTGAGAAATAGCTGGGAAAATGCTCAAAAGCTGAAGAGCAAAACTAAGAATCAGCATTGTTCTTATATAAACATTTACTTTAATAATTACAATTTAATCTCCATACTGTACAAACAGCAACAATAACTGTAAAAATGAATAGCCTGTTAAAGACTTAAGTGTCAAATTAAGCACAATACCTGTGTGACAGATAAATACAAAGCCCTTTTAGCAACTACCTGTATTTATTTAATCACTTAGTCTAAGAAATATCTCAAAGTGCTTTACAACAGTGTAATCGGACAAAAATTGGCACTGAGCCAAAAAAATGAGATGTTAAGCTTGCTCAGTAGAGTACATTGTAGGGAGCATCTTCAAAGATGAGGGAGAACTGAGAATTTTAGAACTTCTGGTCTGGCCATTTATAGAGAAGCTGTCAATGGTGGGTCAATAGAGCGAGGAGCTATAGATTTATTCAGAGCGTTGTGTTGCTGACCTCATGTCCCTCACAGGATCAGATGAATAAAGTCTGAGTGAGTAAGTGTATCACTGTGAGGTTTACACAGTTAATGAGGGTCAATGCCATTATGAATCTGAATACGGGGATGAAAATGTTCAGCTCTCTAGGCTTCAGTGAATACAAGAATGATAGGCAGATTGCCTTATTTAAGGCTCAATGTTCAAAACTGACCTCAGCCTTCAATGATCTGGTTGCAGTAATTAACTTGAATTTCTTTAAAAATTTGAAACATCCTCACAAAAAATTTCCCTTCTTAACAAACTGCCCACTAAAAAAAGCCACAAAATTTAGTCTGACAATAATCCGTTGCCTTATACCTTCAGTAGTTGACCTTGTTGAAATATACCCTAATTGTTCGAACGAAGCACCATGTAGCTCCTCACACACAGAGTGGGACTGACTTAATGACATGCAAGAGTTTGGCTAACCTCGTGTTTGTGCAAGAGAGCTGGAGGGCCATGGTGCGGATGTCATAATGATTGGAAAAGTAGTAATGGATGGACAAAGAATTGGCGGACGAACTGAATTGGTACTTTGCAATCATCTTCACAATGGAAGATACCGACAGCATACCAAAACTTCAAGAGAGTCAGGGGGCAGATGGGAGTGTAGTGGCCATCGCTAAAGAGAAGCTGCTGAGGAAGCTAAAAGGTCTGAAGGTGGATAAACCACTCTGTCCAGATGGACTACACTCCAGAGTTCAGAAGGAGATAGCTGATGAAATTATGAAGGCATTGGTAGTGATTTTTCAGGAAGGGAGGGTCAAAGAAGACTGAAAAATGGCTAATGTAACACCTCTCTTTAAGAAGGCAGGGAGGCAAAGAGAGGAAACTAAAGTCCTGTTAGCCTGATCTCAGCCATTGGTAAGATTTTAGAGTTCATTATTAAGGATGAGATTGTAGTGTACTTGGAAGTGGATGGTAAAACAGGGCTGAGTCAGCATGGCTTTATCAAGGGGAGGTCATGACAGACAAATCTGTTAGAATTCTTTGAGGAGGTAATGAGCAAGTTAGACAAAGGAAAGCCAGTGGACAAAATCTAGTTGAATTTCCAGAAGACCTTTGACAAGTTGCTGCACAGGAGGCTGTTAAATAAGATAAGAGCCCGTGGTGTGAGGGACAAGGTACTGGCAGGGATAGAGGGTTGGCTAACTGGCAGAAGGCAGAGACTAGGGATAAAGGGTCTTTTTCAGGATTGCAGCCACTGACTGGTGGAGTTCTGCAAGTGTTGGAACTACAACTATTCACGCTACACATTAACAATCTGGAGATAGGAACTGAGGGCATTGTTGTAATATTTGCAAGTTGACACAAAGATAGGTGGAGGGAGTGTTGAGGAAGTGGAGAGTCTGCAGAAGGACCTGGATAGGCTAAGGGAGCAGGCAAAGAAGTAGCAGATGGAATACAATGTGACAAAGTGCGAGGTTTTGCACTTTGATGGGAAGAATAGAGGTGTAGTCTAATTTCTAAATGGTGAAAGGCTTCAGGATTCTGAAGCACAAAGGGACTTGGGAGTCCTAATCCAGGATTTTCTCAAGGTTAACATACAGGTTCATTTGGAAGTCAGGAAGGAAAATGCAATGTTAGCATTCATTTCAAGAGGGCTAGAATACAACAGCAGATAAGGCTCCGGTCAGATTGCATCTGGAATATTGTCAGCAGTTTTGGGAACGATATCTAAGGCAAGACGTGCTGGCATTGGAGGGGGTCCAGAGGACGTTTACAAGAATGAACCTGGGGATGAAGGCCTTGTCATATGAGGCACAGTTGAGGACTCTGTGTCTGTACTCAATGTAGTTTAGAAGGACATGGAGAGATCTGATTGAAATTTACAGAATACTGAGAGGCCTGGATACGGTGAAAGTGGAAAAGGTGTTTCCATTAGTAAGAGAGACTTGGACATGAGGGCATAGCCTCACAGTGAAGGGACAATCCTTTCAAACTAAGATGAGGACAAATTTCTTCAGCTATAGGTGAACCTATAGAACTCTTTGCTACAGAAGGCTTGGAGGCCAAGTTGTTGAGTGCATTTAAAACAGAGATAGGTAGGTTCTTGATTTAAAAGGGCCAAGGGTTACAGAGAAGGCAGGAAAATGGGGTTGAGAAACACATCAGCCATGATGAGGTGGCACGGTGGCTCAGTGGTTAGCACTGCAGCCTCACAGCACCAGGGACCTAGGTTCAATTCCACCCTCAGGTGACTGTCTGTGTGAAGTTTACATGTTCTCCTTGTGTCTGCATGGATTTCCTCCCACAGGCCAAAAATGTGCAGGCTAGGTGGATTGGCCATGCTAAATTGCCTGTAGTGTTCAGGGATGTGTAGATTAGGTGGGTTATAGGGGGATGCTCCAAGGATCAGTGTGACATGTTGGGCCAAAAGGCCTGTTTCCACAATGTAGGGATTCTAGAACGTGTCTATGATTAACTTTATTGGTCAAATAGCTAATTCTGTTCTGTCTCATGCAAAAGACACAGGGATACTTTTCAATGCAGGTTAGGCCATTACCCTCCAGTCTGTTCTAACATTCAATTAGATCATGGTTGATCTGCTCCTCAACCTCATGTATTCCCCTGATTCCATAACTCTTTATAATTATCGCCTTATCAATACCTAACAATCTCAGTTTGCTGAGAAAAAATGACACATTTTGTTGAAGCTTTGAGAGATCATTTGAGGTAGAGGGGAATACATTGTTTCATCTTCGGATTAAGAAAATACATACAAATAACCAATAAAACAAATTCTACTGTTCATGACTAAAATATGCATGCAGCCTCTCTTGATCTTCCATCAAAGGTCAATGAAAACTTCAGGGAAGTAGCGTGTGGGGTCGTTCCAAATTGCACCAAAAATATGAAGGTCTTCAAAAGAAAATATTTCAGAAAGAAAACTGAGGTTAGGAATGTGTACAGTTATCTAATGTATAGTTGAGGTCAGCAGCAGTGTCAGACAATAACATCTGTGGATGGAAATGCATGCAATCCCTGATGAATGGGCAATGCCCTGAAACATTGGTTCTGGGTTCCAAGATATAGGTCCAAAAGAACAAATGATGATCTGGAGTTGTCATATAACCCCATTGACTTTCATTGCCCAGAACTTTTCTAATTGACAGGTGGGAAAATGGAGACAGCTTATTAATGAAGTGAAATTAACTATGCTATTGCATGCCAGTAGGCCTTTTGTTGCTTACTACCAGGAATCTGAACTCATCATTCAACATGGTTGGAAAATTGCATTTTTTTCTCTTGATGTTGAGAAGTTTCTGGATGACCATTTCACATGAGCTTAAGGTTCTTGATATTGTTTAGGAGCTTGGCAAATTCTACCCATAGTGTTTGAAGGACTTGTGAAAATAACATCTGGCAACTTTATTGTTGCTGATTCTTCCGACTAATTTTTTTCTTTTAGACTTTTTGCTTTAGTAGTACTTTGGATGTAAGCTGGCAAAACCAACACTTATATCCATCTCTAATTGCTCCTGAGCAGGTGCTGACGAGTCACAAACAATGGAGCTGATTCAGCCACTTAAGAGTCATCCATAGATTGATGGGGTATAGATATAAAGGTAGGCTGTTTCAATGTGACTAATAGAGGTTTTCACATGACCTCTGAGGTTATGAAGTGCATTATTAGAGCCACTGAAGAAGAAACTGTGGCAAGATCACAGGATAGGTTAAGAAGCTGGTTAAAGAAAATATAGAACATAGAAATAGATATTCAGACATTCAGAGATACTATTGCCAATCTCTGGACCTTAGACTGGCTCAGACATAGTGACGCCACCACTATGCCACAAGAGCCCTCGTGAAATACAGGAATATACTTTTTGTGATGTGTACTGGATGTTAATTAAGAGCAAGTTGACTACAATTCCAAGGTCTCTCAACATCATGAGTTGGAGGTGGAAATAATGATAATGGACCTGGACCCAAACACGGGCATGAGGCCCAGGCAAATATTCTAGCGACATGGATTCCAATCCCACTGTGCCAGCAGGTGGAATTTAAATTCGTTTAATAGAGCTCGCTTCAGTAATGGGATGTCAATAAACCACCAACAAATGAAGTAGGAAACCTAGCTTGTTCACTAATGTCTTTTGTGGAAGGAAATCTGCTGTACACCTGGCCTGGCCTACAAGTGACTCCAGCCCCACGACAATGTGATTGACTCTTGACTGGTGTCTGAAACAGTCTAGTAAGCTACTCAGTCAAGGCCAGTAAGAGGCTGGTGACACATTGTCACTTATGTCCACTTGAAAGGAGAGAGAGAGGGAAGAAAATGGCTATATTGACATTCTTCATGAACATTTTATGGGTCACTTTATCAATATATGTAGTAATTTACTTCTGTCCTTTGGTAAATTTCATGTTCCGCATTTTGGCTCACTATTATGCAGTCAGGTCATGTGGTGGTGGTTTGCTGGATTAGACCAGATCTCTCTAAGTAACAAAATGTTGCTTCTCTCTTTCAGTCTCCAGTCTAGGCACCTGTGTTTATGCCATGCCTATATTAGCAGTTACATCTTTAACTGATTCACTTTAATCCCATACTCTACATTGATTCTGTCATTTCTAAGCTGTTTCGTCAGTACAGGTATCTGTCTCCACCAGCATCACCCAGTTTGATATGATCTGCAACTGTGACTAATTTCAAGATCAGTTTCTAAACCAAAATCCTTGAATATGTTAAATTTGCAGAGGTCGCAGTAACAATCCATACTAGATTATTTCTTTCTCCTGATGTAATTCCTTTAGCACCTATTGACTGGTTTATAACATGTACAGGAATTTTTATCCATTCTCATTTTGCTCTGAATTCCTGTAGCTTTGGCCTTGTCAAAATGCATGAGGTTTCCTTATTCATTCAGGGGATGAGAGTGTTGCTGGCTAGGCCAGCATTTATAAGCCCATCCCTAATTGCCTAGAGGGCAGTTATGAGTCAACCACATTGCTGTGGGTCTGGAGTCACATGTAGGCCAGAACAGGTAAGGATGGCAGTTTCCTTCCCTTAAGGACATTAGTGAACCAGATGGGTTTTTCTGACAATTGGCAATGGCTTCATCATCATCATTAGACCCTTAGTTCCAGATATTTATTGAATTCAAATTCCACCATCTGCCGTGGCAGGATTTGAACCCAGGTCCCCAGAACATTACCTGGGTCTCTGGATTAACAGTCCAGAGATATTACCACTAGACATTAGCAGGAATTGTGGGGCACGGGCCACCAAACAGTAGTTGTGAGGTTGGGGATTGTATCAAACAGGAAATTAGAAATGTCAGCAATCAATCTTTTCCCTGTAGCATTGCAAAACCTCACATGGCTTGATTTGTTTAAACATTAACAACTCTCATGTTATTTGTTTTCTCTGGTAATTTTATCAAAAGCTGGTCAATGTGAGATTTATCCCCAGATAAAAAGTGATGCATTTCTACTGTAAAAAGAACAGGAATCGTCCATTTAAAACAGTGATCGGACAATTTTGTTTTCTCTCTCAGAGGATTGTAAGTCTTTGAAACTTTTCTGGAAGAGGTCAATATTTTTAAAACAGAGGTTTTTTGATCCTTATTAAGCAAGGGGGTGAAAGATTATTTGAATTAAGCAGGAATGTGGATTTGAAGTTATAATCAGATCAGCCATGATCCTATTGAATGGAGGAGCAGGCTTGAGGGGCTGAATGGCCAGCTCCAGTTTCTCATCAACATGTTCTTTTACTCGTCTATCATGTCATTCAATCAAAAGTATAATTCTTCTTGTGATTCAGGAGAGATAAATTACTTCCAAACGTAATTAGTGACTGATACAATCACGGCAAAGTGTGGCTTAATTGAACATTATTAGTGGGTTGTTATTTATTGAATTTCTATCCTTTTTCCAAATTAGCTTTAGAAAGCAGCTGCAAATTTATCATTAGCTCTGATGTTGAAGCAAGGTGAATGTGCACTTAACCAAATTTACCTCTCAACAGAGTTTTTAATGTGTTGACAGAGTTCTGCAAAACCGTGTGTGAGTTATTTGTTTCAATACAGTTTCCCGATTCATTGTAATGTTGTGTAGCCTAAACATAAGCCATGGAATCACTGAGTTGAGAATAGGGGTAAAGCGTTGTCAGTTCCTAATTACTTAACCCTTCTGTTACTACATGTGGAAAATTGTGCTAAACAAGACATCAAGGACAGGGGCATGACAGAAACTTAGGATTTTGCATTAGGAAGGGAGACTAAAAGAACTAAACTTGAATTAGTTGAGGAAGGAGGATTGAGCAGAGGATGTGGTTCAGGATTATGATGTTTTTGGGAAAGAAAAAGTTGCACAGACTTGTTAACTTATTTGTACCTAGAGTGGAGAATATGAGAACAGAGCACAAAATGCAACACATTTAACACATTTTTGTGGTTCTAAAGATTTGAACAGATAAAGATGACAAAATATCATAGAGAATGTGGCATTTCCTGGGTTAACAGCACACCAAAGAAGGCACCTTATTTTTATTTAATAGAGCATGAAATGATTTTAAATATATGTCCTGGAGCTTTGTTGAACACATTTTTGGGGAGCAGGAAATAGAGTTAATGTCACTGCCCTCATAATCGAGAGACGCAGAAAAATGTTCTGTTGCATGGGTTCTATCTCACTATAGATCCTGGTGGAATTTAAATTTACTTATTAAAATCTGGAATTGAAAGCTGGTCTCTGTGGGTAGTGACCTTGAAAATGCTATTGATTGTCATAAAAATCCATCTGAATCACTTCAGGGAAGGAAATCTGTGGGCTTAGCTGTGACTTCAGACCAACAGCAATGCGGTTGTCTCTTATCTGCCCTCTGAAATGGCCTAGCGAGTCATTCCATTCAAGGGCATTTAGGGGTGGGCAACAAATGCTTGCCTTGCCAGAGATGCCCACATTCCAATAATGAAACAATAAAAATTGCTTCAAGAGCTTTAATAATTTTGAAAAATGCCCATAATGAGTGTGGATTGCCTATAGTCTACGAAAGCAATTATTTTTGATGATCTTATATAATTCCATTCCACAATTTGAAAAATTTTAATCTGAAAAAAATGTATAGAATTTTAAATAATCATTTCTATAAGTACAGCAGCATTTGTTTCTAGTAAAGGAGAAAGCTTGATCATTTAATTTTAGAGATAATCAGTAAAACCCAACAATTGCTAACACTAGATGGTATAACCATCCACAGAAAAACTTTATAATGGGGCCTTCAAATTGGCAAATCATTGCACTTGCACTGACATTTCTTTGCTTAAAGTTTTGATGAGCAATAGTTAGAAATAATCAAATCAATAGTGCTTTTTCTCTCCCAGTGTGTAAAATTGATTTAGATGTTATGATTACAACATTCTTGGGGCTGCTAGACTGAAACAAAATGAAGATTCAGAAATACCCAAAGGTTTATTTAAAATAGAAAATGTAAAAACTCCACAGGGCAGATCCAGGTGCTTTCTTCAGGATGTAAAACTACAATCAGCTCAGTTAAAGTTTCAGGCAGAAAATCATTGCTCCATGTTATGGCCTTGACACAATTTACTAATCCTGAATCCCATTTGTTAACAAGAACCTGTCTGGCTATTTCTTTAAATTCATTAAGGTTTCTTGTTTCAACACCTATGCCAATAATCTGTATCATTGCTTACTGACCTTTTAATTAAAAACAAAGGTTCTTCCTGCATTTCTCATACACTTTTGTTGTCTTTCATTTGTAAATACGGCCCTTGACATTCGATACCAAATGCAGGAGTAAAACTAACTTTAATTCAATCTGGCATTCAGCCCAAATTTGGAGAAAATTAGATTCTTTGAAATTTGCAGCATAGTAGGAGCGCATTCATTCCTCTAAATCATCTATAAAAATTATATAGTAACAGCATTAACTCTGGAAACTTCTAGCATTCGACAGTTAACTGGCTGCCAGTTGGGACACTTGTCCATGCATTGTTACTCATTGGTGCTAAATCCTCAGAAATTTAATACATTATCATCTGTACCATGGATGTGAATCCTATGTTGTGGTCTATTATGTGCAAAAATAACAAAAAAAGACATTTCTGAAATCCTGATAATTAACGTGCATTTTCAAAGCACAGCTGCTAATGTGGTATACTGTATCCGCTGTACCCATTGTGGCCTCCTCCACATTGGGGAAACCAAGTGGAGGCTTGGGGACCGCTTTGTGGAACACCTACGCTCGGTTCGCAACAAACAACTGCACCTCCCAGTCGCGAACCATTTCAACTCCCCCTCCCACTCCACAGACGACATGTCCATCCTGGACCTCCTGCAGTGCCACAACGATGCCACTCGAAGGTTGCAGGAACAGCACCTCATATTTCGCTTGGGAACCTGCAACCCAATGGTATCAACGTGGACTTCACAACCTTCAAAATCTCCCGTCCCCCTACCGCATCCCAAAACCAGCCCAGCTCGTCCCCGCCTCCCTAACCTGTCCTTCCTCCCACCTATCCCCTCCTCCCACCTCAAGCCCCACCCCCATCACCTACCTACCAGCCTCATCCCGCCTCCTTGACCTGTCCGTCCTCCCTGGACTGACCTATCTCCTCCCTAACTCCCCACCTACACTCACCTTTACTGGCTCCAACCCCGCCTCTTTGACCGATCTGTCTCCTCTCCACCTATCTTCTCCTTTATCCATCTTCTATCCACCTCCCCCTCTCTCCCTACTTATTTCAGAATCCCCTTCCCCTCCCCCATTTCTGAAGAAGGGTCCAGACCCGAAACGTCAGCCTTCCTGCTCCTCTGATGCTGCTTGGCCTGCTGTGTTCATCCAGCTCTACACCTTGTTATCTCAGATTCTCCAGCATCTGCAATTCCTACTATCTCTGAAACAATGAATTAGTCGAGCATGATTACCAATCCCAAAGACCACGCTGACAGATACAGGTTGTATGTAAAAGAAAATCAAAGAACTGCAGATGCAGAAATCAGAAACACAAACAGAAATTCGTGGCAAAAACTCGGCAGTTCTGGCAGCATCTGTGGAAAGAAAGCAGACATAACATTTCTGGTCCAGTGGTCCATCATCAGAACTGATTGGTCCTAGGAAAAGGTTGGTATATAGGCTGGTATGATGGGATGGATGGGGGCGGTGGTTAATAAACAATAGGTAGAGATGGAGCCCAGAGAGAGAAAGAAAACAACTGTTGGGCAGACAAAGGAAATGGCTAAAGGTCAGCCTGGGTGAACCAATTGCTGCTAATGGGGAACATTAGTAGCTGACGATGGATTGTGTGTGGTAGAACCCCAGATGATAAGGCCTGGTGTGTGGGGTTTGGGGTGAGGACATGGGAGAAGATGCTCAGGCCCTAAAATTATTGAACTCAATGTTGAGTCCCAAAGGTTGCAGGGTTTCCAAGTGGAAAATGAGATGCTATTCTTTCACCTTGCACTGAGCTTTGCTGTAGCACTGCAGCAAACATTAACCCCACTGCGAAGCTTCTTCTAAGGATGCCTACCCTGAAGAAGTTACCCTCCTCCCTCCAGAAAGACCTTAGTGGATCTCTCTCCCACTGCAACTCTCTCGTAATCTCTTCAGCCTTGAAACTGCTCGACCATGTCCTGAAGCAAACCAGGTACTACAGCCACATCACCTTTCTTAGTACCTGCCTACAGAACCAAATCATCCCCAGTGGACTACAGTCCACATTCAGGCCTTCCCAATTTGGCCCCATCCATGACAATGTCTACTATCTCCAGCAAACATGGGACAGTCCCCTTGAGGCAGGGAACAGGGTGGTATGTGATGAAATGGCAGGCAATAGGAAGTTCAGGACATTTTTTGCAGGCAGGAAAAAGTGGTCACCCAGACTGCGATTTGTCTCCCCAGGAGATTACCTTGTTAGCAGCAAATACAGTAGCCTAGATTGAGCAAAGTGCGGATAAATCAGTGTTTCACCTCGAAGATGTATTTGGGGCCTTGGATAGTAAGGAGGGAAGAAACACCTGCACAGGTTAGATGTCTTTGTCTGTTGTATCATTGAGAACACATTGTAAATCAGACTTGGTGATCTCATTCTTGCTATAATGAGTGGGGTTGAGATTTGTATTTGTGGCTATCCTGTATTGTTTTTCCAGTTTTCCTGTTTAACTTTCATAGAATCTTACAAGAGGAGACCATTCAGCCCATTGTGGCCATGCCAATTTCTTGATAAATCTAATTCAGCTCATTCCCCTGTTTTCTCCCCTTAGCCTGGCAAATTGATTTTTACTCACAAAGTCATCAATACCTTTTTGAATGTTACTATTGAATCTGCTTCCTCTCTTTCAAATAGCACATTCCAACATCAAACAACATAAAAAAAACATATTGCTCCGTCTTTTTTTTTCTAATCACCTTTAATCTCTGCCTTTTGCCAATATTTCTGCCACTCAAAATAGACTCCAATTATTTACCACTGCATGTGTACATGCTCATGATATGTTTTATTCTTCATAGCTTGTGGAAGTCGGTGGCCAAGGTAGCATCTATTGCCCATCCCTAATTATTCTGGAGGAGATTGGGATGAGCTGCTTTCTAGAATTGCTGTAGACCTTGTGGTGGAGGATCACCAAGAGTGCTGTTACGGAGCAAGTTCCAAGATTTTGTCTCAGCAAACATGAAGGTAAAATGATATATTTCTAAGTCAGAATGGCTTGGAGGGGAATTTACAGATTGTGGTGCTCCTCTTACTAACAACCCTTGTCCTTCTGGGTGGTAGAGAACATGGATTTAGTGATGCTGTCGAAGGAAGCTTAATGAGATGTTTTAGTGCATCTTCTAGGTGGTATACAATACTGCCACCGTGTATCAGTGGAGCAAGGAGTAAATGGTGATGTGTTAACTAGGGTGCAAATTAGGTGTGTTGCTTTGCCCTTCAGTATCAAGCTTCTTGATTGTTGCTGGAACTAAATGCATCCAGCAAGAGTATCCCATCACATTTCTGAGTTTTGCCTTGTAGATGGTGGATAGTTTTTGGGGAGTCAGGAGTTGAGTTACTTGTTGCAGACTGAAATCTGATACGCTCTTTGATACCTCCATTAAATCCCCTCTTGAGCTTTTGTGTTGCATCATTGCAAGGGATTATTGGGTGAAGGCAAAATGCTTGCCTAGAAGATGGAAAGAATGTGCATGTACTAAGTTGTTACTTGCCTAGTTTTCGAGCAACATTGGTAGAAAATTTGCAGAGATTACTTGCTCTCTGTACGTCTAACTGTACATGGAACAGGATAATACTTTTAAAAGGTGCTGTATCACATAAAATAGAATTCAGAAAGAATATATCAAGGGAAAGAGTGAAGAACTTAGTCCAGCGACTGACCTCAGAGTTATAGACCAGTTACAGAACCCAGATAGGCCAATTAATCTATTGAATCAGCAATGATGTTTTAAGCACCTTCAGAAACTATGCTTCATTAAAGGTGCAATATAAATTCAAATTGTCATTGGTGATTTCTTTTGTCAGATTCAACCCTCAATCTATTCCCTTGCCCTTGCTTGTTTCCCATTTCATTTAGTCCTCCTTGATGCAGCTAACTAGTTTCATTTCAAAATAATTGTGGACTTTCTCTTAATCTCTGACATAATCCACTTCACACTCTGTAAAGAAACAAAAAGTCATCTAGGTTGTACTGCCCTATTCTGGCAGCTGTGAGATTGGGTCTTAAACAGATCAGAGGATTTGCCAGGCTATGGAAGATCAAGTATATTCATTGTGCAAACACTTTAGAAGTAAATACCTCACGTTGACTTGTATGAATCAAATGGATAAATGATTTTTCAATTGGGTGGCAAAAACAAGATTTAGGATATCCCAACTGGAAAAAGACTAACAAAAAGTACTATGAGTAAGGATTGGTGTAGAACCTCTGCAGGAAAAAAGAATGGGCATACTGCAGTTGCTGGGACTTTGAGGCTGCTGGATAGAGAGTGCCGGTTATTCAGTGTTGCAAAGTTGGTATAGTACTTGTGGATTTGTAAAATGATAGAGGGGAAGAGTGTGTGGGCCCTTTAAAAGATGATGTGTCTTTAGGCTTGGAGATTAAAAAAATGTCTGCAGGCAGCAGCAGATGCAGAGAGAGTTCTTGAAATTGAGACATTGTATCATAAGGCTATATGTTACCAGGCAAAGTAGCATTTTTACCAAGACAACAGGTTTCGAATTTAGCCAATTAATTTAAACCAGGCCCTAGATACCAAAGCCCAATTAAATTTAAATTTGATGGTTTTGACAACCTGAGACCAATCCTATTGGAAGACATTAATAGGTCAACAAGGGTATAGAAGAGGAGGACATTTGAAAATTGTTGTAGGATAAACTGCCATCTGTTAAGAGAACAGCTCTCAATCGCAATCAGCTCTAAAGAAAGAGAAAATCACTGGCTCTCACAGAATCTGTAAGATCTCAGAATAGCACCATCTAAATAAAGGTTCTACGGTACTCTAGCTAATATTAGCTGACACAAGTGTTCGATGGAGAAAAGCATTCCTGACTAGAGGACAGTGAAGAAGGCAAAGAACACTCTGGAAAACTTATCCTGACTGTAATTTCAAGGGATTAAGCTTTAAATTATTTTTATTAATTTGGGTTATAAAGGTGGGATTTGTATCTATTGGAACAGCATGCCATTAGCATTTTGATTTATTCAGGAATATTTAGTAGTTAAGGGGTGAATTGTTCAGTTTGTTAATAGTTCTGTTAATTTGTTCACCGTTAGAGTTAGATAAATAAATTGTTACTTGTTGCTTATAAAGTGAGTATCAGGGATTTCTTTCATTTAACCACTCCATTATAACAGATTGCGGGTGAGAGGCAGATTATGCCACTTTTCACATTTCCTTTAAGGTGAGGCGATCTTCGCTGGGTGTTTCAGTTTTAATTATCAGACAGGTGTTGACCACTCCTTTGTAACAGATTGGGGCTCGCGTCCAGGATCTGGCTGGTTTGTGTATGAGATCTGAATGGATCTGAATGGATTTGGACAGATTTAAATAGACTTGGGGATTAGTGTCCCAGATTTTTAAATAAAACTTAGGTAAGAAGTGGAAAATCTCTTTAATTTCAATTACATGTGGTTGATTATATCAAAAATGGGGGAAATGGCCCTTAACATTGCTAAAGAGGTTCTGGGGTTTGAAGATGCTTCCCAAATTTGCCAAGAAAGACAGAGGAAGGATATACTTTTAGACTTAGCATACAGGCTAGCATTGTGTTTAACTAGGAATAAGAGGAAAGCTGAATTGTGAAGGAGTTAGTCAGGTACTTAGGTATACCAGAGAAACAGGCAAGTGCAGTGGAGTTAGAAAAAAATTAAATTGCAAATAAGACAATTGGAGTTAGAAAGGAAAAGAGAGAGAAAAGAAAGAAAGTTCAAGTCAGAAAAAATGCACTTGGAACTTGAAGCAAAAAGACTTCAAATGGCAGAAGGAAAAGTACAAAAAAGAAGTGAGAATGAGCAAACTCATCATAGCCAACAGCCCGATAGGGATACATTCAAACATGTCAAAACATTAGCAAAATTTGATGAAAAAGATGTAGAAGACTTTTTTTCATTTCCTTTGAGAAATTGGCTAAACAGATGAACTGGCCAGAGGATATGTGGGTAATGTTAATTCAGACCAAGTTGGGAGGGAGGGCTAGTGAGGTGTTTGCAATGCTATCACAGGAGGTGTCAGGAGACTATGAAGAAGTAAAACCGGCTATTTTGAGTGCGTACAAATTGGTACCAGAAGCAGATAGGCGATAGCTCAGAAATAGAAGAAAGGAAACAGTTCAGACTCATGTCAAATTTGAAAGAATTAACTATAGCAACTTTGATTGATGGATGAGAGCATTAAAGGTAGAAAAGACATATGAAGATCTTAGAGAGATTATTCTGCTGGAGGAATTTAAAAACTCACATCCAGAAGTGATAAGAACACATGTTGAGGAACAGAAAGTTAAAACAGCGAGAAGAGGTGCAGAGATGGCGGATGAATACACATTAGTGCACAAATCAAAATCTAGCTTCCGACAGCAACTTCATTCTGTGTAGGATAGAAATTGGAAAAAAGGGAGATTCTTCAATAAAAAAAAGTAGGCCACACAGGGAACAGTTTACCACATGTGGAAAAGGAAACCCAAGAGAGTGGAAAAGAGGTGAAAGGCCTCAGGTGCTTCCACTGTATTAGAGGGGACACATAAAGTCACAGTGCTGGTGGGTTAAGAAAGGCTCTGAGACAAAGGATGTGGTAAAAGAGGCTAAACCAGTGGGATTAGTTGAGGTAGTGAAGGAAATCCCAAGAGAAGTCGAGGAGCTGCAGAAGAGTGCACAGCCTAATCATGGGCTGAATAGTAAGATAGTGCTCGATCTTTTCAAAGACTCCACCTGTGTGGGTAAGGTTTAGTCAGGTAGAACAGAGGGAGTAGGTAAAGAAGTTGTAATGTTGAGAGATACAGGAGTTGTCAGTCTCTAATACTAAGAAATGAAAATATTTGCACTCCTTCTGAAATGTCAGCTGAGAGAGTCATAATCAGTGGAGTAAATGCAGAGAGATTTAACAATCCCCTGTGTAAGATTAGGCTGAAAAGCCCAATCAAGACTGGGGAAGTGACAGCGGGAGTGATTTAAAGAGTGTCTATTCCAGGAATACAGTTTTTTCTTGGAAAGGACCTAGCTGGATCAAAGGTGGGAGTGAAGCCCATTGTAGTGGAGAAGCTGAAAGAAAACCAGGGAATTGAAGAGTCACAAGAAAAATATCTTGGAATTTTTCCAGACCGTGTGGTAACAAGATCTCACAGTCTTAAGTTAAAGCACAAAAGGAAAACAGAAGAGAAAGACAAAGGAGTTGAGGTCCAGTTAACTGACACTCTGTTTGATGAGATGGTAAAGGAAAATCTTAAGCGGGTAGAGAATCAGGCAGAGGTGTTTCGTTCTGAAAGACTAATGGAGCTACAACAAAAAGATGAGACAATAAAAGATTTATATCATCAAGCCTGCTCAGAAAAGGAATCAGAATGTATTCCTTAAGGGTAGAATCCTATGGCAGAAATGGAGACCTTGGCAGGTTAGTGCAGATGAGAAATGTGTAGAAGTTCACCAGATTGTGTTGCCAGTAAAATACAGACAGGAAGTATTGTGGGTAGCACACAAATTACCTGTAGGAGGTCATCTGGGAGTGAGAGAGACTCAGGTTAAGATACAGAAGCATTTCTATTGGCCTGGATTACATAAAGATGTGGTTGAATTTTTCCATACCTGTCATACGTGTCAGATGGTGGGAAAGCCACAGGCAGTAATAAAACCAGAGTCTTTGATGCCAATTCCCACATTTGAAGAACTTTTCACACTGGTCATGATTGATTGTGTAGGTCCCTCCCTAAAACCAAAAGTGGGAACCAGTATTTGCTGACCGTAATGGATGTCTCTACCAGATTTTCAGAGGCAATTCCATTGTGGAATGTCAGGGCAAAAAAGGTTGTGAGAGAGTTACTTGCTTTCTTTACCCATTATGGACTACTCAGGGAGATTCAGTCAGACCCAGGGTCCATGTTACTGCTAAATTATTTAAGGAGGTCATGGATAGTTTAGGTATCTAGCATTTTAAATCAAGTGCGTACCTTCCTGAATCCCAGGGAGCATTGGAAAGATGGCATCAGACCCTAAAGACCATCCTGACAGCTTATTGCCAGGATTACCCAAACAATTGGGAAAAGGGTATCCCATTTATATTGTTTACTATTAGAGATGCTCCAAATGAATAAACTCCATTTATTCCGTTTGAATTGATATTCGGACACCCAGTAAGAGGGCCTTTAAAATTAATTAGGGAAAAGTTGATAGGTCTGAAGTCAGAGATCTCACAGTTGGATTATGTATCTGAGATGAGAGAAAGATTAAACAGAGTAGGTGAATTGGCTAGACAACATTTGAAGGTGGCACAGCATCTAATGAAGCAAGAAGCAGACAAGAAATCTAAAATTCATATGTTTTCCCATGGGATAAAATATTGGTATTGTTACCAGTGGTGGTAGATCTCTTCAAAGCAAGGTTTAGTGGTCCCTATCAAATTGAGAAGAAGTTGAGTCAGGTGAGTGCATTATCTGGTAAAGATGCCAGCTAGGAAAATACTTCATCATGTGAACATGTTGAAACCTTACTATGACAGGGAAAGGGAACTGGAGAAACAAGTATTAATTACTGCTATTTAGAGTGAGGAATCAAATCCAAATGATTTGGATTTTGATGTGCCTCAGAATAAATTAAATAATGAGAAATTCCTTAAAAAATCGGAAGGATAGTAAGCTATCAGTCTGAGGAACAGAGAACTGAATTGAAAGACTTGTTACAGTGCTATGAGGAATAATGTAGAAATAGAATGGGGAGGATTAATGCTATAGTACATGAGGTTGACATAAGGAATGCCGTTCCAGTAAAACAACACCCCTACAGGCTTAATCCTCTCAAAGCAGCAAAAGGTCCAGAAGGAAGTGGAAACGATGCTCCAAGAAGACATCATCAAACCATGTCAAAGCGAGTGGAGTTCACCAATCGTGTTGATTCCCAAACCTGATGGTACTCAACAATTCTGCATAGATTATCAGAAGGCCAATACTGTGACTAAATCAGAATCATACCCAAATCCAAAGCTAGAGACTGTGTGGACAAAGTTGGACAAGCCGCTTACATCACAAAGTTGAAATTATTTCGTGGTTACCGACAAGTGCCTTTGTTGGAGAGAGCAAAAGAAGTTTCTGTGTTTGCAACTCCAAATGGGCTGTATCAACTTAAAGTAATGCCCTTTGGAATGAAGAACACACCATGAATAGAGTTGTGGCAGTATTGTCTAATTGTGTTGTCTATATAGATGACTTAGTGATCTTTAGCCATTCGTGGACAGATTACATGGTGCATTTGGCAGAGCTCTTTGAGAGACTACGGAAGGCAAAGTCAGTCATAAATTTGGCAAAGACAGAATTTGTGACATTCTTAGGACACAACATCAGACATGGAAGGATGACACTGAGGAATGTGAAGATGAAGGCCATCGAAGAATTTCCAAGACATCCTCAAAGAAGGAAGCGCTACAATTTATGGGACTGATTGGATTCTCCTGGAAGTTTGTACCAATCTTTAGTCGCATGGTCACACCACTAATGGATTTGTTAAAGAAGAACATGAAATTCTGGTGGACAGAACAATGCCAGGAGGCATTTGAGAATTTAAAAGCAGTGTTAACCACTGCACCAGTTTTAGCCACACCAAATTTCTGGAAAATTTTCTTTAAAATCACTCTTGACACAAGGGATGTAGGTGTTGGAGCTATGTTGTTACAGGAGGATGATTGTGGAATTGAAAGGCCAATCGGTTATTTTTCAAAGAAACTCAATATCCTCCAGAGAATTTATTCAAACATTGAAAAGGAGTTATTGAGTTTGGTAAAGACCTTACAACATTTTAATATTTACGTTGCAAACAATATATTAGAGACGGTTGTGTATACTGATCACAACCCTTAAAGACAAGAACACCAGACTATTTCATTGGAGTTTTATGTTACAAGTATTTAATTTACAGATGGTACATGTTGCGGTTCATGAAAATATTATTGCGGATGCATTATTGTGAGTTTGAAAGGAAAGTGTGTATATAAGATAGACACAGTGGTGTTCAGTATGAAATGTGTAACTCTAGATTAATGACCTATGTATATAGCAATAATGGCGTTACAATTTAGAGAGA
Source organism: Rhincodon typus (assembly GCF_021869965.1). Classification (NCBI taxonomy): domain Eukaryota; kingdom Metazoa; phylum Chordata; class Chondrichthyes; order Orectolobiformes; family Rhincodontidae; genus Rhincodon; species Rhincodon typus. The sequence continues at coordinate 9,344,481 of NC_063363.1, forward strand.
AAAAAGAAGCCAACTTTTCATAATGATGGTTCATTTTTTCTTATGTGGGGGAGGTGTTGCAAAGTTGGTATAGTACTTATGATTTGAAAGGCAGGACATTAGAAAATGTTTGTAAAATAATAGGGGAGAAGAGTATGTGGTCCCTTTAAAAGTGTGTTTTTTAGACTTGGAGATTAAAAAAATTGCCGACAGCAGCAGATGCACAGAGAGTTCTTGAAATTAAAACATTGTATCAAAAGGCTATATTGTTACCAGGCAAAGCAGCATTTTTACCAAGACAACAGGTTTTTGAATTTAGCCAATTAATTTAAACAAGGCCCGAGATACCAAAGCTCAATTCAATTTAAATCTGATGGTTTTGACAATCTGTGACCAATCCTATTGGAAGAAATTAATAGGTCATCAAGGGTATAAAAGAAGAGGGTTTTTGTAAATTGGTGAGAGAACAAACTGCCATCTGTTAAGAGAACAGCTCTCAACAGCCATCAGCACTAAAGAAAGAGAAAATCACTGGCTCTCACAGAAATCTGTGAGATCTCAGAATAGCACCATCTAAATAAAGGTACTATGGCACCCTTAGCTAATATTCCTGACACAAAAATTCGATGGAGGAAGGCATTCCTGAGTGAAGGACAGCAGAGAAAGCAAAGAACATTCTGGAAGACTTATCCTGGCTGTAACTTCAAGAGAGTAAGCTTTAATTTTTTAAAAAATTAATTTGCTTTATAAAGGTGGGATTTGTATCTATTGGAACAGCATAACATTAGAATTTTGTTTTATTTTGCAATAGTTAGTCGTTAAGGGAGGAACTGTTCAGTTTGTTAGCAGTTCTGTTAATTTGTTCACTATTAGAGTTAGATAAATAAGTTGTTACTTGTTGCTTATAAAGTGAGTATCGGGGATTGCTTTCATTTAACCAGTCCATTATAACAGATTGCGGGTGAGAGGCAGATTATGCCACTTTTCACATTTCCTTTAACAGATTACAAGATGAGGTGAGTTTTTCTGTGCATTTCGGTTTTAATTGTCAGAGACGGGTCGACCACTCCTCCGTTACATTGAGGTACAATTTGCATTAGTTTACAACAGGAAGCGTGCTTCCAGTAAAGTGTCAAATCTCAAGTGATCTGAGGTAAGATGGAATATGAGGTCTTTACACCGTTAGGACGCATGCTATGATGCAGTGATAAGATGATGATATTAAAGGCAATCTGACTGTGAGAAGTAACTGCAGAACAGCAAATGAGTGTTGTCTGAATTCCAGGCCTAGCAACCCAAGTTTCTTCAGTCTGTTTCACTTATAACTCTTACACTGACAGAGACAATTAACCGTGTGGCTTTTCTCTGCATTGCTTCCAGCACTTGATTGTCTTATCTGGACACCGAATCTATGGTATGGTCCAACAGGAGTGCTATGATACTGATCATTACATCTCCTGACTTTTCTGTTTTACTGTTCTTCCTTTATAGTTCAAATTCCTTGGGGCCTTGTTCATCCTTGCAGTGTACATGGAGTACATGATCTTAAACATCATCTTTACTAGTATAACAACCAAAAAAAAATGTGGTTGCTGTAAATCAGAACAAAAACAGAAATTGCTGGAAAACCTCAGCAGGTCTGGCAGCATCTGCGAAGAGAAATCAGGGTTAATGTTTTGGGTCAAGTTAACCCAAAATGTTAGCCTTGATTTCTCTTCACAGATGCTGCCGGACCTGCTGAGCTTTTCCAGCAATTTCTGTTTTTGATCTTTATTAGTATTGCTGTTAACAGACCAGATAGTGAAAAGGAAATTGCAAATGACTGTAATGCTTCTGATTTGGACAGATCAGATGGAAAACCCGACAAAGGTCTCTTATTCCTCATTACTTTCACATAACTGCAGTTGGAAAGTGCATCATTGTCAGTGATGTCGTTCAATAGCCTCTCTAGAATCTCTCTCTAGACTCAGCTGCTTTGAAATGATGATAATCCTGTGGAATTGTCACTTTCCATGCAATCCCACTCTGTAATACAATACCGAAGGCAGAATGGGATATTTGCCAGCAACAGGTAAATCTGTACGTTAAAATTCCCATTAAACGCTTTTGTTGCCACAAGTCAAGCAAGTATTTCTAAGTGCATTAGTGCAGAAATGATCTGCATTTGCATTTAGAAACAGACAAGTTTGAACTGCTTTTCAGTGAAATGGAATACAACCCAAAGCACTTATATCACTCTTTGTATTATAATGTGTGGTGCAGCCAAGAATATCACTGAAAATGTACTGTTTGCAATAATAAATGGTATGAATTGTGGGTTAGGGATCTGTGACTTCCTGTATTTCTTTCTTTAGTTGTAACAGACATACAAACACATGAACAAATAACAACAGTAGGCCACTCAGCCCTTCATGCCATTGAATAAGATTAGGCCTGATTTGATTTTGACCTCAACTCTATATTCCTGCATACCCCGGTAATCTTTCATTTCTCTGTTGATAAAGGTCCATCTACTTCTGCATTAATAATATGTAAAGATTCTGCATTCACTGCCTTTTGAGGAAGGGAATTCCAAAAACTCACAACCCTTTGATAAGAGAAAGAAAAATGTTTTTTCATCTCTGTTTGAAATGGGTGAACCCTTGTTTTTAATCTATGATCCCTAGTTCTAGATTCTCGCACAAGAGGAAATATCCTTTCCATATTCATCCGATCAAGTCCCCTTAGTATTTTATATGTTTCAGTTAAGGCTCCTCTGACTCTGCAAACTCTGGAGGATATGGGCCTAGTCTATAAAGCAATCTCAAAAAGTAATCTGAGATAACA
>NC_063363.1:9347685-9397841 GCF_021869965.1 Rhincodon typus
GCCAAGCAGCATCAGAGGAGCAGGAAGGCTGATGTTTCAGGCCCGAAACGTCAGCCTTCCTGCTCCTCTGATGCTGCTTGGCCTGCTGTGTTCATCCAGCTCTACACCGTGTTATCTCAGATTCTCCAGCATCCGCAGTTCCTACTATCTAAAAAAGTAATCTGCTCCTTCCAGGTATTAGCCTAGTAAACCTTCTCTAAACTGCTTCCAGAGCATTAACATCCTTCTGAAAGTACAGTGACCACTGTTGTACACAATACAAAGTTGTTACTTCAATCAAACTCACACAGAGGAAATAATAAGTCGACGTATTTTAGCTGGAAATTGAAAATGTTGAAGATTGACTGGGTTTTTAAAACCTAAAACCTTTTTTCCTCTGAGCCTCCTCAGAGAATTTCCTCTCTCTGTTGTTTTTCTGGGTTTAACATTTCCGTGCCTGAAAATCCTGACCGCAGTATCAGCTGTCAGTAAATGCTCTGCTGTTTGCAAACCCCATCTTTCATTTCATCAAAAAAAAGTGTGTATTGAGTTGCGTTTCTCATCTCCTGGTAAAAGCCGGAGTGATATTCCAAAAGATCAAGGTCAGTCAAGTTTGCCTTGGGACTGCAAACATTCACCATATTCTTTAGAAGACCCCTCTTCCACCCACCTTAGTGGAGATATCAAATCAGGTTAAAATCAATAGATTGATGTCCCTGCCAAAATAGCCAGCATACCAATTGAACACAGATGTAGCAAAACAATGGTATTTTTCATAACATAACTGCCAAGGATTGGTCTCCACCACACACCCCGCAACAAGAGTCAAAGTTTTCTTAAAATTATTCATGGGATGTGAGTGTCTCTGGCTGGGCCAGCATTTATTGCCCGTCCCCAATTGCCCTTGAGAAGGTGGTGGTAAGCTGCCTTCTTGAACCGCTGCAGCCCATTTAGTGTAAATACACCTGCAATATCATCAAGGAGGGAGTTCCCTGATTTTAACCCAGCAGCACTGAAGGAATGGCCTTAAATGAGCAAATAAATGCTGCTTTAGAGACAAAGAGTGAAGTTGAAGCAGGTAGGAAGGTAAGTGCTAAAGGTGGAGGGAGTGCTTGTTCTGCTTCATTTAACTCATTGTTTTTCCAGTTGCACTTTGCTGGTTTTTCCCACACCCCAGATGAAAAACAACAGCAGTTTAAGGCTTCCTTAGGCTGAAAAATGCTCTGGCAATCTTCTAGGGTCTCGTTCATTTTATTGTTAATGAAATGATGAACAACTCAAACATTTTGGCCCCTTGATGACGTTGACTTAAAAAAATTGCCAATGCTGACCTACTTCCTGAATAGTCCTGTGTAATTTGCAAACTAGAAGAAACAAATGTCACTTGGACAATTAAAAATGAAATCATGAAATACCTGAACTAACCTATATGGCAGAGTTGCAAGTGTAATAAACATATATGAAAAAAAAAGGCCTTAAAAGACAAGCTGGTCCATTGATTCTCTTTCATTCAAACTGTAAATAGACAACACAAGTTCACTAACATCCTGATTAGGTAAAAAAAATTTAAAATTCTATTGGATAATTCAAATAAAGGACGATCATTTTTGAAACTCTGAATGTAGTGAGAAACAAGTTCTTTCTATGGTTGTTACAGACATAAACTTATGAACAGAGAACAACAGTAGGTCATTCAGCCCTTCAAGCCATTCAATAAGATCGTGGCTGATCTAATTTTGACCTCAACTCTATATTCCTGCATACCCCGGTAATCTTTCGTCTCTTTGCTAATCAAAAATCCATCTACTTTTGCCCTATTAATATTTAAAGATTCTGCATTCACTGCCTTTTGAGGAAGGGAATTCGAAAAACTCACAACCCCCTGAAAAGAGAAAAAAAAAAATTCTTTATCTCTGTTTTCAATGGGCGACCCCTTATTTTTAATCTATCATCTCCAGTTCCAGATTCTCTCACAAGGATATATCCTTTTCACATTCATCCGGTCAAGACCCCTCAGGATTTTACATGTTTCAATTCAGACTCCTCTGACTCTTCTAAACTCTAGAGGATATAGGCCTGACCTGAAGGCAATCTCAAAAAATAATCTGCTTCTTCCTGGTATTAATCTAGTAAACCTTCTCTGAACTGCTTCCAGAGAATTAACATCCTTCTGAAAGTACAGTGACCAGCATTGTACAAGTTGTTACTTCAATCAAACTCACACAGGGGAAATAATAAGCAGGTGAATTTTAGGGAACACAACGACACTTACTGTAACCAGCTCCATACTGGTGTTAACTTCTTGCATTGTTGAGAACATAGTTCCGTCTACTCCTTGGTATCTCTGAATAAGAATAATATATTGTCATATCCTATTTCTAGAATCGACTGAAGAGGCAACAGTATGGTTAATGCCACAGCCCAGAGCAAGAAGCAGTATTAACAGCTAATCAATAGGAAATTGGTTGAGTTTTTATTTAAGGAAGGATCCTGTGGAACTGGATACCAAGATAGCAGATACATTTTGTGATGGAGGGTTAAGAGAATATTCTCCTTTTTGTGGAATTGATTGGTTTTAAAGCATATATGGTGCAAAATGGTGGCATTGAAATTGAACCAGAATTATTAATTGAATTTAAATTCCACCAGCTACTATGGTGGGACTTGAGCCTATATCCCCAGAGCATTAGCTTGAGCCCCAGAATCACTAGCCAAGGGACATTACTACTAGGTTGTCACCTAAATTCCCCAAATCAGTGGAAAGCCATTCAAATATCAATGTAGAAATTGTTCTTATATACAGTACTGGTTGAATTGCTATGTATTGAAATTGTTAAGATGTGAATCTTTTGTAGGACATGCTGATGAGGTTAGGTAGGTGGGATGGGAGGGTGTAATTGTTGAAGACAAACAGCCAAATGGAGCTTTGGGCTGAATGGTCTGTTTCTGTGCAATAAATGCTTTGCAACTTTGCAAACTGAGGCCATATCTGCGCTCACAAGTAGTATAATAGATGCTTTCCCATTCTTCTAAAAAGGGGATTCGTCTGATATATCGGCCAACATTTTCCCTCAATTACCATCAACAGAATCCATTAACTAGTCATTTAACTCATTATTATGAATACTGCAGACAAAAAAAAAACTTGATCCGATCACAGTTACCCTGCATAAACATGTCTTGCTGAAAAGTCCAGAAAAGAACAAGATCAACCAACAAATTTCCTAAACATACGTACAGTCTGCCACATTTATCCACGTGCGGGCTGGAGGCCCGAGCAAAGTGGGATAGTGTTGGACTGGGGAACAGTGTGGGGGGTCAGTGGCTTGTAAGCCTGGGCAGACCACATGTGGGAGCCCTTTGTGCTGATCCACTGAAAAACTGCAATGCTCATCTTTTTAAATTTGTTCTCATTTTTCCATTTATATTATAAGCAATTGTAAGCAATGTAACTTCTTTTCCTTTCTTTTTCTCTTTAATTCTCTACATTGTACCTAAGATCTGTAACTAAGTACTTTGTACCTAAGATGGCACCATATGGGGCGACATTGTAAACTTTTCATTGTACTCCTGTACTTCTGTACTTAAGTACACGTGACAATAAAGGATATTCTAATTCTCTTCTTCAAAGACATCCTAGACTTACTGACCATTTCAGTACAAGAAAATTAATGTATCAAATAAAAAGTCTTTTTTTGTTACTGGAGCACCATTCTTACTTCAAGTAGAAAAGTAGTGGGGCTCCCAAATCACAAAGAGTTAGCTCAAGCGATATTAAGACAGAAAACTTTGCAATACCCAACAAGTCTAGCAACAGTTGTGAAGCAAGCCATGGAGTTAACAGGCAGAGTTTTACATGATGAGAGGAGAGCACTGATAGGCTCACATGTTGTCACTGTGAATGTAAAGGTGTATATTTTTACAATATGTTTACTAGATCAGCTGTGATCTTATTGAATGGTGCAGCAGGCTCCAACATTTTGCCAGTCACATTAGCAACATCAACAATGTTCACTAATACAAAGGAACTGCTGAAGCAGAGATCATTTGATAATACACAGTGCTAATCATATTGATAATTATATAATATTTGACAAGTCCAAATCACCTTTATTCCCCTAAAGGAAATAAATCACCTTTATTCTCCCTGTACTGCCATTCCTGAGGCTAGCCTTGCTCCTACATCGTATTAGATGCTCAAAAGGTCCAGACTATGCACAAGTGTTAAGAACAGCTGAACGTTTCAAAAGGCTTCAAAAGGAAACAGAAATCATCATTTAATTTACTGAACCCTTCTTTAAAGCTAAATATTGAAAGAAAAGTCTGTTGAATGAGCTGCTGAACGACCTGGGGAATTTTTGGTCATGTATTGAAGTTGGACTCTTTACTGGGATGCAGATATGCCAATAGCAGCTTAGATAGGTACCCTCCAAAAGCAAGAGCAAACTAAGCGATTAAAATTGGAGCACACAGAAAATACAAACCAGCAAATCACAATCATTACCAAAAGTAAGCAATCAAATACAAAATAAAGTTACAATTGATATCTTAAAAAAGTGCACTGTGTCAAATTATCAATAATGGATGGGAAATACAATGGATCAGGAGCAAAACCTGAATATCAAAGTGTTGGCAATTAAGAAGAATGAAAAAGTGACACAAAATTGTGATTAATGCAATAAGCAAAAGATAATGAAAGCATTTCAGCGAATCAGAACAAAGTTATAATAAATGCATTATGTAAAAGAAAATGTCTGCATGCACTAAAAGGCATCAAAGCAAGGAGATCAACAGGAACTGCAGCAGAAAACAAGGGAGTCTTTATAAGACAGAGGAGAGAAATACAACCAGAAACCACCTTGAAAAGTGGAGAACATTGTGAAGTATTGCTGGAAGAAATAAGCAAGCCAAATAGGTAAACCTCTGCAGGATAACAGCCAATCCTTATTTACTGCTGCAGGAATTGAACATGCAATGTCAAAGGAATAGATAGAATTGGACTTTCTTTTTGTCTTGGAGTATCAATCTCTCAAAAAAAGAACAATGTTCGCAGTCAAGAATACCTTGCAAATATTCTTCTCTCCCCTCCCCCTGCCGCAGTGGGACTGTCTGTGCTTTCCAGTCTGACAGTTAGACACACCGTTGTTCTGCCATTCTCACATTCTGATCACTTAATCTGAACTAGCAACACCTTTTCTCCCCCAGAACTCCATTCCATCAACCCCATTACCCACCCAACCCCACTATTGCATAAATGCTGCCCCCTCCACATTTCACGGCAACCCTGATGAAGAGCCATCTGGACTCGAAATGTTAGTTTGCTCTTTCTCATGGATGCCTGACCTGCTGTGATTTCCAGCATTTTTTGTTTTCAATATTAAGTGCATAACTTGGTGAAAAAAGCAGTTTTGAACAATAATATCACGACATCTAGCAAACTTCCCCCGAATGCTGGCATGTTCTTAAAATCTGTTGAAGATTTTACCAAAGGGTGTAAGTCGGTGAAATAACCAACTTTGCACAACAAGATTAACAGTTCATCAAACGTCTTAAAATCTCTTTCAGATGTTACAAATGTGCATACTTCAGTGAGTGAAGCAAATTTGAACAGCAAAATCACTATTACCAGCAAACTTCTCCAAAATGCTGGCATATTCTGAAGTATGTCCTCTGGTTTCATAGATCATAGAATCCCTGCAGTGTGGAAACAGGCCCTTTGGCCCAACAAGTCCACACCGACCCTCAGAGCATTCCATCCAGACCCATCCCCTTATAACCCACCTAATGTACACATCCCTGAACACTACGGACAATTTAACATGGCCAATCCACCGAGCCTGCACATCTTTGGTCTGTGGGAGGAAACCGGTGGAAACCCACGCAGACATGGGGAGCATGTGCAAACTCCACACAGACAGTTGCCTGAGGCTGGGATCGAACCCAGGTTCCTGGCGCTGTGATGTGGCAGTACTAACCACTGAGCCACCGTATTCTGGATTCCTGACCAATTTGAGTCGCTGTATCTGCCTCAATTCTAATTCACCCTCCTTCTACATTGTGTCAAGATGCTGTTTAATGAATACGTAAATGGGTCTCTGAGGTTTGAAGTGATTTAACTATTATCTTGACCATCAAGTGATAGGACTCTGTCGGAAGGTTGGAATTTCTACAGCTAAGAGCAAGTTGCTTTGTGGCCTTGCCATTATGTAGATATTGCTAATAAATGTTGCTTAAAAAAAATGTGAAGAACAGAAGAAATCAGACTAAAGCACATTTTGCCTCTGATCCTTTCTCAAATATGATTATTTAAGGAGCATCACTGTCAGCATCCTATTGTTCACAAACGTCTTAGATGCTCCATTGCCCTTGCAGTTCGTGATCAGCTTGCACTTGTAGCCAATTATAAGTCAAATTATGGAAGAGATGAATGATTCAGGGCATTAAGATTTCATCAACTTGTACACATTTAGGCTTGTTACAGCAGACCATTCACCTGTTGTTTTGTTTCTGCTGTGAAATTTCAATCCTGGGGACATGAATAAATTTGAATCTTGTACTCCTCTAGTTTTATAAGTGACATGAACAAACTAGTGAAATAGGTGTGGCCGCAAAACTTGTTTTGGCTTGTGCATCTTTATTATTGTTCATAATGAATTCTCCGTCCCTCACACTTCAGAAGAACTGAATAATTTATAGCTACAGATATTTTGAAATTAAGCACTTGAGTCTGTGGGAATACAAGAGGGCTGCACCTGGTGGGGTTGATATCTCTGCATTGGGCCCAGACATCTTTCAGGCTGGAGATGACAAATAAATTGCCATACAACTTTTGTGATACAACACTGACTCATATAGAATGGAGCAGTGATCAAAACTCTTCTGGAGTCGATTAGCTTATTAAATTCCTTCTTGGTAGAGCAAGTTCAGAATTGGTGGTAGCTGTGGAGAAAATTTTGAATGTAAAGAATGATAATTATAAAGTATTTCTGCATTCTGTATGAGAATGGAGAGGGCAGGGGTAACTTCAAATATACATTATTATCACAAATACTTATTTGGTAGTGCAGTACGTGAGAATTGATGGAAAAAGATACATTTTGTCAAAGCCATTTTTCTTGAACTTGCTGGAACACTGTGCAAGTGTTGAGACCTTTGCTTTTCTTTTATTTTTCTCATATTCACTTTAAAACTGTGAGTTGTAGTTGAGAATTGAACATTGAATTTTGAAGTGCAGTTTGTGTTTTTTAAAGGAAAGGACAAAAGACTGATGTTTGTAGTGGAGAACTGGCCTGGAATGATAATTCAGGTTAATTACTGCTAGAGCACTGCAGATCATTCAGCACCAAGATGTTGTGATGCTCAGGGCCTGGTTGGATTTTGAATTGGTCGATCAATGGAGAATTAGAGCTGTCCGATCAAACACAGAAAATGTTGAAAAAGAGAAACAAAGGGTGAACTGGTTCTGATTGGGTTTTGGGCAGAAAGCAGTTTTGCTTTTGAGCTGCCAGACTCAGCTGGGTATTTTTATTTATTTTATTTTTGTTTTCTCTAGTTAATCTCCAGGTATTGACTTATTGAAATTTCTGAGAAAAGAACCCCAGTCTATAAGAAATAAGTAAAACATCTCCAGATGTCTGCAGAAAGTATTTGCATTGACTGATGACACAGAATTCAAGCAAGATGTATAGTTCTATTTTCCCGTAATACAAGCCATCATCAAAGTATAATCAAAATGACAAATCATAATTATTTTATTTTCTTTCTTTAATTTATCCCTTAAGGATGTCTGTCAATCTGTTGATGAGTGAATGCAGGTTTATTTCAATGAGGATTGGGCTTAGGTCATAGTATTAAATAGATTGTCTTGTAGTTTATCTGTGTTCTACGAAAGTTGCATTGTTAATAATAAATTGTTCATTTTTGTTTAAGTAATAAGCTTGGTGTCCAAAGTCTATAAAGTCTGGTTGGGAACAATGGAGAAATTTTGAGGGTCAATGAATGTTTTAATTTTACTGTGTTGTGAATCCAGTGGCAGGGAGGCTGATTTGGTTTGGTTTGCACTCTCTGTATTGTCACATGAGAAATACTAACATTGCATCCCCTTTACTTTGGTATTCTTGAAAATTGTCCTGATGAGCGAAAAATGCAAAGGTTCAACACAATATATCTTTTCTCAGCTATTTTGTCACAAAGTTAAATTTACTCATAAAACTCACAGCTATATTGAGATCATCTGCTTTGTCAAGTTACTTTGGAAATTACTGAGTGATCTAGATAGGTATTGATTGAGTCTGGCAAGGAAGTGCATATACAGGGCACACATTGCAATTTACTGAACTGTGTATTCATTTGTACGTGGTTTCAATTCTTCCTTCTACGTACCGGAGACATTATGTGAAAGACAAGTTGGATGGATTTCCTCTTTGCTCATGCAATGGCTAATTTTTTTTACTGCAAAGCTGGTCTGAATTTTGATTTGAGTTTCCAAAACCATGTAGTGGGTACAGATTCACTACTAATGTTCAAAAGGGAGCAACACAGTTTCCTGGCAGAGGTTGATGTTGCCACATGAACAACCAATATAACATATTCAGTTGAGTTTTTAAGATGATGTACAGTCAGATCCAAGAATCCATTTTCCACAAATAAAAGGAATATGTTCAGGTCCTGAATCTTTTTTTTCTGAATTACCCATAAGCTTAAAGTGTTTATTTTTACCCTGTTGTTTTTTTCCGTGGCAATGCCTGAAACAGTCAGTGTTGACTTTTCAATCAATCAGCCCCTTTCTCCTGTTGTCTATATTGTTGTGATTATTTAATATTTGCCATTCTTGCTTTTGTCCTGATGAGGGCAGAAGAAAACAGTTGGCAATGTGGCTCTCTTTTCAGCATTATAGAATAAAGAAAAGATTATAGGAAAATAAAAATGAAACACAAGTCCATTTGGTGGCAGTTAATCCTTCCAAAGTTTCCTTTATACTTCACTGTGCTGTAAGCTGTTTTATAAGTTTCTCACAGAAAAAAAAGCAACAGGAGATTAATATAAGTGAATTTTTTTCAAGGCTATTAGAGGTCAGAGTCCTGTCCAGCACATATTTGAAAATCATAGGTGTCCCACTTTTTGTTTTCCCTGCTTCCAGGACTGGCTACATTCATCAAATTAAACCTTATAACCTCATCTGTTAGCAAAATAAAATGTCAAAACTTTATATTGGCATTTGACACTCATTATACTAAATATCATGACTTCTAAAAACCACAACTTCTAAAATGCTTGGCGAGCAAGTCAACAACCTCATCCACAACCCAAGCAACAAATCTTTGCAAAAACCTTAAAGGTATTTTGAATATCAGAGGGGAACACTATCGAATTTACTGCGTTACTTTATCGTTCTGAGAATCTCTTTCAAAAATTTTAAGGAGTGGCATTTCTCAGAAGTCTCCCATTGCCCAGCTATCAACAAAAAAAATGTCTATCCTTTTCGCCTTCACCCTTGCCCCATCAGCACTCTCAACACTTCTTCCTGACAAAACAACAAATTACGTGTCATGTGACATGGTATCATGTAGGGTTAATTCAGTTCAGGAACTGACAAACTTTCTAATATTAAAAAAAATGGAATGATTCACTAAATGTTCTTTAATTTCATTCTCATTTTTCATTTCTAAACATGTTGGAGCATGTTTCACACACGTCAGTCTTAACATGTCTAGAAGTTGGGGCCATATTGATTTTGCAACAAATACACAGTATGGTTTTATTTCAAACTGTAACCCTGTGTTTTAACTACAACAATTCATGTCAATCAATCCCTTTCAACTCTTAAATCCCTAATGAGTAAAGAATCATTTATTAGCTCTATGGAAATGAAGTTAAAGAATATGTAACATATATGCCTCGGGCCAGCAGGAAGTTTCCCAGATGAATTATATGCAGCTAGCCATACGCTGCAGAGGTCTTATAACATAAAAGTAACATCCCATCACTAGGCTGGAAGATTCAGGTTTGAGACCCACACCAGTCCTTGTTGGTCATTGAAGGTGTGTTTGTAACATGGCCAAACAGCTTTACTGTCAGCTTGTAAATCCCTTAAATACGCTCAATGGGAAACTATAAGATTGAGAGTGCCTCTTGGTCAGCCATATTGCAGAGGACAAGGGCAAATAACTGAGACACATTACCCACAAACATGGATGAACCCAATGGCATCCTTGGCCCAATGCTTCGAAACAAGAGGCCAGAGAAAAGGAAGAAAAAAGTATTGCAACAATATTACAAATTTAAATAATATCATTCAGAAAGAAGTCTATATTTTTGGATGTTCACATGGGTGTAATGTAAATGTTTCATGTTAAATATGTAAATCGACAGTCTGCATCAGCAGTGACATGAGAACAAAGTTTACTGAGGGATGGTTCTACGTGAAGGCTCCTTTAAAACCTTATCCTGTACTTGTTAGAAGATAATGTTCAATAAAAGGTAAAGTTTAACAACAGACTGGACTCCTAACCAAGGACAGAACCTGAACTTAGCCCACAGCGATGATAAAAAAAATGGATTGCATTGGGAGGATAGGATGTTACGTTGCTGCATAACTTTTTGATATCCGAATATGTGTTTTCAATGAAAGGTTTAGTACATTAAGTCCAAAAATCAGAATGTTTGCTTTTCTTTCATTCTTCCATCTGTGCTTTTCTCTCAGTTCTTTGATTGACAGGGACTCAGTTAGCGGCTTTCCCATATCTGAGTAAAAAATGTAAACTGTCACTCCAATGTAGTCCCTAGGAAAAACTGCTGAGATGTTTGGTCTTTTGGCGAAAATTTTATGCAAAGGCTTCAAAAACCTTCTCAGGTGGATATAAATATCCCATGATTCTGCAATAAAGAAGACCAGAGTCTTGGTCAATATTTACCCCTCAATCAACATCACTGAAGCGGATTATCTAGTCATTATCACATTACTGTTTAAGAGGCAGAATCTGATTTTTTTACGAGTGTTAAGTTTGGAGGTGGGCCTAAAAGCTGAAGGAACTTCTGTTCCAGGAGCAGGTTTTCCCATACAATTATATTCTTTTCTAGCTCATTGCATATTCACGCATCGGTAAAATGCCAGATTTTTATATGGATGGGTGGGAAATTCTGAAGCCCACAAGATCTTTCCAGGCTCCAACTTCTGGGCCCCATATTCTGGGCACCCAGGCAGTGCTACATTTTCTGCAACACGTAGGCGATGGCCTTCTGGTATTATCGCTAGACTATTTTTGGAATTAATCAAGGTAATGTTCTAGGGATCCATGTTTGAATCTTGCCATGGCAATAGTGGAATCTGAATTCAGAGTCTAATGATGACTATTGTCGGAAAAGCCCATCTGGTTCACCAATCCTTCTTTAGGAAAAGAAACAGTTGTTCTCATCTGGTGTGACCTCCATGTGACTCCAGACCCACATCAATGTGGTTGACTCTTAATTGCCTTCTGGGCAATTATGGGCAATTATGGATGATCAATAAATGCTGGCCTAGCCAGCAACACCCTCATCCCATGAATGAATAAAAAGAAACGTAGTTGACCCTTAACTCCCCTCTGGGCAATGATGGATGGGCAATAAATGTTGACCAAGATAGTGACGTCCACATCATGTGAAAGAATAAAAAATAAACCAGGAGCATCACTTGACCTCTCCTCATCATAACAACTCAACCTTGGAGATATTAGGCGACCAGCAAAAAGCAGTGCCAAGCTTTAGTGATGCCTGCTTGGGCGTTCTCTGGAAGATTGTCCAAGAGGGAAGGAAAGCGCTTTTCCTGAGAGATGGCATCAGGAGGCCACTCCACACAGTGAAGGTAACCTGGGTAGAGATGGCTGTGGAGGTCAGTGACCATGAATGGCTCAAGAGGACTTGGTCCAATACTTCATTAGAATGAGCGATTTGCTGTGCTCCATTAGAGTATTTAGCACTCTCTACTCAACCATGGTGCTCATGTGTCTGTAACCATGTACATTGTCATAGCAGAGGACTGACATCAGCCAAGTCACCATTGTCTTACAACACCACAGCATGCTCTCTCATTAGAGAGAAATGATTGGTGGTGGTTTAACCAGAGGGCCACCACACATCAGGTTAGGGGAGAGGTTGAGAAGGACAGTCCTTCATGATAACCACAGCCAGTGATGGGAATTAAGTGTCTGCTGTTAACTTCATAATGCTTCACAAACCAACTGTCCAGCCAACTGAGCTAAACTGACACTGAAAGGGGACTGGCACACTCATATTTAGGTGCCAGGCATTTCATTTGAATGCATGAACATACAATCAAGGAGTCAGAGAAGACTATTCAGTTCTGATCCACCATTTAATAAGATCACGGTTGATCTGATTGATACCACAAATCCACATTCCTGCCTAACCCCCACCCTGTAACCTTTCATCCCCGTGCTCACCGAGAATCTGCTTCCACCACCTCTTCAGGAAAAGAGCTCCAAGCATCATGATCATCTGTGAGAAAAGCATTTCACCTCATCTGTTTCAAATGGGCAACCCGTTATTATTAAACAGAGGCCCCTACTTGTAGGTTCTCTGGCAGGAAGAAACATTGTCTCAACATTTATCCTGTTAAACCGCTCAGGATCTTTTTCATTTCAATCCAGTAATGTCTTACATTTTTAAACTCCAGCACATATAAGCCTAATCTGTCTAATATACTCTCATTAAGCAGCACACCCATTCCAGTCTGCTAAATCTTCTCTGAACTTTTCAAGACCTACACATCTTTACATCTTTAAATAAAGATTTAAAAGGGTCTTCTGAAGAAGGATCTAGACCTGAAACGTCAGCTTTCCTGCTCCTCTGATGCTGCTTGGCCTGCTGTGTTCATCCAGCTCTACACCTTGTTGTCTCAGATACTCATGATGTTGTCTCACTAATGTCCTGTGTAACTGAAGCATAATCTCTCTGCTTTTATACCCTATTCCCCTTGCATTAAGTAACTTTTAGTTAGCTTTCCTAATTACTGCACACTAGCCTTTTGTGATTCATGCACTAGGACATCCAGATCGGACTGTATCCCAGAGGACTCTGCAATATCTCAGTACTTAGATAATATACTTCTTTATATTCTTCCTGACAAAATAGACAATTCCACATTATACTGCATTTATGACATTATGTACTTTCTATACAGCTCGTTACATTATACTATATTTATCAGATCTTTGCCCACTTACATCGCTTATCTATAGCTTCTTTAGGCCAAGAGGCAGCGCCGGACCAAGTTAGAGGCCTAGACCTACCAAACAGATTCCCGCTGTCTATGGCAAAGCCTAAACGACATTATAGTATACAAAATGAAACCGTGTAAGATAGCTGATGATGACACATCCCTCCCTGATATGCTCAGTGCTTTCTATGCTCAGTTTGAGCAGAATACCATTGGTGTGGCAACGCCTGCTCCGACCGCCCCAGATACACCTGTTCCCTCTGTCACTGCTTCAGAAATCAGATCGATCTTCCTGAGAGTCAACCCAAGGAAAGTGATGGGCCCGGACGGTGTCCCCAGCCGAGCACTTAGATCCTGTACAGCCCAACTGGTGGAGGTATTCACCGACATCTTCACCCTCCCCATCCTACGAGCCAAAGTCTCCACCTGCTTCAAGAACTCCACCATCATCCCTGTATCCAAGAAAACACATGCAATGTGCCATAATGACTATCGCCCAATAGCTCTGACCTCAATAATCATGAAGTGCTTCAAGAGGCTGGTCATGCCCCACATCAACTCCAGTCTCCCCACCTGCCTCGATCCCGTACGATTTGCCTACCAACATAACAGATCCACAGCGGATGCCACATCCCTAGCCCTGCACTCATCCCTGGAACATCTTGACAACAAAGACACCTACGTCAGACTCCTGCTCCCGCCTTTAGCACCATTATCCCCTCCAGACTGATCTCAAAACTCTGTGTCCTTGGTCTCAGCTCTGCCCTCTGCAACTGGATCCTCAGCTTTCTGACCAATAGGCCACGATCAGTAAGGATAGGTAACAGCACCTCCTCCACAATAACACTCAACACTGGAGCCCCCCAAGGATGCGTCCTCAGCCCCCTCCTGTACTCCCTGTACTCCTACAACTGTGTTGCCAAATTCCGAATGAACGCCATCTACAAGTTCACTGACAACACCACCGTAGTGGGAGGGATATCTAACAAATGACGAGTCAACATATAGAAGGGACTTAGAGGGCTTGGTGATGTGGTACAATGAAAACAATCTGTCTCTCAATGTCAGCAAAACTAAAGAACTGATCATTGACTTCAGAATGAAAGGAGGAGAACATGCCTCCAATGGAACTGAGGATGAGGGAGTGAAGACCATCAAGTTTCTTGGAGTGACGATAATCGATGACCTGGGTCCTGGACTTCCCATGTAAATGCAACAGTCAAGAAGGCACAACAAGACCGCTTCTTCCTCAGGCAGCTCAGGAAATTTGGCATGTCCATAAGGTCCCTCACCAACTTCTACAGATGCACCACTGAAAGTATATTGTCCAGGTGCATAATGGCCTGGTATGGCAACTGTAAGAAACTACAGAAGGTGGTGTGCACAGCCTAGACCATCACGGAAGCCAACCTTTCATCCATGGACTCTACTTACACGGCTCACTGCCGCGGAAAAGCAGCCAACATCATCAAAGACCCATTGCACCCCGGTAATGATCTCCCACAACCTCTTTAGTCCGGCAGAAGATACAGAAGCCTGAACACATGTACAAGCAGCTTCAGGAACAGCTTCTTTCCTGCCATTATTAGACTGTTGAATGGACTGTAGCCTCAAATAATGTGACCTGCAATGTAACCTGTATGCCTCTAAGTCTTTTTGATCTGTACAGCGTTTGCTTGCTGTGATCTGCCTGTACCACTCGTAAACACAGCTTTTCACTGTATTTCGGTACACATGACAATAAAATCAGTGAACATTTTTAGTCTCCTTATTATTCATAACTTACTTTCCTACTCATCTTTATGCAAACAACAAATTTGGCAGCCATGTATTCTGTCCTTTCTTCCAAATCACTTAAATAAGTTGTAAACAGTTGAGGTCCCATGACTTATCCCTGTGGCACCATATGCTCCTTGTGATCTTTCCAAGGTCCCCTGACCACAATGCCATTTAAGTTCCATTCCATACTGTTCTTTCACATCCACCTTTCTTTTAAGCTACCTTTCCAGTCAAGATGCCTTTTCCATTTCAATTCAGCCCTGATCAGGTTTACTGGTACATGCCCATGTGACTGAATTTTTTGGATTACAGTTGGTTCTGTACTTCTGCTGACTGTTTGACCAATATGATGAGTGCAAACCATGTTTGGGACTAACAGGAGCTAGTTGTGGGTAACACTGTAGCTTAGTGGTTAACAGTGCTGCCTCACAACGCTAGGGACCCAGGTCCAATTCCTCGGGTGACCATGTGGAGTTTGCACATTCTCCCTGTGTCTGTGTGGGCACCCTCAGTGGCGCTCCGGTTTCCTCCCCCAGCCACAAAAGTCTGTAGGCTAGGGGGACTATCCATGGGAAATGCAGGGTTACAGGGTAGGGAAGTGCATCTGAGTGTGATGCTCTTTGGAGGATCAGTGTGGACTTGATGGGCCAAATGACCTGCTTTCACACTGTAGTAATTCAATGTGCTTGGGCAGGCTAATCAGCTTGGTTAGCCTTCATACCTTGCACTGTAAACATTTAAAAACATGAAGCAACAGTGAGTATGACTGAGCTGGTTGACTGGGTAAAGCCTCACTCTTTACATTGCAAGTATTTGCACAACAAAACAGCTTCATTCTGAAACATCCAGGAAACAGACGTCAGTGCTCAGTAGAATTTGAAGAGTGAAGACTCTACAGCAGGTACAAGCCTTTTATATCGAGTCGGGCTTGTGAACACGAGATAACAAGGTGTAGAGCTGGATGAACACAGCAGGCCAAGCAGCATCAGAGGAGCAGGAAGGCTGACGTTTCGGGCCTAGACCCTTCTTCAGAAAAGGCTTGTGAACACATCTGTGTCCGTCAATGTAATTCCAGGGTGCTGTGGTGTTAATGAGTGTTCACGGAATGCTAATGATTACAAAAAAGGCTTCTGGCAATGAAGGTCAGGACAGCCAATATGCCTGAGTTATTCTGAAAATTTAATTGTAAAACTATAATTACTGCAGGAAACTGGAGTTTTGCATCCTGCTCAGTGAGGTTCCCCTGACCATCCTTCTAAAAGCTCTGGATGGGCCCAAGGGATTCCACCCAGTGAATCTGTATTGCCAAACCGAGTGTGCTTTCTACATTACAATGCCTGAGAAAAATACTTAATTGGCTGTAAAGCAGCTTGGAGGATTGAGTTCATGAAAGGCAACCTATAAATACAAATCGTCCTTTCATGTATTCAATGGAAACATATGAGGAGTGAGCGGCAGCACATGAGGGGTGACACCATGGCTCAGTCATTAGCTCTGCTGCCTCACAGCATCAGGGACCCAGGTTCGATTCCAGCCTTGGGTGACTGTGCGAAGTTTGCACATTCTTCCTGTGACTATGTGGGTTTCCTCTGGATGCTCTGTTTCCTCCCACAGTCCAAAGATATGCAGCTTTGGTGGATTAGCCATTGGAAATGCAGTGTTATAGGGAGATGGGTGTAGGTGGGATGCTCTTCGACAGGTCATTGTGGACTTGATGAGCTGAATGGCCTGCATCCACATTGTAGGCATTCTATGATTATATACATTGGATTCACAATTTTCCTCAATAGCAGAAGCTCAGCACCCAATCCATATGGTGCCATAAGCACCCCTTTGCACGTTCCATTGTTGGCTTGAGAAGTCATGGTTGGTCTGGACAGCTGAAGAGCAGAGGTGCACATTAAAGGTCACAAAAGAAGTGAATGCCATCACTCCATGATCAATTGCTGCACAATAGCAGACATTTAACTTACCCCTCCTACATACCATTGGAGGAATGAGTGCCAGTGGCATTGGAATGCTCCTCGCATCTGAGATTATTACAGTGGCAAGTCTGGGGAACAAGATTTCACCCGGTTTGAAAACAGCAGTCAATATTTGAATGGATTCACACAAAAGCTCATTGGCAGGACATTGTGGAAGTGTTGAGGTTGGTGATGATTTCATTAAGTTATCATCTCCACCTTCATTCAACCTCTAATGCTGCAGCCAAAGCTACTCTTCCAAATAAAAATACATTCTCCTAGAACAATCTCACAAGCAGTTAACAAATTTGTGCCCAGCTCAGTAGCGAGCATGCTAATGTTACTCAATGAGTCAGCCTAATCTATTACAAATTCTTCACTGAAGAGAGAATGTCCAGATCTAGAGATGTACAAAAAATACACAAATCTGCAAAAATCCACGGTAGTTTATGGAATTTGCTTCTGTTATGCGCCTGAAGGTAGATTTGTAGCAAGTAGTTGCCTAACCATTGCAGATGCCATCACTTGTTACTATGGGCAGGGAGAAACCCCAAGGCTATATCATTCAAAATGGGATTCAAACATTGTCTGTAGATGCAAATCTGACCCACATTCTAGTGTCTAGTCAACTGAGCTAGTAGACTTTTGCAATAGTCTCCCTGATTGCCAAACAATACCAGGAATCAGGACGCAAATTAAAGCTTATTGTTATTATAATGTCCTTCAAGTAATGTGAGAACTGTGAGATTTGTGGGGCATGACTGTTCTGATACAACATTGGGTTAGGGAGAAAATGCAGTAACTAGTAATGAGTGGCAGACTTCCCCACGTGTTGGCATTCCAACAACTTCCATTCTTGTGACATTTTACTGCTCTTGGCTTGAGGTCCACCTGACTGACCTCGTTACAATCGCTACATCTCTCCCCCTGTGAATCCAAGGACATAGGCTGGTTATTTTTTGGGGCGTTTTACCACTGGGTCAATTTCATCCAAATCTGCCACTGTTATGGGCAGCGTGTAATGCACAGTAGCACACCTCTTGCGCCTGGAGCGTCTCGGAAGAAATTCATTCTCTTCTTCAGGTGGCATAGGCATCAAGTCAGCAACATCTGCCATGTCCATCTCCTATTCCGAGATATCTTTGACGTTTGATAGAGAGGAAGAACCCATGTGTTCTGGAACAGTCAGTAAGGCTGACAACGATCCCGATGCAGGTTTGAGGATATTTTAAATGATTAGAAAGGAACTTGTGAGGAGATGGAAAGGAAGTTGTGATCAATTTTGGGACTGACAACATTGCATATTGCTGGAAAGGAGGTCCAGCTGAAGGGGTCTCAGGTGTTGGAGACAAATCAATAAGTAGGATCCCCAAGGCTGAAAAACTCCAGATTATTATACACAGGTCATGCACTAACACGCACAGTGAAAGTAGATGAGGATAGTCATTGCATGATGGAAAAACTGGATGGGGAAGGAGTGCTCCAGTTCATATCGAAAAATGAAAGAGCCAGATGCATGAGAGAAGCTGTGCCTGAATTCAATTATGATAATAGGAGATGGGTTAAATCAGATTTAAAATGCAGGGATTTTACCGCCTATGATAGAGTGCAAAATAAAAGAAAAGCAACACAATGGAGCAAAGGTCAGAATACGAGAAAAAAAAAGATACACTGGCCATGAGTCAGATGTTTATGGATATACAGCCCACTTCAGAGACTGAACCACATGAGCCCACAGTGCAGTGCTGAAGGAATGCCAGACGTGCCATCTTTTATATGAGTTATTAAACTAATACCTTTTCTGCCCTCTCAAACAATTATAAATGATGCTTGAAGAGCCAGTACTGGAATGATGGGCCAAATGGCTTCCTTCTGCACTGTAATAATTCTGTGATCCCACGTCACTCTTTGAGGAACAAGAGAGAGTTCTCCTGGCTGTCTTGAATAACATTTGCCTCTCTCCAAAGTCACTAGAAGAGATCATTATCTCATTACTTTTTGTGGGAACTTGATTTGTGCAAATTGGTAAATTGCAACAGTGACTACATTTGAAAGGTCTTTTATTGGCTGTAAAGTCTTTAGAATATTGACGTTATGCAAAATGCAAGTTCATTTAAAATATTACAATAGTATCAGCAACATTTGGGTCTTATTGTTCACAAAAAATAATTTAAATTTCCGGCCGAGCCATATCAATAATTAACCTCAGCAAATAAAGTGTTATTAATCTTTATTCCAGGAAAGTACCTAGATATTTGATGTTGCATTTTCAAACTAAAATTTGTGTATATCTGGTTAATGTTTAAAGATTTGTCAAGCAATTAATTACTGACTTTGCATAGAAAGGCATCTTGTGCCATAGCTCGCGAGGAATACTCATACAAGAGGAAACTCTTTAAAGTGAAATAAATGCAGGTCAAATTTGATAGTGAATAATTTTACAACATTAACAGATCCTCCTTGCCAATCATTTCCTTTTGTCTCTGTTTCTGGAACTTACGGATAGCAGTCCTCAAGTTACTTTTTGCTGCTTTGAACTGGAATCTCCCGGTCTTGGTGTCACAGTTTAAACTTTCCTATACCATTTGCCATCAAGTTACTTGATACAAATCTTCTCTTGGTCACACCTTTTACAGACAGAATAGCTCCAGGTCTCCAATGATCATGCTCAATGGGTGAATATCTATCAGCAGCCATTCTGATCACCTCTCAATTCACTTTTCTGTTGACTACATTTGCCACAATATTGACAGCTGAATCTAAACAACTTCAACTTTTAGAAGGCTTTCTCTTTAAACTTGTTCACAGGATGTGGGCTTTTACTGGCTAAACCAGCACTTATTGCCCATTCTTTAATGTCAAGGAAGCAATTAATATTCAAAGACATTGCTGTGGGTTTGGAGTCACATGCCAGGCAAGGAGGGCAGTTTCCTTCCCTAAGTGACTGCAGGCCCATGGGAAAAGAAGAACTGTAATTTTATTTTCTTTATTTATTCATGGGCTGAGGGCATCACTGGCCAGGTAGCATGTATTGCCCACCACTAATTTTCCAGAGGGCAGTTAAGAGTCAACCACATTGCTCTGGGTCTGGAGTCACAAGTTGAACTTCTAACTTATTTCTTTATTTCTCTACTCTTTACCTAAGATTCTGTACCTAGGTACCTTGTGCCTAAGGTGAAGGCAATATTGTACAGTTTTCACCTTACTCCTCTATCCCTGTAAAGCCTAATTTTAATTCTCAAAGACATTGGTGAGTCAAATGGGTTTTACCCCAACAATTGACAATGGTGTCAAGGTTATCATTAGACTCTTAATTCCAGATTTTTATTGAATTCAAACTTCATCATCTGCATTGGTGGAATTCAAAGCCAGTTTCCCAGAATATTACCTAGGTGTCTGGATTAGTAGTCCAGCTATAATACCACAAGGCCAATGCTCCCCACACCCGTGCCCCCTCTCCCTTTCCCCCGTTATGGGTTGATCCCTCATTGAGACTGATCAGTGTCTGTGATAAAAAAGACATCAAAAAAACTAATGGAGGTGGTTTTCCATTCTCCTGCATGGCTCTTTTTGTTCTTGATGCTCATGTTATTGTCAGTTTATGTAAAGCTGCTAAAGTTCAGCCTCAATGTCTATTTTTCACCAAAGCTATGAACAACTCCAGTTAAACATTAGAAACAAATATTTTATTATATCAAGTTTTTATTCAAAGAAGCCTCTATAGGTATTTTCAGTCAAGCTTTTTGAGTGTTTGCTGCCTGGTGAAGCATCACCTCATATTGATGTAAGCCTGAGACAAGTTGTCATACCATTGTATTTAACATACCTGCTATCATATAAGTTGGCACAATTGGCATATATTGACAAAAGTCTAAGATGACACTTATCTTCAACCAGATTAACAGGAGTCCTGAATCAGTAAACTAAGTGGCCTGGTTATCAGTTATTCACAGTGCAGAAACAGGCCATTCAATCCTACAAATCCATACTGGTTCTTATGCTCAAGTCAGGCCTCCTTCCATCCATTGTTCCCTTGAAGCTGTGTGACAGAGTGCATGTACAGCTGCTCCAAGGTTCTAAGCACAGCAATCAACATCAGTACAGACAGACCTCAATCTCATGTAGTGCTTGCAATGAGGTCAGCCAGATGGACCTCACAGAATATGAGTTCTCTGACTGGGGCTGTTAACCTGGTCCAATCGGGGAGCCCTGACTGACAGGCAAGAACAGGAGTGTCAGACATCCTATTCACTCTGAGAGTTGACTCTGAGGGAGCTGGATCAGTGTAAAGGACCTGCCATGTGTGAATGAATTGGAACTTGGTGAATGGATAATGGCCTCTGTGGAGTTATTTCAACTCACATAGCCTGAGCAAAAAATAAAGGAAATGCAGCACCCATTTCTCTCTATTTTTACAGCTTTCTATTCTTTTCTCTTCTCGTTGAATGTATCTGTGGTTGGCTTTGAAAACTGAAGAGATACTTCAAAACGAGATGTTTGCTGGAAAGTTGGCCCTGTGCTAACTGTCAATAATCTACATAGTTAAAAAGAATTTAGCAACCATTTCCTATCTATCAATTGTCAGCATTTAGGATGTTACCTTGTACAAGGGGATTATTTCTTAAGAGCATAATTAGAACCTCATAAAAATACCAGAGAAACTTTCACAATGAGCAAATGACCTACCTACACGGTTACCATGGAAATGTGCAGTCTACCTCCTTGCAATTCATGTACGTTTTTAAACAAGATCACCCTCGTTCTGGCACCATTTTTAATATTTACATTCCTCAAAGCAGTTGTCAGTACTTTTATTGATCAGCGCTATTTAGATACAAATATTGAACATACTCAAACTAAACTTCTGTCTACATTCTTTTTTAATCAAACACCCATGTTAACCTATTGTTGGGAAATCAGAGTTCTAATATCAATGCTTTTTCAATTCCAACTAAATGTTAACTTGTTATACT
This sequence comes from Rhincodon typus, assembly GCF_021869965.1. Classification (NCBI taxonomy): domain Eukaryota; kingdom Metazoa; phylum Chordata; class Chondrichthyes; order Orectolobiformes; family Rhincodontidae; genus Rhincodon; species Rhincodon typus. The sequence continues at coordinate 9,369,597 of NC_063363.1, forward strand.
TTAATAATGAAAGCTGTGGGCCATGGGGTTTATAAGATCATTCGCTTCAAAAGTAGAGGTGCCAAAAAAAGATTGAGGATGGTAATTTTTTAAAGAAAGGACTTGAACGAAAACAGGGGAATAAATGATACAAATATTGTGGAAATAGTTGAAATAGAATTGTAGCACATTTTTGTTCATTTTTAATGGTGTAAAACAATATCGAGCATGCAAACCTTTTGTATAGTTAAAAGGCCAAGGATTAGACAGCCGCATGTGGGAAATAATATTTGTCATACACTTCAACATTCTGACAAATAAAATGTTAGGAATGCATTCATCAACAAAAGCTATGAATAAATGTGTAGAAGTATGTTCCTACAAATCGTGACCTGGAGATCAAAGCAGGTAACAAAGTTAACCTCAGTCAGCTTTGTCCTGGTACTGCATATGCTGCCTATTTATTCAAGAGCTAACAAATGACAACGTGCTCCCTTAAACATACATCAACACCATCTCATTGATAAATTCTTGCTCTGCTTTCATTCTTTATTTCCACCCCGAATTTGAGTCATTTTTTTTTTGGATAAAAGTGTAATGAAAAGAAACATATTAAGAGGTTAGATTCAACCCTTGGATGACTGTCTGTGTGGTGTTTGCACGTCTCCCCATGTCTGCATGGATTTCCTCCGGGTGCTCCAGTTACCCCTCACAATCCAAAGATTTGCAGGTTAGGTGGGTTGGCTAACGCAAAGCGCAGGGCTACAGGGATGGGGTGGGTCTGGGTGGGATACTCTTCAGAGGGTTGATATGGATTCAATGGGCCGAGTGGTCTGCTTTCACGCTGTAGGGATTCTATGAAATGACCTGCTATAATAGCATGCTATCTGTGATTTGCCTGTAGCTGGCTCCTTGGTCCATTATCTGCTGATGCTTCATCCCGAGCTGATTTCTTAGCAGTTTTGGCAGCAGTGGTTTGCCAATACCTTTCACATTTGGCTGGACGACATGACGGGGTGGTGGTTAGTGAGGAGATAGGTTTGAGATCAGCGCATGTGGGAATCTAACCTATGCTGTTGGTGTTATTCTGAACCACTGTTGAGCTACATGGCTCCCTACCTACAATCCTATCAGCTTGTAACTATCTTGTGACTACCACCTTGCTTTTCCATGGCTCCTTTCACATAGCAAAGAATCCCAAGATGCTAAGGGTGTCAAACAAATATTGGACACTGAGCCACTGATATTCGGACAGTTGACAAAAAATCAGGTTGATTTTGGGGAACATTTTAAAAAGAAGACTGGAGAGGTGAAGAGGTTTAGAAAGGGAACTGAAGAGATTAGGTTGAAGGTGTGAACGTCAATGGCGGAGGAGAGGAAGTTAGAGATGCATTAGAGGCCAGAATTGGTAGAGAATTAATCTGGGAATATTGTAGACCCAGAAAAGAGAAAGGGCAAGCTTTTAGTCGGAATAGAAAATAAGGATGAGAATTTTAAAATGATGGTATCGCTTATGTCAGTCTTCAAGTGTACAGGGGTTAGCTGACTCGATGAGAGTTTAGGATGAATTTCAGTTTATGGATGGCGATAGATAGGAGATTAGCAACACTTTTCAATTTAACAGTGCAGCTGCAGATTACTGCATGAGTAATTGTGAAGAGTTGAAGAGATTAAAAGAATCAAATATTTTTCTCATTATTTGTTGTAAGAATATGACTCTTGAAATAGAGACAGTGAACAATGAATAACTTGTTTGCACATTCCTAATGGGAGATCTACTTGTAACCAAACTTTTAAACACTGAAATCTCAGCTCCCTTAAAGTTTAGAATGCTGCATCTGAATTCTAGTTTATTGTAAACATGCTGATTCTTGCCAAAAGCAAAATGATTAATGACTCAATACAAGCTTTGTTTGAGATTCAACCATGACCTCCACGAAAGAACAATCCATCATGCAAGGAGAAATGGCTTTAAATGATCTCAGCATTAAATCCTTAAGTTAATAAATTGTAATAATAATTTACATGATTCATGTATTATTGAAAGGATTGTGATATAAGACTCAGGATAATCTTAAATATGGAATCCACCTAAACTAGGCTAGGGAAAAATTACAATTTCCAAACAAGCTTTTGGTTGAAGCTCTATGCGTGATTTATATTATACAATGGTAGAATTAAGAACAAATGAATTTCATTGCCTCATGCTTACAATATATGATGCAGTGCTGCTATACAAAGGCATATTGTGATCAGCCTTTCTGAATAAGTGGATAGTTTTTGGCTAAGTTTTTCCAGGATCATTTAGTTATTGAAAGAATACAGATTACACAGACAATGAAATTCTTAGGCATGAAAGGCAATGGCTGCACAGCATAATCATCTGAAGCATCAATATTAATGGAGTAGTAGGCAGTCTTGTTTTTACAAAATACACAGATATCAGCTTTTGGACATCCATCCAGATTCTTTTGATAATTATGACCTTGTCTTCAATGATCTAGATGACCTATTTTCTTCCTTGGTGGAATAGACCACCCACATTTAACAACAACCTTCCTTGCCTTCACTCTGTAGATCACCTGTTCAACTTAACCAATAAATTGTGAATATGCATGTTAGGCACAGGGCTTGGCCATTTGACTCCTTGAGTCTGCTCCTCTATTTAATAAGATTTGCTCCCCTACTTAATAAGATCATGGTTGATGTGACTGTAACCCCAACACTATACTTCAATAACCTTTCACTCTCTTGCTTACCAAGAATTTATCCACCTCTGTCTTAAGAATATTCAAAGACACATGACGCTTTGAGAGAAAATAGTTCTCCTCACCTGTGTCTTAAACGAAGACCCCCAATTTTTAAACTATGATGCCTATTTCTAGATCTTCCCACAAGAGGAAATATCCTCTCTACATCCACTCTGTCAAGACCCCTTGGATTCCTATTTATTTTAATAAAATCGCCTGTTACTCTTCCAAACTCGAGGAGATAATTATGGCCTATGTTCCCTGTCTCCAAGTATGTAGCCTGTTTAGATTTGTTGATAGTAATAGTTCTGAAAGGATTAATCATGAAGAATGCATTGAACTCCACCAAATCTGGCTATGCTGTATGGATTTGGGTGGGGAAAAAGCAGAATATTTTAAGATCTTATAAAGTAGAGGCCTATATCGTTGTCTTAGTAGCAATGTCTATCTTAATAATGCAACTTGTACCTGACCACTATCACGTAATAAACTATATTTTTTCTAAGACAAGGCCTCTTCTCGGTAAGACCAGCAGTTTTCCTATACCCTTGTAAACTAAGTAGGCCATTAGACCCAGTCAAGGAAAGACAATTGTGAAGAAAACTACGCTAGGAGCTGGCAGTAGTTGGCACTGCAACAAATACAACAAGATTAACCTACAGTTTGCTACTTGCAGCAGTCAAATAGTTTTTCAGGCAGTTAAGGTTTATACATCTGAAAGCACACTTGTCTCAAAAACAACAACCTCAGGAGTGACTCCATGGGCAATTTCGATTCTTACTGGTTTTGGGAGAAAAAAAAATAGAACCTTACTTCAATTAACAGGATGCATGTGAAATTATATTAATAAATTTCTTTATCTTAATTTGTTTTTAAATTGCATGAAAGTAATTTTGCACATTTGAAAAAGAAATTAACATGATGGCATATATTATAGCTATGTATACAGTTGGATGACGGAAGTTAAAATTCAATAGTACATATTTACCATTAGCACAGTGCATCCCATTCACCATCGAGACTTATGCATTTTATTAGTCTTGGGGACCTAGGAAGGTTCTATGTGGGTTGGTCACTTTGTGTTGGATTGGGCAAATCAGATCTAGCCATATTGGAGGGTGGGCAGGCAGCAGAACTAGTTGTCAGTAAATACTCGAATCATTCATAGTGTGGGAAAAGGTCAACATATGACCCCATTAGATGATCTACTGCATTAATGCAGCACAGTGCTGCACATAGCTAAATTGTTCCCATTTTACCGATGATTTAAACAATTCAGATTGGTGCATTGCAAACTTACAGTTGTGTCCAGTTCCCAGACACCTCTTCAGTTCTCCTATAGTCAGATTTGAAGTGCTTAAATTTTTTTGAATGAATGATTTTTTTTTGTTCATTCATGGGACTTGTATTTTACTGTCATGTACTTAACAAAGCTGAGCTCCTAATCACTGCATGGCAGCAAAGTTATGTCATCCTGTCAATGCAGTGGGAGAAAGAGGTGAGAAACATAATTCCCTGTTTGTGGTCTGCCTGAGTGCTAAGTGGACGTTCAATTTAATATCTTTGCATTAAGACTTGTTGGAGGAGCTTCCAACTTTTTTTTTAGTTCACGACAGTGTTTTATTTTGCCATCTCAGTGAATTCTTAATAAAATACCAGAAAAAAAGTTCTTAAAAACCTAAAGCTCAAGCTTATTTGCGAATATAAAATTAATATTTTCCAATGAAGTAAAGGATAGATTCAAGTATTTGGGTAATGTAAACAGGCAGCTGTGAAGGTAACTTCGAGACTGAATTCTGAAATATGAACTTTTCTTCCATGACACATCTAAGAAATGGTTTTCTAGGGAGACACAATTTGCACAATACCTTTTAGAGGGCTGAGCAACATGGCCCATGGTGAGCTGGTTCTATGGCAGAATTGGATGAAACATCCAGCAATGCCTACTCAAGGTCAATTCACAATTCACATCATCTTTTATGCTTTTCACAAGTGCCCTGACAAGATTCTGACTACATTGTGGTGAGTTGCTAATTAAATAACAAGGATTTATTGCCTTGTTGATGACCTGCATCACCTCATCAATAGTAAGCTTTCTATCTTTCTAAATACGCCCAACAAGCTAGACACAACACAGTGTGGAACTGGAGGAACACAGCAGGTCAGGCAGCATCAGAGGAGCAGGAAAGTCGACGTTTCAGGTCGGAACCTTTCTTTAGAACTTCCTCCAGCTCCACACTGTGTTATCTCTGACTTCAGCATCTGCAGTTCTTGTTATCAACAAGCTAGACATTGAGAAAACTTGACTTGGAAACTAGAGTGGGTAACTGGCAGATTTAGCTTACTGTTTGCTCTGAATATCCTCAATGTTGAGTTGGACCAAACAGCATCTCAGGTCATGATCCCCAAGCACTAGCTGCATTCAGCCCTTGTCCATGGATCAGATGCCTCTGGCGTATGTGATGCCATCATTGCATCATGGTACCCCAAAATACTCCCAGTAAACTCTGGAAGCACAGACTTACATTGCAGGATGCAGCAACTAACATTAAAAGGCAGCAGTTGGGAAATTTTGCATGCACACAGCTCATGGACTAATCCAGCTGAATCTCAAACCTGCTTCCTTTTCCTCTTAGCATTCCCTCACTTAGCACTGACCTCCATGTTCACACCATCCATGTTTTGCCTAGCCTTTCCAGTTAGCAACCTCCCTTGCTTGTTAGCAGCCTTAAGTGTAGGGGACATACATCTTGTTATATAGTGTACATCATTCTCACACTTGCGCCATGTGACAGGAGCTTGTGTAGTAAACGCAGCGTGTGCAGCAAGCAATCAGCTATGTCCCAAAGTCCTGGGGGTGCTGATTTCTATGGAGGTACCTAGGGTCCCGGTACAGTAACTGTAGCCTCCAATATCAGCCCAGGGCATTGGCCATGGTCAGGTGCCACCTGGGGTAATTCTGGTTAGGGAGGACCTGTGTATCTACAGTCCCAGGGAGTGGGTCACGGTTAGTCATATGGTTCCATAGTGGCCAGTCTGGAGAATTGCGGAGCCATTTTCCCCTTTTGCACCATGTTCAGATCCTGTCCATCAATGACCATGGCAGCTTTGGAATGCCAGTGCTTATCTGGGTGTGTAGAGGCCTTTTAAAGATGGCGTGAACACAAGAGATGCCAACCTTTTGGTGGATATCGGTTGAGTATTTCTGGAAGCAGCATGTGGCAAGATTGTAACGAGGTCAGCCAGGTGGACCTTATAGGATATGAATTCCCTGATTGAAGCTGTTAATCTGGTTCAATCAGGGAGATCTGGCCGACACATAAGAACAGGAGTGTTAGACATCCAGTTCACTCTTGAGGTGGATCTGAGGGAGTTGGACCAGTGTGATGGACTTTCCACATATAAATAAAGGGTAGGTGACAGGATACCTGCCTCTGTGGAGTTATTGAATTGACAATGAGATAAAAGCACACTCCTGAAAAAAAATCACTTGCAACAGTTGTCTTTGAGTTGGGGTATACATTTCTGGCTTCATGCCATTATTTGGGAAGCTTGACTTGTTTGATCCTGCCATTGAAGACTGGGCCCAGTATGTGGAAAGAATGCATTATATTTTCAAGGCCAGTGACATTGGGGCAGATGCAAAGCAACAAATAATTCTCCTGAAGTTTGTGGACCTGCAGCTTTTTCAATAAATAGGAGCCTAAATTTCCCTGAGGCAACAGATACCAAAATCTCTCAAGAGCTGATGGATTTAGTTAAGGAATATTATGAACCCCCAAGCCTCCTCTGATGGTGAGATGCTAATTGCTTTTACTCAGCTATTTGAGAATAAGGGGAATCAGTATCAGGTTTTTGATAAGGTTAAACCAACTGGCAGAGGCATATGACTTTGATTTAATCCTTATTAAGATACTGAGAGAATCTTTGACATGTGGGGTTAATGACATAACCATACAAAAGCACCTACTAACTGAAGTCCAATTGGACTTCAAACAGGTACGATAACTGGCTTTGTCATTGGAAAATGTGACAAATGGAGCAGGGTATTCTGATGGAAGTGGATACCCTCACCAGTCTGACTGAGCTGGGGAGCACCACTTGAGTGAATACAATTGCATAGCCTCGTTCTGAACAGAGGGACTGTTGGTCAGTCCACAGCAAAACCCCAAAACAAAGCCAAGCCTCAGACAAACAGTTAAAATTTTCTTCATGATCTGGGCTGGCAAGCCATTGTAATTACTGCCAGTATGCAGATTTGAGACTGCAAAAGAGTTTCACTGGACCTTAATTGAGTAAAAGAACTCATTGGCCAGTATCCAGGAGAGTGCTCCCTGGAGGGCCCACCTACATCTGGTTTGGAACAGTTAAATTGCTAAGCAACATCCAAATCTGAACCAAATAAAACAAACAACTGGTTAAATGATCACCCAGTTCTAATCGAGGTCAATACTGGTGCGGCCGTTTCGCTGATCACAGAACCAGTCTTTAATAAAAGTCACACTGGACTTAAGTTTGTGCAAAACTTTGGCTAGACTGAGAACCTATGCCAGGAAACCTTTACAGTTTAAGGGTACAACAATCGCTTCTGGTCTCTCATGAGAAGCAGCTAGTTCAGTTCCCACTTTTTGTAGTAAAGGGCTCGGGCTCCAGGTTGATGGGGTGAAATTGGTTGAGAAAGATTCACCTGGATTGGCTCAACATTTTTCAAAGCGAAAATGGCTGCCTGATGAAGTCCTAATTAAATACCTGGAAGTTTTTCGGGAATGTCTAGGGAGCATCGAAGGAGTCAAGGCCACTGTGCATGTTGACCAGGAAACAATTCCATGAGTCTGCAAGGCCTGCCCAGTGCTATTTCCCTTACGGACAAAAACAGAGGCAGAAATCAGAAGGCTGGAAAACAAAGAAATATCAAATCATTCCAGTTTGTGAATGGTAAGAACCTGTCTAACTGATGTGAAGCCCAATGGGTTGGTTCCACCCTTGTGGGGATTTTAAACAAACAGTAAACCACTTTTCGCAGCTGGTTAAACACCCAATCCCTCGCAGAGTGGATTTATATGCAAATCTGGCCAGGGGACTATATTTCACGAAGTTGGACACGAGTCATACGTGCTTGCAATTGTGGTTAGATGAGGATTCCCAGAGTATGCTACCATTAATACCCATAGAGGTTTGTGCCAATATGAGACTGTATTGTCAGCCTGTGCAATCTTTCAGCAGATGATGGAGAACATTTTACAAGGTCTACCCCAGGTTGCCATTTATCTAGATGACATGCTTAAACAAGGAAGAACAATAAGGAGGACTTGCAGACCTTAAATGTAGTCCTTAGACATCCTAGGCAGGTATATGTCTCAGGGAGTGAGGAACGTACATTTTTCCCTTCTAAGTGACCTCCTTGGGCTACGAGACTGGGTTACACCTTTTGGAAGATAGTGAAGGCAATAATGTGGTTCAACTCCCATGTCTGTACTGGAGCTTGGGTCTTTACTTGGGTTGATGAATTATCACGGAAAGTTCATACATAACCAGGCCTCCATCCTGGCACCTTTGCACCAACTCTTAAAGGATCAGCTGTGGAAATGGTTGCATAGCCAAGTCGTAGCTTTTGGGGAAGTAAAGAAACAGCTATCAACCTCTAAGGTGTTGGCATGCTATGATCCCAAGCGAGATCTGGTATTGACATGTAATGCCTCCCTGTACGACATTGGGGTAATATTAACTCATTGGTGGCCCAATGGAGAGGAATGCCCAAAGTGTATGCATCCAGGACTTTGGCTAATGTGGAGCGTAAATATACCCAGATAGAGAAGGAAGGTTTATCGGTCATATTTGAAGTCAGGAAGTTCCACCACTACCTTTTATGGATGTAAATTTGTAATAATAACAGACCACAAACCCCTGCCAGGTCTACTTAAAAAGGACAAAGCAGGGCCACCCATAGTTTCAGGCCGAATTCAGTGGTGGACTCTAATACAAAGTGTGTGTAACTATAAGTTGGAACACTGTCCAGGAGGCCAAGAAGCGAATGCATTGAGTGGTCTCCCACTTCCAGATACACTTCCACTGGAAGAGTGAGGAGGTGATGGCCTAGTGGTATTATCGCTGGACTGTTAATCAACAGACGTGGATAATATTCTGGGGACACGGGTTCAAATCCTGCCATGGCAGATGGTGGAATTTGAATTCAATAAAATATCTGGAATTAAGAATCTAACGATGACCATGAATCCATTGTTGATTGTCAGGAAAAACCCACCTGGTTCACTAATGTCCTTTAGGGAAGGAAACTGCCATCCTTACCTGCTAAATTAAAAACCGAAAGAACTGTGGATGCTGTAAATCAGGAACAAAAACAAAGTTGCTGGAGAAGCTCAGCAGCATCTGTGAAGGAAAAAACAGTTAATATTCTGGGTTCAGTGACCCTTCCTCAGAACTGGAACTCCTTCTGAGGAAGGGTCACCGGACCCAAAATGTTAGCTCTGTTTTTTCCTTCACAGATGCTGCCAGAGCTGCTGAGCTTCTCCAGCAACTTTGTTTTTGTTCCATCCTTACCTGGTCTGGCCTACATGTGACTCCAGACCCACAGCAATGTGGTTGACTCTGAACTGCCCTCTGGGCAATAAATGCTGCCTGGTCAGCAACACCCTCATCCTGCGAATGAATAAAGTATTCAGTAGTCGGTTTTAAATTTTCTGGACACACTTCCAATCACTGCTGACAATATCAGACCTTGGACACAAAGATCCAGTCCTGGCAAAACTGAAACAGATGGTGGAAACCAAAGGGCTGTCACAACCAGAATTGAAACCTTTTTGAACCCAGAGATGAGATAACAGTAGATATTATTACGGGGAGCAAGGGTGTGCGTCCCAAGCAAAAGATGCTGCTTGATACTGGCTGAACTCCACCAGGATCTTGAAGGGTTTTCCAAAATGAAGGTGTTGGTGAGAAGTTGTCTGGTGGCCAGGATTGGATGCAGACATAGCCACGTTGATGGGGCAGTGCCTAAAGTGCCAATGAAGACAAAAGATGCTGCTGGTGGCACCCTCACATTTGTGGGAATGGTCAGGTAAACCCTGGACTCAGTTACACATTGAATATGCAGGACCTTTCATGGGCCCTAAGTTCTTAGGCATTGTGGATGTCCACTCAAAGTGGCTGGACATTCAGAGTTCATTCGTCTAACATGGGGATGACAATATAAAAACTCCATGCATCTTTTGCAATACATGGAGTCCCAGAAGTATTGGTCACAGATAATGGGCCATCGTTTACCAGCAGGGACTTTGAGTATTTCCTAAGGTCAAATGACATAAGGACAGCTCCATACCATCCATCATCCAATGGTCTGGCAGAAAGAGCAGGCCAAACTTTGAAGGCCAGCTTAAAGAAACAGTTTACAGCTTCACTCGATATCAAACTGTCCCAGTTCCTATTTGATTATCAGACCACCCCTCGTGCAACTACAGGGACAGCTCCAGCAGAGTTGCTAATGGGGAGAAGACTCCGCATCAAGTTAAATCTGATTTTTCCCAGACCTGTGGGAGGAAGGTGAAATGGCATCTGGAGCGTCAGTGCCAGACTCCACTCTCTGCGAAGTGAGAGAGCTTTCCTTGGTGTAAGGATCATGAGAATGGCCCTGCATGGATAAGAGTCATGGTCGACGCAGGGTCAGGTCCAGTAATGTATAAAGTTTGGGTAGGGGCAAAGGTCCTGAACAAGCATGTGGACCATGTGAAAGCTGCAAACTCTCAAACAGTTTAGGAGCAAAAGAATGAAAGAGAAATGATTGCCTTTTTCATGGTTTAGTTTTATTTTCCAAATAACAAAGGGAAGAAGGCAACCATTTGTAGCTCTGCTAAACTCCATTGTCATAGGTAAGAGATTGGGTTACTTTCAAATATTCTCCTCTTACCTTTCCAAATCTAGCTATACAGTAATTCCCACATTATTAATCACCAGGGTCTCCAGAATAATAAGATCTTGTACAAACAATAACAATAAAATTATTTATGCATATTGTGAAACTTTCCTTGGTAGTTTAACAAATGTCAGTCATCTGTAGATTTGAATAATGAAGAATTATTATCTACTTTGAAGAGGATGAAAGACACCACTAATCTCCAGTTCAGTTAGAGAAACTGAGCTGCCTTTGTTCTCCCCTAAAAGCCAATGGAACAGTACTCTTTGTTCATCACAGATCAGTGTCTTGGGAGGTCCATTACACTCGTTGGTGCACTGTCCAGATCTCAGAACGGGCAACGGATATCCACATCTCTTAAATTTAACTCTAGCTATTACTTAATAGAGCCAGGTTTGAAATGGCAACCGGGGGCTAGTACTCCATGTCAAAAGAATTAGAATTTCTTAAAAAAATAACATATTTCCAACACTCCTTCCCGTCTTCATCAGGCAGTTGAGAAAGTTTCAATTCTTAAATTTACTTCTTTAACAACAGCTGCTCAGTTGGCCTGGTTCAACCACACTCTTGCATGGCATGTGGTGAGCCTCAGGTGGAACACACCATCTGTCATTTTTGTAGTGAGACAGCACTCTTTTCGTCCTCCAAAAGCATGGCAACTTTCACAAAAACTCCATAGATAATGGTTTGATTAAAGAGACATCAATATAACATTTCCATTTTTTAAGCATGGGCCATTATTGCCTTGTGTGAGTCAGAGTGTATTCCACAATCTCAGTGCTTCACTTTAAGTTTCAATCTTGCTAGAATCACTAATAACTAGGATGATACATGGACCATCAAGCCCTTCTGTTTGATTCAACCAGATCTCGTTCCTGCTTTATTGCCATTCTATTCCCTCCAAAACTTGCAACCTACTGCAGTAAGCTAGAAGTTTTGAAGTGTGGGAATGCAGTTTTCTTTTGTCATTGATCAGGTCTCCTCATACTCTAGGATCTCAACAATATTCGTCACCACTGCTTAATATTTCACAATCACTTTGGATTTGCATGCTTAAACTTTAATAGTGCAATTTCGACCTAATGAAGTTTTGGAGGGTCAAACAGAAGAAGATATAAGATTCACCAGAAATGGCAATGGCAAACTCAGCCCTGCTGACCCTGTAAAATCCTCATTACTTACATTTGGAACTAGTGCCAAAATTGGGAGACCTGCCTAACAGACTTGTCAAGCAACAGCCTGACCTAATTATACTAATCATCTATAAGATATGATTCCATGTCTCAGACAATGCCATCACCAATCCTGGGTATGTGTTATTTAACTGGCAGGATAGACCTAGTGGAGGTGACAATACAGTGGTATACAGTTGAGAGAGAATATCCCTTGGACCCCTCAATATTGACTCCAGGCCCCATGAAGTCTCTTGGTATCAGGTCAAACAGGGTCAAGGAAGCCTCCTGTAGATTACCACATACTGCCCACCACCCCTAATTTGTTGATGAATTTGCAGTTTTCCAGGTTGAGCACCACTTGGAGGCATCACTGAGGGTAACAATGGTGCAAAATGTACCTCGGGTGAGGGACTTCAAAGTCCACTATGAAGTGCGGCAGGTCAGTATCACTAGTGACTGCTGGTTGAGTGCTAAAGGATATAGCGACTAGACTGGATCAGTGGCCGGTGGTGAAGGAATCCCCATTAAGGAAAGCACACTTGACCACCTTCTCACCAATCTGCTTGCCACAGATCTAACTGTCAATGACAGTCTTGGAAGGAGAGACCACCAAATAGACCTTCCGGAGATGAAGCAGTTATTTGATTTATTTTTATCACGTGTACCTAGGTACAGTGAAAAGTTTTGTTTTCAGTGCAGTACAGACAGATCATATCATACAAACTGCATTAGGGTAATAGAACAGCGAAGAATACAACAGTACAGCTATAGAGAAGGCGCACAAAGAGCGAAATCAACATTAAATTTAAAATTTGAGGGGTCCATTCAGAAATCTAATAACAGCGGGGAAGAAGCTGTTCCTGAACCTATTGATACATGTATTTAAGCTTTTGTATCTTCTGCCCAACGGAAGAGGTTGGAAGAGATTATAACCAGGGTGGGAGGGATTTTTGATTATGTTGGCTGCCTTTCCGAAGCAACGAGAAGTATAGATAGGGTCAATGGATGGAAGGTTGGCTTGCGTGATGGACTGGGCTGTGTTCTCAACTCTTTGTAGTTTCTTATGATCCTGGACAGGGCACTGGACATACCAAGCTGTGGTGCATCTGGCTAGAATGCTTTCCAAGTGCGTTTATAAAAATTGGTAAGAGTCTTTATGGATGTGTTGAATTTCCTCAGCCTCCTGAGAAAGAGAAGGTGTTGTAGTGCGAGAAAGCACGACATCACCATTGCTTCAATGTTGGTGGACAAGGACAGATTGTTGGTGATCATCACTGCTAGGAACCTGAAGCTCTCAACAATCTCCACTTCAGCACTATTGATGTGTACAGGGGCTACATGTCTTTTTATTGATCACACCCTCCATGTTGTGTTGCATTACCACTGTGCTAAATGGGATAGATTCTGAACAGAGCTATCAATGCTACAGTTACTAGCAAGTCAAGAGATCAACCCTGGTTCGTGGAAGAGGGCAGGAAGGCATGCTGCGAGCAGCATTAGATGTACCTAAAAATGAGGTGTCAACGTGCTGAAGTTACCACACAGGATAACCTAAATGCCAAATAGTGTAAGCAGCAACTAACAGGTCAGATCTGTTCTTGCTGCCTCAAAGACCCCTCTTCCACACTTCCATCGGTTGGAAGGTATAAAACTTTGAATACACATATGACCAGATTCAAAAACAGCTTCTTTCCTCCTGTTATCCGACTTTTGAACCAACCTCTCAAATGTTAATTATGATCCCTCTCTCTGCACCTTCTCTGCACTGTAGCACTGTATTGTGCACTCTGTTCTGCTACCCTGATGCACTTTGTATCATATGGTCTGCCTGTACAGCATGCAAAACAACCATTTTCACTGTGCCTCTGTAATGTGACAACAATAAATCAATCTAAGCTCTGTAGTTCTGCCACATCCAGTTGTGAATGGTAGATGATTAAACAACCCAATAAAGAAGGGGGCTCCCAAAAATTGCCACCATCAATGGTAGTGTCCAGCACATCTGTGTAAAGGATTAACATTTTTAACAATTTTCAGCCAGAAATGCTGAATTCATAAGTTCCCCAGTATCACAGATGCCAGTCGTCAGCCAATTTGATTCCATATGACATCAAGAAATGACTGAGGCACTGAATACTACAAAGGATTTGGGCCCTAACAACATTTTGAAAATAGTATTGAGGTATGTGATCCAGAACTTGCAAATTCCTTAGTCAGGCTTTTCCAGTATAGTTATAACACCAGCATTTACTGGCAATATGGAAAATTGGCACCTACAGTACACAAAACACAGGTCAAATCAAACACAACCACTTACTACCCCATCAGTCTACTGTTTGTCATTGGCGAGGTATTGGAAGGGGTCACCAATCCTGCACTTACTTAGCAATAACCTGCTCACTAATACTCAGTTTGGGTTGCATCAGAGTCACTCAGTTCTTGACCTCATGAGCTGAAACATGGATGAAAGGGTATTGTTAGCAGAATTCCAGTGGGGAGGTGGGAATGACTGCTCTTGACATCAAAGCTGCATTTCAAGCCCCCAGTTATCATCATCCTAGGGATTACCATTAACCAGAACCTGTCCAAGTCATATGAGTAGTATGGCTACAAGAGCAGGTCACAGGTTAGGAATCTTGAAATGGCAACTCACCTTGTGACTTTCCAAAGCCTTCTGATATTTACAAGTAAGAAGTGTGATGGAGTACTCCCCACATTCGCCAAAGATTGTCAGAGAGCACCTTCTGAACCCATGACCATTTCCATCCAGAAGGACAAGGGCAGCAGATACATGGGGACATCACCCCACAAGAAACCCCCAAGCCATTCATCATCCTGACTTGAGAAAATATTGCCATTCCTTCATTGTCACTGGGTCAAAATCCTGGAATTCCATCCATAATAGCATTTGTGAGCGCACCTACGCTAAATGACCTGCCGCAGTTCAAGAAGGCAGCTTACCACCACCTTCTCAAGATCAGTAGGGATGGGCAATAAATGCTAGCGTAGAACTAAACAAACAAACACTTTAAGAAAGATGTGACACAGAACATCCCTAGTTTTGATTTATGAGGATTTAAGAGCATCCCTAAATCATATCTGTAAAATTATGGCAGATGTAAATTCTACATGTATGCAGGCAAAGCTGTCTAATGTGTTATTATGCTTATCCAGAACAGACAATAAACATAAGTTATTATATGTTGTCCAAATGGAGTACAAAGAAGATATTCTAACAATATATTACTTCTGATGCAGTTACTTGGCTGAATAGAAAATTATTGTTGTTGCTGAGCATCTACATCAACTACAAGAAAGAGATAAGTGACGAGGAATGTTTTGAGGGTCAAACTTTCTTTCTAGAGTCTTAAATGCATCTCATTTGCTGCTAGTCTGTATTCCCAACTTCTTTGTCAATCTGAATCATTGAATGTTAAGGTGAGTGAGTAGTTACACATTAATTCCAGGGAGATCCATCTGGTTTATGGAGATAGTAGGAACTGCCGATGCTGGAGAATCTGAGATAACAAGGTGTAGAGCTGGATGAACACAGCAGGCCAAGCAGCATCAGAGGAGCAGGAAGGTTGACATTTCGGGTCTAGACCCTTCTTCAGAAATGGGGGAGGGGAAGGGGATTCTGAAATAAATAGGGAGAAAGGGGGAGGTGGATAGAAGATGGATAAAGGAGAAGATAGGTGGAGAGGAGGTCAAGCTGCCTTGAAGAAGTTACCCCTCCGGAAAGACCTCAGTGGATCTCTCTCCCACTGCAACCCTCCTGTAATCTCTTCGGCCCTGAAATTGCTCAACCACATCCTGAAGCAAACCAGGTACTACAGCCACATCACCTTTCTGAATACCTGCCTATAGAACCAGATCATCCCCAATGGACTACCTGTCCATCCTCCCTGGACCAACCTATCCCCTCCCTAACTCCCTCCCTAACTCCCCACCTACACTCACCTTTACCTGCTCCATCCCCTCCTCCTTGACCTGTCTGTCTCCTCTCCACCTATCTTCTCCTTTATCCATCTTCTATCCGCCTCCCCCTCTCTCCCTATTTATTTCAGAATCCCCTTCCCCTCCCCCATTTCTGAAGAAGGGTCTAGACCCGAAATGTCAGCTTTCCTGCTCCTCTGATGCTGCTTGGCCTGCTGTGTTCATCCAGCTCTACACCTTGTTATCTCCATCTGGTTTATGTTTTGTTTCGATGCTGAGTTTCTTTGATTGGAGTGACTTGATCCCTTGGGTGGATCGGAGTAGCATACTTCTTGTGTGGCTTTAATTACTCTCCACTCATCATTCAAGCCAGTGCTCACTCGATATTCACGTGCAGTCTTTAGACCTTTTTTTCAGCAAAATCTCTCTAATCTATTTTGGAATTCAGTTGCTCGCTGTCCAGTAAGCCGTTCAAAAGGTCATTCATTTTGTGTGTCTGTTTAACCACAGCAGAACTGATCCTGATCTCACATGCTTTCTGGTCTAAGTCAGAAAATAGGGATGAGGAGAAAGCATCTTCCCCAGCATGATCCTATTGCTATTCAGCAATGGACTGGGGATGGAAACTGAGACCTTCTGGTTTCTTGTGGTTATTATATATCAGGAGTATAAGGTTTTTTTTACTTTGAATCATATTTTTAAAACACAATGAAGGAGATAATAAGGTGTAGAGCTGGATGAAAACAGCAGGCCAAGCAGCATCAGAGGAGCAGGACAGCTGACGTTTCGGGCCTAGACCCTTTTCAGTCAGGTTTCCTGCTCCTCTGATGCTGCTTGGCCTGCTGCGTTCATCCAGCTCTACACCTTGTTATCTCAGGTTCTCGAGCATCTGCAGTTCCTACTATCTCTGAAGCAAAGAAGGAGAGTTTTTTTTTAAAAATGAGTTTGTGTAGGAGAGGCCTCCACGTGTTTGTCAAGTGTCGATCTGAAGACGAGTTTTTTTCCTGTTTCAAACTTTTACACTTCAAAAAATATACATGAAGAAGGGATTTGTTTTACATCTCAAAGGAGATATTTTTAAACTGAGTTTGTGTGGGAAAAGCCTGCATGTGCTTGTTGAGTTTCAAGCTGAAGAAGGATTTTTTTTAATATTTGGTAGTGATTGGACCGTGGATGGCCAGGTGGATCTTGAGTATGAGATCCCTGACTGGGGCTGTAACTTGGGCTAATCAGGGAGTCCTGGCTGACAGGTATAAACAGGAGTCTCAGTCTCCTCAAGCTACGGACTCTGAGCTAGCTGGTCAGAGTCCATGTTCTGTACTCGTGTAAATAAAGGGTAACTTGCTGACGAGATACTGGCCTGTGTACTGTTATTGCAGTTTGAAACTTTATACTTCAAAAAAAAACTATGTGAAAAAATATGCGAGAAAGGAGAAATTGTTTTACATATGGAGTTGGTGGACAGGTCTACACATGGACAGCTCTGGAGAGAGATTTATTTTTCATCCAGAGATTGAAAGCTGACAATTGGAGGACTTGAGGAAGAGGCTTTTTTTTCAGTTGTTTCAGCTGAATGCTTGGTTTTTTAAGAAAAATGTTCCTTTTTTTATCTTTTGCTTGATTAAAATGAAAATCTGAGGGTAAGGAAGGGTAGTTTGTTTTTATATGTAAGATAATGTTGAGATCTTTTTAGGATTAATGTCACAGGGGGCGTTCAAGAGACACAGTGTGATGACAAATAGACTTACAGAAGTTATTACACAGCAGGATCAGCAGATAGATAGGTGACTGTCAGGAAAGGTGAGAAGATTGTCCAAAAGTATCCTGTGCCTATTCCCCTCTCAAACAGATATTCTGTTTTGGATAGTAAGGGCATAGTAAGTAGAAGCCTCAAAACTATAGATCTGTGAGTCTGACATAGGTGGTGGGTACATTGTTGAGGGTATTCTGAAAGATAGGATTTCCATGCATTTGGAAAGGCAAGGAAATGATTAGGGATAGTCAGCATGGTTTTATGCAAGGGAAATCATACCTCTCAAACTTGATTCTATTTTTTGAGGAAGTAACCAAAAATACTGAGGGCAGGACAGAGCAGTAGAAGTTGTTTACTTTAGTAAGGCTTTTGACAAGGTTCTGCATGATTGACTAATTAAAGTAAAATCACATGGGATTCAGGGTGAGCTTGCCAATTGGTTACAAAAGTCTCTTAATGATAAGGGACGGGGGTTGGTGGTGGAGTGTTGTTTTTCAGACTGGAGGCCTGTGACCAGCAGTGTTTCACAGGGATCGCTACTGAGTTCACTTTTTTTGGCATTTATATAAATGACTTGGATAAGAATATAGAAAGTATGGTTAGTAAGTTTGTGGATGACACCAACATTTTTGGTATAGTGGACAGTGAAGAAGGTTATCTAAGATTTCAAAGGGATCTTGATCAATTGGGTGAATGAGCTGAAGGGTAACAGATGGAGTTTAATCTGGGTAAATGTGATGGATTGCATTTTGGTAAAACAAACCAGGTCAGGACTTATACAATTAATGGTAGAACCTTGGGTAGTATTGTAGAACAGAGACCTGGGGGTTCAGGAACATTATTCTCTGAAATTTCACTCGCGAATAGACAGATGATTAAGAAGGCATTTATCATGCTTGTCTTCATTGTTTTTGTTCCTCTACTCAAAGGTCTGAACAAAGTTGCTGGAAAAGCTCAGCAGGTCTGGTAGCATCTGTGAAGAAAAAATCAGAGTGAACGTTTCAGGTCCGGTGACCCTTCTTTAGTTCTGAGGAAGGATCACCGGACCTGAAACATTAACTCTGATTTTTTTCTTCACAGATGCTGCCAAACCTGCTGAGCCTTTCCAGCAACTTTGTTTTTGTTTTTTATT
Source organism: Rhincodon typus (assembly GCF_021869965.1). Classification (NCBI taxonomy): domain Eukaryota; kingdom Metazoa; phylum Chordata; class Chondrichthyes; order Orectolobiformes; family Rhincodontidae; genus Rhincodon; species Rhincodon typus. Next base: position 9,388,249 of record NC_063363.1, read on the forward strand.
TACAGCATCCGTAGTTCTTTTTTTTCTTTTGAGTATTGGAGTTGGGATGTCATGTTGAGGCTTTACAGAATGCTGGTGAGGCCTCTTCTGGATTATTGTGTGCAGTTCTGGTTGCCCTGTTATAAGGAGAGGATTCAGGAAAGATTTACCAGGATGTTGCTGGAAATGGAGGGATTGAGTTATAAGGAGAGGCTGGATAGGCTGGGACTTTTTTCATTGAAGCCTAGAAGGTTGAGGGGTGATCTTATAGAAGTTTGTAAAATCATGAGAGGCATAGATAAGGTGAACAGCAAAAGTCTTTTCCCTAAGATGGGGGAGATCAAAACTTGGGGGCATATTTTTAAAATGAGAGGAGAAAGATTTAAAAAGGACATGGGGGCAATTTGTTTACACAGAGAATGGTTCATGTGTGGAATGAACTGCAAGAGGAAGTGATGGATGCAGGTATAGTTACAACATTTAAAAGATATTTGGATAGGTTCACGAATAGGAAAGGTTTGTAGTAATATGGGCCAAGCTCAGGCAGGTGAGACTGATTTAGTTTGGAAATATGGTCGACATGGACTGGTTGGATTGAAGGGTTTATTTCCATGCTGTACAACTCTATGACTCTATGATTTTAAATGATGGATCATTACAACATTAAAGTACTTTTCCATAAGGCCATTAGAGAATGGAATTTTCTTTTTATTTTTGATGCACTTGAGTTTCATAATTTAATAAACATTTTTCCGATCTCATTCTATAGCTAAAGCAGGCAATGGGGTAACAACGCTATGGGTTTACCTGCACCATATGGACTGCAGAAGTTCAAGAAAGTAGGTCAATACCACATTGTCAAGGGCAATAAACGTTGGCCTAGCTGGTGAATCTCACATCCCATGAATACATTTTTACAGTAATTTAATTTGTTCTGGAATCATAGAATTTTATAGTACAGAAGGAGTTCATTTGATTCAACTTGTCTGTACTGGTTCCTAAAAGAGCTACCCAGCTAGTCCCACTTTCCAGTCCTATCTCTGTAGCCCTCTGTTATATATTGCTACCAGCCTTATTCTGTGGTTTCCCAGGACCAGTTTCACACTTGTCTCAGTGTCTTTTGCTACCAATCCCAGCCACACATTCCAAACATTAAATGTGATACTCTGTGGATTGTGTTACACCAGTCCAACCAAATTGATTTCCCAGTTATTTGTGGCGTGTGTGCTTAAACAATAAACACATTAGAAACAGAAAGATATAATGATAAAACAGAACAATGACATTTGCAAGAACAAGAACACATGATTTTGAAAGTTCTGGGCTAAGATTTTAGCCAGATAAGATGTTTTTTTTTAAAATATTGTGGATGCTGGAAATCAGAAGTTGCTGTAAAAACTCAGCAGGTCAGGCAGCATTTGTGGAGAGAAAGCAAAATTAACATTTCGGTGTCCAGTGACCTTTCTTCAGAACTGGATGTATGTAAATTGTATGTTCAGCCTTACCTCACTTATATAAAGTGCCTGCCTCAAAAGTGATTTCCAATCTTGTATTTCAGATACATTTAGACACATGGAAACTGTGGTTCCATAGTTTAAGATGTGCACACCACTTGATCAATTGGATTATCATTTTGTGATTTCATAAGAGCAGGAGTAAGCCCACAAGCCTGTTCCAACATTCAGTGAGACCATGGATGATCTGTGGCCTAACTCCACATACCCGCCTTTGCCCCACATCCCTTAATATCTTTGCTTAACAAAATTTATTTATCTCAGATTTTAAAATTAACAACTGATTCTGCATTCACTGCCATTTGTGGATGAGAGTTCCAAACATCTACCACCCTTTGTTTTCTTTCCTTATTAATAGGATGAGGGCATCACTATCTAGATCAGTATTTATTCCTCATCCTAATTGCTCAGAGACCAGTTAAGAGTCAACCACATTGCTGTGGGTCTGGAATCACACTTAGGTAGAATGACAGGTTTCCTTCACTAAAAGGTAACAGTGAACCAGAGGGGATTTCCCCTGGCAATCAGCAAAGGTTTCAAGGTCATTTCTTTAATTCAAGATTTTTTTTTGCTGAATACAAATTCCATTATCAGCTGTGGCAGGATTCAAACCCAGGTCCCCAAAACATTAGCTGAGTTTCTGGATTAAAGGGTCCAGCAATAATACCACTAGGCCATCACCTCCCCTTGTGTGTGGAAGCACTTCTCAACCAGATGGTCTGGTCCTAATTCTCAGACTGTGCACCCTTTCTGTCAAGCTATTCATTCTGTCAAGATGTCAAGTAATTCATTCAGCAAACACCATCCCAGAAAGAAATATATCAAAATCCGCAAAACTATGCAAAACAAGTCAGGCAATGACACTAAGTCATCAGCCATAAGCACAGATCCAAAGCATTCTGATCATCAACAGCAAATGAACCGACTCAAGCAATCTTCTGGCACAACACAGTCAACAAGAATATACTAAGTATTACTGTCGATATCACAAATATTTCTGTCAATACCAAGCCATGGCATAATCGTCCCACTGACAGATGTCTGAGCTGAGGCCTTGTGTATTATAAAATCATTCCTGTGGTTCACATAAAACAGCATTAAATACTCATTGTCAAAGAAGACCAGGTGGAGCAGCTGACTCTGGAATTAAACCTGTGTCATTTTAAGTTACCTTTGGAACTGAATGTTGAATTTGATTCAGCTAAGAGAAATTTAAATTTTGATTGTTTTTATTGTAACTTGTTTTTGCTTGGAGCTTTTCTTTTCGCTTTACTTAACAAGCAATTTTACTCCTTACAGTTTTTTGATTCCAATTTGAATGAATGCTAAATTTTGAGCAAATAAAACTGATCTGATTTTATCGAGAAGCAATTTAAGTTTTTACATAATAACTAAAGATTTTGGCAGAAGGGTCATAAGGTTACACATGAAGTTGCGTCACACGTATACAGGATGGTTAAGAAGACATTTGGCACACTAGCTTTCATTGCTCAGTCCTCCGAATATCGGAGTTAGGATGTTATGTTGGCCGCACAGTGGCTCAGCAGTTAGCACTGCTGCCTCACAGCACCAGGGAGCTGGGTTCAATTCCAGCCTCAGGCTGACTGTGTGGAGTTTGTACATTCTCCCCATGTCTGTGTGGGTTTGCTCCGGTTTCCTCCCACAGTCCAAAGATGTGGAGGGTAAGTGGATTGCCCATGCTAAATTGCCCATAGTGTTTAAGGATGTTTAGATTAGGGGGATGGGTCTGGGTGGGATGTTCTGAGGATTGGTGTGGACTTGCTGGGCTGAGGGGCCTGTTTCCACACTGTAGGGATTCTATTCATTCTAACTTAATGCAGCAGATTGCGGTTGAAAAGTGGAAGCTCATGTTTGTTTACATGAATCTTTGAAGGTGGCAGGATGTATTGAGATGGTAGCCAGCAAAGCAAATGAAGTAAAATAAAACAAAGAACTGTGGATGTTGGAAATCTGAAACAAAAACAGAATATGCCAGAGAAACTCAGCGGGGTCTGGCAGCATCTGTGGAGAGAGAGCAGAGTTAAATTCTCAAACTCTTCTTCAGAACTTCAAAACAATTGAAGTCTTGGGCTTCATCAGTAAGAGGTATTGAGTACAAAATCAAAAGTTATGTTGAATCTCTACAAAAATCTGGGTTGGCCACCAGTATGTTCCATCCAGTTCTGGCTTTAGGAAGGAAGTGAGATTTTGAGAGTGTGCAAATCAGATTGTCAACAATAATTCCAAGGTAAATGGTGACGGCATCATCAGAGGAGGGCAGGAGTGGGAGGAGGAGGTGGTTGCAGGAGGCAACAGAGGGACAGAGAAGGAGGCCGTAGGAGGTCTGTAAGAAGTGCAAGGTGGAGAGAAGGTGGTTGCTAGGCAGGTGAGCTGGAAGAAGGAAGCTGAAAGACAAGTGAGGCAGGTGAAGGTGGTTGAGAGAATTGGAGAGACAGGGAGGTTACAAGGGTAGGAGCAATACGGAGGTCACAAAAGAGAGAGAACAGTTTTAAACTTGTTAGCAAAGGACTACACAGCTAACTCCAATCCAGGAGAACTTCAAATGACTGAGGTAATGTGCTCCTTGCAAATGAAAGTGGAACCTGTAGGAATATGTAAGTTCAGGAGCTACCATACACAGAAAATTACAGTGGATCCTACTGTAATCAATTTTTAAATTTAAATCTATGATTGTAATCTGAGATGCAGTAAATAAGGTTGTAATAGCTAGGTGAAAATATTCCAGCCTTGTACATGTGCAAGGGAAATTCAATGTGACCTCTTCAGTTTGTCAAAGGTATATTTTAGGGATAGCTCTTTGTTAATAGATGGACGTGTCAGTTATTTTGTCAAAAAGAACTTATGAAGAAGGGTCCAGATCCGAAACGTCAGCTTTCCTACTCCTCTGATGCTGCTTGGCCTGCTGTGTTCATCCAGCTCTACACCTTGTTATCTCTTATACCTTAACTATGCCTGTTATCTTATATTGATTTAAATACTTTAGCTTCTGCGAAATGAATGCTTTCCTTGTATGTTCTAGCTTTAAGTTGATAATTATTCAGGATTTTGATGAATATTTTATTTCTGCTTCTCTGTGAGTCCAAGTGCTGCATTTACCAACGCAAATACGGTAGGTATTGTTACAATGTGACAGCATCTGAGTTCGCGAGAATGGAAAAGTAGCCCCCGAGAATCAGAAAGTAGCCTTCGAGAAAACCACAAGAGGAGGCCTCAAAATGAAAAATTATTCTGACCCCTGTCAGCAGCTGATTGGCTCTGGTGGACACTGACTGTCAGCAAGTAATTGCTGTTTGATAGCATTACCGATTTCCAACATTTTGTTTGAGAATTAACTGATTATGCAATAATTGACTTGTTTGAATTTGCTCTGCAGTCAGTGGACAGGACATACCTGGGCAACTTTCAGAATTGCTGGATAGAAGCCGGTGTTGTAAGGTCTGAGTTGATATAGATCTAATGTGTTGTTAACAAAATGTATAAATGTATGTACCAAGGGGTTCTTTGTTGGCTTTTTGATCCGGCCAATATGCGTGTGGATAAAGTCTTAAACTTCAATCAATTTCAACTTGTCAAAATTTGGGCTGGGTTTAGGAGTATGATCAGTGTGAATAGTATGTTAACTGTATTATCAATGCTAAGATTAAAAATACGCAGGTGCAGGGCATGAATTGATTAAATATCTTGTTTGCGTACTCTTGTGGCAGAGTGGTAGTGTCACTGCCTTTGAGTGAGAAGGCCTGGGTTCAAGTCTCACCTACTCCAGAGGTGTGTTAAAGCATCTATAAACCGGATGATCAGGATGTGGGAGTGGGCGTTGGATTGGGAGAAGGCAAGCACATTTAATGTTGCAATCTAAAATGAAATAATAACATTAAGTGTCTAGTTTACTTCAGCATCTGGCTTTCTGATGAATTAAAAATCTGTGGCCCAAATTAGTGTGCATTTCTTGCAAATCTTCTAATAACTCACCTACATTTTCCGCATTCATATTTTAATAATTCATAGTTATTTGATTCAATATAAAATAAAAACTGCAGAACACAAAGTAAATTCAAACATATCTTAGTCTTTGGTGACACTAAGCTTGCCCAATGCATGATCTGAATTTAAACATATTGAGTGTATAGTGCAGGATTAATGTAAATCCATTATTAATGTAACTAGTGATATAGTCATGGCACAAGCAGAACACAGAAAAGATGCAGATGGAAATCATATGAGAAGCATCACTCTGTACTAAACTATGATTTCATATGTATAATTATATGCATACATATTGTGAGCACGGAGTTGGAATTATTTTATCATGTCTCCATGCAGATTACTGACAGTGGGGTAGATCAACTGGCTTAACAATAAGGGCGCTGGGAAAGGAAAGCCTTGGATTAAGGGCAAGATGGACAATGATGTAAACCTCCCTCCATTCCATAGTTAGGCCCAAACAAAGCAATAAAGTTCTTAAAAGTAAGTTGAAAATTGCAAAATGATGTGATGTTCCTTCTTTCCTATTGACCCTCAATATCTGTTTGCTATCTCTTGTATTTCTTATATTTGGGGTGTTTTAACTAAAAAAAACTTTCTAACAAAAGAAGTCACTGAAGATAGTAAAAGTAAATTGCAACATGTAAAGTCACCCTTCAAAGGCAAAAAAAATGTAACAACTCATAGCAACAGGATGAGACGAATACTACACCAGACAATTCAAATGGACCTACATGTGAGGATGACTGTATCAGTCTTGTTAGGTTGCTAAAATGCTTAGCTCACCATACGCATGACATGAGTGAGCTACTTGTATAAAAATTGTTTATTTATAAGGTATTACATTACAGCTCCTTGTGACTCATGAAAAATGTCAGATGGTCAGACGAAATGAAAGATAAATCCCACTTCCTTGTCAAATGCCATGTTTTACAACTTTGGTGGTCATGGTTCACTGATGTTCATGGTTTTTGACAGCAGCCAACATTTTCTCAAATCTTATTTTGCCTTATTTTATCTTAAGCTGTCAGTGTATTTATTCTTTCTTATTTTAGTTGTCCTCAATTTTGTGAACCAGCACCAAACATTCTAGGTTGTACATCCCAAAGAATTGCCCAAGGGGCAAGCTCCAAAACAGATGATAGGAGTTACATTTTTCCTGATGGGAAGCCAGTGGGTAGTGGTATCCTGGAATATTCTGTGCCGTGTCCTCTATCGTTCACTATATATGTTAATTCTCTAGAGTTGGAAATATCATAGAATCTCTACAGGGTGGAAGCAGGCCATTCAGCCCATCAAGTCCACATTGACCCTCAGAAGAACATCTCACCCAGACCCACCCTTTGTAACCCTGCATTTCCCATGGCTAATCCATCTAGCTGCACATCCCTGGACACTATGGGCGTTCTAGCGTGGACAATCCACCTAACCTATGCGTCATTGGACTGTGGGAGGAAACCAGAGCATCTGGAGAAAATCCACACAGACACATGGAGACTGTGCAAACTCCACATAGACAGTTGCCTGGGTGTGGAATCAAACCCAGGGTCCTGGTGCTGTGAAGCAGCAGTGCTAACTATTGAGCTACCATTACACCCCAATGATTGGTGTTATGGTGATGAAATCTGCAGATGATACCCAGCATAGCTGAGGGTGTAAAGAACTAGACCACAATAGAGCAAGGCATAAACAAGCTTGCACTGGATAAAGGGCAAATGAAAATCAATAAAGGAAACTGTAAGATAGTTTGTTTTGATAGGAGAAATATGGAAGGCATTTATTATGGGGGAAGATATAAAAGTGTATGTGATGAATTGTTAATTCTATATTAATTTTATTTTGTTCAGGGAGAGGGCAACAACTGAGGATTTACTTGCCTTTCAATAAGTTGGAGTTGATTGAAATTGTGGTGATTGTGTTTAGAGACACGTTAGTAATAACCATCTCTGTAAATAAAAGCTTATATAAGTCTGAGAGGTAACCTTATAGAGATTTATAAAATCATGAGGGGCCTGGATAAGGTGAATAGCCGAGGGTAGGGGAGTCCAAAAATAGAGGACATAGGTTTAAGTGGCAGGGGCAAAGTTTAAGAGGGACCAAAGGGGAAACTTTTTCAAGCAGAGGGTGGTGCATGTATGGAATGAACTGCCAGAGGAAGTGGTGGAGGCTGGTACAATTACAACCTTTAAAAGGCATCTCGATGAGTACATGAATAGGAAGGGTTTAGAGGGATATGGGCCAAATGCTGGCAAATGGGATTAGATCTATTTAGGAAATCTGGCCGGCATGGATGAGTTGGACCGAAGGGTCTGTTTCTGTGATATCTATGATTCTAGGTGTGTAAATAGAGGCTCCAGTTCTATCCTTCACCATTTAGCTTTCTGGAGTATAATGTGAAGGAGCAAAGATGGGAAGTCATATATATAATTCATTAATAGTAGCAACACCTTCTGTAAAACACTAACAAAGTTTCTAGAGGAATAGAATGCAGAAGTAGAAAAAAAAAATTTAATGTATAGAGAAAATTGGTTGCAGCAACTTGAAGTAATGTGTACTGTTTGCTATTCATTCGCTATGTTAATGAGGTGGAGAAAGTGCAAGGACTGGCTACAGGAATGCTACCAGCATTAAAAGGATGCCCCAATCAGAAAATAATGAGAAGAGTGGAGCTCTGTTCCAACAAAAAGAGAAGATTGAGTGGACACCTGATCAAGCTCTTTATAATTAAGGGGCAAAAACATAAGATAGCCATTCACAAGGTTTTTTGTTACACAGAGAATAGTGAGAGCATGGAATTTTCTGATATTGGGAGTGGTTAAAACTGATAGCGCTGAAAGTTTTCAAAGTGATAGAATAACAGGGTGCAGGAGCAGAACGAGAAGGGGAGAAGAGTGAGAATGAGGAAGTGATTACGGAGTGTAAACATTGGTACAGACTGTCAGGCCAATTGACATATTTGTTTGACTCAGATTTTATGTAATTCTATGTATTTTCATTCCTGTGCAATTTGCAATCCACTTAAAGATGCCCTTAGTACAAGATATCCCCATGGATTTTAAAACCCTGCCATGAGTCAGCTCATGCATTTGAAAATATCGAATTACTCTCTGGCATAGCAGGAAAATAAGCTTCTTGAAGCAAACCTTTAGTCAAAGATTTGGAAATGTTCTTCTCCCATGGATAATGGCCAGTGGTTCCTTGATTCTTACTGACTTTCCCAATAGTCTGGCAACCATGCGGCAGCTTGGTAAAGAAGTAATTAGACAGGATTCTGAATCACAACTGAAGCTTTGCTTGACATGCTCACTATTTGAATCCACAATTCAACACAAACAATTAGCTTCAAACAATTCTTTCAACCACCCTTTCTCTGCATTCAAGCGTACATGCATGAGTGATACTCCACAATGGATCATTGGCACCGTCTCCATTAGAGACTAAGAACTGGTTATGTACAGCTTGAGGCTAAATACTCCACAAGCATCAGGAATGTTGATGAAGCAGGGTCTCCATGAGCTATCACAACCAGTATGGAGATTTAACCTGTGTTATTGGCCTTTTTCTGTACTACCCTCCACTCATCTTGCAAACTTAGTTAACCCACTGCAAAAGAAATCAAATTACTACCTCCTCTTCACAAATAACAGACAATTATATTCCCCACATGTGCCCAATTTATAATTCTGATTAATCTTTTCTTTTAAAATAAAATCCTATTAGTTCTATTTTTGGGGATTAATTGTCATTATGCAAAATACTTTAGTTCAGATTTGCATGGGATGTAGGACTTCATTAGTTTGAAGTTCACATTGTAAACAATCACATTAAAAACCTTGCAAAAGAGTTTTTTCTCCTCTGTTTCAACAAAGTTAGTCACCACTATCATTAGAGAGAACAATTTGTTTCACTGCTGATCATACAACTCCAGACACGTTTCCAAGCCCATTGTACAAATTTGCAATGACCAACACTCAGATTAAAAAAGCGCCCACTTTTTGAAAAAGAGAAACAGCGTGAGAACAGAACTGTAAGGGAAACAAGACAACGCAGTGTGGAGCTGGAGGAACACAGCGTGGAGCTGGAGGAACACAGCGTGGA
>NC_063363.1:9397851-9398322 GCF_021869965.1 Rhincodon typus
ACAGCGTGGAGCTGGAGGAACACAGCGTGGAGCTGGAGGAACACAGCAGGCCAGGCAGCATCAGAGGAACAGGAAAGCTGACGTTTCGGGTCGGGGCCCAGGAAAGCAATTTGCCTTCTTTTGAAATATTCTTAAAGGAAAGAAATTGGCCCCTTTTGCTCAGGCTGATCTACATGTGACTGCAGACTCCAACAGCAATGTTGTTGATTCTAAAGGCCCCCTGAAGTAGCTAACCAAGTCACATAGTTGCACCATGTGGGTGAAAAAGATAAAGTAAGCTTTCTCAGGGATTTAAGCTAGCAAGGAAGTCGGGTATGGTTTCCCCGATGTAGAGGAAGCCACACCTCGGGGACCGCTTTGCAGAAAACCAAGCGGAGACTCGGGGAACGCTTTGCAGAACACCTACGCTCGGTTCGCAATAAACAACTGCACCTCCCAGTCGCGAACCATTTCAACTCCCCCTCCCATTCC
>NC_063363.1:9408322-9422035 GCF_021869965.1 Rhincodon typus
TAGGCCCGAAACGTCAGCCTCTCTGCTCCTATGATGCTGCTTGGCCTCCTGTGTTCATCCAGCCCTGCACCTTGTTGTCTAGGAGACTTAAATGTTGCTTTTCGTCTGCTCCAATGGCATTTGCCCAGAAAATATAATGTATTCTTTCCACATATTGGGCCCAGACTTTGACAGCAGGATCGAATGAGCCAAGCTTCCCAAATAGCGGCATGATGCCAGAAATGCTTATCTCAACTCTCGGATGACTGTTGTGAGTGAATCTCTGCAGGAGTGTGGTTTTTCTCTCATTTTCACTGAAATAACTCCATCAAGGTCAATATCCCATCACCAAGTCACCCTTTAGTTACACATGAAAAGTACATGATACTGACCCAGCTAGCTCAGAGCCAGCACCTGGAGCAAGCAAAACCCTTGACACTCCTGTTTATATCTGTCAGCCAGGGCTCCCTGGTTGGACCAGGTTAAAAGCCCCAATCAGGGAACTCATATTCTATGAAGTCCACCTGCCAACCACATTCCAGTCGCGTCTTAGAAGTAATATGAAGAGATATCAATAGTTCCACCTCTTTTTGAAGTTAGGTGTTTGAGCCAATGTTATGCAAAATCAGACCCAAGTGTGTGACAAGGCATTTACTGCAAACATAGCAGAGAACAGGGAAGTTCTGATGTGATTAGGGAGACCATCCCAACTAAATGAACTGTTCAGAAATTGACAATTAGAACTTAACGTCCTCTTGAAATGGTCAAAGGAACAACCCAGGGAGAAAACAGAGTAGAACATCTGTAATACTTGGAAATGAATGTACTGGGCCTACATGTTGACTGTACTGAACCTCTGTTTTGAAGTATACAAGAATAGTGCCAGTTTTTCAGGCTTTTCCCTGGTACTTTTGCTTAGTGAATTCCAACTTACTTCCCCAGATTTGACTCCCATAGTCACACCTCTATTCAACATTCTCAGATCTCTAAGCTATCGAAGGAGCTACTGCACATACTCAGGAACACTGTTAGACCTGAATTCTGAACCTACTGAATTTCTTTTGAGAACAAGGCTCAGGCGAGTAAATTTGCTTTTCATACTTTCTTAAGCAACAATCTCAAGCGAGGGATCTCTCCTCAAAGCTCTAAGCATGTCATCATCTGACAACTTCAGAGCTGAGTTAAGGCAGTTAAGACTTTATCCTTCATTCAGCAAAATTCTACATTAATCTGAATAATCCTTCTTCTTCCGTTTCTCAATGAGCTACCTATTTTATACTACACCAGGAAGCCATTATTCAAAATGATTTGCCTTTATCCATCAAGCCCAACAAAGAGACAAATTTAGCAGCAGTATGGCACAGTTAAGTAGCGATCCTCAGCTATTAGAGCTTTCGCACCTGCCGGTATTCAATAACTAAGTTATTTATTTTTTGTAAAGAAAGCAAGTTACAAGCATTGCTTCATCTCTTTAAAAAAAAAAGCCAATGTGTTCTCAAAACTGCGTGAACACCTCAGGGTCCAGATTCGTTCAGAGGAAGGGCACTGTTCATCATATTGAGTGAGGACAAACAGGAGACCCCATATGCAAAGTACCCAATGTCTGTTTGATTTCACCTCTCTGTGGTTGATTTTCCCAGTTCTGAAGAAGTCATACGAGACTCGAAAGGTTAACTCCATTTCTTTCTCTCCACACTTGCTGCCAGACCGGTTGAGTTTCTCTGTGTTCATTTCAGATTTACAACATCCGCACTTTAATTGATTTGCCCTTGGGCAGCCAGTGCTACTGTGCCCTGCACTCTGGGAAATCGATCCATACAATTGTTGCTCGCAAGAAAGAAACTAAATAGCTTATCTGAATGTGGAATTTAACAAACATGAGTCTTCCCAGCAGCCCCCTGCCAGCGCTATAATAGTTAGATCAGATGCCTTACACCCGGTGACCTGTAGTAGACCTCCGTCCTGACAGAGTCTTTGAACTTGAGCTCTAGACATGCTCAGAAATAGGCACACCTGAATCTCCTGAATTGGCCTTAAGCAATGTTCGCTCCGTGTGTGCAACCCTTTTCTAATACCATGCTTATTCCTTTAAGGTTACTGCTTTGCCATACAACTGCACATGTCAAAGGAACTACGCCTTGTTCTCAGCCTGTTGGTCACCTGCACAGGTGCTTTTCGATTGCAGCACAGGTGCTTTTCGATTGCAGCACAGCTACACTCCCTGGCAGCTAAGAAGAAACATTGGCTCTAAATGGAATTGCTGTGATTTTGATTAAAAATGAAATGGTTTTAAATTGCCCCTGTACATTCTCACTTTTTCAGGAATGGTTGCTGTAGTTGTTTGTCTTCACAAATATCGTGCTGTGGTCACTCTTGCCAATGCTATCATGGGGCACATGTATCTGTGACAGGCAGATTGGTCAGGATGAGGTCAAGTATGTTTTTCCCTCTTATTGGTTCTGTACTGGTCTAGCAGCTTCTGATACAGTTAGCCTTTTCAATGTTACAGTTGGTGCTGACAGTAACTCCCAATGGTTGTCATATTTTGCATTCTGTAAACTAATGACTCATTTGGGCTTTAATATTTATGATTTATTCATTTCTCTCCACAATATTAAAGTAATATATTCTGTTCCAAGTAACTTAAAAAATTTTAAAGCATATATATGCGTTTCAAATATGGAGTGATAATTCTGGAAACTCACTAAGAACAGTTGACTTTTTAAAACGTAGAAACTGCTTGGAAAGATTGAATCATCATGACCGCTTTCCTGCTTGGGACAGACTGCATTTTCCTGGAGCCTCATCTGTTTGAAAGACCCGATACTGTTAGAAATGTTCTCATTATGTAATACCATTTAAATAAACATGCCCAATAACATCAATGATCACAGTAATCAGCTTTCAAGCATCAGCTCAGAAACAAACCTCGGCAAAGCAATAAAATCTTCATATAATGTATCAAAATTACTTTTTAAAAGTTGTACACAGGTTTAAAGTTTATTGTCTAAAATTTATCGAGATGTCCGCTCTCAAGCTTCGATATTGCTTGATGCATATAATGAAATGTCAATTTATTAGATTGATCCCTGGGATGAAAATGCTCCGCTGTTAGAAGAAATTGAGTGGAATGGGCCTTTATTCACTGCAATTTAGAAAAATGAGAGGTGTTCTAAGAAATGTGTTAAATTGTAACAGAGTCTAACAGGATAGAGGTTGATGCACCAATCCCCCTGGTTAGAGAATGTAGAGTCATAGAGTCATGGAAACAGACCCTTCGGTCCAACCAGTCCATGCTAGCCATAATCCCAAACTAAACGAGTCCCACCTGCCTGCACTTGGCCCATAGGGAAGGAAACTGTCATCCGTACCTGGTCTGGCCTACATGTGACTCCAGACCCACAGCAATGTGGTTGACTCTTAACTGCCCTCTGGGCAATTAAGGATGGGCAATAAATGCTCCTAGCCAGCGACGCCCATATCCCGTGAATGAATAAAAATTAAGAAATTGGCCATTTCAGACTGAGGTAAGGAGAAATTCCTTCACTCACATGATTGTGAATCTTTGGAATTCTCCACTCCATAGGGTCACGAGTGCTTAATTGTTGCATGTGTTCGAGACTGAGATTGATCGATGTGGACATGACCAGCAAAGTAGAGTTGATGTAGAGGATTGTCTATGATTGTATTAAATGGCAGAGCAGGCACATGAGTGTGTATACCAGCTTTCATATCAATGATAATGTCTGAGCAGCTCTTATTGACCCTAAACTATTTACAATGTATAACACTTTTAGATTTGCATGTAACAGATGACAAAAGCCAAAATTAGCTTTTGTCCCCTAAAGCAAATCGTATAAGTAAGGAAATCTCTCACACCTGCTGAAGATAAGTACTTAGGAAAGATAAAAGAAATAAACATCTACTTTTGATTAAGAAAGAGAAAGACAGCAACTTCTTCTAAAAAGTGAGAGAAACTTGTGCATTGCTTAAAAGGCACACTTTGTGGAAGCTTTTCGTCTTGCATTTGTCAGGACAATTTGCAAGAAATACCAATTCAAGGGGAAATGCATTTTTATACCATATGAGAAGAGCCTGGTAATTGGTTAGCAAGTAAACTCTGATAGGTAGAGATATTGCCATGAAGATTACTCCAGTTAGATAATAACTGACAGTTGACAGCCAAGCTTTGTTTAAATTTAAACTGGATGGGCCAACTAGCATTGACCTAGGCCCTGGGAATGACAATGCAAACACAGTTCTGTTGACTATGCAAAGTCCTCCTTACTAACACCTAGGGACTAGTACTAAAACTGGAAGATGCATGCTGAGATCCATGAGCTGGGTGTCCAACCCTGTGCGCAAAGTGCAAGAGGAATCCAACAAAAAAAAAGGCGCTGGAGGACTTTATCGTGCAGCATTGCAGTGCAGAAGGTTGCTATAAGCTCATTGAAGATGTGCCATGATGATGTGGTGAGCCTGCTATGTGTCGGATGCCAATGTCCATGGGTATGTGGTGAGAGAGGCCACTGCCATAGAGTGATCCCTGAATTGTTGCTGCTGGCTGTCCAAGATGGAGATCCGGAGGATCCAGTATCGAGCTGGTGTCACCAGGTAACCGCTCTGACTTACACGTTGGAAACTCTCTGCCTCCAGTTTCTGACTGATGATTTGGAGAATAGAATACTGCCTACTAATAAGGCAGTACTGAAAGTGATAATGCATGATAACCCATACAAAAAAGCCTCTCACCAGTGCAAATCCCATCTCACTGTCCAACAATTGGCCTGAAAATGGGACTATATGGTAATGATGTTGAGGGAGCCTTCCTGGATATCCCACTCCATTTTCCCAACTTTCTTGATATGGCCCACTTGGTTCAGCCTGGAATATTTCCTCCATACCTTTTTTTAAACTAGGGAGTAAAGAATTTACAACACCTTGTTTAGAACATATTCACTGGTGCAAAACCCAACATATTACTAACTATTCACTGGCCAGTATACAGTTTAGGAGCTGATCTCCATTGTTTAGGGGCCGTCTCATGGAAGTATAGATAGTTTCCATTGTGAATCTTGAATGCAACTCTTCAGGGAATTTTTACAGAGCACTGGTCGTACAATCTCACTTCTGAGTTTACAGGACTACCTTTCCAGTTACAGGCTGAAACAAATTGTGGGTAAGATACGTCATGCAGCAATAGCACCTCCCAAATCTGTGACCATGACACACTGACACCTGAATGGGCTGAATAGTCTCCAGCTGCATGCATCTGTGATTCTCACCGTACAATTTCAAATTATAATTAAAAACCAAACAAACTGTGAATGCTGAAAATCAGAAGCAAAAACAGAATTTGCATGGAAAATCTCAGCAGGCCTGCCAGCATCTGTGAAGAGAAATCAGAGTGAATGTCTCGGGTCTGGTGACCCTTCCTCACAACTTCCTCAATCTGAGTGTGCAAGTCCATGGATCACTGAAGGAGACAGTGCAAGTGGATAAGGTAGTGAATAAGGCCAATGACATGCTTGCCTTCATTGGAAGGGGCATTGAGTATAAGGATAGACAAGTTATGCTTCAGCTTCATAGAACTTTAATTAGGCCACACTAAAAATTTTGCATACAGTTCTGGACACCACACTACCAGAAGGATGTGGATGCTTTGGAAAATATACTGAAAAGGTTTACCGGGATGTCGGCTGGTAATGTGGGAGTTTAGCTATGAACAAAGTTTGGATAGACTGGGTTTGTTTTCACTGAATGCAGGAGGTTGAGGGGCAACCCAATAGAAGTTTATAAGATTGTGAATGGCATGGACAGACTGAAAAGTATGAGACTTTTTCCTAAGATAGAGGGGTCAATTACCAGGGAACAAGAGTTCAAGGTGCGAGGGAGGAAATTTAAAAGAGATGTGCGATGCAAGGTTTTGACTCATGCGATGCAAGGTTTTGACTCAAAGGGTGGTGAGTGCCTGGAACGTGCTGCCAGAGGAGGTGGTGGAAGCAGGCACAATAGCGGCATTCAAGAAGCACCTGGACGAATACATGACTAGGAAGGGAATAGAGGGATATGGATCCTGTAATTGAAGACCGTTTTAGTATGGAAGGGCAAAATGTGGCAGCGCAGGCAGCCAAAGGGTCTGTTCCTATGCTGTATTGATCTTTGTTCCTTGTTAACACTGACTTCTCTTCACAGATGCTGCCAGACCTTCAAATTATAATCGTTAGGTATTTAAAGAGAAACTGTCACAAAATGAATACAACATTTGAATTTATGTTTAACACAAATCGATCATTATTATATGAGAAAGGTGAATTATTTGCAGTTCCTATGTTACACCATTTTAAACTAAGTTTAAATAATTTAAAGTCAGCATATTGGTAAAAATAGCGAATAAGAAGGTCATTAATATCTATCTTAAAAATAGTGTACATGGAAGTATGGAATGAGGACACAAAGCTGTAGTATGTGTGCTTCACTGATCAGAAGTTAGAGTCTTTGCAGTTTAGATCATACAACAATTAGAGTCATAGAGATGCACAGTAAGGAAACAGACCCTTTGATCCAATTCATCCATGCCGACCAGATATCCTAAATTAATCTAGTCCCATTTGCCAGCATTTGGCCCATATCCCTCTAAACTCTTTCTATGAATGTATCCATATAGATACCTTTCAAATGTTTACCTATGCTTCAAAGCATCTGTTCATCACAGAAATGCTCAAAGCACTAGTAAGTGTGCAGTACCTACTCTGTAAATATGTTTCGTAAAATCCGTGGCTGTAAACATTGCAATATTTATATTCATGTTGGCTATAAAGCACTAAAGAAAAATAATTCCATCAAAACTGAATGAATTGTTGGCATGGCAACTGCTGCAAAAGGGTTTTTTATTTACACAGGGAAAACAATACCAATCAGTTTTCATACCAAACATTGTTGTTTATATATCACACAAAAGAAATATAATAATGTTACACTAGTGACGATCGAACATATTCCATCATTTCAAAGGATTTTACCACCTGCTGTCTTTATCCCTTGCGGGATTGTAATTACATATTTTGCATCAGATTCAGTGCTTGTCTTTATTAATATTTTCACTTTGGACACAGATCACATATACGGGGTGGAGGAAATACAATTATTCCAGAGCCATTAAATATTAAGCCACAGTCAGGCAATATAATCCCATTACCTAAAGCAAACATATCACCAAAACATAATTCAACATCTGTATGTAGAAATCAAAACGTCTAGTATTAATATTTCTTTTATATGGGACAAGTTAAAATGTCAATTCCATTTGCAAGTATACATGTCTTGGTTATTTTTCTGTTCTGAATTTTAAGTATAACATTAAGCTTGATGAATTCTGTATAACATGTTGATTATCCATATATCAAGATAAGTGTGTCAATGAAAAACTTTCCAATGAAATTCAAGAGACAACACTTTATGTTTTGATTTAGCATTGTAGAACCTTGCAGACTCAATGTTGGGGGCAATAATTTCAGCTTTCAAATCTGCCTCCATTTTGCTTTCCTTTTGTTTGCTAATTATATTCCATTGTTTTTTCTTGATTTGTCTTTGCTCCAATGCCACTATTTTGCTTTTGCCATATTCTGTCGCTATTGCAGGTAGACATGTGTAACAGCTTTGTGCCATAGGTGGAGTGCCTGCCACCTGCCTGTTTATCCCTACCTCGATATGATTTTGGAGCAGGTGGGCCATTGCCCAAGGTCCAACTGAGGCTATTAAATGGGCAATTAATGTCCATCTGAAGGCTTCACACCACTGTTGCCCTGATTTAGAAGGTGATAGGAGAGAGGTGTTTCCAAAGAGCAGCCTAGTGGGTACGACCTGCAACTGCACTACAGTTCCCGCTCCCCTCCATCCACCCAACACCTCTCTTGACTGCCATCGCAGGGTCTGCCTGCATTTCCTTCAAATGTGATTTGTGAGGACCAGTTGCAGACAGCTCCCTTCTTCTAAAGTTCCTTGGTTAGCTGCAACAAAGATCCCATGACCTTTCTCATACACAGCAATATCTCACTCCAATTAAAATGTAGTTAACTCATTCACTGGAAGTAATTAACAAAACAATTACAAGACTTTGAGAGGAAAAGCAATTTTATTACTTGCAAACCTCAAGCAGAATAATATAGATGTAACATCTGTCATCACATAAGTAGAGGTACAAAATTTTAAAGGGGACAATATCTAGTACAAGATGAAAGATAAAAGAATATGGAGCTTAAAGTCTTTAGAGGGTTCTTGACATATCAAGTTTACCTGAGACAATGATTGGTTAGGGATGTTCTTGATCAATGGCATCCATGAATATTGTATATATCTTTAGAGTTTGCAGTGATCAGATGTTTGTGTCCACTTTGGCTTATCACTGGGTGCAAGTTCTTTGAGAGCTTGGAAGAAAGAAGGGAGTGATTTTTCCAATTCCACTTACAAAGCTATTTTATTGGTTTGTCAAAAACAAATTAAGACTGCCTGAAATAGAGCTAGTTTGTGTATCCCAAAGTCGAAATTCCTTGTTTTCAAGCTGCTTAATTGAAAGTGATGTTTTTTAATCTCCAATATGCAAATTTTCTATAAAGGTGTAAATCAAACAAACCTACATGTAGAAATCAAAACATATTGTATTAATGTTTCTTTTATATGGGACACATTAAAATATCAATTCCATTTGTAAGTGTGTAGATCTGTTTTACACATAAGGTTTTCTTTGCATATTTTTCTGTACTGAGTTTTAAGCATTACATTAAACTTGTTAAATTTTGTGTAACATGTTCACTATCCATATACCAAGATAGGTATATCAGTGAAAAACTTTCCAATTAAATCAATGGGACAGGGCTTTTGATTTAGCATTGTAGAATTTGCAGACTCAATATTCAATAATTTCAGCTTCCAAATCTGCCTCCATTTTGCTTTCTTTTTCTTTGCTAGTGTTACTTGATTGTTTTTTTCTTGTGTTTTCTTTGCTTCAATGCCAGATATAGATGTGGTTGACTGGTTTCAATCTCTTCAATAACCTGTTAATTGGGGTTTAGAATTTTTCTTGTTTATTGATGATTTCATGAAGTTCGGCAGAACCTGTGGACAAGTGATCACCGCAGTTATATTTAAGTCAGTGATTTTTTTCCTCTTCAGAGCTATTTCAGTCCAGACAAGCCCCCTGGGATTAAAATCAGATGATACAAATCAAAAATCGACATGCAATGTTATATCAATATTTCACCATTACATTTTCTGCGGAAAAGAATCACATAAAATACAAAGAAGGCATCAAATGACAAGCTATCACTGACAAAAATAAACCAGGATTATGTAAATTACATTACATATACAAGGATAGAAGTCAATAGCTGCAAAAAAAAATTATTGCTCCTCAATTTTCAATCTGAACGTCAAAAACTGACAACTGGCCCAGAACTTAAAGCATTTCCAGCAGGTGGAAATATTTTAATTTACTCAGGAGCAAAGGATACATCGGTGCATTAAACCATGAAGGGCACGGGACTATTGTGCAACATCATGCGTTTCATGATTTGCAATGTTACAACAACAAGTACACATTTACTGACTGGTTGTAATAGAACACACAATAACAGAGCAGAACTGCTCTTGAAGATGCTGTCATTCAGGTGAAACATCTAAATGAGGCCCTGACTGCCCTTTCTCTTCACAGATGAAGATCTTAGGAAGGTTGGATTCTTTAGTTGCAGGCTTGCTGATAGTAGTCAAGCTATTGTGAGACAAGTCTAAGTCAAACTATTGTGACCAATATTATTTCCCACAGCAGGTTCTGGGAGCAATTGGATCTATCCTTCTACTTTTCTCTGTCACGCTGGATGTTTGCTCAGACTGAAAGATGTCTGTAGCACTCCTGATGTAGCATCTTCAGGCATTGTGATCTGTGGCCTGTGCTTTGCACCGGTGATAATCAATGTGGTACACAGAGACAGACTTCTTCAGGGGGTCGTTGAAACATTCCCCCTGCTCTGTTAGGAAATAGTGTCATTGAAGCAGAGACGCTCTGTTCCAGTTACCAATGGTTGACTCTCCTTACGTCATGATCTTGGGCAGGAGACTATCATCCATCCGGACACTGTAACTCATTCAATGTGGTTGGCTTTGGAAGAGAAGGCCTCAATGCTGGTGTTGTTGTAATTCAACCTTTACATCAGGCAGACAGAAGAGATCTCAGAGCATGATTCCAAGAGGAGTAGGGGAATTCTCCCCAGTGTCCTGGGATAATGTTTAACCCACAGTTAGTACCACAGATCATCTGGTTATCAACACATGGTAGTTTGTGAATGTTTGCTGTTTTTCCTACATTACAACAATGACAATACATGAAAAGTTTTTTTTTATTCACTTGTGGCACATGGGTGTCACTGGCTGGGCCGGCATTTATTGCCTGTCCCTAGTTGCCCCTTGAGAAGGTCATGGTGAACTGCTTTCTTGATCCGCTGTAGTCCATGTGCTGTAGGCTGACTCACAATGTCCTTAGGGAGGGTTTTGACCCATAGACACTGAAGGAAGGCAATTTGAAAGTCAGGATGGTGAGTTACTTGGAGGGGAACTTGCAGGTAATGGTGTTCCCATGTATCTGCTGCCCTTGTCCTTCTAGACGGAAGTGGTCATGGGTTTAGAAGGATCGTTGGTTAATTTCTGCAGTACACCTTATGGTACATGCTGCTGCTTTGAGCGTTGGTGGTCAAAGGAGTGGATGTTTGTGAATGTGGTGCCAATTAAGCGGGGCTGCTTTGTCCTGGATAAACATTGTCTGTAAAGTGCTTTGGGATATGCTGCAGTCAGGAAAGGCACTATGCATATGGAGCATTTTAAAAACAATTCCGTAAAGTAGCACTTAATATCCTCACAGAGCAATGAGAAAATAACAGATGACCCGCCATGCAGAGAGCATCTCATCCTTGAGTATCAACTCATCACCAACTTCCACTAAGCCTGCACCCCTCCAGTATTTGATGCACAGAACAGGACAACTGTACAAATTCACAGGTATGGCTGGATCACGTTTTGAATGGTGCTGAAACAGAGGCGGTAGCAATACACTGGGACCTTCAGCAAGAGATGCTGATAGCGATTGATGGCACTGGGCAAGGAAGCTGTGTAGTTTGCTGGGGTCTCCATCAGAAGGTGGCGATGGAGTGTATCTGGAGCAGCCAATAGACTCTCCTAGATAAAAGGGTCCCTTTAGTGGAAGAAGGGCCAATGGGAAGGGAGATCAGACAGACAATGGAATTACTTGGCCCAATGTGGCCTCGAGGCTTATTCTATGTAAGTACTGTAAATAGTTTCTTGTTCATCCGTGAATTCCCTTCATGTTTGTAATGACCTGGTGCCAGTGCAATAAAGAATCTCTGTTTCATGATCTTTGAGCCATCCATGTGTTCAAATTTCATGTTACCGTAATGAGGGGGGTGAGTTGGTACGAGGGGTTAGCTAACTATGTTGCATGGCAATATAGATCTCATTGGCACAGTGCTTCAAAATAGAAGGTAATATAACAGCAATTGGCTGGACAGCTGGTTTGCAATGCAATGTAATGCCAACACTGTGGATTCAATTCATGCACTGGCTGAGGTTACCATGAAGGATTCTCTTGCTCAATCTCTCCCCTTGCCTGAGGCATGATGACCTCATGATAAACCACCACCAGTCATTTCTCTCTAATGAGAGAGCAGCCAGATGGTCTGGTAAGATTTTGTTGACTATAATATTTAATGTTGGCAAGCTTCTTTATGCTTTTCACAAGAACCCAACATTCACCTATGCGTTGCCATCTTCTGTGCGTTTCAATGCCTAATAATAAACCATTATTTCAGTTTGAAAGCACTTGGGTTATTCTTCATTGACCTATTTAGACATGTTATACCACACATCTGGGACAGCTAGGACATGAATCCAGACCTTCCAGCCCAGAGGTAGAGCTCCTGATCTCTAATCAATGTATTCAGGGATTTTATTACACAGCTCTGAAGCTATTTGAACTTGAATACACATCTCTTATCCCAGAGATAGGGACACCAGCATTGCACCACAAAAGCTCCTAAATTTTCTAACCAACCTTGTCAGAGTTGCTCTTACATACCTCTGGAGCAGAAGGAACCTGAATCCAGGGACATCACTAGAGCAGCACATGAATCCCAAATGTCAGTTTTGCAGATATTTTCTGATCAACCTGTTCAGAGATGTTTTTACACACCTCTAAATCTGACTTCTTGAGCATCTCTGATTTTTCTTGCTCTACCACTGCCATGCCATTAGCTGCCAGAGCTCTAAGCTCTGGAATTGCTTGCCCTAGACCTCTCCACCTCCCTACCCATTCTTGTAGATTCTTTTTACAGCCAACCCCCTTGAACAGGCTTTTGGTCACCTGTCTTCATATCTGGTCATGCAACTGGTTCAAATATTATTTGATAACACTCCTGTTAAACATGTTGGACTGTTTTATTGTATTAATGACACGTAATAAATTTTTATTGTCAATACAGCATTTAAGTGTCTATTCAACACCTTACAGCTGCTATTTCTGTTGATCCATTGACCGCTGTTTAACCTAAAATTTAGTGTCAGGCTACTTTCTGTGGAAATTTGATACTTTTCAAAAGCTGGGAATATAGCTGTGCCTTTATAGTTTTAATTATACTTGAACACAGATTCTAATGATAGGCATTGTAATACTGAATTCTTCTAGATGCAAGTAGATTATTTGGCACTTCAAGTTGAAATATATGGCTGTGCAATGGCAATGCACCAAATATGTGCGGTCTCACTGAAACAGTGAGCGGGATATTAAATGCCCCGATGCATGAAGAAGACTCCTGTCCTGAGCAGTCCACCACCACACTCTCCACCCCCATTATTTCATAAATACTGCCCCCTTCACACTTCATGTCAGCCCTGATGAAGAGTTATCTGGACTCGAAGTGTTAGCTGGCTCTCTCTCCACAGATGCTATCTGACCCACTGTGATTGCCAGAACTTTTTGTTTTCAGTACAGATTCCAGCATCTGCAGTAATTTGCTCAGACATCCCATCATTTTATGTTGGGCACTATTAGATTACTATGGCATAGTGAATTTGAAAAAAAATTCAATCTTAAAATTCATATTTCATAGTGGGGCATTGGAAAAAATAAATTCATTGTATTTGTTACAAATAAAAAGCAACTATTTTATTTCATTGACAATGAGCCTTAAACTTTTGATTTTTTGAAATGAAATTAATGTAAATCTTTTAACACTACACACTGCATGTCTCTTTTAGTTTTTGTTTCTCTGGGAACAATGGAAGTCATGAACAAGTTCCTTGTGATAATCCCCATCTGTCAAAAGGTTGGCTTTGAACTAACACAATGAGCTTGGCCCTTGCTAAACAGGTTTCAGGACAAACCAGGGCTCCTGAGAAACTAAGACAACAAGGTGCAGGGCTGGATGAACACAGCAGGCCAAGCAGCATCATAGGAGCAGAGAGGCTGACGTTTCGGGCCTAGACCCTTCATCAGAAAAGGGGGAGGGGAAGGGGGTTTTGAAATAAATAGGGAGAGAGTGGGAGGCGGATAGAAGAGGGATAGAGGAGAGGATAGGTGGAGAGGAAACAAACAGGTCGAAGAGGCGGGGATGGAGCCAGTAAAGGTGAGTGTAGGTAGGGAGTTAGGAAGGGGATAGGTCAGTCCAGGGAGGA
>NC_063363.1:9422045-9454167 GCF_021869965.1 Rhincodon typus
CTTGTGAAATCCACATTGATACCATTGGGCTGCAGGGTTCCCAAGCGGAATATGAGTTGCTGTTCCTGCAACCTTCGGGTGGCATCGTTGTGGCACTGCAGGAGGCCCAGGATGGACATGTCGTCTGAGGAATGGGAGGGGGAGTTGAAATGGTTCGCGACTGGGAGGTGCAGTTGTTTATTGCGAACCGAGCGTAGGTGTTCTGCAAAGCGGTCCCCAAGTCTCCGCTTGGTTTCCCCGATGTAGAGGAAGCCACACCGGGTACAGCGGATGCAGTATACCACATTGGCAGATGTGCAGGTGAACATCTGCTTGATGTGGAAAGTCTTCTTGGGGCCTGGGATGGGGGTGAGGGAGGAGGTATGGGGGCAGGTGTAGCACTTCCTGCGGTTGCAGGGAAAAGTGCCGGGTGTGGTGGAGCTGGAGGGGAGTGTGGAGCGGACAAGGGAGTCACGGAGAGAGTTGTCCCTCCGGAAAGCAGATAAAGGTGGGGAGGGAAAGATGTCTTTGGTGGTGGGGTCGGATTGCAGATGGCGGAAGTGTCGGAGGATGATGCGTTGGATCCGGAGGTTGGTGGGGTGGTACGTGAGGACGAGGGGGATTCTTTTTTGGTTTTTATTGCGTGGACGGGGTGTGAGGGATGAGGTGCGGGAGATGTGGGAGACACGGTTGAGGGCGTTCTCGACCACCGAGGAGGGGAAGTTACGGTCCTTGAAAAACGAGGACAACTGAGATGTACGGGAGTGGAATGCCTCATCCTGGGAGCAGATGCGGCGGAGGCGAAGGAATTGGGAATAGGGGATAGCATTTTTGCAGGAAGGTGGGTGGGAGGAGGAGTATTCTAGGTAGCTGTGGGAGTCGGTGGGCTTGAAATGAATATCGGTTTCGAGGTGGTTGCCCGATATGGAGACAGAGAGGTCCAGGAAGGGGAGAGAGGTGTTAGAGATGGTCCAGGTAAATTTAAGGTTGGGGTGGAAGGTGTTAGTGAAGTGTATGAACTGTTCGAGCTCCTCGTGGGAGCACGAGGCGGCACCGATACAGTCATCAATGTAACGGAGGAAGAGGTGGGGTTTAGGGACGGTGTAGGTACGGAAGAGGGATTGTTCCACGTAACCTACAAAGAGGCAGGCGTAGCTTGGGCCCATGCGGGTACCCATGGCTACCCCCTTTGTCTGTAGGAAGTGGGAGGAATTGAAAGAGAAGTTGTTGAGTGTGAGGACGAGTTCGGCTAAGCGGATGAGGGTGTCAGTGGAGGGGGATTGGTCGGGCCTGCGGGACAGGAAGAAGCGGAGGGCCTTAAGGCCATCTGCATGGGGAATGCAGGTGTAGAGGGACTGGACGTCCATGGTAAAGATGAGGTGTTGGGGACCGGGGAATTGGAAGTTCTGGAGGAGGTGGAGGGCGTGGGTGGTGTCACGGACATAGGTAGGGAGTTCCTGGACCAAGGGGGAGAAAATGGAGTCAAGATAGTTGGAGATCAGTTGGTGGGGCAGGAGCAGGCGGAGACAATGGGTCGACCAGGGCATTCAGGTTTGTGGATTTTGGGAAGGAGATAGAAGCGGGCAGTGCGAGGTTGGGGAACGATGAGGTTGGAGGCCGTGGGTGGGAGGTCACCTGAGGTGATGAGGTTGTGGATGGTTTGCGAGATGATGGTTTGGTGCTCAGGGGTGGGGTCATGATCAAGGGGGCGGTAGGAGGAGGTGTCGGAGAGTTGGCGTCCGGCCTCGGCGATGTAGAGGTCAGTGCGCCATACTACAACTGCACCTCCCTTGTCCGCGGGTTTTATTACTCCTGAGAAACTAAGCTGGGACCTCAGTACAAACCCCTAAAGCATCTGTGGGGCAACATAAGTCAATGCTGCATGTTACCAATGGGTGTGGCCTGCATAGATGAATAATCTCAAACTCAGCAAATGAGGAGGCAACTGCTTGGCTGCAGGGATTTACAGATAAATAAATAACTGCTTGGCTACAGGGATTTACAGATAAATAAATAACTGCTTGACTGCAGGGATTTACAGATAAATAAATAACTGCTAATAAATGCAAATCCCATTCACGCCATTTTCGATGGGAATACATTTGCAAAAATTTCAGCTGTTTCTTTTATGACACACTACAGATCTGAAAAAGAAATTAAAAGAATAGATATGGTTGAATAAAAAATTTCCAATGAAATTGGCTCTGTCCTTCTATGGCTTTGGAGAGGTATTCTTGGGCAATCGATACAATATTCCATGAGTTTACCTAAATTCAATGACTCAGCTTCTGCTGCTGTCTGGGGTACAGAATTCTACATTGCAGGCCTGTCAGAAAGAACAATCCCGATGGTGCAGAAAGAAAGAATCCCTATAGTGCAGAAGGGGGAAGGCGATGGTCTAGTAGTAGTATCGCTAGACTACTAATCCAGAAACTCAGCTACCGTTCTGGGACTCAGTTTGAATCCCACCACAGCAGATGGTGGAATTTGAATTCAAGAATTTAAATGTTGGAAAAACTCATCTGGCTCACTAATACCCTTTGAGGAAGGAAATCTGCCATCCTCAAACAGCATAAACAGCAAGTGATAGACAGAGTTAAGTGATCCCACAACCAATGGATCAGACCTAAGCTCTGCAGCCCTGTCACATCCAGTGTGAATGGTGGTGGACGATTAAACAACTCACTGGAGGAGGAGGCTCCACAAATATCCTCATCCTCAATGATGGAAGAGCCCAGCACATCAGTGCAAACGATAAGGCTGAAGCAGTCCCAGCAATCTTCAGCCAGAAGTGCTGAGTAGATGGTCCATCTCAGACTCCTCCAGTGGTCCCCAGCATTTCAGATACCAGTCTTCAGCCAATTCAATTCACTCCATGTGATATGTTCCAGAACTTGCCACTCCCCTGGCCAAGCTTTTCCAATATAGTTACAACACTGGTATCTACCCGACAATGTGGAAAATTTCCCAGGTACGTCTTGTACATAAAAAGCAGGACAAATCCAACCTGGCCAATTACTGCCCCATCAGTCTACTCTTGATCATTAGTAAAGTGATAGAAAATGTCATCAACAGTGCTATTAAGCAGCACCTGCTCAGCAATAACTTGTTCAGAGATACCCAGTTTGGGTTCTGCCAGGGCCACTCAGCTCCTGACCTCAATACAGCCTTGGTTCAAACATGGACAAAAGAGCTGAATTCCAGAGGTGAGGTGAGAGTGACAGCTCTTGATACCAAGGCTGCATTCGATCGAGTGTGGTTTCAAGGAGCCCTAGCAAAATTAATGTGTATCAGGGGGCAAACTTTCTGGTGGTTGGAGTCATACCTGACACAGGAAGCTGGCCGTAGTTGTTGGAGGTCAGTCATCTTAGCTCCAGGACATCTCTGCAGGAGTTCCTCAGGGTAGTGTCCTCGGCCCAACCATCTTCAGCTGCTTCATCAATGATCTTCCCTCCATCATTAGGTCAGAAGTGGGGGTGTTCACCGATGATTGAACAATGTTCAGCATCATTCATGACTCCTCAGATACTGAAGCAGCCCATGTTCACATGCAACAAGATCTGGACAATATCCAGGCTTGGGCTGACAAGTAGCAAGTAACATTTGCGCCACGCAAATGCCAGGCTATGACAATCACCAATTAGAGACAATCTAACCACCCCTTGACATTCAATGGTGTTACCATTAATAAATCCCCCACTGTCAACATCTTGGGCGTTATCATTGACCAGAAACTCAACTGGACTCACCACATAAACATAGTAGCTACAGGAGGAGGCCAGAAGCTAGGAATACTGCAACAAGTAACTCACCCCCTGACTCCCCAAAGCCTGTCCACCATCTACAAGGCACAAGTCAGGAGTGTGATGGAATACTCCCTACTTGCCCAGATGAGTGCAGCGCCAACAACACTCAGGAAGCTTGACACCATCCAGGTCAAAGCAGCCCACTTGATTGACACCACATCCACTCTCTCCACCACCGATGCTCAGTAGCAGCAGTGTGTACCATCTACAAGATGCACTGCAGAATTTCAGCAAAGATCCTTCCAAACCCATGGCTACTTCCATCTAGAAGGACAAGGGCAGCACATACATGGGAACACACTACATTCAAGTTCCTCTCCAAGCCACTCACTATCCTGACTTGGATGTATATCACCGTTCCCTCACTGTAACTCGGTCAAAATCCTGGAATTCCCTCCCTAATGGCATTGTGGGTCAACCCACAGCAGGTGGACTGCAATAGTTCAAGAAGGCAGCTCACCACCACCTTCTCAAGGGCAAATAGGGACAGGGAATAAATGCTGGCCAGCCAGTGACACCCACATTCCCCAAAATGAATAAATTGAATAAAAGAGGCCATTTGGCCTATTGAGTCTGCACTCATACTCTGAAGAGCCAAACACAGCCCTCCACCCTATTCCCATAACCCCACATTTGCCATGGCTAAACCACCTAGATTGCACATCCCTGGACACTATAGGGTAATTCAGCATGGCCAATCCACCTAACCTGCACATCTTTAGTCTGTGGGAGGAAACAGGACCACGCAGCGGAAATCCACACAGACACAGGGAGGATGTGCAAACTTCCACACAGACAGTCACCTAAGGCTGGGATCAAACCTGGGTCCCTGGGGCTCTGAGGCAGCAGCACTAACCACTGTGCCACCGTGCTGCCCCATACTGCCTCGTCTCCATCTCAACTCACAACGCAACTTTGATTTTACAAGTATTTATTCCCAACCATTTTGTGTAACCACATGGTTTTACTCACCTCATTTTCTTTTCATATTGAAAAATGGCTGTCATCAATCTCTGATGAGCAAACAACACAACTGAGAAGTCATTTCAATGAGATAAACCAGGGCTGTGTGACTGCTGCAAAATAGAATTATCCAGAAATGGTGTATTCGCTGCTACCATTGGGGTACAGGAAATCAGTGCACGTAACTCCTTTGTCTTTCCAACTATCTTTCTCCCTCTTTGGGCTCTATCCTATCGTTTACTCCCTACCCCACCCACCACGCTATTTTCTGCATATAAACTGACGTTTTCCCAGCCACCATCAGTTCTGAGGAAGGGTCACCGGACTCGAAACGTTAACTCTGTTTTCTCCTTCACAGATGCTGCCAGACCTGCTGAGCTTTTCCAGCAACTTTGTTTTTGTTCACGCTGACATCATTGATGTATGCTTAAAATTGTGGCACCCAGCCCACTGTGAGGTGGGATCACTCACCCACTTTGGCACATAGCTCACAAGAGAAACTCCAAGATCTTGTGGTCAGAGTAGGCACACAAACATAGTCACCTTAGACAAACCTGTCCACCCTTTTCATGCATTCTTTCTTACACGGTATTAACATCACATTCGCAGACCCAAACTTTCACCAAATGGAATTGTTACAGGGCAGAATTTTTCCTTCATTTTGACCCTTAGCCCAGCTTCTAGGGTATTCATTTCCAACTCAGTAACTGTTAAAAAAAATCTGCAATCTAGACCCACCCTAAGATGTAGCCAGTTAGGCTTTGTGGTGATGGGAATCTTGCAACATGGTAATTCTGTTCATGCGCAGCCTATTGGGTAGTGTTGGCCTTAAACACAGCCATTGAACCCAGATTTCAGGTTTAAATCATGTAATAGCACCAAACTCTCATCAACCCCAAAATAATGTATGAAATGTCCTGTGCATTGAATCCTCTCAGTTAGAACAATTTAATTGAGGGGATTCAGTGCACAGTACAGTCAAACCTTATAATGGGAATGCCATAGACCCATTGGCTGCCTCCTCCCGCTTCTACCTCCCAGGCACCAATTTTTTCAAAGTTCGTTTTGCTCATTCATATTATACAGGATATACAGCACAGGAAAATAAAAACTTGGTCTAACTAATACTTACACGCTAGCATCCATCTGTCTGTCCTCAAATAACTCTTATCAGCATTTTTGTCTATTCCCAAATCCCTGCCATGCTTATCCAGCCTCCCCTTTACTGCATCTATATTTTTGCTTCAACCAGAATATATATTTTGAACATTCCACTTTTCCTGCTATGAACTGTATCATTTCTTTTAATGTGACAGAAGTTTGGTTGAAGTTGCATCTAATAAGATTCTTTGTCTAAGTTCTTATGCCTAAGAATGTTTGCAATGAAGGAATTGAATTTAAAACTGGGTCATATCCTGCAAAGGTATGAAATGCAAGAATATCCAATATTAATTGAGTCATGTCTCCTGCAGGTTGGCTGAACAGACAGAAAAGAATTTGAATGTCTAAAGTTCCTAATCATTTCCTCAGTATGCCCCAAACCACTTCATGTCTCATTAACCACTTCTCAAGTGTAGATATCACATCATGGCTGAATACAGCAGCCAATCTGCACTCAGTGCAGTCCCCCAAACACCAAGTCAGATCAGTCACTGATTCACCTGTTGTGGTAATAATTGTGAGAAACATATATAGGGCATTGGATATTGAGTGAAACAGGGAGAATCAACCTCATCAGAAGTGATGAGCAAATTTAAACTAGTTCCTGTAAAGTAATCCTATGGAAAGTGTTCTTGAAGTGGCATTGGGTTATAAGTTGCGTTAGGAAGGTACAACTTTTCATAGTTTAAAAAGGCTGAATAGACTGTATCATGAAACCCCTGACAGCCACCTGATTTGCAATTCATTTGTAAGAAGCTAGGCACCCTTACTCAAAGCTAAAGTGTAAACCAGACTGCTGCATTGGTTTTCTAACAGCCCTTCAAATTCGAAAGCTTGCCCGCTATCATCAATTGAATGGTGAGTCTGTCCTGTGCCTGGGCAATTCAGAGAAAAGCACTGCTGGGTGAATGCTCCCACACACAGCTTATAGAGTCATAGTGTCAGAGAGATATACAGCACGGAAACAGACCCTTTAATCCATTTCACCAACGTCGACCAGATATCTGAGATAAATCTAGTTGCATTCACCAGCATTTGGCACATATCCCTCTAAACCCTTCCTATTCATGTACCCATCCAGATGCTTTTTAAATGTTGTAATTGTACCAGCCTCCACCACTTCCTCTGGCACCTCATTCCATGCTTGCACGACCATCTGCATGAAAAAGTTGCCTCTTAGGTCTGTTTTATATTTTTTCCTGTCACCTTAAACCTATGCCCCTCTAGTTTCTCTAGTTTTGGCCCATTGGCCCATCTGATGAAGATCCCGTTGTACTCTGAGGTAACCTTCTTCGCTGTCTACGACACCTCCAATTTTAGTGTCTAGCTTTGACCTCTGTTTGACCCCAACATTCAGGTCCTAATCTAAAAGATCTTGCATGCTGTCTCAGAACAATACAGTGTTACAGCAAGATTGCATAAAAATTTCAACTTAGAAATTGCTCACTTCCCGTAGTGGAGCCGGAGTCCAACAATGTACATGGTCAGAGTGCAGTCGATTGAGCCAGTCTGGTAATTTAGCTCCAAAAAATATTCTATGGAAGGGCATTTTGTCTGTTTCATAGGATCATAGGATCCCTACAGTATGGACATTTGGGTCATCAGGTTCACATTGACGCTTCAAAGGTCATCCCACAAAGGCCCCCAATCCCCCATGCCCCCTATCCCTACAACCCTGCATTTCCCATGGCTAACCCACCTAGCCTGCACATCCTTGAACACTGTGTGACAATTTAGCATGGCCAACCCACCCAACCCGCACATCTTTGGACTGTGGAAGGAAACCGGAGCACCCGGAGGAAACCCACACAGACACGGGGAGAATGTGCACACTCCACACAGACAGTCACCCGAGGGCGGAATTGAACCTGGGTCCCTGATGCAGTGTGGCAGCTGTGTTAACCACAGTGCCGCCCATTCTGACGTTTCGAAAACAATGCAAAGCTTATCAATGCAGACTGGGACAAAACTGTCGTGGTAGGAGTTGTTTGACTCAGTATCCTTATTCAATCCTGGACCATAGTGTGCAGCAACAGCTACATGTTAACTACCACCCCTCTAACCACCATCCCCATGCTGCTGGGAAGGAATTCTTTTATTTTCTCTGCTTATGTGAACCTTCAGAGAGACAATCTGACCAATCAAGGCATAAAACTCAATATCCCCAATTCCAACCCGTAGTAATTCTTTGGATTGTTGTGAATGCAAAGTTTTATAACAAGGTTGCATTTTAAATTGTCTCTTAAATTCAAAGTGAAATGAGGTTATGAAGAGGCTCATTGCTGCTAACCTTGCCCAAAGGCAAGCCTGCATGGGCTGCACGATTTAGCTCACCCATGGATGGTGGGGCAGGGGATGGGGTGGAGAATGCAGGTCGGGTACTATTGAAATGCATGTGCCAGGTTTAAGACCTGAACACATAAGGAGAAGCAGATCTTTCAGCTATTGCAGAATTACTGTGTCTTTGAACAAAGAGGCAGAGTTCTGGAGAAAGAGAATGGAACACCAGCTGCTGCTGTGGTCAGCGGAAAGAAATTGGATGTAAACATAGAAATGTAGAAAATAGGAGCCAGTGTAGGCCATTCAGCCCTTCGAGCCTGCCTTCAGTATAATCATGGCTGATCGCCCAAATGAGCACGTTGTTCCAGCTTTCTCAGTTAGCTGAGAATGTTGAAGGGAAGACATTAAAAGAGATGGAACCCATGGAAATCTAAGGACTTTGAAAGATTTTCCTGAGCATGACAGAAGGAGGGAACCGTCAGAGTGAGCCACGTTACTAAGATCAGTTTGGGGTTTCTCTGAGAGAAAGGACTTTTCAGAGTCAGTGGTTTCAATCCGGCGAAATAGCAAACCCATTGGAAGAAATTTGGATTAGGTCCTGTGAAGACTAAAATCCTGTGGAGAACATTTTATAATGTATAACTAACAGGGGATAACTTTTCTGTAGCTTGGAATTCTTTTTGTCTGCTAAGCAATGTGTAGCCAATGTTGCTTTCAGTTTGTTAGAGTAGAAGTCTTATAACTTAAATCCTGTCACATTATTCCATTAAGTTGGTCAATGGAAATTCGCACACCTTGTTCATAATTATCAATCTGTACGGTGATCATAGCAGGATTGCTTGTTGATTAGTTTTTTTTTGTTCTGATCAGAACCAAGAAACTTGGCAATGCTTCAAATTCCTCTAAGAATTTAATTTAAAATTGAGCAGCATCATAATGACAATGAGAAAAATGTATAGCACAAAGGAAATTTCAATATGAAGACCTGTTTACTGGTTATATCCTTTGTCCACAAGGTAATCAATAGCTAAAATGTTGCTGGCAATGGACTGTGAGAATGATTTTAAGCTACCCGTAAATTTGAAGAGAAACAAAATGTTCTGCTTTAGTTGTGAACTTTGCAGTTTTCAGTTGGTGTAGAAAATACACTGTCCATATTGACACCTCATGTAAGGATTTGTGAATGAAATGGGATACATGGAAAGACACACTGCAGTCTATTTAACATCAAACAGGTCTGTTTATTCAGCAAATAGAGTTTGATTTAAATTACTCTCTGCCAACAACGACAGCGAGAACACGACCCAAACTACAGCAGCATCTCCCAGATAAAGCTGGGTGACACCTTTATATGTTGAAGTGGGTGAATAATAATTACATGATTTGTGTGAAAAACAATCTCCATCATTTTCAGCAGTGTCAGCCTCAGGCATGTTTGGTGGAAAATTACTGAATCATTTCCATGCTGGGCATGAATGATGGTGTCCTAAACAGAGCCAGAAAACTGTTGTTGCAATTGCCACAGACGTTGAAAAGCAGGATGCACTGGGTTGAATTTTTTCACTTGGGCTTCAGGACCAGCACCTTCATGAAATCCTGAGGCCAGCGGGGCAAGTTATGCTGAATCAACCAGCACTCGTCTTCCACCAACTGTATTGATTAGTGGTCAGAGAGCTGGTTCAGTTCCAATTAAGGGTATGAGCAGCACCTTAAAGCCAGAGAGTCAATAGGAAGACCCTCAACACTAAAGAAGCAGAACTTGCCCTTTCTGCTAAGAGAGAAAGATGGAAGGTCACTGCAGACCCCATTCTGCTTTCAGGAAAATGGCTGGGAGCTGGAATGGTACAAAGCAGACAGTGCAAATTTCCTCAACAGGCCTGATTAAATGCTTCCATTCTCCTTTTAAAATTTCTGCCTTTGTTTCCTTCAAATTTTCAGGGTCTACCATTTATTCCCTTGCTGTAATTTCCAGTAGAAAACTGTCCAATGCATATAAATACCAGTATTTCTAATAGTTGGTTCTTTATTCCTCTTAAAACTTCACATCATTATTGTCCTGTGCTCTTATCTAATAGGGTTAGACCCTCCAGTGATTTGATGATTTTACCTGATCTGATCTCCTTTTCAGAAACCTCCATTCCTCTATATATTTGATTGATGCTATTTAGTGTTTCAAGTGCTACCTAAATGAGGGATTTTGGGACTTATGACTAGGTTAAAATTGCTACATCAATATGAAGTTATTGTTCTTGGCTCTCAACCATAAGGCAGCATTGCTGCTCTTGCCCCAACTGAAGAGTCTAATGTTATATTTTGCTGTATATCTTATATAAACACACTGCTGTTTTGATATTTACCCTACCGCAAACCTTGGCACATATGAAAAATGATTAATTAATGCAACTCATGTTTGTGTTTACACCCCAGGTAAGAAAATTCTTGGTGGCTATTCATTAATTTCGTGGCTGAAGCCTAGGACTATAGCAGATGAATAAACAGATAAGCTACACATCCAATGTAATGGCTGTGCCAAGTGCGTCTGATTTACACTCTCTTACTCCATCTGCCCTTGATGTTAATTGTATATTAATCATTTTTAATTGTATGCAGCTAGTTGGGATTCACTTGAACCAATATGATCCTCTTGCGTTGCAGTGGTAATGTCCATACCCCTGGACTGGGAGGCCCGGATCAAGTTCCACTTGCTCCAGAGGTGTGAAATAGTATCTCTGAATAGGCGGGTTAGGAAAAATAGGTTAAAAAAATTATAAGCGTTCTTATGGCCCTCTTGTGGCACAGTGGTAGTGTCCATACCCTGGACCGGGAGTCCTGGGTTTAAACCCCACCTGCTCCAAAGGTGTGTAATAACATCTCTGACCAGGTTGACTCGAAAAGTTGGTTAAATAAAAAAAAACTTGTAAGGGTTCTTATGACACAATGGTAATGTCCTTACATCTCAACAAGAAGACCTGGGTTCAATTCCTAAGTGCACCCAGCGGTGTGTAATGATATCTCTGAACAGATTAATCAGAAAATACTTTGAACCCTTTTGAGAAAGGCTCTTGTGGTGCAATGGTTTGTGATCCTACTCTGAGCTAGGAGTCCTATGTTCAAGTTCTACCTACCCTAGGGGTCTGTAACATGTCTTAACCAGGTAATTAGAGAATGCCCAGTTGAATCTATATAAATGGTCAAAAATTAAAACTGTAGTTATTGGGTTAAGAGGCATATGCTTGTATCTATAAATAAATAGGAATGGGTGTTAGGATTGGGTTCTAGTTTTATCTTTACCAACTGGCTTCCAAGAACGAAACATTTTGGAACCATCTGAAATCCATTATTTACACAGTCAGCTGCCACTATCTCATGTTCATGTTATTTTCCCAGTGATCTGATTCAACTATAATTATAATTCTGTACAATTATTGTAAACTGCTCATTTTACAAAATGCCTTTTTATGTATGGCACAACAGACACTTTGCACAATGAGTCAAGGCAGATCTTGCACCAAGGATATAGAATTGCTTAGTCACTCATGAAAAGCTAATAACAAAGTAAGCATTTCCCTAAGCTTCATTTGTTTGAAAATGTTTTGAAAATCCAAACAATTTCAAAACAACCCTTATCATTTACATCAATCTAATCCATTGTCATGTGTAATGTAAGGTTCTGCTTTAAAACATATATTTTTTAATCCGATAGGGTTCTTATGTAATGACTGTGACGCATACTTTAAAATTGTACATGTTGTGGGAACTCATATATGCCTCACAATGCATGGGAGTAATCTGTCTTTATGGGCTGATATAAAGAAGGTTAAGGCCAAGGAATCAGCCTGTCAGGGAGGAGTGTGAAACAGCACACTAACATTTACAGTGATAGTCAGAAAGTAGAAAACAACTGACCATCAACCACCAGTTTTAATTTACTCAGTCTGGTGAAACTCCATCCTATTCTGAAGGGAGATATGAGGCTAAAAGTTCTGCCACTGCAACAGTCCACCCATCCATCAAATAACTAAAGCTATGAAAGTAAGCAAATGTTTCACTTTGCAGTTTGACACAAGCAAGAATAGAATAAAATAGCCTTTATCGTCATGTGCACTCGAATGAGTGCAGTGGAAAGTTTGTAATGTCGCCCTTTGGCACCATCCTAGGTACAGAGTATCTAGAAACAGATACTTTAAATGTTGTTACAAAATTAAAAACAAAATGGGTTAGCATGGGAACAGAGCTTAAAAAGTCCAGAATAATAATAAAAGTGACCATAAAGTACTTAAGTTCAAATCCCTTTCCACCATGAGTCCATGCCTGTCAGCACTAGAACATGAGGTTACGCTCCTTCCATGCGCCAGCCTCTGTCCAGGACTCACTCCGGCTCTGGTCTGTTCTATTGCCACTCCATAACTTGGCCTGTGACTTGGCTGCGCATTCCGCCATCACTCCAGGAATCAGCCCATTTGCTCCATCGCGGCCAGTTGACACAGTCTGCCAATTTAAAACTGGACCAGGGGAAATAACAGTGACTTGATCAACGTACTTCAAATCACAAAGCAGAAATAAGTAAAAAAAGGACTTGGTTGTAAAACATCAACCCGTTTACATTTCATAATTTTGGAGTCAACTCCTCCAGCAGCCTAAAAAAGCATAGTCTAACCAGTTTGCATAGTCATGTAATCCATTCAGATCATAAATTCGCTGGTATGAATCTAATAATTGAGCAGATGAAGAGATGGAGTCTATAGTTAAGCATGAGAGAATGATACATTGCCCAGACTTTTGCTGTAAAAGGGTAGCAGACAGCAGTTAAGTCAGTCTTGCTTCAGATTGGAAACATTTCACCTTTCATCCACTAAGCTGCTGGAAGTACACCTTGATATAGCAGATAGAGGATAGTGAAACATCCAAGATCTGAATGAACTGATAACCAAGGGGTTATCTCTTTAAGCAATAACATTGGAAATAAACTGTGGAAGCCTAGTCATATATATACATAGATAGATAGATAGCTACTTTTATGAATAAAGTATATTTTTGAAATGAAAAAAGTGGAAGGCCTGAGACAGGAGGCTACTTTAGAGTGGGTGTATTCATTGCACAGTACAGAGAGAAGGAGTGAGGGAAAGAGAGATTGGATTAAGAGAGAAAGATAAAACATGACTTTTTAAAAGCTCCTGAAATAATTCAACAAAGTGTCGGGAGTCTATTTTTTTAATAGATAAGTTTCAAGTGTCAAAGAGGATGACTTCCAATTAACACATCTCGCATCATGAATCGAATATATTTGCCATTAATACGAAAGTCAGGACTGTGGAAATACGACTAAAGCATGAATGCCAATGTCGAGGTAGACAGCAAGGTGCCATTTTCATAAAGCTAACAATTGAGCTTTGCAATTTGGACAGGAATGATTGGATACTCTCAATCAACTGCATACCTTCAACTCATCTGAGAGTACTGAATTCTTTGCATAGAGCTATTGTATCATTGTAACATTTTTGTAGAATCCTGTACATGACTTTGTTTAATGTAGGGACTGTGGGATCCCCTCATTGTCCACAACATCTTAACAGATTGGTGATCAAATTTCAATGATATATCAAGCCATGATGACCAGAACCACCTTTCCAACAGAGTCTTCCTCCAACTCTGCAGCCAGTGAGCCACTTAGTCTTCCTTTGCCTGTTCTGAAGTAAAGGACATTTTGGACTTTCACACTTTGACTGGTACCTGTGCTCAACCTTCCCACCATGAGTTGCTTACCGGGTGCAAGGGTCTCATACTAACATTGATCATTGGAATGTATAAGCACTTATGTTGCAATGACAAATCCAGACAGGGCCACGTAGATAATGGTAAGTGCCATTAACTGCACCGTTAAGTTGAGAGCAAACCCTTATCTATTATCATGCTTTCAACACCATTTGTTCTCCTGGATCTTTTGAGTGTGGATAGTGGGGAGATGATGTGGTATGGATCACTTCCCAGTTATTGCACATGTCTTGAAATGGTTTACCAATGAATTGTGGTCCATTGTCAGATACTAGCCTGTTTTCATTGTGTCATGCTCATTGTACTGCTAAGTTATCAAACAATGAGAAACTTGGAGAAGTAATCCATCGTGAGAAATTAATTCTTCCCCATGCATTTTGAATATCTCTGTTGCTATTTTCATCCAAGGAATGGGTAGAACATTGCATGGATGCAGAGATTCCCTTTGCTGCTAGGTTCGGTATGTTTAGCATACCTCACATGGGTTCACAAGAAGTTGAATACCCCACAGACACAGGTGGCAGCCTTCTTGTGCATTCATTATCCATGTGTCCTCTGTGTAAAATGGGCATGAATATTGGCACAATACTTTAGGCATTCGGACTTATGTGTCCTTAACACACCAAATTTATCTCTGTGGCCAAAATGATCAAATTTTCGCAGGTACTTCTTTAATACCATCAGGCCATCCCTAGATAGTCATCTTTTGCAACTTTTGCAACTTATTCACCTTCAGCAGTTGCTCTGTCTTATTAAAATTATGAAGGGAATAGATAAGTTAGAAGCAGGGAGGCTGTTTCCACTGATGGGTGAAACTAGAACTAGAGGCCATGGTCTCAAAATAAGGGGGAGCAGATTTAGGACTGAGGAACTTATTCACCAAAGGGTTGCAAATCTGTGGAATTCCCTGTCCAGTGAAGGGGCTGAGGCTACCTTGTTGAATGTTTTTAAGGCAAAGATAGATAGATTTTTGAACAGTAAAGGAATTAAGAGTTATGCTGATCAGGTGGGTAAGTAGAGCTGAGTCCACGAAAAGATCAGCCATGGTCTTATTGAATGACAGAGCATGCTCAATGGGCCAGATGGCCTACACCTGCTCCTGTTTCTTATGCTCTTATTGCAACTGTTCATATTGGCTCTGACCAAAGAATAACAGATCAACCTTGAGAATGTCTTCAATTTCATAGCCAGATTATCAAAGTGTAAATCAAGAGTAATAGTCTGGTCTTTGTGGGGTTGGATGATCTGCTCAATGTGTCAGATGTAAGCATCCTGCTTTCCAGGTTATATCTTACTCCAAAACCATATCCTTTGAAACTATTGAATAATTCAATTGTGTCATATGTTCATTGTTCCAGCACAGTAACAGTGTTACTTGTAGACCTGGGACAATTGGATCTATCAGCATGAAGATTTTAGGAAGCCAAATTAAGAATCATAGAATCCCTACAGTGTGGGGACAGGCCCTTTGGCCCAACAAGTCCACAGCAACCCTCAGAGCATCCCTCTAATCTACCCATCCCTGAACACTACAGGCAATTTAGCATGGCCAATCCACCTAGCCTGCACATCTTTGGACTGTGGGAGCACCTGGAGGAAACCCACACAGATACAGGGAGAATGTGCAAACTCCACACAGACAGTTGCCTGAGGTTGGAATTGAACCTGGGTCTCTAGTGCTGTGAGGCAGCAGTGCTAACCATTGAGCCACCATGCCACCCCCAGCTTGCATGTTTGTACTGCAGTGTGATTCTGCCAATGCACAAAATTGGTGGTCCATTATACATTGTGAGGTAGTTTCTTGTATTCTGGTTCAGGGAGTAGAAACTTGTTAGGGTACATGTCCTTCAGGGTGTGTAGTGATAATACATTGACAATAGTTCCTGTATCTGCTTTAGCTATTGGGGTGTGTTGTCCTGCCTTTTCAGGGCATATGATATTAATGGTTGTAAGAGTTTATGGTTACCTACACCTGAACTATGTGATTGATGTTGGCCTTCCACGACGGCTTCATATCTGCATCCATCCTCAAGTAATGCAACAATGAAATGGCCCCTTTTCTTACCCAAAAGGTCTTTCCTAAAGACTTTAACTGGGGTAGAGGTAATTGACTAA
The DNA here is from genome assembly GCF_021869965.1 of Rhincodon typus. Taxonomy (NCBI): domain Eukaryota; kingdom Metazoa; phylum Chordata; class Chondrichthyes; order Orectolobiformes; family Rhincodontidae; genus Rhincodon; species Rhincodon typus. Next base: position 9,438,122 of record NC_063363.1, read on the forward strand.
CAGAGTTCCTGATCAGAAAAGTCACACTCATGACCTCTGCTGCAGCACATTCCAGCAAACTGCACAATACACTCTTGGGGTTGTTGTCAGTACCTGACTCAGAGTCTGTTAACCTTGAAGTTAACTCTTATGTTGGGCTAATCTTCGAGAATTTTCCAAATCTTTTCTGGATCTTTCTGATCATCTATAGAAAGACTGGATGAGTTAACTCTGCAAGGTGTCTCCATGTCAATAGCAAACAAAACATTCAGAACTTTTGTTTCTCAGGATAATGCATCACTTGATTATAAAATAGAAGTGTATATGTTGTTATTCAGTAAAGGTGTCTCTGGATGCTGTCCAATCCATAATAATGTACTGATATCCATGATTTTGCTTTCAGACAACACATTCCACTTTAAGCTCTCTCTCTCATGTCAGTGAAAATTAGAACAGCTGTTTTACCTACCCCTGTCTCTTTAGGATGACTGCTCCTTTAAGGATTGCGGCACCAAGTTCCTGCCTGTAGGGGGTGGCATTTGAATCAAATGAAGAGTGACAACATCACAGAGGCTTATTATACCTGTACTTATTCATAGAACCCCTGCAGTGTGAAAACAGGCCCTTCTGCCCAACAAGTGCACACCTATCCTCAGTGCATCCCACCCAGACCCATCGCCTATAACCCACTTAATCTACGCACCCCTGAACACTGCGGGCAATTTTCCATGGCCAATCCACCTAGCCTGCACATCTTTGGGCTGTGGGAGGAAACTGGAGCACCTGGAGGAAACCCATGCAGACACGAGGAGAATATGCAAACTCCACACAGCCACCCAAGGATGGAATTGAACTCAGGTCCCTGGTGCTGTGAGGCAGTAGTGCTGACCACTGAGTCGCCATGCCACCCAGAACATGTGACATTTATTTCAGATACATGAAAGTAAGGGAAGCAGAAATCTGATCAACCCCATGGCCACTACCAAACATGATGCTCACACATAGCGAATAGCATTTTGCACTAATTTTGGAAAATGATGAAACACACAGAGAGGTCTGGATACAGTTAAGCTGGAGGAACACAGCAGGCCAGGCAGCATGAGAGGAGCAGGAAAGCTGATGTTTCGGGTCGGGACCCTTCTTCACCGACCTGAAATGTCAGCTTTCCTGATCCTCTGATGCTGCCTGGCCCGCTTTGTTCCTCCAGCTCCACACTGTGTTTTCTCTGACTCCAGCATCGGCAGTTCTTACTATCCCTGGATGCAGTTAAGGTTTTTTCTTTATAAAAAGAAAACATATTTTAGTGATTTTTAAGCTGCATTTCCTTCGAGAAGAGCTTTGAAATTGCACTGAGGCATTTAGTTTTGGTTACATTTAAATCTTCAGCCTTTTCATTTTAAATTAAGTAAGGGACTCTTAGAAAATTCTTGTCTCTTAAAGGAAATTATAGGTAATCAATCAAAAATAAGTTATAACCCTTTTTTCTTGGCGACCAAGTCCCTGTCTACAAATTTGTTGGCTCTGTACTCACAGAAACCAATACTGCTGAATGTCTGAGTTTTCTGATGTCCAAAGCTCTTGTCTGGTTACCCTTCAATTAGTTTTCCCAATATTTGCCACTGTGATCTTGGAGTCTTTTATTAATGACCACTATTGCTATCCATGTTGTGATTTATGCCTCCAGCAGGCTTTCTTTTTACCTAATATGGCAAAGCATATGTTCTCTTCTGTACTGTACAAAGAAACTGGGCCTGGATATAATGACACTGAAAAATTCTACAGACGTTTATTACAGAAAAAAATTATGTACAAATGTTACATTTGTTGGGAATACATATCTATATTTAAAGACTCTGCAGAGGAAGCTAGAAGAGATGGAATTAGTTGGATATTTTCTGGATTAAACACGATCTCGTGATTTCCTGGAATTTTCTTCACCGTCAGCAAGATGTGACTCACTTGCTAACTACTGAGATCAAAAGTTTAATTTGTGCTATAAGCCATCTGGTGATTTCACTGAAAATTAAGAAACTTTGGAGAAGCAGCAATACAAATCAAGGAGATAAATCCGCTCCCAGGATGAGGCATTCCACTCCCGTACATCTCAGATGTCCTCATTTTTCAAGGACCGCAACTTCCCCCCCACAGTGGTCGAGAACGCCCTCGACAGTGTCTCCCACAACTCATCCCTCACACCCCCTCCCCGCAATAACAACCAAAACAGAATCCCCCTCGTTCTCACGTACCACCCCACCAACCCAACCTCTGGATCCAATGCATCATCCTCCGACACTTCCGCCATCTGCAATCTGACCCCACCACCAAAGACATTTTTCCCTCCCCACCCTTATCTGCTTTCCGGAGGGACCACTCTCTCCGTGACTCCCTTGTCCGCTCCACACTCCCCTCCAGCCCCACCTCACCCGGCACTTTTCCCTGCAACCGCAGGAAGTGCTACACCTGTCCCTACACCTACCCCCTCACCCCCATCCCAGGCCCCAAGAAGACTTTCCACATCAAGCAGATGTTCACCTGCACATCTGCTAATGTGGTATACTGCATCCGCTGTACCCGTTGTGGCCACCTCTACATCGGGGAAACCAAGCGGAGGCTTGGGGACCACTTTGCAGAACACCTACGCTCGGTTCGCACTAAACAACTGCACCTCCCAGTCGCGAACCATTTCAACTCCCCCTCCCATTCCGCAGACGACATGTCCATCCTGGGCCTCCTGCAGTGCCACAACGATGCTACCCGAAGGTTGCAGGAACAGCAACTCATATTCCGCTTGGGAACCCTGCAGCCCAATGGTATCAATGTGGACTTCACAAGCTTCAAAATCTCCCCTCCCTCTACCGCGTCCCAAAACCAGCCCAGCTCGTCCCTGCCTCCCTAACCTGTCCTTCCTCCCACCTATCCCCTCCTCCCACCTCAAGACCCAACCCCATCTCCTACCTACCAACCTCATCCCGCCCCCTTGACCTGTCCGTCCTCCCTGGACTGACCTATCCCCTCCCTACCTCCCCACCTACACTCACCTTTACCGGTTCCATCCCCACCTCTTTGACCTGTCTGTCTCCTCTCCACCTATCTTCTCCTCTATCCATCTTCTATCTGCCTCCCCCTCTCTCCTTATTTATCTCAGATCCCCCTTCCCCTCCCCCATTTCTGAAGAAGGGTCTAGGCCTGAAACGTCAGCCTTCCTGCTCCTCTGATGCTGCTTGGCCTGCTGTGTTCATCCAGCTCTACACCTTGTTATCTCAGATTCTCCAGCATCTGCAGTTCCTACTATCTAAGAAATGAGGTTTGTTCTTTAATTACTGAGGAAAAAACTCTTAGCTCTGAATGGATAAGGAATCTTTGCTAAATTTTGTTTCTCAGGATTCGACTTCTGTTTTGCAGACCCAGAGATCCGTGAAGAGAGAAAACTCTTCAGAACCTGCAGTCTCGAAATCCTTTTTCTTAATAGAGGTTCCAATTAGTATTTTTGTTGACCTGGTGAAACCTGACATGTTGGACTTTGGTGAATTCTCGACAATTGATTGGAATCAGAACTGGAGCAATTCAACTTCATCAACAGGAAGTCTCATGAAGTGATGTAAGAAGTTATTACATTTCATCCTTTGTTTCCAGGCTCTGACCTATGGGAGTTGTTTCTTTTTTCCCCTTTTTGTCTTAAATCCATAAATCAAGCAACATTGGATTTAACAGCGAGTAATGATCCAGATTTACTTAGTAACCAGATTTATTAAATTAGGTTAAATTAAACTTGAAACACTAATTAAACATTTATCAAAAAGTGATCATAATATGATCAAGTTCAGTGTAGCATTTGAAGGCAAAAAGCATGAATCAGCAACTAGATTTTTAGATTTGGGTCAGCCGACTTTAACAAAATGAGACAGAGACGGTCCACAATAAACTGGAAAAATCTGCTCATGGGTAAAACAACTGAAAAACAGTGGAGGATGTTTAAAGAAACATTTAACACAATATAAAACCAATTTATATCCCTGAGAGAGAAAATCTTCACATCACAGAACAAAAATAGACAGGGACAACTAAAGCAACAAGGGACAGCATAAAACAAAACTAAACAAAAAGACTTACAAAAAATGCAAAAAAGAATCACAGATCCTGCTGAATGGGAAAGATACAAAGACCAGAAAACGGTCACAAAGCATCTTATAAGAGCTACCAAAGGGATTTTGAAAGGACACTTGCCAGGGACATCAAAATCAACAAGGGAAAGTGGGTAGTCAGGAGGAATGCCTCAGTATTTACAGGAGAAAAGGAGGACAACTTGCTGGAAGTCCCAAGGAAATTAATAGTAGAGTGGAAATACAGAGTGAAAAAAATTAAAATGAATAAAACATCGATAGTTAATGGAATTAAAAAGTGACAAATCCTCAGGACCTGACAGTTTCCATCCAAGGCTTCTAAAGGAAGTGCGGGAGCACGTTGTAGATGCCCCAACAATAATCCTTCAGAGTTCATCAGATACAGGAGCCATTCCTCTGGATTGGAAAATTACACATGTCAATCCATTTGTTAAGAAGGCTGAAAGAGGAAATCAGGGAATTACACATCAGTTAGTCTAACATCTGTGGTGGGGAAAACAACAAATGCTGGAGATCGTAGCGAGTCAGGCAGCCTCCATGGAGAATGAAAGCAAACTAACATTTCGAGCCTAGATGACTCTTCATCAGAGCTGAAGTGAAGTGTGAAGGGGGTACTATAGTTGGGGGTGGGGTAGTGTGGCTGTGGTGGGTGGGAGATTGTTGGAGTATATAATCGAGGATAGGGTACATTTTCAGTTAATCAGAGAGAGTCAGCACAGATTTATGACAACTAGGCCATGCCTAAAAAACCTCATTGAATTTCTGGAAGAGTTGACTTAGATAGTTGACAGGAGAATGTGTATGGATGTTGTTTAGATAGACTTCCAAAAGTCATTTGTTAAAGTCCCACATAAGAGACTGTTAACTAAGGTAGAAGACCACAGAACTCAGGGCAAGTTATTAACATGGCTGGGAAATTGGTTGAGTGCCAGGCAACAGAAAGTAGAGATAATGGGTAGGTACTCAAATTGGCAGAATGTGACCGGTGGTGTCCAACAAGGAAAAAAAAAATGAAGAACTGCAGATGCTGAAAATCAGAAACAAAAGCAGAAATTGCTGGAGAAACTCAGCAGGTCTGGCAGCATCTGTGAAGAGAAAGCAGAGTTTACATTTCAGGTCCAGAGACCCTTCTTCAGAACCGACTGTAGCTAGGAAAAAGTTGGTATGTATGGTCAAGAAGGGGTGGGGAATGGGGGAGTAAACAATAGACTTTCTTATTTATTTTTTTTATCTCTTATTTATCTCTGTTAGCTCTGTTTCCCTCTCCACAGATGCTGCCAAATCTGCTGAGTTGTTCCAGCAATTTCTGTTTTTGTGTCCCACAAAGATCTGTGTTAGCGCATCAATTATTTACATTAGTTATTAATAAACTTGGATAATAGAAAGTCACATATCCAAATTTGCTGATAACACAAAGGTAGGTGACATTATAGACAGTGCAGATGATAGCTTTAACATTCAAAGGAATAGTGAGAGCCTAAGTGAATGAGCAAACCTGTGGCCGATGAAGTTCAGTGCAAACTAATGTCAGGCTATCCATTTTCAACCAAAACACAATTGATTAGGGTACTTACTAGATGGTACAAAGATAAATACAGTGAATGTCCAAAGAGTCATAAATTCATGTGCATAGATCTTTCAAAATCACCAACAGGTACAGAAAACAATCAAGAAAGATAACAGAATGTCAGCCTTTACACCTAGAGGGCTGCAGTACAAAGATGCAGATGATGCTGCAGTTATACAAACACTGGTTTTTTGTTTCTATTCATTTGCGGGATGTGGGCATCGCTGGCTGGCCAGTCTGTGAGACAGCTCTCCCAATTTTGGCACTAACCCCCAGATGTTAGTGAGGAGGACTTTGCAGGGTTGACAGGGTTGTTTCTGCTGTTGTCTTTTCTGGTGCCTAGGTTGATGCCAGGTGATCCGTCCAGTTTCATTTCTTTGAGACTTTGTAGTGATTGGTACATCTGAGTGGCTTGCTAGGCCATTTCAGAGGGCAGTTGAGAGTCAACCACATTGCTGTGGGTCTGGAGTCACATGTAGGCCAGACTAGGTGAGGGTGGCAGATTTCATCCCCTGAAGGATATTAGTGAACTAGATGGGTTTTTCTGACAATCAGCAATGATTTCATGGTGATCAGTAGATTTTTAATTCCAGACTTTTTTTTAAAATTCAAATTCCACCATCTACCATGGTGGGATTTGAATCCAGGCCCCCAGAACATCAGCTGGGTTTCTGGATCAATAGTCTAGCAATAATACCACGAGGCCATTGCCTACCCCTGAAACAAGCCCTGTTTAGACCCCACTTGGAGTTCTGTGAATAGACCTGTGCACCATACCTTAGGAAAGATATATTGGCCTCAGAGGTCGTACAATGTAGATTTACAAGAATGATACCTGGACTTCAGAGGTTGTTATGAGGAGACATTACACAAATCAGGCTGGTTTTCTCTTGAATTTAGAAGTTTCAGGGGTGATCTGATGATTTCTTCAAGAAATTAAGAGGAAAAGCCATGGTAGACAGAGATAAATTATTTTCACTAGAGATTCTAGAACTTGGTGACATAGTCTGAGAATTAGAGCCAGACTGTTCAGGAGAAATGTTAGGAAGCATTTCTACACACAGAGGTTGGTAGAGGTTTGGAACTCTCTTCCACAAATAGTAGTGAATGCTGGATCAGTTGTTAATTTTAAATCTGTGATTGATACTTTTTTTGGTGAAGCAAAGGTATTAAGGGATGTGGGCCAAAGGCAGGTATATGGAATAAGGTCACAGATCAGCCATGATCTCATTAAATGATGGAACAGGCTCGAGGGGCTGAATGGCCTACTCCAGTTCCTATATTCTGATAATTTTTGCAGGGGATTGTTTCTCCTGATTGAGAGAGTATGTTTGTGTCTATGAGAATGACAGGATGTAGCTTTAATTCCAGATTATAGGTTAGGTGTTAATCAGTAGTTTGCCAACTGCTTTAAGAATAATTTTTGTCCATATTTTGAGTTCATTAAAGAAGCCTGGTGATGTTTCTTTTATTTTTGATCATGGCACTAAAGAGAAGCATGGGAGGAATATTAGGTTTTGATTATCATCACATTCTTCCCATCACTGTTGTAATATATTCCTCAGGTACATGGTGTACAGGCTAGTATTAAGCTGGTAGGTTGTACAGAGCTATAAGCTTCAAGTGATCCTGCATAAGATGGAGTGTGATACAGTGATAGTGTCATGAGAATGTCTTTTATTGATATACTGACTCTGTGACATAACATTATTTGGGGAAGAACAGGAAGTTCACTCTTGTAACTCCAAATGTCAGGTTAACCAGTCATTCACTCTATTGTTGAGTGTGGCATTTTATAGTGTGTAAATTGCCTGCTGTGTTGGCTTATGGAAAGGTCAATCCATATCAAAAATATTTCTTTCTGTGAAATGTCTTGGAATGATTTTGAGACATTTGACCTGTTGTCTTAAATTCAAGTCTTTCTTGCTCAAAGTAAAACTGACTGCCGCGTTGAATTCACTACACCTGAGTTAAGACATTTGAATGTACTAGAACCGGTTGAAAGAGAAGGATATGGAGTAATAAATTTGCGAGGAAACTAAACGGATTTGCTCCATCTGCATAATGACTGGAGTAGCAGCAGTGTAAAAGGCAGGAAAAGGCAAAGGTTCTTTGTTCCGGAAACTTTTGACAGCAGTATGTCTCCAGTCCTTTTAAAAAGGATACTTGTTAGATTTAGTTCTTCAAAATGAGGTGTGCAAAGCAGACCAGAGTTGGTAGGGTTAGAGGGAGTTTGTAGTGGGTTCACCTACGACCAATGATAGGATCTTTGTATTTCCTGCCATATATTAGCATTCTAGGCTTTGGTGTAAAAGGTATAGTTTCAAAATTTGTGAATGATATTAAGTTGTACGTATTGTGAACCATAGAAAAAACAATGTACCACATCAAGAGGACATTGATAAGTTTGTGGATTGGGCAGGCAGGTCACCTATATGAGGAGACTCATACACTTGCTTCAGCACCTGAAATAGCACAGGCAATTGGTTACTGTACTGATTGTAACAAGGTCAGCCAGGTGGACCTCATAGAATATGAATTCCCTAATTGGGGCTGTTAACCTGGTCCAATCAGGGAGCCTGGACTGACAGTTAAAGAGTGGAAAGTGGGATTAGAATAAGCGTTAGATTATTTCATCCAGCACAAACACAATGGGCTGAATTTTAAGAACAAAGAACAGGAACAGGCCCTTCGGCCTATCAACTCTGTGCTGGTACATGGTACCTTTCTCAAGTAAAGATCTTTTGCCTCTACACAGTCCATATCCCACTATTTTCTGTCTATTCATGTATCTGTTAAGATGCTTCAAATGTTGCTATTGTATTCACCTCTACCACCTCTTCTGGCAGCACGTTCCAAACACTTGCCACCCTCTGTGAACAAAATTTGCCTCTCACATCTCCTTTAAACGTACCTCCTTTTACTTTAAATCTGTGTTCCCAAGTAATTGAAATGTTTACCCTGGAAAAAAGACTCCAACTATCCACGGTTCTCATAATTTTGTAAAGTTCTATCAGGAACGCCTCCAACGTTCAAGTGAAGCCAAACCGAGTTTATTCAATCTCCCCTCATAGCTAATACTCTCCAAACCAGGCAACATGCTGGTAAACCATTTCTGTACCCTCTCCAAAGCTTCCACATTCTTCGGGTAGTGGCAACCAGAAATGTACACAATATTCCAAATGTGGCCTAGCTAAAGTTATGTACGCTTGCAACATGACTTGTCAATTTTTATACTCCATGCCCTAAGCAGTAAAGGGAAGCATGCCACTGCTTTCTGACCACCTTATCTACTTGTGTTACCACTTTCAGGGAACTGTGGACCTGTACGCCTAAGCAAACTAAACCTATCAAGCTAAAAATCTGAAACTCAGGTGTGCTTACAACGCACTGTGGGCTATAGTCAGCCTATGCTAGCCTGTTCTTGTCCACCATTAATAGACTTCACAAAAGTGTTATCAAAAAAAATTTGATACCTCATCACATAAACGAACTATTAGGGCAGAAGACAACAAGTTTATTCAAAGCTATAGGTTTGAAGGAGAAATTTAACACCGGGGTAGAGCTAACAGAGGCATTTAGTATGATCTTGAAACTAACTTTTCTTTTAAAAGTTATTACAAGTTCAGACTCTACCAAGGTTTCACATTTCAAGTCCCTCTACACTCCATTTACAAAGCAATAATCCTAAGCTCTCATTCTTTTAGTGAACACCTTTAAAAAAATCAAACCAGCAGCGCCACTCTACTCCATATTTGAAATAGTGTGAAAATTACAAATATTCCACAGCCATACCATCAGTTCCAGAAAGTTCACTGTGACCAAATAAGCATATTGGTTTCAATAGACCACCCTGTTCATTCTCATTAAAGTCACATGGACTGCAATGGTTCAATAGGCAGACCACAATCAATTTCTCAAGGGCAACTAGGGATGGGCAATAAATGCTGGGCGAGGCCTACATCTCATGAATGAATTTTTAAAAAAACTTATTTCAACATTAACATTTGCAAAGCAGCAGATTGATGATTTTGTTTCAAATGAAGCCACCATAAATGTCAGCTTATAAATTGACTTCTGAAACTTTGATAAATCCCTCCAAAACTGGGGCTGTCTTTTGAGCTGAGTAAAGTGATCCACTGGCATGACTGGATGGCACTGTGAAATGTCATCAACACCTGTCACAAAGAATGGATGTGTCTCTTTTTTTCTAAGCAACCTGTTTAAAGATGTTGTGACACACCTCTGGAGCAGGTGCAACTTGAACCCAGGTCTCCTGGTCTAGAGGTAGAGACACTCCACCACATAATGGAGCTGAGTCCACAAAAAGTTCAGCCAAGATCTTATTGAATGGCAGAGCAGGATTAATGGGGCAGATGGCCTATTCCTGCTCATATTTCTTATGTTCTAAAAATTCCTAAGCTTCCAAGTGTAATTTGCAACACAGTCTATATCACCTGCTTAATCTCTTTGACCCAGTTATAAAGTACCAGGAATTAAAGTGTGCATTTGTGGGATGAAAAACTGAGGCTGTCTATTAATGCAAGTATAACTCATCATTTGAATAGTTTTACTGACATTCATGAACCATTTATGTCTGTTATGATGGTTAAAGATGTCAACACAACTATCCGTGAATAACTTGCTATTCATCACTTGGTCCTATTTCTCTTCATGTTACATCTTTAGAAATCAGGCAGGAATTTTCCCTTAAAATGAAAATAAATAGCAAAGCCAGAAATGTCACAGATGAATGTTATGCTTTATATGGACATGGTATTTTTAAAGTGTGATCCAATTTTGTGACTTGATAACCAATTGTCTCGAGGACAGCAGCTTCTGATTAATGACAGATATAATTCATTCTTATCTGGCCAGGTGGATCTTTTATCTTTTGCACTTGGTATCATGATCAGTCTGAGCATAAATTATGTAAATACACTTTTAATCGTGACAAATGCTATTTTATTGGAAAGAAACTTCAACTGCTGTTTTCATATCCCTGCAGCAACTATATTGCCAGATGTATTAGGGTCTTTCTGTAAATTTAGTGAATTTTCCACCCTTTTGCTGCTCATTAAAAGTCTGTGTCCCTTCAGGCTTTCTATTCTGTTCTAATACTATAATACTTTTCAACTAAAAGAAACTCTCATACCCAATGTTCTGCTCAATAGATTTGAGAAAACTAGATAAGCCATGCTTACAGAACTGTGCACTGTTCTGTTCCCCACATTACAGAAAGCGTTTTTTGATCTGTCTGGAACCCTGGTCTTCAGGCCCGACATTTGACTGCCAGAACAGAGTTATTTTCAATTCTCAGATTCACAGAAATGAGAGGGTTTATTTTTAGTTTTTAAGGGGCTGGACGTTTAAATAATTTGACAGCTTGACAGTCCTACAGACTGTAACCATTCATCGCGAGTAACTATGGATCCAAGGCTCCATTACTTCCAAATGCAAGGATAAGACCTTTGAAGTAGTGAAAATGAGGTCTTTTTGAATTGGATACAAATTTGGCTTGGTCATAGGAAACATAGGATAGTTATGGAGGGGTGTTTTTCTGACTGGAGGTTCATGACCAGTGGTGTCCTGCAAGGATCTGTGTCGAGATGAAAATGTATATGGTCTGATTAATAAGTTTGCAGGTGACATGAAAATTGGTGGAGTTGTGAATAGTGAGGAAGGTTATCAAAGGACGTGGCTGGATATAGATCAGTTTGGAAGTTGGGCAGAGAAATGCAGATGGAGTTTAATCCAGACAAGTGTGAGGAGATGCATTTTGGGATGTCAAGTGCAAGAAGAAAGTATACAGTTAATGGCGGGACCTTTAGGAACTTTGATATAGAGAGAGATCCAGGGGTCCAAGTTGATAGCTCCCTGAAAAAGGCAACATAAGTGGATGATGGTAGTAAAGAAGGCATATGGCATGCTCGCCTGCATCGATCAGGACATTGAGTATAAGTCTTCTGTCAGGCTACATTTGGAGCATTTTGTATAGTTCTGGTTGCCACACTGTAGGAAGGATGTGGAGGCTTTGGAGAGGTTGTAAAAGAGGTTTACAAGGATGTTGACTGGATTGGAGTGTATTAGCTATAAGGAGAGGTTAGACAAACTTAGATTGTTTTCACCAGAGCATCAGAGGCTGAGGGGGAAGCCTGATAGAGTATATAAAATTATGAGTGGCGTGGATAGTTAGAATCTTTTTCATGTAATGAAATGTTAAATACTAAGAAGCGTAAGCTTAAGGTGAGAGGGGAAATTTTTACGGGAGATGCGCAAGGCAACTTTTTAAACAGATGTGCTTGGAACATGCTACTGGGAGAGATGGTAGAATCAGATACATGAGCAACATTTAAGAGGCATTTAGACAGACACATAAACAGGCAGGAAATAGAGGGATACAGACCACGTGCAGGCAGATAGGATTAGTTTAGAATGGCAACATGTTTTGCATAGATCATGGTGGGCTGAAGGGCCTGTTCCTGAGCTATACTGTTCAATGTTCCAAGTTCAGTGCTAAGTTCAAATGGCCTTGCTGAGTCATATGGGAGTAAATCCAGGTCACTTGGAATTTTGTGGAGTCTTGGGGTCTCCATATATCCAACACTTTCATCCCCCTCCCCCAGCCCTACCCATTTACAACATGTCCTATTTTCATTGGAGTGGGGATGTGTGGAGATATTGAAGGGCAGAAGTGCACTGGACAATACAATCAGTAAATCCAAACTTCAACTTAAAATCATTTATTATCTTGCATTTAAGACCACAAAGAAAGATAATATATAATAAACTCACTACCTCTTCCCATTTGAAAACAAACCTGCAGTAGTGTTATGCTGCTTTTTATTCAGATTGTAAATTTACTGAAAGGAGAAGGAATTTATGTAGCACCTTATTGTGCCTTCATATATTTGTAAAAAATCTTTCAAATCAGCACAGGCATGATGGGCAGTGAGCTCCATTTGTCTAGTGGTAACTCTGTTAGTAGATGGTGCTAGCTCTTACCATTGGAAAGGGTCATTGCATTTCTTCCCACACACTGGGGCATTCATCTGAACAGCCAGGACAGCACTGACCTGGGTAGCAACCCTGGACCAAGGAAGGAGACTCATGTGTCGTGGCATCCGGTGGAGGGTGGGGAGGGGGGAAAAGGATGATCCTCCCCTGTCACAGGACCTCCAGGTTCCTGACTGTGATGCAGACTGCCAATTTCCCCTGATCTGCCATTTCTGGGGCAAATAGCACAAACTGTGCAGGGCAGCTCCAGACTACCAGTGCCTGATTGTGTGTACAACTGCCTTTGGATTATAGAGCCTTAGTCGGGCCACATTTGGAATATTGCATACAGTTCTGGTCACCACACTTACAAAAGGATGTGGAGGCTTTGGAGAGGGTACAGAAGTGAATTACCAGGATGTTGCCTGGTTTGGACGGCACTAACTATGAGGAGAGGTGAGACAAATTTGGTTTGTTTACACTTGAACGTCGAAGGATAAGGGGCGACCTGATAGAGGTTTACAAAGTTACCAGAGGCATGACAGAATGGATAAACAGTCTTTTTCCCAGAATAGAAATGTCAATTATTCGGGGACATAGGCTTAAGGTAAAAGGGAGTAAGTTTAAAGGAGATGGGTGAGGCAGGTTTTTTTTTTACACAGAAGGTGGTTAGTGCCTGGAATGCGTTGCCAGAAGGAGTGGTGGATGCAAATATAGTAGCAACATTTAAAAGACATCTTGACAGATAAATGAAAAGGCAGGGAACAGAGGGATACAGACAGTGTAGAGGCAGAAGATTTTTAGTTTAGAAAGGCAGCATGTGTTGGTGCAGTCTCAGTGGGACAAAAGGCCTGTCCCTGTGCTGTTCTTTGTTCTTTGAAATATGGCGCTGGCACCAGAAATCCCAGCAATGTCAAATATGTCTGCCTACAGCGAGGAGGGGAAATGGATGGGCAAGAGTCATGGGGGAGTGGTGCTTGGTTACTGAGGCAGGTTTGGTACGACAGCATGAGAAAACTTACCAGGCCTCACAGAGAGAACCCTCTATGTAACTCAGAAAAAGTGAATTTTAGCTGATGACAGGAAAGATTCAGTCCTTTGACTCAGAAAGCTCACACATCCCGGAGAAAAAGTGTGACCAAGATTAAAGAGACCTGGGGAAATAACAGGAAAATAATTGCAATGTATTAACCATCAGGGTAAATGGCAGTGCAAGTTCATTCTGTGATCAAAGGGAAGGGAACTGCAGAGATTTAAGGACCCTGGAAAATTTGCATGGCTGAATCAAATAGTCAATGATTCAGATCAAATAGACATTAATGATTCAGTAAAGTGTTTTGAAGCTGGGAGTGACATTGGAATGATCATAGAATCCCTACAGTGTGGAAACAGGTCTTTCATCCCAACAAGTCCACACTGACACTCAGAGCATCCCACCCAGACCCATCCCCCTAATCTAAACATTCCTGGATTCTATGGGCAACTTAGCACAGCCAATCTACCAAGCCTGCACATCTTTGCAGCATGGGAGGAAACTGGAGCACCTGGCAGATACAGGGAGAATATGCAAACTCCGCATAGACAGTTGCCCAAGGGTGGAATCAAACCCAGGTCCCTGGTGCTGTGAGGCAGTGGTGCTAACCACTGAGCCACCATGCCACCCACATTTCTTGTAAAGATCATCGGTCTGCTGAGACTGAAGTGTCATGTATGAATTCAGTATGAGGTTTCTAGGCAGGCTGGGGAATTAAGTGGGGTTGGTTAGCTCAGTTGGCTGGATGGTTGGTTTGTAATGCCAACCGTGTGGGTTCAATTCCAGCCAAAGCTGGTTGAGGTTATCATGAAAGTCCCTCCTTCTCAACCTCTCCCCTTATCTGAGGTTTGGTTGAACCTTCAAAGTTGTATCTCTCTAAAGGAAAGCCTGGCCCTCTGGAGCTATGATGACTTTAATATAAAGTAAAGGGCTGTGGTTCTGGAAGTCAAAAACAAAAATAGAAATCCCTGGAGGAACAGGCTTTACAAAGTTAAGTAACAAGGGTGAAACCACATTGCATTGAAGAGGAACAGAAGATTTGATACAACTTAATCCAGATCTGTAAAATACTGAAGGGAACAAACACATGTATGTACTGTGCCACTTCATTTGTGGGATAGAACTACATGGTCAGTGCAAAATACTTGACCACAAGGCACATAAAGCTGATTTTCAAACTGAAGCAGTTAATTTCCTTTAAATCCTTTTAACAAAGGATTGGGTAATTATTTGCCTGAGGGCAAGATTATAGAGGAAAGGATTGGTCTTTATTAAATATGCTATGGAAGCTGACAGATCTGAGCTGAAACTGTTCTTTGTGGAAGATAACTGATCAGAATTGAAGCACAGAGTTTTTGACAGATTGTCTTAGTCTTACTTTTGGGACGATAGAAACATTTGGCCAAGTTTCCCCAGGATTGAAATTAGATGTGGTTCATACTATTGGCATAATTTCCACTTAACAGGAGCAGTCCCAAGAATATGAAGAAGGGCTAACTGATAATTAGCAAGAATATTACCTGGTCTAAAAAGATTAAATTTTAAGCATAGAATCCATTCAGTGTGGAAACAGGCCATTCAGCCCAACAATTCACACTGACTCTCCAAAGAGCAACTCACCCTATCACTGCATTTCCCATGGCTAATCCACACAACTTACACATCCCTGGACACTATGGGCACTTTCACATGGTCAATTCACCTCGCCTACACAACTTTGGACTGTGGGAGGAAACCCACACAGACACAGGAAAATTGTGTAAACTCCACAAAGACAGTCGCTCAAGGGTGGAATTAAACCCAGGTCCCTGGAGCTGTGAGGCAGCAGTGCTAACCATTGAGCCATCATGCCACCCCTTGTGGGTTACATACAATGGACTTACAAGGGGAAACAGCTTTTCCTTATCTATTCTGTCCAGCCCACTCATGATTTTGAAAACTTCAAACAGATCTCCTCTCAGCTTTCTCCTCTCTGGGAGAACAGCCCCAACTTCTTCAATCTATCCTCCTTACTTAGCTGCCTGTTTCCTGTTTTTTTTCTTCCATCTCCCTGTACACATCACTATCCAAATAACCATCCAATGTCCTGTACCTTTGAGACTTACCTTTGTGACTTACCTTACAGTGCAGAAGATTAAAGAGTGATCTGGTGATAAGATGAATTGATTTGATCAGGTAGATAATGTGTTTTATGCTAAAAATGTTTCCTCCAGAATCCAGAAAAAAATGTACTTGATGTTAAATGTATAGATAGATCAGTCAATGGCAAAATCAGGAACCCAAAAACAAAGTGTAATAGAAATCAGCAGGCCAAGCAGCATCATAGGAGCAGAAAGGCTGACGTTTAGGG
>NC_063363.1:9464167-9532276 GCF_021869965.1 Rhincodon typus
GCTTGGCCTGCTGTGTTCATCCAGCTCTGCACCTTGTTGTCACTAGATGGAGCACATTGAGTACAGATTTTATTTCCCAATCAAGATAGCGATCATTGAGAAGGCTGATGTTTCTTTTACCACCTTACTATACTGTCATAATATTTTTTTCTAATTCATTCATTGGATGTGGGCATCGCTGGCTGGCCAGCATTTATTGCCCATCCCTAGTTGCCCTTGAGAAGGTGGTGGTTGACAACAGTCATGAACCGTTGCTGTCTATGTGCAAATAAGGGGACTGGCCATGCTAAATTGTCCCATAGTGTGCAGGAAGGTTTAGGTTAAGTGAATTAGCCATGGGAAATATGAGGTTACGGAGACAGGGTTGGGGGAATGGTTCTGTTTGGGATGCTCTTCAGAGGATCAGTGCAGACTCTGGGCCTAATGGCTTCTATCTGCACTGTGGGGATTCAATGACCAATAGGTAATTAAGAAAAATGAAGATAACAATCTTCAGTAACAGCTCACAAATCAGTCACAGTGTTGACAGGGTTGACCCACAATGTCATTAGGGAGGAAATTCCAGGATTTCGACCCAGCTGCACTGAAGGAGCAGCGATATATTTCCAAGTCAGGATGGTGAGTGGCTTGGAGGGGAACTTGCAGGTGGTAGTATTTCCATTTATCTGCTGCCCTTGTCCTTCTAGATGGGAGTGGTCATGGATTTGGAAGGTGCTGTCTGAGGATCTTTGGTGAATTTCTGCAGGGCATCTTGTAGTTCGTACTCATTGCTGCTGCTGAGCGTCGGTGGTGGAGGGGGTGAATGCTTATGGATGTGGAACCAATCAACCGGGCTGCTTTGTCCTGGATGATGTTAAGCTTCTTCAGTATTGTTGGAGCTGCACCCATCCAGGCAAGTGGGGAGTATTCCATCACGCTCCTGACTTGTGCCTTGTAGTTGGCGGACAGGCTTTGTAGAGTCAGGGGGTGAGTTTCTTATTGCAGTATTCCTAGCTCTGACCTGCTCTTGCAGCCACAATATTTATATGGTGAGTTGAGTTTCTGGTCAATGGTAACCCCCAGGATGTTGATAGTGAGGTACCAGCTCTTATGAAGTAAAACAGAAATAGAAAATAATATATTATGAAGATGGTGAAGAGAACAGTGGCTTAAACAAGAAACATTGCCAATGATTACTAAAAGAAATCATACAGGGACTCGAGGGAAATAAACTTGCAGGATTAGGGATATCCAGGAGGGGAACATGACTGAATTCTTTGAAATGGCCTCCTTCTGTTCAGTATTCCTCTATAAATATATAAACCTGAGCAACTCAGGCTAATTTACTCTGATCAACATGAACAAATTCTTCAGAATCTTAAATTGCATGTTCCTTTACTGGATAATATGTATGTTATATGCAGAACACAACTACAACAGAAATAGCAAGTAAATATGATGTGTCCAGTCAAATATGTTGACTGTTAATAGCTGATCAGAATAGAGAACATGTTCCATTCTACTTTAGTGCTGCTCTGACAGGTAATATTTTCCCTCAACCTTTGGAGTGGAAATCAAAAATGACTAATGAAGAACTTTGCTTCATTCTGTGGCTGATACTGAAGATTGCTACCTTCATTTTGCTTAATTACCTATTGATCATAG
Organism: Rhincodon typus; assembly: GCF_021869965.1. Taxonomy (NCBI): domain Eukaryota; kingdom Metazoa; phylum Chordata; class Chondrichthyes; order Orectolobiformes; family Rhincodontidae; genus Rhincodon; species Rhincodon typus. The sequence goes on from NC_063363.1 coordinate 9,465,812, forward strand.
AATCCCTACAGTGTCAATAAAGGCCATTTGGCCTAGAGTCTGCACTAACCCTCCAAAGAGCATCCCAAACAGAACCCCCACCCCCCAACCCTATCTCTGTAACCTCATATTTCCTGTGGCTAATCCACCTAGTCTACATCTCCCTGTACACTATGGGATAATTTATCTTGGCAATCCACTGAACTTGCACATCTTTAGACTGTGGGAGGAAACCAGAACACACCGACATGGATGTGGCTAGAATGTGCAAACTCCATATAGACAGTTGCCCAAGGCTGGAATTGAACCCAGGTCCCTGGTGCTGTGAAGCAGCACTGCTAAACACTGACCCACTGTGCCACCCCAAGAAAGAGCCAAAACAGAGTCCTATCTATGATATAGTATTCTTTTAAACTTGAAGAACTTCAGAAGAACAGGATCTTACATTTTGAAGATAAATGATGGCAATGTATCATAGTACAAATCCCTGGGGCAAGTTATTCCTTTACATCTCATTTCTTATGCAAGCAAGATTTTGCCTGAGGGAATTGGAAAATCATGTGTAGCAAATAAGAAGGAAGTTCTTGATCCGGTGGGACTTTCTTGGGGAGGGGTTTTTTGAAGGTTCTTGTGCCATATTTAAGGGCCCGCTGGATGCCACATCACATTCATTGCAAGACAGATTCTTCGCAGGAGCCTACAGTTGTAGCCCCCAACAGGCAAGAAATGCCTTTTGAGTTGGCATTCAGGCTTAGTAACACAACGTTGCAATGACTGCTTGGTGGAGCCATTGAGGAAAGGGGAATCCCCTTCTAAGAATGCCATCGCATCAAGCTCATCTGCCCTGCTCTGGAATAGCAATGCAGGAAGAAAATGAATGATTTTCTGTTCTCTGAAGAGGTAAAAGGCACGATCTTCTCTCTGCTTTCTCATAATCACAGGGACTCATTCAGCATAGGTCCGCAACTGCACAGGCTTTGCTCAAAGGCCCATATATTGTATTCCGCAGCATCACAAGCAGGATGTACATTCGAGCGCTCTCACCCACTTCACATTCTCAAACCACTAACTCTTTGCTGGGCACTGTGCTTGCTACCCATTTACAGTGAGTGGTTCATCCCCTCCTTTGGTCATTCACGCTCACAAAGTACTCCTGCACTCATTCCTTCACACTCTGAAATTCTATTCATCTTACTGCTGGTCAAGCTGATGGACAGTCACACAGAGAGAGCCAAGAAAAGCAAAGGTGGGGGGGCCACTGGATATCAAGGCCTTCACCCCATTTGAGGAAATGCTGGCTGGGAAGAGCAACACTGTTACTGTGTCGCCGGGAACAGCCCAGGAACTGAGGAAGGAACATTGCGCCCTGTTCTTCTCAGAGTCAAATGCATTGGTCTGCCATGAACTACTCTGCATCGCCAGCAGCAGGCCCGGGTGCAGTGCAAGAGGCCACAGCCTGAGCCCCTCAACACAACTACCTCTGAGGAAGGAGTCTTTGAACCTCCAGAGGACCCATTAGCAAGCTGCACCCTCCACTAGCACAGAGGGAGTTACATCAAGGGGCAACATGCTATCTGGATTAGAAATGGGGAGGTGGGCACAATGTGGTGAGAATATCATTGATGAGTGGCCACAACCAATGGAAAGAAATGCCCAAGGTCTCTGACAATCAGAGGACTATCAGAGGTCGGGTAGCTACTGAACTCCACGCAGAGGACGTGCTGCTGTGATCAATGATTTGCGACATGGTCAACCTGCAGAGAAAAGGAGGACCATACCAGGCAGCTGTGCCAGGGGCCATTGGTAGGTTGGATTGAATCATGGAGGAGATCTTCCACATTCTCATGACAATGGTAGTTTCAACATGTGAGCAGCTGGTGGTCTCCAACAGCCACTTTGCAGTCTCAAATCCAGCAAAAAGCTCAGCTGCTATTGAATACTCACTCAGACCTGCAGTCCATCGCTCTTGCTATCGGTGTTCAACAACAATGGCAACATAAGAAAGGAAAGAGACAGGTTGGTCTCACTCCAGGTGCCTTTATTCTCAAGATGACAGCTTGGTGCCAGCAGGTACCTACCAGGAAGTGGAGCAACAAGCAGGCACCTTCTTTTCAAGATATTCAAAGGTGCCCTGGTCTTCCACCTCCATTACCCCTCTGACGATGACCCCATTGCCTCCAGCAGCTCACGCTGAGGAGGATGCAGAAGCCCTATAGGCCTCGTCTTAATTTTAAAGGACACCAGGACAGGGCATAGCAGTCAGCAGGCTCATTCCACCTCAGCAAAAGTCAGGCCAGGATATCAACATAGTGGGAGGGAGAGGAAATAAAGATTCTAAGGACAATCAGTGGCACTGGTGTTCAGTCACTGTATACAATTTGCACATGATATGGAGGTGCCAGTGTTAGACTGGGGTGGACAAAGTCAGAAGTCACATGACACCAGGTTATAGTCCAGCAGGTTTATTTGAAGACACAAGCTTTCAGACCGCTGATTGTTCATCAAATAATGATGTTGGACTATAACCTGGTGTCGTGTGACTTCTGACTGTAATTTGAACTTTTGCAAATATGTACTCACTTTCAATGTGGTAGCACCTGTTGACTTACAGTTGCAAATGGAGATGTGAAGGTTCTCCAAAGTGAAAGATGGGGAACATGATCCACCAGCAAAAGGATATGCTGTGTTTCACACACTCACCTTGGACCCTCTCTCGATCAGCAAAGTGGATGACTGAAGATCACCTCATCTGTCAGGGAGCCACACACCGATAAATTAAGAATTACGGTCAAGGCACTTACAGATTACACCCAGCAGTCACTTATACTAACATTAATGTCTACAGGAGGAATAAGGACCTGGGAAGTCCAATTTGTGATCCCCACACATGTACCTTGAGAGCACTGGTGGAATCTTTCATGCAGTAGATTTTCTGGGAGTGAAGGGTTCGTCTTAGGTTCCTAGCATTCTCAAAGCCATGCTATCGCTTTTAAGTCACTCAGAGATAGTAAGAACTGCAGATGCTAGAGTCAGAGATAACACAGTGTGGAGCTGGAGGGACACAGCAGGCCAGTCAGCATCAGAGGAGCAGGAAAGTGACGTTTCCCAACCCGAAATGTCAAGCAGAGGGTTGCCAGCCAAGCGCTCAAATGAAATATTGATAAGAACAGAAAATTTCTCAACCCAGCTCAATCACACTGCATGCAGGTCACTAGGAGATTATCTCTGGCCTATCTGTTTTGGCATACCATTGCTCTGGCTTCATCTCTTTGACAATGATCCTGGCTGATCTTAAGATCCTCTACCTCATATTCCTCCTCAGAGGTTTCCTCTTGCATCTGAATCTCCTCCTCAGCCAACACATCCCCTCTTCGGTGACTATGATTGTGGAGATGTATTATTTAAGATGAAGTCGGTTTGATTTTTAAGTTCACTCATCCATAATTCCAATGTTCAGATAATGGAGTATTGTGCACATTACAGCAAAATTGTAATGAAGAAATACACACTGACCGCAATGTATTAAGTTGAATGTACCTTGTTTTTAAATATATCGCCTGTATTTGCAGTTTCAAAGGAAACTTATAATGTGATTGCCAGCTCGTTGCAATGATTCAATTTCTAATCCATCACCATGTGACTCCAAAAGTAAGTGTATTGCTTAATTGTTTCTGTTATGTAAATGTTGAATTTTGCTTTCATTATGTGGGAGTATCAGCAGAAGCTACAAGCATGTAGTATTATGGCTCATGTGGATAATGAAGTTGATAGAGAAATTGGAACAGAGAAATCCCCTTCAATTAAAGGTTGTGGGAAATGTTTGGCAAGTTCAGGACACTGAACTGACCATGAAGTCATGTGAGTAGTGATAAGTACAAATTTTGACTCTTTCACTAAAAGCAGCCAGTGGCTGATACCAACACAGTTATCATTATTGTAGAAATGGATGAGTGAGCATAACAAGTTTGTGATATTCTCCTGATATCAGTCAGAACAATGAATCAGAATGTTGAAGCATTAGTTTCACAAAGTTTGTCATGTTCTTTCACTCTCAGTGAAAAACTTATTGATTTGAGTATTTGAAAACTAAATTGAGGCTTGATTCAGCAGCATGGAAGTCAACACATGTTCCATTGTGGAGGAGCTGTCTTTGGGACAAAATGCTAAACCTGTCTGCCTGTTCAGTTGAACATAGAACATAGAACATAGAACAGTACAGCACAGTACAGGCCCTTCGGCCCATGGTGTTGTGCCAAACTTTTACCGTAATCCTAAGGTCTATCTAACTTCCACCCCCACCTTATTCTATCATCCAGATGCCTATCTAATAGCCGCTTAAATGCCCCTAATGAGGCCGACTCCACTACCCTCTCCGGCAATGCATTCCACGTCCCGACCAAAGAACCTACCTCTGCCGTCTCCCCTATATCTACCTCCACTCACTTTAAAACTATGTCCCCTCAAAACAGCTACCTCCACTCTAGGAAGAAGTCTCTGGCTGTCCACTCTATCTATACCTCTGATCATTTTGTACACCTCTATCAAGTCACCTCCCGTCCTTCGTCATTCTACGATATGACCGAACCAGGCCTTTGTATAGCTGGAGCATAACTTCACGGCTCTTGAACTCAATCCCTCTATTAATGAAAGCTAATAGAAAAATGGAAAAGAATCTTGTTGCACTGTGAAAGATGGGCAGGGATTTCTCCTGATGTTCCATAACCTTTCTCAATTAATATTGAATAATATAGTGCCATAATCTCATGGGGCTGCTTTCTCATCAGAAAGAGATGACTGGTGATGGTTTAACCTGAGTGTCTCCATGTCAGAGGCAAGCGGATAGGTTGAGAAGGAGATTCCTTTACGGTAACCTCAACCAACGTGGGAATTGAAATCAAGCTGTTAGTATCCCTTTATATTGCAAATCCATTGTCCAACCAGCTGAGCTAACCAACCCCCTCCCAAGTAATGCCAGCAAAAGCAGGTCTTTATTATTTGTGGAACCTTAATAATTGCAAAGAAACTGTCACACTTGTCTTCACAACAAATAGCGAGGACTCTTTAAAGGTAATGTTAAGCACTTGAAGGCATCATGATGATATGAAAAATGCTTTACAAATCTAAGTTGTCCCTTGTTATAATACCTGGCCATTTGATAAGATAGGACATGAGGGTTTTCTAGTCCTGGCTACAGCCAAGCAGATAAGATATCACTAAAAATACATTTGCTCCAAGTTCTCTCTGTCATTTGAGTATCAAAGTGTTTTTAAAGGTCTCCATCACTACTGAGGTCAGGGTTGGAATTCCACATGGCTTCCATGCAAAATCCATCTATCCTGCCTGAGCACTGCACTTTCATGGAGTCACTTCAGAGTGCCTCATACATCATACAAAGGCATCCATTGTCCAATTTGAGGTGGTGCGTACTATCTCATGCATGCAGCACAGTGTGGAATGTATGCTATCACAGACACAAGATCACATTGTCCAAAGTCTTTAAGCACAGCAATGGTTTTCCTCCTGGATATTCAAATGAATGTTTATAGAAATTGTAAACAGTGAGCTTTAGGTACAAGAATATTTCTTGTTCGGTTAAAGCTGCAAACATATCAAATTGAGAGACCATGAAGCAAGAATTTTGCTGATCTTATTGTCTTCATGCCAGAGGCAAATATCAACACCTGGCAGCCACCCATGACTTCCCCATAAGGAAAACACTGAATAGTTTCTGGAAGACAGGCCATATACTGTCATTAAAGCAAAACATAGGTGAAGAAATGTCAAATATCCAATTCAGTACAATAGCAGATACCAATCTAGTTTCTGATGTTATACTCGACAGTCAGTTACTTGAATACACCAGAAAACTAATCTTGAGCATTCAGCTCATTAGAAAAGCTTTACTTTAAGAGCAACACCTGGTAATGAAAATCTGTAGGGACACTCAACCAACTGCCATTTACTACCAATGGGAGTTCAGGTAAAAACTGCCTCAACTTTTATGAGTCCTCAGGGACCTTTCAAGCACTCACAGGAATTAACTGCTTTGTTTTCCTTCTGAGCAGCTGACACTGCCTTTTATGCAGAATGAAAGAAAGGCAAAATGTGAGCCATGTCAAACTTAGGTTTTCCATGCTCCTGGGACATGTGTCTAATCAGTTTAGCTTCTTGTGTGGTATACTGGAGGGATCAGCATTAGCATGTGGCATAACAGGGAATTAATAAAGCATGCAAAAAGACTCATATGCCTGGTTAACTGAGTTGCTGCAATCACCGTTGGTTCTTCCCTTTCAGATCTGGCACCTGTTAGAGTTTGTTCAGAGTTATTGTACATCCCTGATATTCATCTTTCCACAATCGGTGGATGTGCCAGGCCCCAAGCTCTGGAATTTCCTCTCTCTGCCCATTTCCCTTTCTCTCCTTCTTTGAGTCACTCTGTAAAATCTTTGATCAAGGTTTGGGGAATCTGTACTGAGGTTATATGGCTCAATGAGATAACAAGGTGTAGAGCTGGATGAACACAGCAGGCCAAGCAGCATCATAGGAGCAGGAAGGCTGACGTTTCGGGCCTAGACCCTTCATCAGAAATGGGGGAGGGAAAGGGGGTTCTGAAATAAATAGGGAGAGAGGGGGAGGCGGATAGAAGATGGATAGAGGAGAAGATAGGTGGAGAGGAAACAGACAGGTCAAAGAGGCGGGGATGGAGCCAGTAAAGGTGAGTGTAGGTGGGGAGGTAGGGAGGAGATAGGTCAGTCCAGGGAGGACGGACAGGTCAAGGGGGCGGGATGAGGTTAGTAGGTAGGAGATGGGGGTGCGGCTTGAGGTGAGAGGAGGGGATAGGTGGGAAGAAGGACAGGTTAGGGAGGCGGGGACAAGCTGGGCTGGTTTTGGGATGCGGTAGGGGGAGGGAAGATTTTGAAGCTTGTGAAATTCACATTGATACCATTGGGCTGCAGGGTTCCCAAGCGGAATATGAGTTGCTGTTCCTGCCACCTTCGGGTGGCATCGTTGTGACACTGCAGGAGGCCCAGGATGGACATGTCTTCTGAAGAATGGGAGGGGGAGTTGAAATGGTTCACGACTGGGAGGTGCAGTTGTTTGTTGCGAACCGAGCATAGGTGTTCTGCAAAGCGGTCCCTAAGCCTCCGCTTAGTTTCCCCGATGTAGAGGAGGCCACAACGGGTACAGCGGATGCAGTATACCACATTAGCAGATGTGCAGGTGAACATCTGCTTGATGTGGAAAGTCTTCTTGGGGCCTGGGATGGGGATGAGGGAGGAGGTGTGGGGGCAGGTGTAGCACTTCCTGCGGTTGCAGGGAAAAGTGCCGGGTGTGGTGGGGCTGGGAGGGGAGTGTGGAGCGGACAAGGGAGTCACGGAGAGAGTGGTCCCTCTGGAAAGCAGATAAGGGTGGGGAGGGAAAAATGTCTTTGGTGATGGGGATTGGATTGCAGATGGCGGAAGTGTCGGAGGATGATGCGTTGGATCCGGAGGTTGGGTTGGTGGGGTGGTACGTGAGGACGAGGGGGATTCTTTTTTGGTTGTTATTGCAGGGACGGGGTGTGAGGGATGAGTTGTGGGAAATGTGGGAGACACGCCTGAGGGCGTTCTCGACCACTGAGGGGGGGGGAAGTTGCAGTCCTTGAAAAACGAGGACATCTGAGATGTACGGGAGTGGAATGCCTCATCCTGGGAGCAGATGCGGCGGAGGCGAAGGAGTTGGGAATAGGGGATGGCAGTTTTGCAGGAAGGTGGGTGGGAGGAGGTGTATTCTAGGTAGCTGTGGGAATCGATGGGCTTGAAATGGATATCTGTTTCTAGGTGGTTGCCCGAGATGGAGACAGAGAGGTCCAGGAAGGTGAGAGAGGTATTAGAGATGGTCCCGGTGAACTTAGGGTTGGGGTGGAAGGTGTTGGTGAAGTGGATGAACTGTTCGAGCTCCTCGTGGGAGCACGAGGCGGCGCCGATACAGTCATCAATGTAACGGAGGAAGAGATGGGGTTTAGGGCCAGTGTAGGTACGGAAGAGGGATTGTGGCTCAATGTCTACTTTTGGCAGCTATGATCCTCTAAAATATCTTAGGACATTGCTGCTATGCTAAAGATACCATATAAATGAACTTATTTTTACTGACAGTGCAGAACAATTATTGTAGTGAGTGCTATCTGGTTGCCTCAAGGGTTTCTGCTGATTGAGAGCTAAAGAATAAATTACAATGTTTAGACAAAAGCTAAGTATGGCAGGTGCTAGAGATCTGAAATAAAAACAAAGTGCTGGAGAAACTATGCAGGTCTGACAGCACCTGTGGTTAGAGAAACAGAGTTAACATTTTAAGTCCAGTAAGACTCCTCCTTGGAACTGAAGGGGAATGAAAAACAATAATTTTATGCTGTTGACAACGTAGGAAGAAGAGCGAGTGGAACAGATGGTGAAGGTGCCCAGGACAAAAGATAAAATAGTGGTAGACTGGGTGGTCACTGTGCAGAACACCTCCACTTTGTTCCTAAGAATGACCCTGACCTTCCAGTTGCTTGCTATCTGAATACACCATCTTCTCCCCATTCCAACATTTCCATTCTAGGAATGTTGCAGTATTTTAGCAAAGCCCAGTGCAAGCTGGAGGAACGATACTTCATATTCTGTTGAAACAATTTACAGCCTTCGGGACTCAACATTGAGTTAAACAAGCACAGACAATGAATACTGTCCTCCAGTTTGATTACATCTCTCTCCCCCAATGTCTTCTCTTTATGGGTTTATTCTTATTGAAGCTGACCTATTTTCTGCCATTCACATCACATCTATGACCATGGGCACATTCTTTGTCTTTTGTTCTGTCACCCTCACCATCCGTTCCACTCACTCCTTCTCCCACTTTGTTAACAGCATAACCACTATCAATTTCCAGCCCTCTTCAGTCCTGAGGCATAGTCATATTGAATGAGGTAGTCTATTGTTTCTCTCTCCACATATACTCCCAGACTTGACATGCCTGTCCACCACTTTCTGTTTTTATTTCATATTGCTTGATACCTTCCTACCAAATGTGGGTCAACCTCATCCATCCAAATATACCGCTGATTGGGGAATATAGGCCACAATCACAATGATAATTTGCAGCATTCTGTAACATGTTATTGATGTGGTTTGAGTTCCAAATTTTCAACGGTTGAGCAGATTTCTATCACTTAAAGAGGATGTGCAGACTTGAGTCAGGTACCTAGACAGGACTGGGTATATTAACAGGCATATCCAGTCAATGTGCCATCAATTGAGAGAGGCAACTTGTTAAGTCGTTCACACGTTTAAACAGTTCCAGCAAGCATTTATAAATGAAAAATTGAAATGTTTTAGCTCAATGCTGTCTCAGGAAATCCACAGACAGTTATAGATAGCATTTAGTTTAATTGGCAGCTCTTCTAGCCTGGACAAAGAATACATCATGTGTCAAACTGTTAACCTTCTTACCGAATGGTACTTCAGAAAGTATAAAAAGACATGTTTACAACCAATTGAGAAAGAGGTGGGTAAGGAGTAATCTACTCTATCTTAAAATGAAGTCTGCCCTTATCTGCAACCACCCTGAATCTGAGCCAGTGATAAGCATTCAAATCCCACCATGGTAGCTAATGGAACTTAATTTTAATTTTATTATAATTACATTTTCTAATAGTAAAATTTACTCGTTTCCTTTTGCAGATTTCAATGTGAGTCCATCACATTCGGAGAAAGCATCATTAACTTTAGTGGTAACCCAGGAGAAGAGGGATCTGAGAATCAAGTGGGTTGTACCATTATTGCATTGTAAATAAACTGCAATACAAACAAAGAATTCTTTCCCCAGTAGCTTCAAAATATGTGGCAATACCTCTGTCAAGTTGAATGACATACAATGTTACTGTTGCTGGATGTACATTTTAGGTAATTTCAGCTACACTTTAAGCAACTGAAAGCTACAGAGAATAGTGCAGACAGCCATGAGGGGGAAAGTACCTCGCTGCATTATTACTGAGCTGTGAACAGATCTATTTTAATGTCACCAGTAACAAAAATGTGTGTGAGGCCAATCTGGGGATCCCTCTCAAAGTGTCAGTGTGAACTTCATGTTAGACCATCACACTTTTTTCCCTCCAATGTGTAGGCACCGTTGCGGAAACCTGTAAACAGACATGATTCATAGTGAGTCAGACTGAAAGAAAAGGTAAAGCTGGTCAATAAATGCCCCTTTGAAAGGTGACAGTGGGGGAGGAAGGTCAGTGGTTTACGTATAAGCAGTATTTCTCCTTGTTACCTGGTTTAACTTATCTATAAACTTTCACAAATAAATAATGTTTCTCTTGAAGAAAAATTTTGAAGAAGAGTCATAACAAGACTCGAAGCATTAACTCGGTTTCTCTCTCCGCAGATGCTGCCAAAACTGCTGAGTTTCTCCGGTATTCTCTGTGTTTGTTTCAGATTTCCAGCATTCGCATTATTTTGTCTTTATTATAGATCTGTTTCCCAATACCTTTGATTTAATTTACTTTGCACCAATGCATATTGGACAACACATGGCATGAATCAAAGTAAGACTAACAAAAACATAATAAATTTAGAACTCACTGCTCGAAAATATGGTAAGTTACTGTTTTTTTTAATCAAATGGTACTAGCAGTGCATTGTTCCAGCGGAAATCACAAATGGAATGGAATATAATGGACTACATGGCTTTAGGTTTAAATCGATAAATTGCCTCAATGAGAAGTTGAATGTTATTTGATAATTCAAAAGTAATTCTGTTTTGGTTGAAAATCCTGCTTAGACAACAGAAGCAGGAATAGGTCTTTCAGCCCTTCGAGTCTGCTCTGCCATTCAGCATGATCACGGTTGATAATCCAACTCAACTCTCTTTCCCCTGTGTCCTTTTATCCTTTTAGCCCGAAATGCTATATGCAACTCCTTGAAATCATACAATATTTGTCCTTAATTGTTTTCTGTGGTAGCAAATTCCACAGGCCCACCACTCTCTGGGTGAAGAAATTTTCCCTCATCTCAGTCCAAAATGGTTTACCCTATATCCTTAGACTGTGACCCCCTGGTTCTGGATTTAGTCGTCATCAGGAACAATCCTTCTTGCATCGACCCTGTCTCGTCTTGTTAGAATTTTATAGCTTTTATTCAAATATCTTTTTCAACGTTGTGATTGTGCTTCCTTTGAAATACAACAGAGAGGAAATGATGCTTTTCTCATAATACATTGTACTCAAAAAGGAGGAAACAAAAAGGATGCACATTGCATGGAATTCTACTTACATCACAGAATCACAAAATGGTTATGGCTGAAACATCAACATCTCATCTCATCAACAGAACTGGGGATGAGAGAGTGAAGAGCATCAAGTTCCTCGGAGTGATGATAACCAATGACCCGTACTAGACTTCCCATGTAGATGCGACAGTCAAGAAGGCACAATAACACCTCTTTTTCCTCAGGCAGCTCAGGAAATTTGGCATGTCCACAAGGACTCTCACCAACTTGTACAGATGCACCATTGAAAGCATAATCATAGAATCCCCACAGTGTGGAAACAGGTCCTTCAGCCCAACAGGTCCACACCAAACCTCAGAGCATCCCACCCAGACCCATCCCCTATAAACCGCCTAATCTACACCTCCCTGAACACTATGGTCAATTTAGCATGGCCAATTCACCCTAACCTGCACACCTTTGGACTGTGGGAGGAAACCGGAACACCCAGAGGAAACCCACACAGACACGAGGAGAATATGCAAACTCCACACAGTCGCCCGAGGAATCGAACCCGGGTCCCTGATATTGTGAGGCAGCAGTGCTAACCACTGAGCCACCATGCCACCCATAATGTCTGGGTCCATAACGGCCTGGTACCGCAACTGCTCTGCCCAGGACTGTAAGAAACTACAGAAGGTGGTGTGCACAGCCCAGACCATCAAGAAGCCAACCTTCCATCCATGGATTCTATTTACATGGCTCGCTGCCACAGAAAGGCGGCCAACATCATCAAGGATGCATCACACCCCGGTAATGATCTCATACAGCCTCTTCCGTCAGGCAGAAGGTACAGAAGCCTGAACACACGCACCAGCAGGTTCAGGAACAGCTTCTTTCCAGCCGTTAACAGACTGTTGAATGGACTCTAGCCTCAAATAATGTGACCTGCAATGTAACCTGTATGCCTCTGTAAGTCTTTTTGATCTGTGCAACCTTCGCTTGCTGTGATCTGCCTGTACCGCTTGTAAACAAAGCTGCTCACTGTATTTCGGCACAGATGACAAGAAGATCAAATCGAAATCGAAATCAAAATCAGATCAAAATCAGAAAAGGAGGCTACAGCTCTCCAATTGAGCTTCACAACTTAGTGCCATTTTCTCTGTATCTTTGCACGTTGGTTCTATTCAAAACATCTTCTTATGTTCTCTTGAATGCCTCAATTGAACCTGCCTTCATCACTCGTTTGGAAATTACATTCCAAACGTGAACCATGAAAAAGTCAATTGGTACATCACATTTGTGTCTTTTGCAAATCGCCTTAAATCTGTGCCTCTCATTCTCAGTCTTTCTATGAGAGTGCAGATTTTCCTTATCCACTCAGTTCAACTCATTTATGATTTTAAAAACTTCTAAAGAATCATATCTTAGACTTCTCATCCCCAAGAAAAACAGTCCCAAAACTCTCCAATTTATCCACACAACTGAAGCTTCTCCTCCCTGGAACCATTCTTATAAATACCTTCTGAACTCTCTTCAGTGCATTCACATCCTTCCTCTAATGTGACACCCAGAACTGTACATAATACTCCAGCAGAAGTCTAACTCGTGATTTATAAAGTTCAGCATATCTTCCTTGCTCTTGTACTCCGCGTCACTATTAATAAAGTGCAGGATACTGTATGTTTTACATGAACTGCTCTCTCCACCTGTCCTGTCACCTTTGATAACTTATGTTTTGTATTGCATCTCCATGTTCCTCCTACCAAAAAGCATGACCTCACGCATCTCCACATTGATTGTCATTTGCCACCTCTCTGCTCATTCCCTCAACTTGTCTATTTTGTTGTAGAGGTCTACACTGTCCTCTTTGTTGTTTATAATGCATGTAAGTTTGGTATCATCCACAAATTTTGACATTATATCTCATATGCCAACATATCGTTCATTAATATATATCAGGAAAAGTAAAGATCACAATGCAGACCACTGGGGAACTCCATTACAAGTCTTCCTGTAACCTGACAAATATGCATTAACCATCACGCTATTTCCTATCACTCAGCCAATTTTGTATCCACATTGCTACTGTCCCTTTTATTCTATGAGCTAAAACTTTGATCACATCGGTTATGTAGTACTGTATCGAAAGCTTTTTGAAAGTTCATGTACACCACATCAACAGCATTACTCTCAACAAGCCTCTTTGTTATTGAAATGACTCCACAGAGGCTGGTATCCCATCACCAAGCCACTCTTTATTTACTGTGCACAGTACATGGACCCTGACCAGCTAGCTCAGAGCCAGCCCCTAGAATGATGAAATCCTGTTTATATCTGTCAGCCCGGGCTCCCTGATTGGCCCAGGTTAACAGCCCCAATCAGGGAACCCATACTCAATGATACCCAATTGGCCACCCTTGTTCCAATCACTACAGTGAGATCTTCAAAAGACACTAGCAAGTTAGTTAAATGTTTTCTTTTAAGAAATCCATGCTGATTTTTCCTAGTCAAAACGTACTTCTTCCATATGATTATTGATTAAATCCCAAATAATTGGCCCTGTGGTATTATCGTTAGACTATTAATCCAGAAACTCAGCCAATATACAGGTGACCCAGGTTTAAATTCCGTCATGGCAGATGATAGAATTTGAATTCAATAAAGAATATGGAATTAAGGTAATGACCACAAAACCATTGATGACTATCAGAAAAACCCATCCGGTTTCATTGACATCCTTGAGGAAAGGAAATCTGCCACTCTCACCTGGTCTGGCTTACATGTGACTCCAGACCAAAGCAATGTGGTTGTCTGTTCACTGCCCTCTGCACAATTAGGAATGAGCAATAAATGCTGGCCTAGCCAGACATACCCACATCCTGTGTGTGAATAAAATAAAATGATTCTAGAATCTTCGTCACCAGCAAAGTTAAACAGACTGGTCTGTAATTTCTGGATTTATCCTTGAAACCTTTCCAAATTTAGGGTGGCAAGGTGGCTCAGCGGTTAGCACTGCTACCTCACAGCGCCAAGGATCCGGGTTTGATATCCCCCCTTGGACAATTGTGTGGAGTTGCACATTCTCCTCATGTCTACGTGGGTTTCCTCTGGCTGCTCCAATTTCCTCTCACAGCCCAAAGATGTACAGGCTTGATGAATTGGCCATGCTAAGTTGCCCATAGTGTTTAGGGATGTGTAGATTAGGTGGGTTATAGGGGGATGGGTCTGGGTGGGATGCTCTGAGGGTCAGTGTGGACTTGTTGGGCTGAAGGGCCTGTTTCCACACTGTAGGGATTCTATGGATAGTTTTTCCCACCAGGTTTTGGTTCCAAAGTATCCAGCTCAGCTCTGTCCTTGACGCATTGAAATCAGATCTCCCCCAGTTAGTTATTCTTATTTTGGATTGCCCACTGTCTTTTTCTCTGATAGAAAGATCACTGCCACTTAAGTGATCTCCCACTTGATCTAGTTGGTCCACTAATTTCCAAAAACCAAGTCCAGAATGTTGGGCTAGATGTATACTAGTGTAAAGAATTCTCCTGGACACTGTCTGAGAATTCTCACCTTTCTGTTCTTTACACTACCTCTATCCTAGTCTATAAGTGGATGATTTAAGTCCCCCATTAAAACTACTCTCTAACATTTGCTCCTTTGTGTAACATTCCTGCAGATTAATTCCTCTAAATCTTTCCATTGGTGTTGCTAGTTTAAAGACTATATCGAGTAGTGTAATTGCACCCTTTTTGTTCTGTAACTTTAGCCAAATCGATTTTTCCTTGCTGCCTCTGGTATCTCCTCTTTCTTCAGCACTACCAAGCTCTCCTTAATCAATACCTCCAACTCTCCTACTTTCATATCATTTCTGAATGTCTTGTACCCAGAAATATTTAACAACAGTCCTGCTCTTACAGAGTCAGGTCACTGCTATTATCACATCACAATATCACATTGCTATGTGTGACTGTAGAATGTAGGTCAATCTCCTTCTCCACTCCGCCAGCACAAGTGCCACCATCTTCTCTCCGATATCTCATACTCATTGAATCTCTGATACTGCAACCAACCTCCTACCAGGGCTCATGCTCTAATACTCTCAGTATTGACTGCAATACCTTGCCTCACTCACTGTCGCCCACCCCAAACCCCAATGTCACTAACCCTGCATGTCCACTGTGCTGCCAAGACACCTCCGTACCTGTACCAAAGCTAATAGCTGCAGCAGCCACTTTCATCTCCCTTAATATCTGACTCTCTCTCATTCTGGGAGGAAAGCCACCTACAAAAGGACAGAAAGTGCCAAGATGGGTAGTGGGGTGCCTGGCATTGGGCTCCTCACCCCTTATGTGGAGAACATTTTGATTATGATCACCTCGAGTGGCTGACTGACCACGTCCAAGCCCTGGACTGGTGTCGGAGGCTGCCCTTGACTTACTGTGTCAGGACATAATCAGTGAAGGCTACCTCCCTTGACGTGACTGAGGAACTGCTCACAACCATGACAAGATCCCTGGCTTTGTGCCTATGTTAAATGGCACAGAAATGCTGCTGTGTCTCTGGCTGAGGGGTCAAACTGTAAAAAGGCAAGGCAGGGATGCTTTGAGCATCCATAAAGGCTCAGAGCAAATGAACATTATGATGTCAAGTGTAGAGCCTAGATCTAGAACCTAGTCCAGTCCAGGAGCTGGGTGTGTGTCACTGAGTAGACAGGCTTTACAATGATAAGCTGCCACTGCAGCACTGGTAGGACCTGGGAGAAAGCAGGGAAGTTTGTGGCTATGCAGCTTGCTGTGAGCAGGCAATGTACACCTAGAATTGAAGCTATTTTATTTGTAAACAAAGCCAAAAACAAAGAAACAGAAGGTGGAATAGGAACATTTGTGATGATAAATAATAAATTCAATTTAATTCTGGTAACTTAATTAGGTGCTGAAGATTGTATGGGTGTTAGTTAGCTGGATAGCTGGTCTGCAAAGTAGTGTGATGCCAACAGCATAGGTTCAATTCCTAAGGTTGCCATTATGGACTCTCCTGCTCAATCTCTCCTATTGCCTGAGTTAACTTCAAGCCCTCTGGATCATGGCAGCTTTGCATTTAAAGCTTACACTTAAAGGATGTGTAGAACGAATGAGGAATTGTCAATAGTGGTTGTATCGCAATAAAATCTGCTGCACTACAATAGGGGTGCTTGTTGTGACTGGAAAGAAAATTGTTGGAGTTTGTTTTGTGCTGTACAATTAGAGATGAATGAAAAGAAACCATAATGAATTTTTAAAAAGTAAAGCTAATTAAGCCCCAGCCTTAGAATTCAGACAAGAGGCAAGTGGGTTCTACACTTCGTAAGAATATTGCAGTAAATTGCAAGTGATTTTAACTCCTTGGCCTCATTTGTATGCCCCTCATAATGTCCCATCTGCTGCTCCTTGCTCAGTGGCTTTCTTTCTCTTCAACTCACCTGAATCTGGGGACCCACATAGTAAATTTCAGATACATGTCTGTTTGCTCACCAACCTATCTAAAATATTTCTACCTTGCAGTCAATATTTAATGTCAAAACCCTTATCCCAGATTGTTCAGTTTTTCTTCTGAACTTCATAAGCATCAATAAATTCAAAATAAGTCTGACATAAAGTTGGCTGATAGAGTTTGGTACAGAGAAAGCTCTTCAACGATCCTGTGGTTAAGCAGGCTGGTTTCTATATTGGTTGTTGATCAACCAAAATGGTTCACGCATCCAGCAGGAAGTAACTAGTAAAAGAACACACTTCATACAAGTCATTTCCAGTCAGACAGACATTGTTCTTATTGATTCTCTCCTGAGCTCCCCACTCTCACCCCTCCTCTGCACTTGCCTCAGCTTGTGGATTTATTTGTAGTAATTTTCACTTCCAGATTCTTTGTCCATTATAAACTCCATCCATCTGTTGTTCCATTAAAATCAATTCAAGATCTGGTCCAAAATATGGATGGCTATGTCCCTGGCAAAACTGGCAATGTGTTTGTGTCTGTTCACAATTGGTGAATGGTCAAAACTGTTTAATGTTTGCATACCAGGGAAATGGGTAGTGAAGGTTCACTGAGAAACAGGAAAATTTCTATTAAATGGTCCACAACTCTGTCCATAAAGAGACCTTGATGTGACTGTACCAAACCATCTTGCATTATCAGCCCATGACCCAAGTGAGGAATGTAGAGAGCAGAACTTCACACACCTATCAACTACTTTCCCATGGTGAGTCAAAAACAAGTCATTGTATTAAAAAAAAGTACATTGCTCAAACAACATAATTGCAACAGAATCAGTGCTTTGTTGTTTTTGGCTGTTCTCTTTCTGCAGCAATAGATTTAATGCTAAGTTGAATTAACTCAGAAATGAAAACACCCATCGACTAATATCTTCAAACTTTACGAAAAATTATGGATGGGACTTAGTCATTTAGCCCCCTTAGCCGATTTGTGCATCAACTCAATATAAGATCTTGAGTGACAAAAGCAGATATTGCTGGAAAAGCTCAGCAAGTCTGGCAGTATCTGTGGAGAGAAAGCAGAGTTAACATTTCGGGTCCAGTGACTCTTCCCAGTGACCCTTCTTCAGAACTCAAGAATAAGGGTCACTGGACCTGAAACATTAACTCTGCTTTTTTCACAGATGCTGACAGACCCGCTGAATTGTCCCAGTAATTTCTGTTTTTGTTTCCGATTTCCAGCATTCCTAGTTCCTTGATTCTTTTTGTTTATAAGATCCCGTGCAGATTGGGTAGGATAAGTACCTGGAGAATGGCTTTTCTTGTGGAGGAGGCTAAAGCCAGAGGACACAGTTGAAGTATAAGAGATCTTACAACAGAGTTAAGGACTTTTCTGTCTTAGAAAGCTGTTAGAGTGTGAGATAACAAGGTGTAGACCTGGATGAACACAGCAGGCCAAGCAGCATCAGAGGAGAAGGAAGGCTGACGTTTCGGGCCTAGATCCTTCTTCAGAAAATGTGGAAAGTGTGGACTTCTCTTTTCCAGAAGGTAATGGAGGCTATGTCTTTAAATTTATTCAAAGCTGAGTTCGATAGATTTTTGATAGACGAGGAAGTCAAGAATTATAGGGATGTGGGCAGACAGGAAAATGGAGCTGACACCACAGTCCGATCACCATAATCTTACTGAAGAGTGGAGCAGGCTCAAAGGGCCAAGTAGCTGATTCCTGGTCCTAATCACTTAATTCTTTGATCTAACGCAATCTATTGCCTTTAGTCTCAAATATTTAATTTAAATCAGCATCTACAGGACTTTAAAAGAATGAGCTCCAGATTTCTCCTAACCTCGATGAGCTTCATGATTTCACTAAATGGATTTGCATTAATTTAGTATTGTGCAGCCTTATTCTGGATACCCTAGTTGAAAGACAAATGTCAAACCTTTTCAATCATTTTACTTCAATTAGTTCTCCCCTAAATTGTCTACCTTTAAGGTACTATAGGCAAAGTTTATGCACCTTGTCCTTACAATTTAACCCCTTGAGCTCTATCATTCAGGTGAATCTGTGTCTTACTCCTTCTAAGGCCAATATATTATTTTTGACCAAGATTGAACGAGCCATATGCCAAATGGCAAAGAAATTAGTGTCATTTCCGACTTGTACTGGTTATAAACGTTTAACCCTCACCTTTTCTCCCAGGTTATAAATGTTCTTTGCTGCAATTCTGCGCTAATGTTCCTTTTTACAATACTCTAGACATTTGATTCAGGGAATCAACTCGAAAACAGATAACATCCCTCAAGAGCATTGCTTAAAATATACCATGTAGCTAAAAGAAAACATTTACTTTAGTTTTGTGCGTTCAAATTCTGAAGATCAAACTAGTTTCTCCGAAATATGTGAATGTATTCTGCAGATTCCTTCTTCCTATTGATCCATTTCGTAGAAAGATAGTGCTACGAATGACAAAATACAAGATAGTACTGTGACACATCAGGCTGACTAAGGTGCTATCTCAAGAATATTGGACTTGTTCATAACTTTCTAAGCTCCATAAATCAGCACAGAAAATGTATCCACTTATCTTGCTCTCCTTCCACCCTTTGCATAGTCTTTGAAATCTATTTGTTTGATCTTGCTTTTAGTCATCTTTCTTAATCTCTTCATTTGTGATAGGATGTCAAATTTTGTTTGATCATGCTATGAAGTATTTTGGGACATTTTACCACTTGTTATTGTAAATGCAATTTATTGTTGTTGTGTTAGGGGTGGACATGGAATTCCTGGCACAACAAGGTGCAGAGCTGGATGAACACAGCAGGCCAAGCAGCATCATAGGAGCAGGAAGGCTGACGTTTCGGGCCTAGACCCTTCATCAGAAATTCCTGGCAGCTGCTTTCCAAGCTCTTTATGTATTATTCAGCTTAAGCAAATAGTTACCAAGTTAAAACATGATATAAAATCATTG
Organism: Rhincodon typus; assembly: GCF_021869965.1. Lineage (NCBI taxonomy): Eukaryota > Metazoa > Chordata > Chondrichthyes > Orectolobiformes > Rhincodontidae > Rhincodon > Rhincodon typus. The sequence continues at coordinate 9,485,451 of NC_063363.1, forward strand.
CCCTGAAATTTCAACTCTGTTTCTCTCTCTACAGATGAGCTCTGGTCTGTTTCCCACAATTTTCTGCTTTTATTACAAACATACTTCCTTTCTGTTGCAGGGACTATCCCACAATCAAGAATAGAACAGGAATCAGACACTGACCAAAAAGCTGTAGCTATAGAAATTGACCACAGCCAAAAGACAGATGTACAAAATTGTATGACCTAACTGCATATACGTCACTCATTATGGCACTTAGGAAGTGGATCCAAGCATCTTCTACAATTTAAAGCATCTGTGTTTCTTCACTAGCTTGTATTGACAAAAGGATTACATGATTTAAGGCACAGAAACTGGACTTTCATTCCATGCCAGTGTTTATGCTCCAATCCAGCTGTTTTTCTTGTATCTTTCTTAACCAAATACAACCATTGTAACTATCTATTCCCTCCTCCCTCAAATGCTTGTCCAGTTTTCCTTTAAAGCATCTTATTGCTTGAACCAGTCCCTTTGGAAGTCAGTTCCATGTTCTCGCCACACTTTGGGTAAAAAAATTTCTTTTTAAATTCCCTATTAAATTTTGTTGACAGCTCATGAGGGCCTTTATCCTCAAAATAGGAAACGTTATCTCTGCACCCATTTTATCAAAACCTTTCATCATTATAAAGACATTAGATCATCTCTCAATATTCGTTTCTTAAAAAAGAGACCCAGTCTGTCCTTCCCTCGTATAGTGGCCACAACAGCAGGTCAGAGGCTAGGAACATTGTGGCGAGTAATTTACATCTTGACTCCCTAAAACCTGTCCATCATCTACAAAGTACAAATCAGGAGTGTGATGGAATATGCTGCACTTGCATGATGGGTGCAGCTCCAACAACACTCAAGAGCCTTCATATCCAGGACGAAGCAGTCTGCTTGTTTGGCACCACATTCACTTCCTCCATCACTGAAGCTTAGTAGCAGCAGTGTGTACTCTCTCAAAGATGGATTGCAGAAATTCACCAAAGCTCCTTAGACAGCACCTTCCAATCTCACGATCACTTCCATCTGGAAAGATAAAGGCTGCAGATACATGGGAACACCACCACCTGTAAGTTCCCCTCCAAGGCACTCACCATCCCTACTTGGAAATATATTGCAGCTTTTTTGGTGTCACTGAGTCGAATCCTGGAATTCCCTCCCTAAAGGCATTGTGGGTCAAAATCAGAAATCACATGACACCAGGTTATAGTCCAACAGATTTATCTGAAATCACAAGCTTTCGAAGCACTGCTCCTTCATCAGCTGAAGTGGAGGGAAATGCATAGGCACAGAATATATATGCAGAGAGATAATGGCTAGATCCTTCCAGGTAATTAAGAGTGTCAAAAGGTAAATACAAATAGTGTGAGTGGAGTGTGCTGTGGAGTGTCCTGCAGTGTAGACACTTCTATGCCTGTGTGCTTCCCTCCATTTCACCTGACAAAGGAGCAGTGCTATAAAAGTTTGTGATTTAAAATAAACCTGTTGGACTATACCTGGGGTCATGTGACTTCCTACTTTTCCACCCCAGTGGCAACTCTACATCATGGCATTGTGGGTCAGCTAACAACATGTGGACTGAAGCAAATCAAGAAGGCAGCTCACCACCACCTTCTCAGGGGTAACTAGTGATGGGAAATAAAATATTGACCAGCCAGCAATGTCCATGTCCCACAAGTGAATTTAAAAAAGCCCCATATGTTTCAGTTATCTCCTTGCAAATCTTCTGTACAACCTCTCAGGTGTTTCAATATCCTTTCTATGATATGATCATCAGGAGTTCCCAACAGAAACCCCAAGTAGTAACTCTAAACCTCATTCCTGTTTTTGCCTCTAAAATCCTCCCTGGACCCATCTCTGAAACATTCCTCCTCTCCACTGCTAATGCTGCAGTATTAACTTATCCTAAAAATCTGTGAAAAAGAGGAAAACAAATTACATTTATCAGAAACTGGACTAGAGGCCCTGAAAATTAGGGTTAGATTGGATGTTTGGCAAGAATAGATTGGCAGTGTTTAGGCAAGTCCCATTGTATGCAACATTTCTTGAGCTTCAGATATTGCTTGTCCACTCCATTATTTCTTCAAGTTAAAATATCAGCAAAATATCCACTTCTTCCATTCATAGTTCAATATGTAGCTTTTGCAGCTGAGGCAGAGTTTGTTGGTTCAGGACTCGTTCCAAAGGTGTGGTGACATAATCAAGACTGACACTCCAGTGTTGTACTGAGGGAATGCTGTAATGCAGCTTTTAGCATCTTTTGGTTCAGACATGAAATTGAGGTCCCATTTGTCATTTCAGGTGGGTGTGAAAAATTAAAAGGTACTGCTTCAAAGAAGTTTGGGGAATTATTTATAATGTTCTACCCTATTTTTCTCATTAAAGTGAACCTTAACATTGGTTTTACTCTAGTGAAGAGGCTACCTTTCTCTTTCTGTGAAGAATTGAGGACTATCATTTAAGAATAAGAATGGTTTTGGCTAGCTACTTCAAACAAAGGCTCCAACCTTAATGGGCAGGTACTGGATAAGAGGGTTGGGAAACAGAGTGGAATTTTGAGACAGAAATTTGGAAGTCTGCATTTCCTCACGCTCTGGGCAGTTTTAAATTCACAATGTGTAACTTTTTTCAGTGTCAGGTTCCCTGCTTAGTTGTCAGGCTTCTCTTTCAATCCAGCAGAGCGCATTCTGAAGCAGGCTGAAAGACCCAGGTGGAGAATCTGGAGGCTATTGGGATGGTAGTGGGTGGAAGTTCTAACCGAATATCAGGTGGTCTCTGATGCCTGATCCTGGAGTTGCCCAACCAGAGGGAACAGTCCAAATTTCAATCCATGGTCAGGTTTAATAATCTTTGCGCAGGCACAGGTCTGATTGGATGAGGGTCTGATCCAAAGGATTTAAATTGTAATAGGATTATGCCTGGACACTAATAAAAGGAAGCCCTCACCAACGTCAGAAAACATGAACACCTTTTATTAAACATTAACTCTATACCAGAGCTGGTAAGAGAGGATATTTCTGAACCCTTACATACTGGGGTGCAGTTCCATGTTCCAGATCCTTAGACATAAGGCATATGGAATATTTGTCTTTTTTTAGCAGAGGCATGTACAAAACAAGGAGCTAATGCTGGAACTCAATAAAATGCTGGTTCAGCCACATCTGGAGTACTGTATACATTTCTGGTCCCCATGTAATAAGAAGGATGAGTTTGCATTGGAAAGGTGGCAGAGGAGATTGACCAGAATGCTGGCTGGGTTGGAGGGTCTGAGCTACAAGGAAAGATTAAATAATCTGATGTTGTCTTCCTTGGACCAGCGAGAGTTGAGAGGAAACTTGATAAAGCTCTATAAGATTATGAGGGGCATAAATAGATAAAGTTACCACAGTCTTATCAGAGAGAGACAGCTGGTGGTAAGTTTAACCTGTGGGTCACCATACCTCAGGTGAGTGGAAAGGTTCTTCATAGTAACCTCAGCGGATGCTGGAATTGAATCCAAACTGGATCACGGCTAACCGACTCTCTTGGGACATAGAGAAGGTGGATAGGAAGGCAGTTTTCCCATTTCTAGAAGGGTCAATAACCAGGGGTCATAGATTTAAGGGAAGAGGAGAGTTGAAAGAAATATTTTTTTTTCATTCAGAGGGTGGTAGGAGTTCAGAACTCACTGCCTGAAAGATTGGTTCAGTCAGAAACTCTTGTAACATTTAAGCAGTATTTAGATATTGATTTGCATGGCCATGAATTCCAGGGCTGTGGGCCAAAAGCTGAGAAATGGGATTAATGCAGTCAGATTTTTGTTGACAAGAACACAATGGGCCAAATGGCGTGGTTCTGTTCTGTAAACATTTCTAAATCTATGAGGCTATGAGATTCAATGTGATCTGCTGTCGTTATGACTTTGATCCCTTATGTACATGGCCAGTACTAAATCTTAAAGGTTTAGTTAATCCTTTGGTAGGGGAAATTGTGCTGCTGTTCATCTTAAAAATAAACTGCGCTTTAAAGTCACTGCTCAGCTTCCTGAGGCCTGGGAAGCCCAGATGGACAGGGTTAAACCTGCATGGGGTTAAATCAGAGGCTGCCAGCCCCTTTCAACCATCTGGATTGCCAATGTCCTTCATGTCCTGACCCCATTTTCCACTTTCATTATTTATAGGAGTGGACAGAGCTTTGAGTTAGGTTGGGATTTCCATTGAGGTTTTTTAATGTTTTAACATCTCACCCAAATCCTAGCCCATGCACTTTAGGAGATTGCAATTCATCCTGAGCCAGATCATATTTTGGAACAGGAAAGACTAAGGTTAAAAGCATAAACAGAGAATGCTGGAGAAACTCAGCAGGTCTGGCAGCACCTGTAAAGAGAGAAACAGTGCCAATGTCTTGAGTTTAGTATGACTCTTCATTAGATCTCTAATCATGGGAATGTACAGCATGAAATGAGGCTATTCAATCCATCGTGTCCATGTCAGCCTATAAATACCAATCCAGCCTAATCCCACCCTTGTTTGTTCCGAAGAAGAGGCATACATTAACTCTGCTCCTCTCTCCACATTTGCTGCCAGACCTGCTGAGTTTCTCCAGCACCCTCAGTGTTTGGATCAGATTTCCAGTATCCAGAGCACTTTGCCTTTATTAAAAGATTAAAGTTACTTCCGCAAAAATATAAGTTTCAAATTTACTTAGTAAATGAGAATTTTTAAAAAAGGCAATTCTCAATAGCAATAAAAATGCTCTAAGCACGACTTGTCCCCCACAGCACCTGACCTTTTACAAATTTCTGGTGATTAACTTAATTTCCAACATCTCTGAAATGTTCTCACTTTTATCTTAAACACATTTGATATATTTCCGGAATCCACAGTATTTAAGTTTTGTTTTTCAAATAGTTGCCTGGTTTTCTCTGTCTGTTAGTCTCACAACCAGTTTTGGAACATTCAGGCAGTTTTAGTCAACAGTGCTGAAACTGTGAAATGTGGCATAACACACAGATGTGACTAGGTCAAACTTTGATATGACTGAAAGCATCAAACGGGGACTAGTAACCACAGGACAGGCTGTCTCAGCTGTGGCATTAACTGTACAATCGTACCCAAATGAGATCAACCCTCCACAGTATTGGAAGGGTTCAATAATGGTATTTTACCAGTGGGACTGGAAATAGATGTGGCGGAGTCTGTGACTATTTTGTCGGGCAATTGCACACCTAATACACACTGACTGGAAACTTCTCCCCATTTGGGTCTCGATGAGATGTTTTCTGACACTCAACATTTAAAGTGAATGAAACCTCTTGCTTTTTACAGCGAAAAGTTGGTAAAGTTGTGTACAGCATCTCCTGTGCTGATCTGAGAACTGCTCGAAGATTAACCCCTGTGAACTTTTGGTTTTCTTAACGTAGGCTTTACTTACTTCTGTAATTTGTTTTTATTCTTTTGGGGGATGTGGGCGTTGCTGGGTGGGCCGGCATTGGTTTCCCATCTCTAACTGCCCTTGAATTTGCAAAGCCATTTCAGAGGGCGGTTAAAAGTGAAGCACATCATTGTGGGTCTGGAGTCACATTTTATAGGTTTCTATGAGATTGCCTCCTCATTCCCCTAAACTCCATTGAGTATAAACCTAACTGATCTAGCCTCCCTTCACCTGTGAACTAGATTTTAACCTGCACTGGATTTGGCAGAGAAACGCAAGATGTGGGCAGAAAAGGAAAGATTGAATTGGCCTTTTGTTTGAAATAACAGATGAATTTTGTGTTAATGTTGGCTTGGAATGCTTGTCTTGGCATGACTTTTATTTCAGCATTGTGATCAAGAGAACTCTTGTAATATCCCATAACAGAGGAACAATAAGTTGTGGGGCTGACAAGGAATGGGCAATTGGAATGTGTCCTGTGGTCCTGTAGTCAGATGAGCACAATCAAAAAAGGGATGTAAGGATGCTTCTCCCTTTCTCTTCATCCTCCTCAATTTTCTCTTCTTGTATAAGAACATAAGAAACAAGACAATCTCAAACCTACTTCACCTTCCAAATATGATAATAGCTAATTTCCTCCCTCAGTATCTCTTCATGTCCTGTGAGAACAACAGTCTTGCCAATTCCAACTTTAAATAGATTCTTAAATGGAGCATCAACAGTCCCCTGTGATAAAGAATTCCAAAGATGCACAACCCTTTGATTGAAGGAATTTCTGTTCATTTATGTCCTAAATGATCAGCCCCTTATCCTGAAACTGTTCTCAGCATTCTAGATTCCCCAGTGAAGGGAAAGAATATCTCAGTCTCTACCCTTTCAGGTCTCTTCGGAATTTTGAATGTTTCATTGAGGTCAACTGAACTCCATTGTATATAAGCCAAATTTGTTCAAACTGTCATCGTAGGACAAACTTCTCATCACAGGGAACCAAACTAGTGAACTGTCACTATACAGCCTCTAATGCAACTATATCCTTCTTTGAATATGGAGATCAAAACTACAGGTATGGCCTCACTGAAGCAATGTATAATTGTGACAAGACTTTCCAATCCTTGTACTTCAATTTCCTTACAGGAAAGGCCAACATGCAACTTTCCTTAGTTAGCTGCTTTCCAGCTAGCTGCATTAACTTTCTTTTCTTCTCCCTCACCCTCTTTATCAAAGGTCTTGTCTTGTACCTAGATGGCAAAAATTGGGCTATGCCCTGAAGATACAGTATGCATAGAAAAATGACAAATGTTATAGACAGTACTGCAAGGTTCCTCCAGAGCAGTCCAGACAGAGAAATCAAGTAATCCCAAGTGATCTGCTTGGTGAGATTCAGCGTGGTCACACTGAAAGCATTAGTTGTCTCTTACTCACAGGGGCTCGAGTTGCACGTTGGAGACATAAGCCAGATGGTCAGCCAATGGCCACAGTAGCCCCACTCCATTTTCTCACGATGGCACAAATGCTGAGGGTGCAGTGGATTGGCATGGAATGAAGCTATCAAGACTTCTCCCATGACGCTAGACCGAAATGGGGCAGAACCAGTGACTGAGGCCTAGCCCTGGATTTAGATGCAGTGCCTGCAGAGCAAAATATGAGATAACGTCATCCGTTCTTTCCAAGTTTAGGTAAACTGTGAGATGTTGGAGAAGTGACTTGTTTCAACCTGGAAGGACACTTGTGTGAAGTTGTTCATGGCACCTGTCATTTTCACAGCCATTGGCCATAACTGGCAGTTTATCTCTGCTCTGAGTCTGTCAGTCTGCCTCCAGTAGGTTGTAGCTTTCAATGAGCACCTTCATAGTGTTGATGGAGGTATCTAACACACTGTACCTCTCTGAGGCTGAGGTCAAGGCAAGAGAATTGCTCCCAGGTAGTTTCTGCAAATACCTTTTCTCACTTGCCTTCTCCTTCTTTGAGGAATGTGTCTTGGTCTGTGTCATTGCTGCTTAATCGCCAAGACAAGGGGGCTAGAATCTGAAGCACCCAGGATTGCAAGCCAGTGATCTAAGCAGGAATGTTGTTGTGAGGACCAAAGTCTTCACCATGTATCACACCACTCCCTTTCGATTTCCCAACTTTAAAGGACTGTACAAACTATCAAATACTTCTACCAACTCAGCAGCTGATGGTGGAAATCGGACTGCAAAGAAACTGAGGGTAAGGGGATGATCCATTTAAATAGCAGTGGTTCAGGGTCTTTCCTGTCGCTGAACATATTGCTCAATTGTGTGGGATTAAAATAGGGTTAATACAGAGATCATTGAACATGGCAGTGCAGACACAATGGGCTGATTGGCCTCTTTCTGTGCCGTAACACTTCTGTTGGTCTGTGATGTGTAAGCTGGAACACGGGAGTTGAATTGGCAACACCAAGCCAGATCAGCATTGACTACCGACCGATACCACAGTGTACCTACACTGTATAGATCGAACTCAAACCTTGAGCATCTCCGTTGCCATATTCAAAAGTCAATTAGCCTGAGCCCAGAGCAAAAGTGGGCACGCTCAGTGCAAATGTCATTTTCTATCAGTACCCTGAGAATATGGGTGCTATGGAGGTGAATTTTGCAGCCTTCCATTTTGCATCCATAAGCCGATGCATGTCTTCCATTGCCCGTCTCCCCATTTTGGCTACCAAAGGCCAAAGTTAGAACCTGCTGCAAGCCCTAAAAGCCTTTGACAGTTAAATAGGGCATTGCTGCAATGCTGGGTGCTGTACTGATGTAAACTCATTGGTATACCCGGCAACAGGTATCCCCATTTCAAATGTCACACCAACAACTGCAGCCCATGGAGGGAGGCTTTGTCTCCTTCTGGTGACCATCAGATAGGTGATACTTTTCAGCAGGATGTGATAGACAGTAATGGTGTTTATGTAGGATGGTGGGCTTGATTGCAATGCCAAGAAGAGTTTGAAGAACCCATAGTATGAGGAGAGGTTATGAAGTGGTGTTGAGGTAGAAAATCAGGTTATTGAATAGTGGAACAAGCTCCTATTTCTAAAGCCCTTACATTCTTCTCAAGAGTGCCAAGGCAGAGAAATTGACAATGCTATTATTTCAATCCAGCTTATTCATTATGAAAAGAACAGAGAGTTTCTTCCCACCAATCGGTCCTTTAAAGCTTGCACAGCTTCCCACGGTTGGCCATTATGATCCAGAGTACATTTCCTTTCCTGTGGCAACAAAATATCCTCATTGCTATTGTTGGCAAGTTTTTCTAATGTCAGTTTGTTTCATTTGTCAGGTGTGTGTGCTGCCCATCCCTGAGGGAGTCTGGAAGTGAAGTTCCAGGGAGATCAGATTCAGGAAGGGCAGCAGGTTATTTCTCTGAAGGTCATTGATGAGCTGTTTTGACTTTTATTACAATCTTTCATAGCCATTATTGGGTTCCCACAGAATTTGTTGACTTTGGTTCCACAACTTTCCAAGGTGAATTGATACAATACTCAATGCATTCTGCTGTTTTCATTGAAACATCAGATATTAAAAGTGACAACCTGTGGACAGGTGAAGGATAAAGAAATCTGCATTGTAGACTCATTTAAAGAAGCTATCTTGAAAATAATTCATACCGAGGATATTTAGCCAGTCCTGGAGCTTGATGGTACGTATTACAATGCTCTGCTTTATTTCTAATGAGTCAATGGCTTCTCATTGAAAGGCTCAGGTTTCACACACATTCTGCTGCAGATAGTTCAAATGGTTGCTTGGCTATGGTAGACTACCATGGAAGATTGAAGAGCATTCACAATAAAATGCTTAGTGCGTTATCAGGCCTGAATAGAAAGCCTTCATGTAGTGTAAGTGAACATGTTCGAAGTTAGCTTTGCAATGTTCAAGGGGGAAGATTTTCTGAAGCATTGATCTCCAAAATGGCAGCAGTGTGTCAAAACAGCATTACATGCTGTTTGGAAATACTTTCCATCTACTGTGTTTACTTCTGGCAAGCGCTAATGACACATGCATTATTGCATCCCTAATACAGCAGTCCGGTGTAACTCATGACAGGAACACTATAGAGAATTAAGTAAGATGATGCATTTTACCCCATGCTCAATATTATTCCAGTGAGAATAATATGACTGTATGTGTCATCACTCCTGATCTCATCAATCAATCTGATTCACTACTAAAAGTGATGATTGAATCCCTAAGCAGATCTAGGCTAAAATGTCTCTGAAAGTGTGAAAAATATGTAAAATGTTGCATGTGCACTGTAGGCGTCCCCTCAACAGTTAAATAGGCACCAGTTTTGTTTGGGTCAATTCACAGAGACAAGATGAAACGCATTTATATATTATAGTTACCCCTCCATCTATTTTGACCAATATGAAATTGCATGTAAATAAGAAATGGCCAGGTTTTGTCTCGCTCTAACCCTTACTAATCCATTTCTCAGGAGGAAACAGAAATTAAAATGACTTCTCTACAGCTTTAGTGAGGAAGAAATGGGAATTCCTGTGTAGAGGTCACAAAGTGGACACAAGCACATCCTCTCAGATAGAAATGTAGGAATGCAGTCGTATTTCATAACAGTTTAAGATGAGTTCTGCTGCATGCAGTAATGTGCTCATTCTGGTTTTGTATCAGTTAGGTTCTGAGTCATAAAGTTGACCCGGCTCCTCTCTACACCCAAATAAACCCGTACTGTTTAACACGGGTGCTTTTACTAAAAAGGCGCCGTGTGCTATTTCGACAGAAAGAAATTATACACCACTGGTGTGAGTGATGACAGGCGTTCTTCCTTTCTCCTGAAGCAGCAGATTTGCCCTGCCACCAGCAAAATAGAGCACACAGCTAATTATTTTTCACCATTATTTTTTAAACCGTATTTTTTAAAATGTGGAAATATATAAATAAATGCTTGGAACCCATCTGTTCTGATATTATCACGAAAGTAACCTAAAAAAGTGCTTATCTTTTTTTTTGAATTTAGTGATGCGCAGCAGAAGTGGTAGACCACAGTAGATTGAAATGTGTAACTTTGATGATTTTTTTGTTTAATATGTTTTCAACTAAAGTGTTGCAACTCAGAAAAGTGTGTTAACTCATTCTTGACTTGCCTTTCCTTCAAAGGATAAATTGTAAAGCTAAGTCTCTTCGACGCTGTGATTAGGTAAATAACAAATGGAAAGATTTCGTTTGTGATTGCAGGCGACCTCCGTTGTCATGAGCCAGCAACAATTTGAACAACAACACAGCTACTTACAAAATGGTGGAACCTTACTGGCACAGTATCAAGCTCTACCAGTGTTTGGAAGGCTAGGTTGGAAGAGGGAGGTTGCATCACAGTCAGCAATCATAGAGTCTTATGGCGATAAGGAAGGCCACTGGGGCCATTATACCTGTATTGGCCCTTCCTATCCAGTCAGCACCACTTCCTGCCTCATTCCACAGAGACCTCTGACTGTCTCACCTTCAAGTACAGTAATTATCTGATTCACTACTAAAAGTGATGATTGAATCTACCACCCCTAGCCTTTCAGGAAGTGAAGTACAAACCATACTAACTCACTGCATTAAAATCTTTCTTTTCATCTCAGTTCTTTTGTCAGAATGACCTTAAATCTCTGTTACCTCATTACTGACCCTTCAGCCTGTCAGAACAATTTCTCCTTCTTTACTCCTTCATACTTTCAAACAGCTCTAATATATCTTTCTTCAATCCTTCTCCATTCAAAAGGACAAGCCCGTCTTCTCTGGTCACTCCATGTAACTGGGTTAACTGTCTTTGAATCAATGGATAAAAGTGAAATATTGCGGATGCTGGAAATCTGAAACAAACACACGGAATGCTGAAGGAACTCAGCAAATGAGGCAGCATCCATTGAGACAGAAACAGTTATCATTTTGAGTCCAAATGTATTTTCTTCAGAGCGAAGAAGAGTTTGAAGGAGAGTCACGCCAGACCCGAAACGTTTCTCCCTCCACAGATGCTGCCAGACCTGTTGAGTTTCTCCAGCATTCTCTGTGGTTGAACATAGAAACTTGACATCCTAGGGAAGCAAGAACAAATTACGGGAGAATTGAATATTTATCTAAAAGAGTTGGGTGATTAGCAAAATTGATAGCACAGCTTTACAGGCCTAGATATTCAAATGGATATTTTGTGGTGCATAAACACCTTTGTGCGTAAATCTGCAGAATAGCCTCAATATCCCCACTCACCTCACCACTATTCTGGTCAATTTGCAATGATTTTTACTATAAAAACTCATAGAGTCAAGACAGGAAGGAATTGAGTAGTTTATTCATCCAGAAAGTATCTCTTTACATAGGACTAATGTTGCCGTTAAATTACACAATGATTCATCAGGCAAGGAAAAAAAATTAGAGAAGTTAAAAAGGATTTGTAAGTTTTGGATTTTGTTGATCATCATCAAAATCTCATGTTTTTATTTTGCTCCAAATATGGACACAACCCGCAATTAATGCCCACACCTCTTTGTTATACCACTTAGCAGAGATAATGGCAATCTGCAGTCACAGGGTTCTCACCTACATCAGGCTTTTTTTAAATTGCCAACTGTTGAGATTGTAGTCTTAACCTGGGGAACCCACGTTTAAATTATAATGCAGGAGATAAGGATGCAACACACAAGAAAAAAGAAACTGCCTCCATCTGCTTAAAAACAGGAGTCTCGATGGGTAATAGGGAGATCAGTGGAATATTAGCTTTTGTTGCACAGGGAATGAAGTATAAAAGTAAGGAGGTTTTGTTTAAACTGCACAAGGCACTAGTCAGATCACAGTCGGAACAGTGTGAACAGTTTTGGTCCCCATATCGAAAGGAAGATATACAGGTATTGGAGAAAGTCCAGAAAGGGTTCACTAGGCTGATACCAGGCATGGATGGACTGTCTTATCAGGAGGGAAGAATAGATTGGGCCTGTACTCATCATCTTCAGACAAGGAAGGAAAATTAGAGAAGTTATAAAGGATTTGTAAGTTTTGGATTATGCTGGTATCACAAGCTGTTAGTTACTGAACTCCAATTTATGAGTGCCTGACTTATGAAACAGGGGTGTATTTATATTAATTTTAAACATCCAACATATGAACATTTCCTTTTACAGCTACTTTAGGGTGTCCTACATTGTAAGTTCCAACTTACGTACAGATCAACTTGCAAACAAATTCAATATCAAATCCCATTCACAACCTGAGGAATACCTGTACAATTCAATTCTCTGTGTGAAAGAAATAAAAGTCGATAAAAAATCTGATCTTATGACATTTTCATGTTGCTGAAATAGGTTTAAACAAGATTAAGATGGCTGTTCTTTTAATTCCTAAATAATGTATGTACAAAAATAGTGAGCTTAACAATTATTTTCAAATATATAATTTCTTTCCTTCATGTTTAATCTCAATTGATTCTATAGATTCAGCTATCAGCATTGTGTGGTCCATTGCATGATGCATGTCTTGATACAATTCTACTTCTTATCATAATCCTAGTCAATATCTGTCTCCTTCTTACAACCATCCTTCAGCTTTCTCATGCCATCCCACAGCATGCGTACTCCTAGGCTGAAGCTTCAGCAGGACACCATGTTTAAGGATCAACTATTGTATGAGGGCACCATGAAATGACTCAGAGCTCATATTTTCCTCTCTGTTCACTCAGAATATGATTGTCTAATTTCTGCTTCTTTCCATTGCCCAATGGCTGAATTAGTTTAATTTACTTTTTCACAGGATGTGGCCATTGCTGGCTGTCTCACCACTTATTGACCATCCTTAATGCCCTGGAGAAGGTGGTGGTGAAATGCTTTGTTGAATCATTGCAGTCCAAGTACTCACACACTGCTGTCAGGTAAGGAGTTCCAAGATTTTGGCCCAGCGACTGTGAAGGAATGGCAATATATTTCCAAGTCAGGATGGTGAGTGGCTTGTACGGATACTCACAGGTAGTGGTGTTCCCATGTACCTGCTGCCTGTGTTCTTCTATGTGAGAAAGATTGTGCGTTTGGACAGTGCTGTTTATGGATGTGCTTGTGGATGGTGCACACTGTTCCAATGTCCATTGGTGGCAGAAGGAGAGAATGTTGAAGGTGGTGGATGGTGTGCCAATTAAGTGGACTGCTTTATCCTGGATGGTGAAGCTTCCTAAGTGTTGTTGGAGCTGGACTCACCCATAAAATGGGGAATATTTCAACACACACTTGACTTATGCCTTATAAATGGGATGGACAGGCGTTAAGGAGTCATAGAACAGTACAGCACAGTACAGGCACTTCGGCCCACGATGTTGTGCCGACCTATTATCCTACTCTAAGATCAAACTACCCTGCATACCCTACATTTTACTATCATCCATGTGCCTAGCCAAGAGTCGCTTAAATGTCTCTAATGTATCTGACTCCATTATCACCGCTGGCAGCATGTTCCACGCACCCATCAGTCTCTGTGTAAAGAACCTACCTCTGACATCTCCACTATACCTTCCTCCAATCACCTTAAAATTATGCCTCCTTGTGATAGTCAGAAAACAAGTTACTCACAACAGAAGTCCAAACCTCTGACCTGCTCTTGTAGCCACAGAATTTATATGTTGGTCCAGTTCTGTTTCTGGTTAATGATAATCTTCAGAATGCCAACAATAGGAGGTTCTGTGATGGTACTGCCGCTGAATGTCTAAAGGAGATGGCTAAATTCCCTATTGTTGGAGATGGTTATTGTCTGGCACTTGTGTGGTGTAAACAGTATTTGTCATTTATCAATCCAAGTCTGAGTGCTGTCTAGGTCTTGCTGCACGTTGAGATGGACTGATTCAGTATTACAGGAGTTACCAATGGTGCATGAACATTATTCAGCCAGGGTCTTTACCTGACCTTATGGTGGAGCCTCTGAAAATGGTAGACCTGGAGCATTACCCTGAGAAACACCTACAGTGATGTCCTGTGGCTGAGATATATGACCTATACACAATCACAACCTTCTTCCTTTGTGCTATGTATGGCTCCAATCAGAGGAGAGTTTCAGCCAATGATTCCCGTTGACTTCAGTTTTGCTAGGGCTGTTTGATGCCACACTCAATCAAAGCTGCCTTGACATTAATACCAATCACCCTCACCTCACTACATCTCTTAAATTCAGTTCTTTTGACCATGTTTGGAGCAAGGCTGAAAAGAGGTCAGGAGCTGTGTGGCCCTGGCAGAATCTTTTGCAAGAATTTAGCACATGGAGAACTGTGGCACAAGTCTTTTCTTCCACTGGACTGAAATTAGCTGGACCATAGCCGAGACCACTGGAGCTTCCATTATGTCACTGTGTTCATATTCCCTTGAAAAGAATGGCCTTCTGATGTTCCAAATAATGTCTTCTCCCAACCAGCCGTTCATGTGAACACCAAAGATCCCATGGAATTATTTGAAGAAGAACATGTAGCTTTCTTGTTACCCTGATCAAAATTGCTTTCTCCATCTACATTACCAAAGATATAGATTAACTCATCACTGCTTGGAGCAGGGAAAACCTGCCTATTAGTAAAGCCAACTGGTTCTCCTAAAAGTAATGCTCTGTGTGAAGATGATTAGACAACGTGACCAAATGGGTTTTACAATTAAATTCTATTATTCTATGCAATTTTAAGCTTTTTTTATCTAAGAGGAAGAAAGAAATCAAATCTTGTAAAGTACTATCATGTAGCGTTATGAAAATAGGTTTCAATTTTCTCAGATGGTAGGCTGTTGATAAACAGTGCTGAGCTATAGATAGATGCCAAAATGAAGGTTCTGAGTGGCTTATCACTCATCTAAGATAACATTCAGAGGAATTCAGTACAAACACAATAGGCATCTGTGCATTAAAACATAAGCAAAATACTACAGAGGCTGGAAATCTGAAATAAAAGCAGAAAGTGCTAGAGCAACTCAGCAGGTTTTGCAGCATCTAGGGGTGAGAAACAGTCAAAGTTTCAAATCCAATGACTTCTTCTGAAGAGCCACTCACCACACCTTCTTCATAGCCCTGCAATTTTCTTCTGAAGAAGACTCATTGCTACTCATGGCAGTCCTCACCATAGTTCAATTGTAGAATAGCAACAGCAAGAACCCAGGAGGAGCGAGCTCACCCCAGTTAGAATATTTGGCTGTGATCTGATCAAAAGATCTAGAAAGTAAACAAAATGATTTTTTTTTTACTCAGAGATTTGTTGAAATGTGGGTCATTCTGCCTGATATGTTGGTGGGGAAGCTGAATGTACAAATAATTTCGAGAGAGTTGGACAGGTCAGAAATGTACGGGGTTACAGGCAAAAAGTAAAGTGATGGAATGTCTTCAGGACTGTGGTGCTGTCTGGCCTCACGTCCTTTAGCCCCAACAATCTCCCCGTGGGAACATGTTAGAGGAGGCCCAAGCTATTTGTGATCTTTGTGATATTCTGGATTGCCCGATTGTAAGATCGCTCATCTGAATCTTACTGTTCCTTTCATAAAATGCATGGGAAAGGTATGCGGGACAGGTAGTATAAACAGTCAATCAGATATTGATTTGAATATGATATCAAATAGTATTAATAATAATTCATATGGTACTTATACATGATGTGCACACTTAGCTAAATCAGAATTCCTAAAAGACAGGTAAATTGGGAAATTTTGAGCACTTTATAAAACCCTAACTGTTGTGACAGCTCCAGGAACAGCAGAGCTTGACTTCTGGTGTTCTGCCCCAACGAAGCATGACAGCTGGAAAAAGTTGAATTGATCTTCATAACTGCACACATCTGACCTGAATTGGCAGACCAGCCTTGACCAGTTATGAAGAAGTCAACAGACCTTCCTGCTTCCTTGCCAAAAACACTCAAAAAAGGAACTTTTCAGTTTGAAGGGTAAAGATCTTCAAAATGCAGTAACGGCAAGTACCCCTCAGAGACCTATCAGCTAATCTTTACGCATGAATAACTTACTACTCACAGTTAACTGTCTTTTTGATTCCAGCCCTAGAACTTGCCAAAACATGGTTGTTGTATTTAGTTTCAAAACTCAATGTACAACTTAATATCAATGTGTTTCTACATTGTTACTCTGCATAAAACTGTAGGGTGATAGAGCACAAAGTGAGGCCATTCAGCCCATCTCCCCCTCTGGCAACTCTTTGGTAAATCTGTCTAAAGTATCACACCCCCATTCTTCTCCCATAAATTTTCCTTCCATCAAATATTTATCCAATTCCCTTTGAAAGACTTTGTTAAATTCAATCCCACCATCCTCCAGGTGCTGCATTCCAGATCATCAGTCACTGTGAGAAAAGAAAATCGTTTCCTCAGAGGACCTTTCTCTAATAATCTTAAATTGATTTTTTTTTATTCATTGATGGGATGAAGGTGTCACTGGCCAGGCTAACATTTATTACCCATCCCCAATTGCCCAGAAGGCAGTTAAGAGTCAATTGTATTGCTGTTACTTTGAAGTCACATGTAGACCAGACCATGTAAAAATGTCAGTTTCCTTCCATAAAGGGCATTAATGAACCAGATGGGTTCTTTTTCTGACAATTGGCAAATAATCATCATTTGACTCATCATTGCAGATTTTCATTTCTTGAATTTTAATTCCACCACCTGCTGCGGTGGGATTTGAACCCTGGTCCCCAGAACATTACTGAGGTCTCTGGATTAGCAGTTCAGTGATAACACCACTAGGGCATTGCCTCCCCCATGTCCCATAGTTACTGAACCTTCTGCCAGTTGAAACTGTGTTGCATTACGTAGTCAATGAAGATCTTTCATCAAATCGCAGTTAACACCCTCTGCTCAAACAAGCACAATCCGAACTTCTCCAGTCTCCCTCCACACAACTGAAGTCTCTCATCCTTGCTACCATTTGGGTGAATCTCTCCAGCACCCTCCCTAAGACCATAAAACCCTTCCCAGAGACTGGAACTGTGATGCCCAGAGTTGAACACAATTTTCCTGCTTAGGCCCAAACAGTAGTTTACAAAGATTTATTTCAATTTTGTAATGTATCTGTGTTTCTAGTAATAAATCTAAGGATCACATTTTAACAAAACCCATTATAGACCAGGCAGTCAAAAACCTGCATAAATCATTGATTGATGTATGATTTATACAGCCTTGCTGATAATTACCAACATGAAAAGTTGAAAGTAGAGCACATGTAAGACTACATTGGAGTGGGGGCACAGGATGAAGCCCATTCAGAATTTTCACAGTCCAAAGAAGAGCTAATAAGCTGTACATTTGACCAGATTCACAAACAAACGGGAGGGCAGAATTTTCCCAAGTCATAAACAACGTGGATTATGGCAAGTCA
This sequence comes from Rhincodon typus, assembly GCF_021869965.1. NCBI lineage: Eukaryota > Metazoa > Chordata > Chondrichthyes > Orectolobiformes > Rhincodontidae > Rhincodon > Rhincodon typus. The sequence goes on from NC_063363.1 coordinate 9,503,203, forward strand.
AGTAAGTAAGTCTGGGGGAGCCCCACGCAGTATGACAAGGATAGTCTCCATTATCTGTCCAGAGGTTTGAGCATAACTAGGCAGCCATTTTGGCTGATAAGGGGTCTGTACCTCAGCCATCTAAGGACTGAGTCGTGGTCAACCCTGTGGATCCAGTGTGACCAGTTTGGGGAAACCACAGGAAGACAGTGGAAAGCTGTACAGATATCAGTCAGGGATCTGGTCACTCATCATTCGGGGCTGACTAGTTAAGTTGCTCAAGGGAGTAGACTGTGGTCAGTCTTGGGGAGTGGGGCATCTTCCACTACAAGTTAACAGGAGATTATCATGGGGCCAATGCTGCAGGAGGGATGATGGGGAACTTGATTGTGGCAATTAGAATGCTGGGATGCTGAGGAAATTACAAAACTGAGGGGGGAGCAGCTCAATATATAAGGTGGGGGGAGCGACAATGAAGCATGGGAGGGAAAAGAGAATATGCAGGAGGAGGATCATTGATGGTAAGCAGCACCATGACGTCACTGATGGGGAGTTGCAGCACTAGATTTGACACATTTATTTGATAGGCCTGGAGCTGGGAGGGTAAAGTGGGCAGATAAAAACGTAGACAGACAGGTTTGGTAGGGATTAGTGGAAATGCAAAACTTACAGGGTTGATTGGGAGAATCAAGCTAGCATCAGATGAGAGAGGCAATAGAACATAGAACATAGAACAGTACAGCACAGTACAGGCCCTTCTGTCCACGATGTTGAATACTGAGTAGTAAACATTTGGAGTTTGGGATGATTGCATAAGAAAACTTGCTAGACCTAGCAGCAAGTAACCCACCATCAAACTGACATGTCCCTAACATATGGGAAGGTTCAGTCCAAACCTCTTACCTCAAGGGAGTTGGATTTTACCTGGTATTAGCCCACTGACGATTACTCAGTCCACGTTACTAATCTGAGTGTTACTGGTGTAACAGGAAGATGACAGCCACAAGAGAACATGGGACTTCTTGTCTGCATTCTGGTGGGAAAAGCCCAGATCAATGTCAACTCTGTCCAGACAAAGGTGTTCAGTGCCACACATCCCTTAAACCAGGACATTTCCAGGCAGTTGTCCAAATCAGCAGTTGTTTTAAAACAGACCACCTCAGCTTTTGATTATGCAAGAAGCAGATGTTCCATAGGACCACAATGCAGCCTTTTTGGAAGAATCAGTTCCACAATGGCGAGCAGTTAGGGAAATACTATTTAGAGGAAGGGGTTTGCTTTGATCCAGATTGGATTATGCCAGCATTCAACGTTTGGGAATTGTTAATCTCCAAAAAGGTGACAAAAGCCAGCAATTGAAACCCATTAGCAATCTATGCAAACACTTAACCCTCCTCTCACCAAAGAAAATAAAATTATAGAATTTAAACAGGCACAAATTGTCTTCAAGTGAGTATAAAAGTATCTTGAATAGGAAATTTTTAAACACAAATTGGAGCAGTCTAACTAGCTGAAATGGACTGCTGACCTAAACATCCTACTAAAAGCAGTTAAATAATATAATCAAGTCTTGGCAAACTAAAAAGATAAGGTTACTGCAGATTTCCAGAAATCCTCCATACAGACAGTCAACATTCTCACATAATTGATATAACTAAGAGATACATTGATGAAATAAAATGCCACTCTTCCACTGAAATATTTAGACCTTCAAAATCACTGAGAACTATTAGTGCAGGGAACCCTTGCTGCAAATCATGAGTAAAAATCTTATGTTTATAAAGCAACACTTCTGACAGAAAGAGCAAACAATTTCTCATGAGTTTGCAGAAGATTACCATACAGAAGGAAGTTTCTAATAAGGATGTCAGGTATAAGGATTCCTCCAGAATAATGATTGTTTTTTTTTGGAAAATCAAAGCTTAAGGATGTCTTCTTAATACAGAGAAGTGAACCAAGTTGACATTAACCTGTAGGTCATTGTGCGACCCAGGACCTTCTTATGGATCCTGGTCTATTTACTCAGTAATGAGTAAATGATGATGATGATGATGATGATGATGATGATGATGGACTTCTACTCTGCGATGGAATTCCAGAAATGTTCTTGCCTGCAGAGACATCTTCCCTCTGCAGCCCTGCACACACCTTCTCAAACAATGATGAAGGCGTCATTGTATCTCATACATTATTCAAGAGATTTGAGAATGCTGTTGGAAATTAACACCTCAAGACAAAAAAATCTTACTGAGGGAAGGATGTGTAGAATGGAAGTAAAGAGTTAAATGTTCATGGATAATTATTAAAAGTTAAAACAGAGAGCATAAAATAACTTGATAACAGAAATAAACTATAGGGTTAGCTACAACTTTCCTCAAAGGTTATTTACTGAGCAAGAGGAGCTATGTCATAGTGAGGCCAGGACACATGGAAATGGAAGGTTTTAGCAAAATGTCTTCCCTTATCATGGCCCAAAAGTAGCAAGGGAAAGAAGCCTCAGGTGGGAGTTGATACAAGCTCCTCAGGAGTTGCCTCATAGTGAAACAAAGTGTAAATTAGGAAAAAATGGAGGTGTGTAAGAAGGGCACTATAGTCGTCATGGGTGACTTTAATCGGCATTCTGAATGGAAAATCAGATGAACAAGGATAGCATGGAAGATGAATTTGTGGTGTATCAACGATTGTTTCTTAGAGCATGACCAACCCGGTAACAGGTTATTTTAGATTTAGCAAAGTGTAACGTTTTTTATTCACTCATGGGATGTTGGTGTCGCTGGCTAGTCAGCATTTATTGCCCGTCTCTAGCTGGTCTTGAACTGAATGGCTTGCTAGGCCATTTCAGGGGTAGTTGAGAGTCAACTATATTGCTGTGGTCAGGAGTCACAAGTAAGCAACTCCAGGTGAAGATAGTGGATTTCTTTCCAAGAAGGACTTTAGTGAGCCAGGTGGGTTTTTTTTCCAATGATGGTTTCATGGTTATCAGTAGGTTCTTAATTCCAGTTGTTTTTAATTGAATTCAAATTCCATCATGTGCCATGGTGGGAGTCAAACCCAGATCCCACATGACATTAGCTGAATTTCTAGATTAATAATCCAGCGATAATACCACTAGGCCATCACCTTCCTTATGAAGTAGGACTAAAAGGAGACCAAATAATTAAGGATGTTCTGAGAGTAACAATCACATCATAATAGAATTTCAAATTCAATTTGAGGGAGAACAACTCACATCTTAATACTTCAATTTAAATAAGGGCAGTTAGATGCAGGAAGAAAGAGTTGTCAAAAGCTCGCTGGGGAAATAGATTAAGGCGAAAGTCAGTGGATGAGTAGTTGCATGTATTTAAGCATCTATTTCATAATGCTCAGCAAAAGTTTATTCAGGTCAAAGTAAAAGACTAGATGAATCATCTGATGTTAACAAAAGTGGTCAAGGAGCATGTCCAATCAATAATAAAGGCACATAAAGCAACAAAAACTAATGGTTAAAAAAAACGAAAGGACTGCAGATGCTGTAAATCAGGGACAAAAATAGAAGTTGCTGGAAAAGCTCAGGAGGTCTGGCAGCATCTGTGAAGAAAAAAACAAAGTTAACATTTCGGGTCCGGTGACCCTTCCTCAGAACTCAAAAACTCAAAACCTAATGGTAGGCCAGAGAATATTTTTGGAACCAGCAGCCGATGTCTGAAAGCTAATAAAAAAGCAAAAATATTGTTATGAAAATATATTGACACAAAAGATAAAAACAAACAGCAAGAGCTTCTACCAGTATATAAAAAGAAGAGTAACTGAAGTGAACATGGAGCCCTTAGAGGATGCAACTGGCAAATTGATAACAGGGAACAGAGAAAGGGCAGATAATTTAAACCAGTATGGTGGAGGATACTGTGAATATCCCAAAGATATTGGATACTATGGTGCTAAAGGAGGAAAGATTTTGTAACAGTCTCTACCACAAGGGACAAGTGTTTGAAAACTAATGGGACTAAAGACAGATAAGTCACCGGATCTAATGGCCTCCATCAAAGAGTTTTAAAAGGAATGACTGCAGGATAAAAGCGAGGCGTTGATCAAAATATTCCAGAAGTCACCGGATTTGGGAGAAAAATGTGATGCCCCTGTTTAAGAAAGTATAAAAGACAGAAAGCAGGAAATGATATACAGGTTAGCTTAACATCTATCATTGGGCAAATGTAAGAGTCCTTTTTTTTATTCATTCATGGGATGTGGGTGTCACTAGCTAGACCAGCATTCATTGCCCATCCCTAATTGTTCAGAGCGCAGTTAAGAGTCAACCACATTGCTATGGGTCTGGAATCACATGTAGGCCAGACTAGGTAAGGGTGGCAGATTTCCTTCTCTAAAGGACATTAGTGAACCAGATGGATTTTTCCTGACAATCAACAATGATTTCATGGTCATCATTAGACCCTTAATTCCAGATTATTATTGGTTTCAAATTCCACCATCTGCCATGGTGGGATTCAAACCTAGGCCCCCAGAACATTAGCTAGGTCTCTAGAATAATAGTCTAGTGATAATCCACTAGACTATCGCCTACCCCGCCTTTTTATTCAGGAAGAAATAGCTAGACATTTAAAAAAGCTTAAACAATCAAACAGAGTCAACATGGTTTTGCAAAAGGGAAATCTTCTAGAGTTCTTTGATGATTTAACAAGCAGAGTTGATGAAGGGGAACTGGTAGATGTGATATAGTTGAATTTGAGAAGGCATTGGTAAGGTACTACATAAAAAAGTAATGCACAGGATAGATGCTCATGATATTGGGGTTAATCTAGTAGCATGGATTGAAGATTGAGGACTGGTTAATACACAGAAGACAGAGTCTGGATTGATGGGTCTTTTTCAGGTTGGAAAGACATACTGTAACCACTGGAGTGCCACAAGAATCAGTTCAAGGGGATAAATTAATGTATCCAAATTTGCTGATGATTCAAAATTTGGTGGGAGGGCATATTGTGATGAGGACAAAAGGAATTTGCATGATATTATTGATAAATTGAGTGAGTGGATAAAAAATTGGCATATGAAGTTTACTGTGGGAATGTGCAAGGCCATGCATTTTGGTAGGAAGAATCAAAAGACAATCAATTATTTAAATGGAGAGAGACTTTCCAAAAAGTGAAGTACGGGGGGATCTGTGCATAAGACACAAAAAGTTAGCATGCAAGGTCAGCAAGTAATTAAGAAGGCAAATGAAACATTGGCCTTTATTGCTAGTGTTCAAATTTAAAAATAGGGAATTCTGTCTGTAGAGGGTATTGGTGAGGCTACATCTGGGGCATTATATTTAGTTTTAGTCTCTGTATTTAAGAAAGGGTATACTGGTGTCAGAAGCAGTTCAAAATAGATTCACTAAGATGATTCCTGGGATGAAGGGATCAATTTATTAAGGACAGCTAAAGAAGTTAGGTCTTAATTTATTAGAATTTAAATGAATGAAAGGTGACCTTAATGAAACATGCAAGATTTTAAGGGGGGGACCTTGACAGAATAGATGTTTAGAAGATGTTTTCACTCATGGAGGAATCTCAAACTTGGGGACATACTTACAGGATAAGGGGGAAATCATTTAAAAGATGCAAGAGAATATCTTCTCTCAAAGGGTAGCGAATGTCTAGAATTCCCTAGCCAAAGAATTGTAGAGACTACAAAAACAGAAAACGCTGGAGAAACTCAGCAGGCCTAGCAGCATCTGTGGAGAGAAATCAGAGTTTAAATTTCAAGTCTAGTGATCCTTCTTTTGAATAGTTGCAGAGACTAGATCACTAAAAATATTTAGAAAGGAAGTAGAGCGATGTATAAAATTTCCAGGAGTTCAGAGCTATAAGGAGCCAGCATGAAAGAGGAGTTGAGACTCATGTAGATCAGCCATGATCTTGTAGAGTCATGATGCATGTTTGAGAGGCTGAATGGCCCACACCTGCTTATATTTCTTTTGTTATTATGTATTAAGAGTTTTATGTAAGCAGTGGGCACCAATGTCACACAATGCAGTGCCAGACGGACACATTCAACTTACATCACTGAAGTACAAAGAGAATTTTTGTTGTAAATTCCCACAAGTAAAAATTAATTTTCAACATTAAAATAATGCCTTCTTCTACTCACTAATTATGGTGAAATTACTAATGCATTGGAATGATTAATAGATGACTTTGCTTGAAGGGAAAATAAGATGCAACTCATAACCCATGTGAGTAACACATTAGATTTCACAGTAATATAATGGGTTTTCTCTTTTACTTAAGACAGCATAATGGATCTAGCAGTTTTAGAAGAATGAGCGGTATCCCTGAACATTTTCCAATCCTTCGGTCTGCCCACATTTCCGTATTCCTCCAATCCTGACCTCTTGCGTTTTCCTGATTTTATTTGCATTAATATTGGTGGTTGTGTCTTCATCCACAGAGGCCCCAAACCTCCCATTTCTCTTTCCTCCACTGGGACACTTCTTGAAACCTACTCTTAGATCAAGCTTTTGATTGTCTGCTCTAATACGTTCTTGCAAGGTTAAGCGTCAACTTTGCTTTGACAGCAGACCTATGAAGTGACTTGGGGTGAATTAATATGTTAAAGGAGCTATATAATTACAAGCCATTGTTGATAATCGACAAGTGACCTCATTAAACTTATATCATTCTTACAGGAGAAGATGTCCAATTTAGGTGGGTTGGCCGTGCTCAATTACTCATAGTGTTCAGGATGTGTAGGCTAGGTGCATCAGCCATGAGAAATACAGGGATACAGGAATAGGGAAGGGGGATGGTTCTGGGTAGGATGCTCCTCGGAGGGTTGGTGTGGACAAGCTGGACTGAATGGCCTGTTTCCACACTATAGGGATTCTATGGGAAGACATTTCATCTGGATGGAATATTTAGAATGAGGGGTGACAGTCTCCACACAAGAGAATGGGCATTTTGGAAAAGAGAAGAAATTTCTTCATTCAGATGGTTATGAATAATTGGAATTCTCAATCCCAGAGATTGGTGTACAGTCATTGTGTATATTAATAATTGAGATCAATAGAATTTTGGGCACTGATAGAGAGCCAATAGATATGTTAGATATTGGAATAAGAAAGGTGAGTGGTGGTGAGATAAAAGATCAGCCACTGATTTATGGAAAGGCGGAGCAGGTTTAGACATTCCTGAATAAATTTTGTATGTTTTTACATCTAACAATCCAACTTTGTTAAGAAAGTTGTACTGTTGCTGTGTTCTGCTCACTCAAATTTGCCTTTCTTTAGCTGGGAAGAGTACTGGTAATTCTCAGACATATTTCCAATTAGAGTTCTTGAAATTTGTGTCTCAGTTCATCCAACTTCAAGATTTCTTTGTGTCACATGGCTTGCAACTCTCTCTCCAAGGCTTTGATCGGTTGATAAAGGCTGACACTCCAAAACAGTGCTGAAGGAGTGCATAGGATTCAATGCAACATCATTATTCAGATAAGACATTAAACTAATCCCCAAACTGCTTGCACTGCAAAGTCAGGTGCATGTTAAAGAATCTATTTTGCTATCCAAAGAGTAAGTGGTTCTCAGTTTGCCTTAATTTATATTCTTCCCACAACAAACGATGAAAGCATATTAACTGATCATGTATCTCATTGATATTTGTCCAGTCTTATTTGTCACAAGATTGCTTGCCCAACTATCCATTCTCCAAGTTAAGTGATTATCTTTAAAGTACTCTGAGATACTGCTGAAATGTAAGGTTCTGTGTAAAGGCAAGTTTTTCTCCTCTGTAACCTATGAATATTGCATAAGATCATAATCATTGTGAATAAGACAGTGGAAATAATGCCATAATGACTATGTCACTAGGCAACTAACCTGGGGGCCTAGCCTAAAGCCTTGGGACATGGATTCAAATCCCACCACAGCAGTTGGTGGAATTTACACTCAATTTATAAAGCTAGTGTTGGAATGGTGACTATTACCAATGATTATTGTAAAAATCTATTTCTGTCAGTAATGTAGATTGGTAGTGTAGAACTTGAGTATCGCCAAAAAAGACTCATTGTCCAAAGCTTTTCTTCTTGCACTTATCAGGACCATTTGCAAGAATAGCAATTTATGAGGAAAACCAACATTTATACTGTATGAGAGGAGTGCACTGTTTGGTTGACAATTGAAACTGATAGGCAGAAGTGTCCCGTAGGTAATGCACCAGTTAATTATGATTGACAGTTAATGGCCAGACTTTTAAAGTTTTAAAAGTTAAAATTTTAAGTTAGGCAGATTGACTCTGATTGGCCGCAGTGATTGGATCAGGGAAACTAGAGACTATAAATGATGTGCCTAAATAATAGTAATTTACATTTACATAGCACCTTTAGTATAAGTCTGTAGCCATGCTAAAGGAGATTTTATTAGGAAAATATTTTTCCCTTTATTCTTTCATGGGATGTGGGCACCACTGGCAAGACCAGCATTATTGCCTGCCCTTGAATTGATTGACAGAGGATAAGTGCAGACTGGATAGGAATGGCAGATTTCCCTTCCTGAAGGACATGGTGCACCAGAAATAGTAGGAACTGCAGATGCTGGAGAATATGAGATAACAAGGTGTAGAGCTGGATGAACAGAGCAGGCCAAGCAGCATCATAGGAGCAGGAAGGCTGACGTTTTGGGCCTGGACCCTTCATCAGAAAAAAATGTGCACCAGATGGGTTTTTGCTACAATTGGCAATGGGCTCACAAACAGTGTCACTTTTAATTCTATATTTCATTAAGTGAATTTAAACTCCACAAATTGCTGTAGTGGGATTTGATCATACTTTCCTAGAGCATTAACCTGGACTTCTGGATTTTAAATCAAATGACATTACCACTATGCCACAACAGACTTAGAGCAGGTGACGTGAAGGTGTTTAGGGAGGGAATTTCAGAAGCTGGGGCCGAGGCAGCTCAAGGCACAGGCACCAATGGAGACCTCAACAAGTGAAAACCAATGGCCAAAAACTGGGAAGGAGATAGGTCATTGAAAATTAGGAGCCAGAACAGAAAAAAATGATCAGTAACCACCAGGTAGCATAGTATGGTAAGTGTGTATTCAAGTCATAAACATTGATGGCAGAGCATTAAAACATCAGTTATTCATTCTTTAGTAAATTAGTTAATAAACAATAGTTATAGTTAATAAATAGCAACAGCATAACCATATTATCTTTGATGCATGTAACATGTCCCACCAGTAGTAAAGCCAAATGGATCAGTAAGCTTTCATTCTATTTAAGCTACAAGGACACCAGATACATTTGGATGAGTAACACTGTTTAGCCCATCTTTACTTATTCATCCAATACAGTTTTCCCATGCTCCCTCTTCATTGTTGTGCCTGTTTCTTAAATAGTCCCAGAATTTTGCCTTTTGCACACAAATGAGTTTTTTTTCATAGACTTTTACATAATAATGAGACAAATAATCCACATTCAATACTTGAATTTGGGTCCTGTATTTCATTCATATCTTGTTACTTGTGAGTTTTCTTTCCCAGTTGGTGCAAGGAGCCTGCAATTGCCCATCCAAAGTACATCATGCAGACCCCGTTTCCAATTTTCTCTGTATTTTTGAGGCATGGAGTCAGAAAGTGAAGGCTGGGATGTGTCGACTGGAAGGAAGAATCATTGGAATCAGCCAGGACCTCTCACTTTGAGTTTAGATCCACAGAAAGGGTGGCATTGGTGAAGGTGAAGGAGCAGGAGATCAGCTTCTTCTCACCTTATGGCCTGCAGAGAGAGGCAAATCAAAATATTTCTTCATTTAAACAAATAAGTTTTGAATCCAACAGATATGGATATTAGTGGTAAGGCCAGCACTTATTGCCCATACCCGACTGGCCTTGAGACATTGCTGATAAGCCAACTTCTTGAATATAACTGAGTTGTCTAGTTTGAGAGGGCAGTAAAGAGTCACCTATGTGATGTAGGTCTGGAGTTACACATTGCCCAGACCAGGCAAGGAAATGTTGACATCTTCAAAAGGGTATTTGGAAACCCAAGAGGAGTTTTTAATTGCAATTGCATTGAAATGGTTGAGTTTAATTCCCAGTCCATCACAGTTCATTAGCCCAGGTTTCTAGTATCACTACAATGTTACTGTACCTCATATAAGCACGTTGGCAGCAAAATCATGTACTTTGAAGATAGGTGGCAGGAAAAACCAAGAAGTCAGAAATTAAAAGCTTATAATCTACGAAATGTGATATATGTGTGTTATGGGGAGAATATAACAAACTATGATGTGCGTTTATAAAATTCCATGCAGACAGGTGAACCGTTTGAAAGCAGAATAAGCTGAGCCATTCACTGTATCTTATAACAAAAATACAAACTATTGTTCTATATCTTGGATTTTCATCACGACATCACAAGTGAACAATATCCGTAAGGCTGCCACATTTTATCAAGTCTTATATTGGACCAGACTGCACAACAAGCAATTGTTCCTCAAGTCCTCAGATTAGTTTTGCTGAAGAAACTCCATTTGAAATGTTCATAGCATTCATAAAGAATACTTTCAGGACACATGACACAAAACAATAAGGCTGAATCCTACACTTTTCAGCATTGAGTTTCTTGGCGAGATTATTAAGGCAAGGCCTAGCAAGATTTCTCTCTATATCATACAAAAAGCACCTCATTAACCACTTTCCCCACCCCTATGGTGTCTGTCATGTCTTTAAAGCAAAGCTCACTTATTTGGTTGAACTGGTCAGTTTGAATGCCATTGACTGTACTCTCCTCAATAGTAACAGGATTTCTGTGATGCTGAATCCAGACACATTTCATGATAAGTACATATATCCATCTCTCACTCAGCCTTTGTAAGTGGTACACTTTCAAATTAGCTGTCATTAAATCATGGATATATTTTCCTCCATTCACTAATTTTAATGAAAATGTAGCTAAATGATGTTCTCCTGCTTTGCACAAAACTCAGCTTCTGTCTTCAAGTTAATCAATCGAGGAACAAATAAGTCAGTGGTGCCTCTTAAAACCATCGTTGTATCTTATCCCAATCAGCAACACATTTTACATTTTATTGATTTTATATAAATTATGCTGTTCTTTGGTAATAATTTATTGCAACTTTATAACATAACTCTCAACTCTAGTGTTAATTTGGAACATCCTCACTTGGCATTTCCTTGCATGTTCTCCTGATTCACAGTCATTTTAGTAGAAGATTGTCAGAAAACCTATTCACATGCATATCCAAAAATTCCCCCCACCCCCATCTCCCTGCTTAGTTATAACGACAGCTGAAGTTAAATTCTGGTTAGACAGAGTCCAGGCAATAATTTTCCAATCAGAGTTTATTTTTACTCACACTGCAAAAACACTGACTACTTGTTGATCCCACATATTCACTCACTGATATTTTTAAACAGCTTCTTCAGACACTCCTTTAGTGCAGATGGGAGTTGAACCCAAGTATTCTGGCTCAACTAATGGCCCCTTAACAAACATATAACTATCACCTGTTTCTTAGTTCCATATGGTCTCCAATATCCCTGCCAGACCCTACATGATGTCAACAGCTGATCAAGAAAAGTCCCAAAGGAAATTCCCAGAGTCTGGTGTTGATTAGCATGGCTGAGAAAAACATTGACAGCATTTAGTCTCCAAGATCTGAAATATCTACTGATTTGCTGATGTGACAGAGAACCACGTGTCTGCGTTAAGCATCAGTTCAAACTCCGTCCTTCCAACATAATTTGAGGTTAACATCGAGTTTGAGGAATTGTATAAAACACCTGATAAACACCTTCCATGTTTATATGCTTTCTGAGATTGGTGGAAATGATTAGTTGGCTGATCAAGCCAATATCACCCACTTATTCTATTTCCCAAAGTCAAAATAACTAAAGATTGAAGACATGCTTTACATTCCATATGCTGTCAATTGACCCCTTCAAAACAAAATTGATTATATATGTTGCTTGGGAATATGTGTATATATCATTAGACTGAAGAGATCAGTACCTCAAGGAACATGTTGTTGGAACAGGGGACCAAGAATCTATTGCAGATTGAACAGCAGCAATGTGATTTAAGGTTTTATCAATGGATTTTTCAACACGTTTTGGTTTCAAGTATGTAGAATGACAAAATATGAGTATTTCCCGAACAATAATGAGATCCACATTTTTTGTATTGTGCAGCATTTTCCAAGTTAAGGGCAGGAAAATATCTTTAGAACAGGATGTACTAATTCAGAAAGACTTGGCAGGTGTTTCCTTTTAGTACGTACTTAACATGCTGCCAGTAGGCTTACATTCGCCTGCCGAATTTGCGAAAAAAAAAGACTTTTGAGAAACAACCTTCAGTTTCAAGCATGGCGTAGTCATTAAACCCATCGCATAAAGATTCATCTTTCCCATAATATCTTCCAGAACCCACTGTGAATGACAAGTGCCACTCAGTGGCTTCTTTTTGTGGTTACACAGCGCTGAGGAAAATTTTTTAAAAACGCGGCCACAAGAGGAGAGATTGGGAGGGTAAATGATGACATCAGACGTAGAGTGAGACTTTAAGTCTTACTTCTCTGCAATGTTGCATTTCACTAGTTTGTGTACACACATGTTCCACTGAAGCACTTTGTAAGAACTCAGCAATGTCAACTCTGTCTGCATCAGAAAGGCGTGAAAGAGATTACAACATGTCACAGAAAATGCACTGGCAAAAATGTAAGTAGAATTTTACTTTCTTCAAATTTCAGAGCAATTTACAATCAGGTTTTATTAATGTATATATTTCATACATGACATATTTTACACAGGTCCACTTGTTAAGAGCTGGTAATGTGATATATATCAACTGAAATAAGAAAATATGTACCTATTTAATTTTATACAATGTGTGTATATATTAAATAATTAAATTGTTTTGTTTATGCAAATACTTTATTATGTTGTATCTTTTTATTTAAAGTTACATCAGTAACTTCAATTTCACTCTTTGAGATTAGAATTTGATATAAAAGCTTTTTACATTTATTGTCCAATATTAAATTCAACAGTCTCTTTAAGACAAGTGTTTAATGGTATAAAATGAATTTTAAAGGACAGATAGCGACTTTTTATTGAAGTATTTGATGGAGATTACTAATGGATCCTTTTTATAGGGGCATGAATATACAGAATTGACCAGGGTATATAATATCTATAGAATATAAAAGAATATCTGTTAGAAATTAGGAAGATTAGAGGAAATAAGAAGATTAGAGATTCATGTACTGAATCAGCTAGTAGTTTACTGAGCAGCCTAAAGATCTTAAGATCAAAGTTCAAAGGTTCAAAGATCTCAAGGTCAGGAAAAGTCAGGAAGGAATGTCCCTTTTTAGGACTCCAGAACTGACACAAACTTCCACACAAAACAGCAATTTACCTTTCCTTTAGTTTCTGGTGACATACTGTGCGTTTCCATTATTTGTTAGTTGTACTATAGTAAATATTGTTTAAATTCATATTCTATGAAGTTTCTAACCCACCAGGTTACAGCCTCATCAGCAAGCCTGGAAATGATGTTATGAGATATTAGCTTATGGACACTAGTTGCATTTGTGTGAGATAACAGAAACAATAATTTTTCCATTTTAATAGAGCTAACAGCTCTGGTAAAATTGCATACAAAGTAATTTTTATGGGTGTGGTAAGTTTCTAGAGATTAATATCACACTGTGCTATTTTCCAGGCTTTGAATAGTTAATTGTTTTGAATGGTGGAATATCCACCACCATATCCTGATGGTTATTTTTCTTAGTACTGCAAATAGTACTTTTTGTCATATTCTGTATATAATTAATCATACTATGGATAAAGTATTCTACCTCAGCTGTTTTAGGAAGCCCATTCATTAACAACACATTTACAAAGTGCCCGTCCAAGAAGTTTAATGCTTGACACAGGCAGGGTTAAAGTTACCACATTACACATTTGCTTAGTCAGGTTTTGGTAAGTTTAGAATTTATGCTGAGTTGGGAGCCATCTGTGATAAAGTCGGCAAAACAGTGTGAAGAATTTCATTATCCAATTTAGAGTAGATAGCTGAGGAAAAGGATATTCTTAGTTAAAAATATCAAGAAAAAGTGGGCTTGAATTTGAGGAAACCTTTGCTTTGAGTGGGTGTCTTATTTTGCTAAGGTGTTCATCAAGTCTCTCAATGATTTCCAATGTGTATGCAAAAGTATAGAAACTGATTTTCTCTAGTAGACTGTTTTTTACTTCAAGTCGAAGTTCGTGAAAGAAACAGTGCGATTCCGGACTGTATACATATTCCTTCAATTGAAGTTTTAGTTTGCTGATTAACAGCTTTTAATGCTGATACCATATTATTCCATGAATAATCTTCTTAATGGGTGTTGATTTCTCTCAGTCTTTTGAATAGATAACCAAATTGTCTAGTACTTGAAACAGTTTGGTAGCCAAATAAATTAAGAATCAACCATCTGGAGAGGTCTCATATCTTTTATTGACTTCTACAGATACCTATAAGCCATAGATATTAGAAGTACCATTTTACACAAAAATTGTCCAGCGAAATATCTACCACTTTTCAATAAAGTATTATTGAGCAAATGGACAAAGCCTATATTTACTAGCTCATAGGGTTCCATTGTGTAGTGTTAATATTTTTTTCCCCTTGGTTACCAAGATGTGCTTAGTGTCAACTCCAGTCTTTAACATGGTGATCAAATTGTATTGGCAGTTGTAATACTGTGGCTTTCCATTCTTCTCTATTTCCAATCTGCCTAACATTATTTTCCAAAGATAGAATGTGCGCATTGGAAAATAAAAAGTTCAGATAGCAAAACAGGTAACTATTGAGACAGATTTTCACTGCGGGACCCGGGGCACATTAATTTCTAATACAATTTAATATGAATAGCTTACAAATATTAGATGCATTTGACTTTTTTCTCACAGTGCAGGGGAAATTGAAAATTTGAAGTTCAGTGTTTAGGTACCGTTCTTATCTGCAGGCCCCCAACCACGTGACTGCTGCAAAATACTTGTTCAATTTCAAAGGAATGATCCAACATTCATAATGCTTTTCAGAATCTGATAAAACCACAGGGCTATGTGCATAAGGATTTTTTTTTAATGTGATCAATTAGATTTTACCAATGGCAAAACAAGTTTTCTATAAAAACAGATCACAAATTTTATTAAGAACAAGAAATTGAAGCTACTTGGCACCTTGATCTGCTCCACCACTCCATTAGATCAGGACTGATCAGGTCATGGCCTTAATTTCATGTTCCTGCATGCACCCTATAATCCTTGACTCCATTGTCAGGCAAATGTTTATCCAAATCAGACTTGCTTTAATTCCCCCTAACTTTTCTTTTTTACTCCTTCCCTCACATCCTGAATTAGTTCCGTGGAGGAGGGAGGAACTCTGGAAGGAGAGAGAGATTGATTTTCTCTTCAACATCTCCTTCCTCTTTCTTGAGAAGAATATCAGTTTCTCCAGATGCTTCAGCCCCGGTCAGAAACTCACCTTTTGAGAAACTGTGAGCTGAAAGCCACATCGTATTAGCACATGACATGATACAAATACTATTAGGAACAAGATGCTCCGTCTTTATCAGAACCAGTATCAACATAGGCCAGTTCCTATGCAGCCAGGATATTCTTACTGTTGGCCAATTAATCATACATTGGGATTTTCTCCAACATGTGATGTAATGGCTGTAACTTAATTCAAAATAACGTCTCGTATTGCTGATGAATATACTTGCATGGTTAAACAATTTCACTGCTCACTTTGAATTTTAAGTTTAAAAAGTTTTAGTTCAGAATCAGAATTCAAGTTTGTAGCCTGCAATTTCATCCTTACTACATTTGCAACATATTTAACTCAAGATCTTTCTTTGTGAGGGAGACTAGCCTTGATCCCAAAACGGTCCATAAATGTTCAAAGTAGACCTCTAAAGGAAACACTTGTTTTCTTGTCTTACATATGTACAACAAGAGCAAAGAGTCCATTCTCAGGGCTCTTCAGGCTTTTCTGACACAATCTGTTGATTGCAAGAACAGGGTTTGTGCCAAAGTTAGAGCAGCAGATTGGGAAAACCTTCGCCAATCACCTGAGGGGAAGGGCCAATGACTTAAGAGAATATTTAATGCAAATACTGAAAAAAAAGCACCAAATATTTTTCAAATAATGATGGACGGCATCAAGTCACAAGGTAGTAATCTCATTTCAGGTGACATTATAAACCATGAAAGAACTGCTCCAATAGTTTATAACCATTAACTTCTAAAGACTGGATCACAAAACTGAAATTATTTACACACTTATTTAATGGTAGTTAAGTTGATTGGGTCATTTTTATGGCTTCTTCGTTTTCTTATTCTGCCAGTGGGAGGCATCAAGTTGCAATGCAATAGCATCAACACTTATATGGATTTGATGTTAATTTTTCTATGAATGTGACATTATAAATCTGACTTCATCTATAATAAAGTAATTATGTGACCATCTCCAATGGGAGTAATGCATCCATGTATGTCAGAATATAAATCTAAATAAAGACTTGGTTATTAATGTTTCATGTGATAGTGAGACACATTGCTATACACTGTCAGGGAAGGTCATGTTATTAGAACGTTCAAGGAAATACCATGGACCTTCATGCTACAGCAGAATACCAACTGGGAACTACATGTGTACTTCCTCCTCTTTGCTGACAAGCCCTCAGCAGATGTGCTGCTCCACCTGCTCTTTGGCTCAGAGATGTTGTTGGGACTCATATGTAAGAAGGTGTTTTACAATAGTTTCTGAAAGGTCGTGGGCTTGTGAAATAGCTAACGTACAACATCTAAATTTCCAAACCTAAGAAAATAATGTTGCCAAGATATCTGATAGAATCAGAGCCTTATTCTGATCAGTGCTTGGCTGTTGTAAATATTGACTCTTGATTCGTTTTAATGCACCAGCACAACTTAGTCAACCAGACAGTAATTGGATGATTGCACTTTGTGTCTTCTTCTATTGTAGCACTGTTTATTGGGTGGTATATGGCCGAAAAATGGGACTGAAGTTCCTCATGCTCAGTGAATGCTCTCTTTCACTGCTTTAAATTAACTCCTTTTGAGATGTGGGATAGAATCGTAAAGCGCAAAAAGAGTCCATTCAGTCCAAAGTGCTTGTGCCAATTTTCAGAAAGAGCTATCAAATTATAATCTCTCACCTGCTTTTTCTTTACAACTCTACATCATTTTCCTTTTTAGGATATTTTCCATTCAATTCCCTTTGACAGATCTATAGAACTGCACAAGAACTTATCTGTTAGCTGGATTTCCATTCAGACATGATAGTGAAAGCGAAATGGAGTCCATATTGACTTAGGTTTGATACTTCAAAACAACAATGACCAGAAGTGAAAACTGAAAATTTGCAGAGGACCCTAGTTTCTGAGGTGACAGAAAGACTCCTGGCCATGCGGGACCCAGTCATAAATGGAAACTGGGTTTATAGGAATTGCAATATATCAAGATTAGTAATGCACTGGCAGGTTTTTTTTGAGAGGTTTCTTTTTAATCATGGAACCAAAAAGCAAGAAAAAATACCTTTTTTTGGAGAATCCCAGGTTTTTTTTATATTGTGTTTGCATTCAAAAAAAATCTTTCTGGTGTCCATCAACACTATCTATAGTTCTTAAAGAAAGTCCCACGTCAGGAATAAAGTCAAGAGGGAGCATGCAGAGAAAACACAATTCCATCCAACATCACAATGAGAAGTAAATGTAGTTTATTTAGAATAACCAGTAACATAGTTTTTATTATTTTGCCTATATAACTCTGACTGACTAAACTGATATAATGTAACAGTGAGCAATTTGAGTTTGGTTTCTTTGCACATTCCAGTGGTCAAGATTACCGTTAAACATGCCTGATTCTGCACATAATCTTGTCCCCTGGGAGATCAATTTAAGACACCTGCATTGCTGATGCTTCATTCTGTTTACTCATCTCTCAGCCCTTCCTCTTTTTGACCAGATCAAGCGCTCATTCTATTATATTGAAGTGGGGGCGGGGTACTTTTGAGGGAAGTGGCTTTAAAAGCTCAATACACTGATGAAAACAAATGAAGTTTCATATCTGATAGTATTTTTGAATTTTAGTTTTGGTCAGGTTTCATTTTCTAAAAAACTCATCAAAAATTGCTGTTATGTATTTGCTTAGTCGCAGTGGGAGAATGTTTGTTGCAGATTCAGAAGTTAACATTTATTTACCTTTCTCTTCACCTGGTATTTAGAATCATAGATCTCTACAGTACAGAAAATAAGGCCTTTGGGCCTATCACATCTGCCCCAGTCAAAAACAACAATCTAACTGTTCGAATCTCATTTTCCTTGTATGTTTTGGCATTGCAAATGCACATCTAAATATTTTTTAAACGTAATGAGGGTTTCTACCTCTACCATAGTCACAGGCAGTGAGTTCCAAATTCCCAGTACCCTCCTGGTTGAAAAACCTTTTCCTCGCAACCCTCTAAACCTCCTGATTTAAATCCATGTCTCCTGGTCATTGATCCCTCGACCAAGTGGAAAAGTTTCTTCCCATCTACAATGTCTACACCCGTCATAATTTTATACATCTTATTCATGCATCCGTCAGTCTCCTCTACTCCAAGGAAAACAACTTCAGTCTGTCCAATCTCTCTCCATAAGTAAAACTCTCCAGTCCAGGCAACATCCTGCTATATCTCCTCTGCACCCTCTCTAATGCAATCACATCCCTCCTATAATGTGGATTCCAGAACTGTATGCAACGCTCTAGTTGTGGCCTAACTAACATTTTATACAGTTCCACCATTACCTCCCTGCTCTTAAATTCTATGCCTCAGCTAACAAAGACAAGTATCCCATATGCCCTTCTTAACCACTTTATCTACCTGTCCCTCTGCTTTAAGGAACCGGTATACATGTATACCAAGGTCCCTATAATCCTTGGTGCTTTCCAGGGTCCTACTATTTATCATGTACTCCTTGCCTTGTTTGTCCTACCCAAGTCCATTACCTCACACTTATCCAAATTAAATCCCACTTACCACTGATCAGCCTTTCTGACCTGGAATCTATATCTTCCTGATATCTAAGGCTATCCTCCTCCCTATTTACCATCCCAACAATTTCTGAAAGCTGTCGCAAACTTACTGATCAATTTCCCTACAATCAAGTCTATAAATCATTTATATATACCACAAACTAAAAAGGCCCCAACGCTGATCCTTTAGGACACCAATCAACTCTAGCTTCCAGTCACAAATGTACCCCTGGACCATCACCCTCTGCTTCTTGCCACTTAGCTAATTCTGGATCTAATTTGGCAAATTTCCTTGAATCCCATGCACTCTTAATTCACTAGGAGTTTCCCATGCAGAAACTTCCTTATCAAAAGCCTAATTGGATTGAATTTTTTCATCTGTTACATAAGGCGTTACTAATTTGTTTACAAGAGATTTTGGCACATATTTGTGCTTTCACACATTCTAGTCTTGCTCTTGTGAACGAGGAGGGATGATTTGCTGCAATGCAATCTCTAAGGATGCAAAAACAACTTCATTGACATGATAGTGTAGAGTCAGTGTAAATGCTACTTGAATCTACCATCGGGATTTCTCCCAGCACTAGAACATGACAGAATGGTACACCACAGAGCAAGAAGATTCAATCTGCTAAGTTTGAGAATCAGTCCTGAATTTGGGACCTAAGACACACTCCAGACATAGAGGTTTCTGCTTGAAATCAGATTCAAAACCTAATCGGATGTGAATCCACTCTACAGCTTTGTTGTGCACTTTAGTGTGATTTCACAACCCAGATCAACTATTTTGTCATATTCCTCCCAACAACAATAAACATGTATAGGGATTCTGTTCATCAACCAGCTAATGTTGAGGTGAGGTTTGTTTTGGTTGTAATTCAACCAACTTTAAACACAGGGGAGTGTAATGTTCATCTTTTGCCTTCCCACCTTCTCAATAAAGTTTGTCAAGAGGTCTTTGTAGATTTTCTGCCAGTGTTCTACATGGTATGGTTTTCAAAAACTGGCAGGAATCTAATTAAAATAGATAATTGAGGGTCCTACCAGGTTTTTAGAACATAGTCAACAATAATAATTTGCATTAATACAACACATTTTACTTATAAAACTTCCAAAGTAATCCACAAGAGAATATTGGATGAGTTCAAACTTACAATTACTGCAAGGCAGAATGCTAGTCGGAAGACAATTTTGGTTCTTTTTCAGAACCAAGCTCTGAAGAAGTGTTCTGTTGGAGTTGAAATATTAACTATGTTTCTTTCTCCACAGATGCTGCCGGACATGTTGAGTTTCTCCACCACTTTCTGTTCTTATTCCAGTTTTCTAACATCTGCAGTATTACGACTTTGCCTCAGAACATTTCCATTGCCACTTTTATTGATAGTATGGCAACATGCACAATAATCAAAAGTTGCAAAAGTTCTGAAGACATTTTTTTCAATCAACTTTTAGCTACTTAGATTTGCACAACATTCTCAGTTATTAACTGACAATGTGCACTTTTCTTCATGAGGTTCCTTTTCAAAATTATGCTGTAGTGGGAGAGGAGGAGGAGGTGGTTGAGGAGCAAGGAGCATTAACATCTGCTGCTGCAAGGAAAACAAACAGAAAAAAGATCTCATGGGTATCTTTATCCTTCTAGCATTTTTAAACCCAGACAATATACCTGCATTTCTCAGAGGACAATGCATAACAAGATTACAACTCTCAGGGGGCTTATTACAGAACTGTGTCATCTCCTACAGCACATGCATCCAAAAGCCAACATAGCATTTCCCCTTGCAATGAAGGTTACAGCTTTTTAGCTTTTGGTTCCTTGCAGGCTGCCGCAGAAAACGTCAGCAACGTCATTAAAAGCTTGCGTTTAGCAGGTCATGTCTGCTTCTTCTAGATGATAGAAAGTAGTAGAATAGGGCTCTAGGGTTCACCAGACCATAGATCTTCTGAAAATCCAAGGCATAATTGACTGAATTCATGACACTAAATAGTCTCCTTGTCACAACCTCAATGCCTGCATGAATTGCAAATTTTCCACTCTAGCCACATGCAATGGTTATGCGATCATTGCAGCCCAGTACTAATTACTGCTATCATTTTCTTTTTCCCAAAGAAGTCCAAACTCCAATTCTTTAACCCTGTGAAGCGAGTCAGAATCTGTCAGTTTGGAATCAGGGACTGGTTCATTATACTGCCCTCGGGATCCCACACTCACTGGCCAAATTTTGCTGGCATCAGGTCCATTCCTCAACCACAGATCTCTTCAATCAGACCATTTGGTCCTTAAGCCAAGGTTCTGCTGACTTGCATGGGACTGGTGGTGCCACAAAGATACACCATACATCCCATAAAGACTACCGCACAGGTTAGTGGGTTTGTTGTGCACTGTAACTGTGTTACCGGGGAGGGGCAACACTTTGAGGAGAACCTTCAGCATGTTGAGAAAAGTGGCATTGATGACATAGATGATGGCAAGCTCTTCAACAACATGTTATTTCAGAGAACATCAGCTGGAGCAATCTCTGCTCCCCTGCATAACCAGTTCCATACATCTCATAATTCTTCCATTTTCCAATGAACTGCAATCCCTGGAAGTGAAAGCACATTTCTATATCGACAATGTTATACTCCTCACAAATGCATCATGATAGAGAATAAAATGACTCAGTTTGTATAACTGAATGTTCCTCCAAAACATAACAAAACAACCTTATAAATTATTAAGAGCTGTTTTCTGTGGTTGGACATTCGGCATGGTTTCTTGCCAGAAAGAACAATTGCTTAAGCACTCAGCTTATGTGTTATTAACAGGCACAAGTAGGGAAGGGGAGCATGGCTGGGTTGTCATCCTGGGATAGTGAGCCAAAAAGACCTTTATCCTGCCTTGGGGTTACTGACCAGTCTGTACTTTGTGTTTTCGGATATTCCAATTCAAATTGGCCTACTTGACAGAATATGAACACAAGACATTCGACAGAGAAATAAAGTTGCCACAAGAACTGAGGACTACTCCAGACAAAGAAAGTTGACTGATTAACACATCCATGAGATTTGATAGAGCGAAGAGTTATTTGATTGAAGTGTATAAAGATCCTGAAAGGTATTGACAAGGTGGTTGCAGAAAGGATATTTCCTCTTGTGATTCAGTCCAGAACTGGTGGACACTGTTTTAAAATTAGCAATTGCTTTTTTAGGAACAAAATGAGGAGCAGTTTTCTTTCCTGTGGGAGTTCTATGACTCTGGAAGTCTTCTGTCTCAGAAGGTGATGGAGGAAAGGTCAGTGAATATTTTAAGGCAGAAGCAGATAGATTTTTGTTAGGGACAGGAATCAAAGGCTATCATAGATGATTTGAAACACAAACAGGTCAGGCATGATCTTAATATATGCTGGAGCAGGCACAACAGCACAAATAGCCTACTTAATAAGAACATAAGAACTAGGAGCAGGAGTAGGCCATCTGGCCCCTCGATCCTGCCCCGCCATTTAATAAGATCATAGCTGATCTTTTTGAGACTCAGCTCCACTTACCCGCCCACTCACCATAACCCTTAATTCCTTTACTGTTCAAAAATTTATCTAGCCTTGCCTTAAAACATTCAGCGAGGTAGCTTCAACCGCTTCGCTGGGCAGGGAATTCCACAGATTCACAACCCTTTGAGTGAAGAAGTTCCTCCTGACCTCAGTCCTACATCTGCTTCCCTTTATTTTGAGGAAATGCCCTCTAGTCCTAGTTTCACCTGCTAGCGGAAACAACCTCCACGCCTCCACCTTATCTTGTGCCTCTTTTTTGTGTGTTTGTATGAAACTATGCTGTAGAGGGATGGAGAGTGAATTATATATAAGACTTGGAATAAGTTGAACAATCTACTCTTATTTAAATTGATTAGATAATATGGATGGTATGGAAACTCTGAATCAAATCAAGCATAAGTGATATCCTAGAACAAGAGGTCATAGTTTTAGGATAAGGGGTAGGAGATTTAAAACAGATGAGGATAAATTATTTCCCTCTACGAGTCGTGAATGTGTAAAATTCACTATCCCAGTATACAGTGGATGCTAGGATATTGAGTAAATTTAAGAAGGAGATATACAGATTTTTAATTGCTAGTGTACACTGCAACCACCTGTGTTACAAGCAAGTGATGTTTAGTTGTGTACAATAGAAAGACCTGCAAGAGAATAGCTGCACAATGAAGTAACGTTGGGATTACTGAAAGACATGTTCAGCAATGAGAACCCTATGTATTCAGCACAAACTACATTTATTTAGCCCCATCACATA
The DNA here is from genome assembly GCF_021869965.1 of Rhincodon typus. NCBI lineage: Eukaryota > Metazoa > Chordata > Chondrichthyes > Orectolobiformes > Rhincodontidae > Rhincodon > Rhincodon typus. The sequence continues at coordinate 9,526,554 of NC_063363.1, forward strand.
AATGAGCATAACTGGGTTTCCATTGTTAACTCAGTGCTCTCTTCAATTTGTTCTGCGATACCATTATTACTGATTGAATAGTTGCTTACACAAGGTACACAGCCCATTGACTGACAGCACAGTGGCTATATTATTGGACCTGGATTAATAATGTGAAAACATTAGTTTAAAACCTATTACTGTTTTTGGGAAATTTATTTCCAGTTAAATACATATAAAAAATGTCATGGCGAAACTATCAAATCATTGTAAAAATCCATTTAGTTCACAAATGTTCATAGTAGAAGGAAATCATCCATACTTAACCATTCTGGGTCTATATGTGATTCCAGAACCACAGCAATGTGATTGTTTCTGAACGTCCTTCTGAAATGATGTAGCGAGCCATTTAATTGGCAAATCACAGTGGGGCAAGATGACAGCTCATCACCTTCTCAAATAATTTAGAGGTAGACAATAAATTCAGATCTTGCCAGAAAAACCTTGATCCTGTCAATAATAACGAAAGAAACTGTCTCTTACAATTCTCAGTTGTTATATTAACTTAATATAAGAAAAGGAAAAAAAAAACTCATCTAAGATATAGAGCAGGGAAATGCGTGCCACACCTTTTACCTATAAATTAACCACAACGAAATACAGAAATGTCACTCAGTGGGCTAAAAGCATTAGAAAGAGGTTGTAATATCATTTGGTATAAATGAATGTATTGGAATGCTCACTGTCACGGCTCCATGCCTACACACATAAAAACACAAAGCACCTAGAAAGAGCAAACGTGATCAGAGCAAATGACTCACAACAATCGTACACACAATACTATCAGTTGAGGTTGGAAACAGTTACTTTCATTACTTTTGCTACCTGCTTGTCCTTTAGTCGATATGTGACAATTGCCACTGGAGATGATTGACCATTATTTTCCATTGAACCCATGAATCACAAGAGTATTGATTGTTTCGTGAAAGTGGATAATTCCGATCGTGACCGAGCGTGGTGGAATGGATCATTCCGATTGCTAAATTGTGCACACACCTTTTCTTCCGTGAGTCGGCACCTTTGATATTGATCTTCGGATGCACCACAACGCCAGTTCAAGTATTGACCCCTCCTATTTCCTGCTTCGCAAGGGGATCCTGTACCATATATGGTTGGTGGTTTTATATTTCTTAGAATCATCCGCAGTCATTTCCTATAATTGTCGCTAACAAAGTTCTTTTGCTGGTTTGGCTTAAAATAAACAATGAACATGCTCGGTCAAAAATTAATTTTACAGAAATTTAGCAAACACATGAAAGGGCTTGAAAATAAGTGTGAATGTGTTAAGAATATTCTGTGTTCGTGCCCCCCTGATTAACTGAGCAGGCTATATTAGTGTGTAAATAGCAGATTGCACCAATAGCAATTCAGAGTGCTTTTCAGATAAGTAAAATTTCCCAAGGTGCTTTTGAAAAATGCGATCAAACAAAACTTGATACTGGTTCAAAGAAGGCGATGTTAGGAGAGGTGATCAAAACATGAAATTGTGTTTTAAAGGAGCAGTGTAAGGTGGGTGGGGTTTAAAAAGAAATTTCCGGAGCTGAAGGTTATTACTGAAGGCGTGACCACCAACAGTAGCGTGGAAGTGACTGGTAACAAATAGTCAAAATTAGAGGAATAGAGAAATTTTGAGAGTGTTAGGGCCAAAGCTAGTTACAGAGATAAAGAACAGGAGGGTCGATGATGGATTTGAATAGGAATATCACAAAATTTCGATTAAAGTTTTAATGGACTTGATTCCAATATAGCTCAGCAAACGTAAAGGTGAGAGATGAATGGGTCTCAGTACACGTTAGAATGCAGGCAGCAGAGGTTTGAATGAAATTGATCTACTAAAATATCTTGTGGGTGGATGTTGGCCTTCCAGTGTAAGGAGTTAACCTGGACTGAATGTTGCAGACTGGCACATTCTAAGATCTAGGACTCTGTGTTGAGGGAGGCTTTGGGCTGCTGTCACCAAGTGCAATGGGGAAAGACCACAGTCTGAGGTCTTTCTGCCGGAGTATAACTGGGATCAGTTGAGTTGTCAGACCCCTTTGTTGCCTCAAAATGTAAACATTTTCTTCCTGCATAGGTTAAAAATACCCTTGTCTTTTGCAAGTACAGGGTTGCTCTGTGGGATGTGAAATTCCAATGTATCCTGTGTGTTTCTTTATCCTCATTGGAAAAGTTGTACAGAACAGAATGAGAACCATTTTGTATGTATTTACAGATAGTTTCTTCATGAAGAAACTATATTTTTGAAATCAAAAAAAAACCTTATAGGTGGTGATGGAGAGATCATGAGAAAGTTAGAATACCTGCTTCTGGAGATTAAAAGTAAAAAGTATGGATTTGAGCAGTAGATGGGCTGAAGCTCAGCAGAGATGAGCTCAGTCCTGGTGGTGTACCACGAGGATCTGTTCTGGGTCCTCTTCTATTTGTGATTTTTGTAAATGATTTGGATGTAGGAGTGGAAGGGTGGATTAGTAAGTTCGCGGACGATACGAAGGTGGGTCGAGTTATGGATAGTGCGGAGGGCTGTTTTAGGTTACAAGGGACGTTGATAGGATGCAGAGCTGGGCTGAGAAGTGGCAGATGGAGTTTAACCCTGAAAAGTGTGAGGTGATTCATTTTGGAAGGACAAATTTGAAAGCAGAATACAGGGTTAACGGAAAGATTCTTGGCAGTGTGGAGGAGCAGAGGGATCTTGGGGTTCATGTCCACAGTTCCCTGAAAGCTGCCACCCAGGTGGATAGAGTTGTTAAGAAGGTGTATGGTGTGTTAGCTTTCATTAATAGAGGGATTGAGTTCAAGAGCCATGAAGTTATGCTCCAGCTATACAAAACCCTGGTTCGGCCACATCTGGAGTATTGTGTCCAGTTCTGGTCGCCTCATTACAGGAAAGATGTGGAAGTGTTGGAAAAGATGCAGAGGAGATTTACCAAGATGTTGCCTGGAATGGAAGGAAGGTCTTACAAGGAAAGAGCTAGGGCTTTTCTCTTTAGAACGATGAAGGATGAGAGGTGACTTGATAGAGGTGTACAAAATGATCAGAGGTATAGGTAGAGTGTACAGCTTAAGACTTTTTCCCAGGGTGGAAGTAGCTATTACGAGGGGACATTGTTTTAAAGTGAGTGGAGGTAGGTATAGGGGAGACGTCAGAAGTAGGTTCTTTACTCAGAGAGTGGTCGGGGCATGGAATGCATTGCCGGAGAGGGTAGTGGAGTTGACCTCGTTAGGGGCATTTAAGTGGCTATTAGATAGGCATATGGATGATAGTATAAGGTAGGGGTGGAGGTTAGATAGACCTTAGGTTTAGGGTAAAATTTCGGCACAACGTCTTGAGCCGAAGGGCCTGAACTGTGCTGTACTATTCTATGTTCTATGCTCTAATACTACAGAAGTGTAAGTCATTGACTGTGATGATTGGATTGAAAGGAAATTGGAAGTTCCAATCAGAGTCAAATAGTGTGGTTCAACCTGAGACAGTGGCCAATAAGGGTGAGGACTGTGAGGCTGAATTTGGGCCAGGGCTCAAAAGTCGGGCTTGCCTTTGATTAGATTCATAAATAGTTATAAAATAAGTCAATATAAAAGTATCACAGGATCAAAACCAAAAGAGCATACTTTGAGGAAGAACAATATTGTACCTTTATAAGTCAATTCTTATTGCTTTTCACCAACCATAGCCCACATTATATAAAAATCTGATAGAATCCTAAACCACTTTTATTCAGGAAACGATACTGGGTCACAAAAGGTTAGATACAGTACTTCTTTGTTTGTGAAAGGAAGCTTTATAGAAGCAAATGGTGTTATTATTTAAATTTCTTTCTTCATATTTCAAACATGAACAATTACTGTTTGAAGGTTTATGCGCTTCATAGTTATGATATTGTTAAAGTAAATTCTTCAAACAAGTGGCAGTGGTTGGAATACTAATATTACCTAATGTGAACACTCTTGGTGTATTTTGGCATGAGTGAATGAGTTTGTGAATGATCTTGACTGCATTGCACTCAAATTTATCCAAGCCTGTTGAATTAGTTGCAGAACTGAATCATTGTACCTTTTAAAGCCCTTCTAATTGATTTTAACATCATATAGTTCTTGAAGTAACCAAACTATATTCTAAGCTGTACATGATAGCAGTGACCTTTCTCTTCCTGCTATGAACCTATGCAAGAATCCTACCATCTACCAACAACTTGGGCAGCGCGGTGGCTCAGTGGTTAAATCTGCTGCCTCCAAGTCCCAGGGACCTGGCTGAGATTCCAGTCTCAGGTGGTGACTGCCTGTGCGTAGTTTGCACACTCTCCCCGTGTCTGTGTGGGTTTCTTCCAGGTGCTTCAGTTTCCTCCCACAGTCCAAAGATGTGCAGTTTAGGTGCTTTGACCATGGGAAAGTAGGGTTAGAGGAGTGGGTCTGACCATGATGCTCTTCAGAGAGTTGGTGTGGACTCAATGGGCCGAATGGCCTGCTTCAACACTATAGAGATTCCATGATTCTATGAACTTCCATCTGCACAGCACCTTTAATGTAGCGAGACCCCCTAAGCTGCTTCAAAGGGCCACAGTCAAACAAACTGAGTCAAAGGTGATATTAAAAAAGCTGACAAAATGCTTGGGCAAACAAAATGGTTTTAAGCAGCAGCTCCAGAGAAGAACTGGTGAGAGTTGAAATGGTTTACGGGGGAATTTCAGAGCATGCTGCCTATCGTGGGGAAAAAATGTCATCAGGATCAGGATGTGTATGTTCTATTTTCCAGTTTATCTTTTTGTCAAGTTATCTTGACCTAATTTGCTTTCACGTATGGTCTAAATGGAACCTAGAAAATTGATGTGCTTCACCAGTGTTCAAAACTTATTTGCAAGCTGCGTCACCATGCCACAGAGAAGAAACATTGGTCTTCTTGATATATCTTCCATTTCAGATTGCAATCTTGACAAAACATTTGTTTCCCCTTTGTCTGGGGCACAGACTTCTTTGCTTTCTGTTGGTTGTGATGGTCCTTTTGTTAATTCAATTATACAGAAGTAAAGATCCTCTGTTTCACAGCCTGTCCCAAATAGTTGTAAAAAATACTTTCCCCACCTCGCCCAAAGTCATGCAATCTCCTGGGACATGGACAAAACTAAGTAAAAGCATAGAGCAACCATGGGGATAATGTGTAAAGTTCCCCTCTGACAATCCATGTACACCTGAAACCCCTGGCATAACTCCCATTGGGAACAAAATTTCTTCAGTTGATTACTCTGGTCCTGATCATTCTAAGCTTCTTTGTTCATGAGATGATAGGAGGTGCAGACAGAAACTGGACCAGCTTTACCTAAAGGAATTCAGCCAATCACCCTCCGCCACTCTCATCCTGTTATAAACAGTCAGCCTCTTCCAGAGATCCACTACTGTCTCAGAAAGGAACTTATTCCTGACATCTAGCTGAGGACTAGCCTTAAATTGTGAACTCCGGTCCTTCATCAGTTATCCATTTGGTCAAACTATCAACAAGGGCCCAATTTATTCTCATTATCATCTTAGGGATGACCTGATTGAGATTTCTAAGGCTGCATATCTCTAAGGGATAGAATCCTAACTCTCAGCCCAGAGATAACATGGCGTAGGGCTGGATGAACACAGCAGGCCAAGCAGCATCAGAGGAGTAGGAAAGCTGACGTTTCAGGCCTAGACCCTTCTTCAGAAAT